>NC_140202.1:19412753-20012753 GCF_965226575.1 Pagrus pagrus | reverse complement strand
ATTTTTATTACCTGACTTCCATATTGGGAGAAGCCAGCCAAGCCAGTGACCACAGTTCAAGACTGTGTTTCAACATTTGTATGTGCTACTGTGTCGTTTTGACGAGGAACCATGGCGCTTCAACATTTAAAAGTGCGACACAGCTGGATATTTTTTTAAGGAGACCTCGGGACAATTTCCAGCCGTGTTTGTGGCAACAAAAACAGGTATTTCTAGCCAAAACGTGATCTTTTCCTGACCCTTACCAAGTGGTGTTTGTGCCTAAACCTAACCAGACAGTGACATCATCACATAATTTATTCTAATGATTGTAAAGCGGTCAGTCTGATAATTTACAATCGTAAACGGGGGCTGGATCTGGCACTCGATATGTTATTATGTCACATTTTCCCCTAAGACGATAGTCACGCTGCTTTTTTGTGTTCCACTTACGTCATTCAAACACATTCAGACATGCAGTGACCTTTAACCACTGGACTCATATGATCCAAAAACGAGTTCATCAGTGTGACCTCTCAGCTTAAATTTCACCAAACACAGAGGAGCTACTGTGAGCTACTGTCAGATAAAGTGTGTTTTACATTTGGGGAGTGAAACATTCAGAAGAATGACATCATAGCCTGCTACATTCATATTGTTATGGGAGAAAAATGTGACAGTAGATCATTATCCAAGAATCAAGATAAAAACATTTCATTTGACATTTAAATTGCAGCAGAAATTAAGATGAAATTGGAGCGGCCTCTCAATTTGCTGGAAGATTAATGGGAGAAAGTCAGAAATTACTTGCAGAACAGCAAAATGAGCCCGATAAATCTCCTGCCACGGATCTCAAAATAACCCGTGCTCTGCTTGTTTTGATCGCACCAATATTTCCTGGGTTTTGCCGAATTTATGTGAGCGGCGCTATAATTATACACAGCGATAGATCAGGGTCCATGCAGAGCGCTACACAAGCAAACATGATCTGTTTTTAGGGAAATCAGGGAGGGAAGTAAAGCAAGCTGTGGCAGGGTGGCGTCCATCACGCGTACAGCTCCGTCAGATGGAGACCCAGAGGAGGGAGGAGGCGAGGCTGGAAGAGCATGAAGCCAGGAGGGACCACAGCCTGTTGGAGGAGGACACTGTGTTTATTCAGTGAAGCTGGCGACTCATGGAGGGAACCTCAGTTTCACACACTTAGAAACAAAAAATTCGAATGCCAGCTTATATCCACTGTAGACGTTTTCAGTTTTCATATTGAGTTTGAAGCGTTTTATGATCCTGATAACCTCGTTTCCAGCTGTAGCGACTAGCCAGCTACGCCATGGAGGGAAATCAAGAGCCAGGAATTAAGTTTAGCAGCTTAACAGCAGGATATTTCCCAAAGGAGTTGGTGGAGACCAAACCAGAGTTAAAAGAACTGGATTTGTTGTTTGGGCACCAGAAACATGACGCTAAATCAATGTTAATGTTGCTCCATATTTCTGTCTCAAGATGTGTGACGTTAGGCAGGTTCAGAAACAAAAGGCGAGCTTTATTTACAAAGCTGGAATCCCAAAAAAAAACTAAAACGCAGGCAGCAAAAAGGCAGGCAAAAGACAATCAATAAGGAAAAACTAAGAATACAAAACCAGAAAGTGATGAGGGACAAAAACTGGAACACAGAGGTCAAGTGAGGACACGCTGCTGAACTGTCAACAGGAGGAAACCAGACGAACTTTGCTAATGAGCAGTTGAAACTCGGGTGTACACAGAGAAAGGGTGAGAAAAGACAGGACGTGGAAAATATAACAGGAAACATTGAAGCTGAAAACCAAAACCATGACATCTATTTGCCAAATAATCAACTCATCAGCTTAAAAAATGATGTTGTTTACTGAGAATTTCAACTGTTTCTTCACTAAATTTACATTCCACATTTCACTGGGCTGTGTTTGCATTTACAAATGTCACATACAAAGCACGAGACTGGTCGAAAGTACATTTATTGTCATTATTAAAGTAGCAGTGGACGCTTCAAGTGGCAGTTCTGGAGCTTTCAGTCGTATCACATGATCTTTATCAGCAAACGGACTTTGCTCAGGTGTCATTTAGTTGTAGAGGCAGACTTTTATGAACAATTTAAGGACTTAACATTTAATCTTTTGCTTCACATCCTTTCACTCTTGAATTTCTGAGGCACGAAAGCATGAAAATCAACCAATCTGCAAGCACGAGCCGTTTCAGTGACGCCACACGCCGCTTTCCTTCACAATCATTTGTTTCACTTTGGGTATTTTGAATGCATTTTTGCCAATACTTGCTAACTTCTATACATCAAAAGAATGCAGGACCTTTACATGTAATTGAGTATTTCCCATTGTGATGTTGATATTTTTACTTGGTAAAAGCACCAATACCACATTGGATGTCACACAGGGTCACACAGCTTCTCACACTATTTCTCTCTAGGACACACTCCAGGTTTTTTTCCAGCGTCTTCGCTCTTATCTCTGCTCGCCTTTGATGCTCTCATTACCTCACGCTCCACATCAGCTTCCTCTGATTTCACTCTGAGAAACACTGGAGCGTCTGTGCTTTGTCATGGTTGCTGTGGTGACTAATCATCTCTGGATTGATTGCTTATCCCCACATCAGAGGTCTAAGTCTTGATCGGTCCTGCCCTGTAGGCAACTGTCGTCAGTCAGGACTGTGCTAATACGTTTATAATCAGGGGAACTAAAAATCTGTTTCAGTACCGTATGTGGTGTATTTTGACCTAAAATGACATATTGCAAAAGTGATGAGGACATGACATGTGCACATGAGTAATATTGATTCTGTCCACGCCCCAACGCTGTTCCCTTTCATAATGACTTTCCTCAATTGCCCTGAAGATCACCATCACTCAGCTCACTGACATGTTTGTGGAAGCATTTGTCTTGCATCACATCATCATGGAGTTGTCACTTCTCTTTCATCAATAATGCCCCGAGTTATACTTAGCCTGTTTGAACATGCTTACCATCTTCTGCTGCTGAGTGAATCGCAAACAGATCCTTGTGGCCTCTCGCAGGGTAGTGATTGGACGAAGCGTTGTCATGTTGAGTGAATGCTCGTGTCCTGATGACCGCGGGGAGGATTTTCTGGGCTTGCCGGCCAATTGACTCTGTAGAAATGCTGTCACGTGTGGCCACGGCGTCCTGCTGATCAGCTCTTCTGGAGCATTAAATTGTGCTTGCTTGAACTGCTGCAATGGCATCCTGACAGGACCGGCTAAAAAGCTGCAGTTTATTCAGAACCCTGCTGCAAGACTGCGGATCACATCACTCCAGACGTTTTCCTGTGTGTCAGAAAACTGGTTTTTGAATACTAAACCACCGATGGTATAGAGCCAAATTAATTCCATCAATAGGTTATCAAATATGTTGTTTTACTTTGAAATATGGCTCGACGTCCCTTCACATATTCACCATCCATCCATTATCTTTTCAGTCTGCTAATCAAGCAGGAAGCGTTGAAATGATAACGATTTGTCAGATCGGGAACACAGCAGACGAACATTTTCCGAGCATTGGAGCCGCCCCCGTCAGAGGAAACGGCCGCCGTGTAAATTTGATACATTGCTGAAGAAATTCCAACCATGAATATCATCAAAAACAGAGCGTAGTTTCTTGGAAAATGATGTTTTTTACGTATTATGTAAAGCTCTTTGAATTGCTTTGCTTTTGAAAGGTGCTGTACAAATATACTGCGACCTTATCTGCCCTGCCTTGAACATCTGTACAGAGAGAGACCGTGTCACAGATTTCACTCAACAGCCCTCTAGTCATGACTCAGGAGTACATGCCCATGTTTTGTAAACACTGACCTGGTTTATTCCCATGGTTGCAAAGCCTCACCTGAATATCCAGAGCCTCTGTGCAAGAAGTCAGAGATTGGGGCCAAGTTCAAGCCTTGTTTGACTTGGACGTCTTTCAGTTGCGGCCTCTCTATCAAAAACAAATGCTCTCATGCACTGTACAGGCACACACACACACACTTAACAGATGCATGGCTGAACACTGTCGGTTGGTGTAAGAACATTTCAAGCATGTGGGTCTTCATGGGAACTGTCAAGGGAGGAAAACCCAAATTTGGCACCATTCGGAGAAAAATATTGCCCCAGACAAAAAAAAACAAAGATCCCATAAAAAACAGTGAGATTGTACACATTGAAAAACAGCCACTTAAACCCACTGTGCTACAGTAAACCATTATCATTAGGGCTCATTTAATGCTGGGACCTGGCACTAGCTCAACTATTCAGACGGAAGAGAGAGGTCAAACAAATAAACACTGCGGTAAGCTGCAATTTCCCTGGCAACTGGTAATTGTTTGTTGGGGAGGTTGTGTCCGCTGCTATAGCAACAGTGAGTTCCTCAATAACAGGAAATGAAGAGGCCGCCTGTTTCTGAGGACGTTATGTGATCATTTCCTTTTAAAGACAAGACAGAAAATTCCCAGTCTAGTCACTTTTAGTCAAGTGTGATACGTGTGATCAGTGTGAGACAGATTCATATTGCAATTTAATGAAAAATTATTATAATGTATGATAATTGTGCATACAGTGCACCTCTCTCAAGCATGTAAGCAGTAGGCATGAGGGCTAGTTTTTTTTTAACCTTCCCAAAATACAATTTGTGAGCAAAATTGTACTGAATTGGTTAAAAAGTTTGTACTCATTAGCATATGCGCTTAACTAAACCTAACCTGTCTTCAGGCCAAGTAGGATTTCTTATTCTTAGTCTCTTCTTCTTATAGAAGTGCCTGTATATCATCACCATCTGGTTTTGCCAGTTCTGCATTAGCCTCTCAGTTTCCTCCTGAGACCCATTTGGTGCCTTAAGATTTATTTGCATGTGGCCTGTCCATTGCACTGTAACCTGCTCCACATAATTTGTTTGCTGACTGAGACAGAAACATCACATTTCACTCTTAACAATGCGAGGCAGCAGCTCCATGTTCAGGGGCTGATAATCTGCCTGTTGACAGAAAGTGCCTACCTTTGTGCTCCTTGTTAACACACTCCGAGCGTGTTTCTTTGCTAGTTTGAAAACCTCAGTTACGCAGTGTCACCTTCAATTTCTTCTGTCAAAACTGGCTGGAACTCATTAGCTGAATGGTAAGATTGGAAAAAGACACGCTGGATCAAACTGAAGGGGTGTTTTATTCTAAAAAGCATGACTCCAATTTTCCACAATCACACAAGTGCTTTATAGAAATGGCCGTGGGTATGAAAGTGGGATATTATTTGGAATGAAAGCACAGAAGATTAGTTCATGCGGAGCAAGACTGTGAAACAATACCATATGTTTTAATAGCTTTTAGTGGTGTTCCTGTGTTTCAGCAGTGATGCTAATTGTTTCCTGCTGCATTCTGCAAACTGCCTTCGTATCAAGTTTTTCTGTTGTTATGCCATTTTTCTAGCCTCCATTTCTCAATCAAGAGGTATTTGCCTGTTGCGAACTCAGCACTATACATCATTTCTTCTTAAACCTGCGCTGATCAAGATTTTTACATGAACAGCTGTGTAAGCATAATTTGAGGTATCACTCATAGTGCTGAACCCACAAGAAAATAAACTTTTCTGTTTTCCCTCTCACCCCTATCATAGTGTTTTCTTCAGCAGGCCGTAGACAGACAAAGCTGCGAACTAGCTGGTAAACACAATGGAGCATTTAGCTGCTAAACAGCCCAGTGATTCCCTCAGAAGTTGGTAGAGACCCAAAACAGAGCTTAAAAATAATGAGTATTGGGCGAAAACAACTCCACATGAATAATCAGAAAAGCAACCGTATAGGGAGAGTGTGAAAAACAGCTTATTACGACCCGTTTCTTGTTAGGCAGCGGCCTCTTGTGGCTGTAGTAATAACCACAGCAGCAAAGGAGGAACTGTCCAAAGTTAAGCGGAGCTGAAAAGGAAATATGGTTTGCCATAAATGTGACTGATGTTTCTTCGTTAGTTGAATGATTCCTGGGACCCAACTCGTCCGGTACTCCTGTTGATGGTTTGCTGCAACAGTCGTGTGCTTTTGGGAACGCTGTCGTTTTGGGAGTAACTAGCAATTTTCCTTTTACAGTCGTTTAGATATGAGGACATGTTGGAAATTAGAAAAACCATTTGCAGCACACATATGTCTCGCAAAAGTCAGTGAGAGTTATGTTGGGCCAACATCTGCTATGTGTGCTATCTGGGTACATGTAGAATGACTCAATGCTGTGTTTAAAGCATGTTAAGCTACACCCAGCGAGCCAAAATAGTCAATAAAGACAGCTAAAGCTAAAATTTGCCAGGTTAAATAAGTAAAACACAAGATAAATACAATAATAAGATGATTTTTATTTTACACTGCTTAAAGACCAGTTCCCTTAAAGAACCCCATGCAGTGTTTTCCTCTTGCAGTTCAGCGCTATCATTGAGTAAGAAAATAGACTACAGAAATATGTCTAACACTGTTGGTTAAATATTTAGACTTTGTGTGGCTTGGAAAGCGTTTCCTCCTCAGCCTCAATAAATGATGAGCAGACACAATCCCCTCTTTGTTTTCTGGCCTCCACAACTTCTACTGTGTACAGTCAGTAAATCACGTTTGTCTCTGCAGCCCTGAAGGCGTCTCCCATTCACTGAAACCAACAGCCTTCTTCCATAAAACTCCATCCTCACCGTAGATCAAACCACTTTTCACTGAAAGGTGTCAAATATCTCTTGACCACAGCCCTGTAATTTAGCACCTGTTGACAGTTGCCCGGTCGTTCGTGACTTTCCCCCTGGTACCTCCAAAACTCTGAACGTGTTAAGATTTCTGCTCGTTAGGGCCTAATGTTGGCTGTGAAGCCAAGTTGCGGCGCTTTATTTCAGCACCATTGGGCCTATTAAAGCTAAGAGAAGGTCCGCAGAGAGATTTTTATACTTTTTGGAAAATGAATGGCAGCACATTAATGCAAACATGGGATTTACAGTTGCTAGATCAAGACTCATTTGTCAGTTTTTAGGAACTCAGTGGGTCTCGTCTCACCTCATTATAGACTTGGCATGAAGACAGAACAATCACAAGACTAATAGCATTTCCCACTGTGCTGCTACAGGCCTGCTTTCTTTTCTTTTTCTTGGCCTTTTAAAGGTTTACAGTAGGTGGACACATGGTGGACTGCATCAACAAGCTCTGACTTGGACAAAAGATAGCTCATAAATCTGTCTTTTGCAACACTTGGCGATAATTTCCAACAATGTCCATGTTCTGTTATGGTGCCAAGTTGGGCTTCAAGGCTTGGACTTCGGGACCAGATTCTGTCAAGAACTAACTGATGTTTTTGCAAGCTTCTCCCATGGTGACCAGAACCTTTGAGTAGTATTTTTAAGAGGATTCTGTGAAAACACTGTCCTCAGCGCTGGCAAATAAGGGAAAACAAGCTGCAATTTAAGAAGACGCATGCAAAGAGACAGAACATGAGTAAATTAATAAAACATCTTCATCAATTTGACAACACGTATAGCATTTAAAACTGCAAAAACACAAATGACCAAATACTTGAACACACTGGAACCAATGAAAAACCTGCTCTTCCTGCTTTCAGTCGTTATACTATGCTATGCTAATTACCTCTTGTCTCCATTGCCAGAACTGCAGCAATGTAACAGAACAGAAACGTGGTATTGATCTTCTCATCTAACTCAAAGAGAGAAAGCAAAAAAACAAAAACAAAACATGCTTGCCAAATTCTTGATCTATTCTTTGAAGTGCTTCACTCTTTGAAGAACAAAGGCAGGTGGACAATAATTGTTCTTAGCGAGGATCAAAGTTGCCTCATCGATGTTTTTTATCCTCAGCTTTAAGGAGGGGTGACCACACAGGGTCAGCAGGTCTGGAAATTGCTCCCGCAGAAAGCCACCAGTCCGACTGGCTTGCCTCATCCACCGCTCCCAAGGAGCAATTTTCATCACAGCGGTTTCCTTTTGATTCTTTTAAAAGCTTCATGGTCGGTTTCAATCTCAGCTGAAACTGTACTTAAATCCCGAACACTGCGAGCAATCATCGACCGAAAAAAACTTTGAGTAGTTACATTTTTATCCTGTAAATGCCATATAAATCCCACTTCAGATCAATCAGCAGGCTAATGATTCACAAAGTGCACAAAATTACATGCTTGTGCTCTGCTTCTCCCCATAAATCAAGTTAAGGAGAGGCAGCGGGAACGGTGACCAATGATGGACTGTAGATTTGACTTATTTTACTTCATGGTCATTCAATTACTGAGGTAGATGGCTAGGATGATAAAAACAAAAATGCCACGCTACAGTAAGTAATGTTGCAGGAATACACTTTATATCACAGTTAATATTTGGCTGAATGGACGTATTTATAACCATTAAGATAAACACATCAGGCCATAAATCCTTTTGTTTTGATTCTGATTATCACGGCACAAAATTAAAGCAGCATGGATGTATTCACAGCCTAATGAACCAGCTGTGAATGCAGCAACACTCATAATTAAAGCCATTAATGGTACTTAAATTAATCAGGTGCACCATGAAGGAATGCTTACATTTACACGTTTTTCCAAATTCTCTTGTTTGACGTATCTAACAGTCCTGTTATTGCTCTCTCACACTTTCCCCACATGCTGTTTCGAGGAGTTAGTGGGCTAAAATGACTAAAAGCTGGTATTCGGAAAATAACCGCTGTACTGTATGCTCTGCCCAGCTGGAGAGTTCACTTCATTGATGAACAAAAAAGAAAATCTCATGATATTTATACCTAAATGCCGCTTGGAAAACCAATCTGCCTTTCCCTCGGACAGAATTTGTGAATGCCAGTGAACGTCAAATTGCAGTCGGAGAGCCATTAATCATCCGGTGTGCGTGTCTGTTTGTCTGTATTTCCATAAAGCCTCATAAAGTCGGTTAAACAACTGTGAAATTTTATACTGTAGCGGGCTGGCCACGATGTAAATGCAAGGTAGGGCAAGTTTGCATTACATAAAAAGATGACCTGAATATAATGGAAACACTGGGACTTTTTTATTGAGTTTGTTCCTCCGTCCCTTGTGCACCATTTCACTTCAAATCCATAAACAATGACCCCATCATGGCAGTTTATATAACCGTAATCCTAATGAAATACACACAGTTTTAAAGAATTTATGGAAACTTGAAACCCGACTCTGACTGTGTATTTTCTTTCCTGTTGCTGCTTCCAGATTTATTTCCACAAGTATGGCGGGTGGCCACCTTTTGTGGTCTTCTGTTTACAATTGCTGTTGTTCTCTGCAGCCCATTATATATGGCAGCGCAGACCAGTAAATCAAGGGAGGGCATGATCCGTGTTATTTAATGTAGTAATTCGAAACACACGAGGATCATAGTTTTGCATTAAACTTTCCACAACAAAAGCTGTCTGAGTGTGTTTACTTTGTTGTCAAGAGCAGTACGCAGAGCAGTAAGGCTGACCTCCAGAGAACCGCCCCCCCCTCTCTTGGACTTCATTCAGCTCTGGATAAAGACGGCCCCGTTTCCAAATCGGTGCTGGGGATTTTGTAAACACCGTGTGTGATGTGGCCCCCGCGTGAGCCGTGTCTCAGCGAGGGATCTTTATGTTGCATTGAACAGAGCACCGGAGATGTGTTTTGAAGTGGGCACGGATGTGAATGGATTCTGACAAAGCGTAAATGGATCCATCGTGGTGCGTTTTTCGGCCTGTAATTGTCCAGGAAAGTTTGACTGTGCTGACATCAAGGCTTCAGGCTAACAGCTGAAAATAAAGACGAAACAGAAGAAGCTACGGAATATATAAGATAAACTTGATAAACTCACAATCTCAACAGCTTTGGATGTCAGCTAGCGTGAAACCCCTGGAAAATATAACGCAACAGTTTACGATAATGTACTGATGCACTTCAGATCCATGTGCTGAATACAGTTTGGAGGTAAACGTGCTTTGAATTCTGATATTTTAACTATCAGCTACGGATGGTTTACATTCACCTTAGGATGGTAAAAACTGTTTTTTGCACGGTTCTGGGATGGTGGTGCAAAATGTCCGTCTGGAGCCCTGGATGACATAATCATACACATTAACATGATGACACAAAGCCTTGCTTCAGGGCACACTGTTGACTATTGTTGAGGGAGACAAGTAATACTTACCTGTCTAGAGTCAAATAGCTAACATATTTTTTTTGCACAGCACTATGCAATTTACAGCTTAAAAAGGAGGTTAAAAGTTTTCTCCTCGAGATTCTTTCTTAAAACACTTAAGGTTTCGAAAGCAACAAAGGTTACTAGGTGGAGTAATAACTAGTTAGCCAGACATGCTAATGTCTGCAGCTCACTTTAGAGCTGATAAACACACTTTTTAATCCACTCCCTAAGCTTTTTCGCTCTTTTGGTTTTTGGAAAAGGTTAAAAATAAAGACACCACCCTATAAACTCTTTATATACCAAGTTTTATTTTACTGTTTTCCTACAGCACCACGCTCCAGCATGTGAACACCAATCCAATTGGCAGCTTTGAGAATGTCATGCTGCTTCCCAGCGACGGCACGCAGTAAAACAGCATATAAAACACACATGTATACTACGACGATTATGGAGAAACTGTTCAGCTACGCTCATCGTACAGAGCTCGAAAAGACATTTTGCTAAACACTGCGGAGTGAGAGCCACTTTCTTTCCAGATGGAGGGAACCGTAAAAAACTTGTGGTCTTCCTCGATAAATTTCTTTTTTGGACCGAATCAAATAAAGGATTTGTGGCAGGGGGATTTTTGAGCCACATTTCTGGTAAGCCTGTCCTGCCACAGAGCAGTGGATAATCAATCAGTAATAACACGTTATCCCTCTAAGAGGTATGAATCTTCAGACATGTTTTCATCAGGAGGAGGACAAATTTGTGTCTCATCTCTCCTTCCTTAAATTTCCTCCACCGCTGGGAATACAGCGGAGTCATTTTCAAATTTCCACTTGAATACATGTTTTAACAGCGAAGAGGCTTTCCAAATCATACAAAAAGTGAGAGATGTTCGAAATAACTTGGAATGCTGCTCGTCTGAGAAACGCGGGTTTCCTTGGCGACCGTATCCCCATAACACAAACAGGCCTTCATTCCCTCGCCAGGCATATAATAGGCAAACGGAGAGGGAATGTTTTCCCAAGTGATAGGCTCTGGAGGGTCCCCGTGGTGGGCTTTCACTATGTGGGAACGCTCTGCGACCGCTGAAGAAGTCTGTGAAATTATATCAGAGCAACAGCTGGGCTCTTTGCAGGATAAGTGTGCAGAATTGAGATCCGGTCAGTGCCCGCCTTTTTTTTCTTTTAAGATTTGCTCTGGTTTATTGCTCCATCACGTGTCTGATGCTTTTGCAGTTGGATCGGAGGCGGCATGGAGGTGATAATGCCAGTCCTGGCCATTAATATGTGGACAGTGGACGTGTTCAAATGCCATGCACAAAGAAAATCTCACTGGTGTAGTTGAGAGAGCGAGAGAGTCCGGATCATACAGACACATACTTTCACCCAGAAGACTGCTGTTCGTGTCCCGTGTGAAACCTAAAGTCAGCCCAGACTTGTTTATGACTAACCAAGTAGTGATGCTGACTTTGGAAATTGAAGTTTGGTCTTGAGAACATCCTGCGTCAGGAGAAGAGACTCTCTCCCTACCTATGATCTCCTCTCATTGACATTCCAGTCATCTCTCATCCTCCTCCACAAGTGACAACACACTGCTCACAGCACTTTAGCTCAGCGCCCCTCCTCGCTTGTTTTCCATCTCGTTCTGGCATGCGCGCACACTGGGTCCATTGTACACGGAGAGGCTTTGCCCATTTACTCGACAATGAGGGGACGCTGCTGTGTTGAGGGAAGCTGCGGGTGTGGCCTTGGATGCAGACAGACACCCTCTCTGTCTGTCAAGCAGGAGTCCTACTGTATTTGTGTAACACATAGCTGGAAAGAAAAAATAAAACGTGTATGAATTTAATGAATTATGATTTTTTTAAGGCTACCAGGTGAACCAGAGGGGAAATCAACACATTAGCAGCTAGATGTTTGCCTTGTTGTTCCACGTGTGCAACTGTTAGCCATTATCTAAGCATGTTTTGGGTGTGCAGTGGCTCCAGGCCCAGTATTAGGTCATTTGTTTTTATATCTGAGCTCAATTAAAGATAAGAATCGGGTGGAGTTACTCATGGCTGCTGCTGCATTCACAGACATTCAATCACGCGTACGTCAGGATCACTTAACGGGCTGCTTTCTCACACAGCTTTCATCCATATTTGTGGATAAGAAATCACTTCCTATTTCATATGAGATTTAACTGATCAATGGGTCAAACAGTTTATCGCAGTCACCTCATATTCATGTCAAGTTGGCGCAGTAGTGACAGATGGTGAATGGCTCCTCGCATCGGCTACAATAAATGCATCAGCATTTAACCGTGACCTCAGAAAAAGGTCGGTGTAAACCTTTGATAAACATGGCGGATAGCAAAACAGAGCTGGGCTGAGGCTGATAAAACAACAACAAAGATACTTCGGTGGTAACAGATGGAGCAAATGAATGAATTTAATGTTCTCAATAAAGTTGGAAAAGGAAACATATTTAGCAAATGAACTGGCAACTTTCCTTTTTTAAAAACATGGCAACCGTGGGCACTGAATTTTCCAAAATGAATCTCTCCCATTCTCTCCATCTTTCACCCTTGGCCCCGACCCCGAGCGACTCTTTTGTAGCTCCTGTAGGTATACGTAATGAATTAAATATACACACAGTGGAAACTGCAGTAAAGAGCGGAAAAACAGGAAAGGGTGACAAAAGAGGGAAAAGACGTGATGATGATGAGGAGCCCGTCGTTCCATGTGATCGGTTTTACAGCTGCGTCCTGCCCGTCTGAAGGGTGTGACTGAACATTATGTAACTGATCTGACATCAGTAAACATGCAAAAGCACGTTTTTAGAAGTGAGACTGGACAGTGCAGCTGAGTTTAGGGCTTTCATTTGCATCAGATGCTGCAGGAGGGACACATTGAAGCAAAGATGTAAGTTCAACCAGGGCTTCAAAAGCGTGCTTTGGATATCAGAACTAAGTAAATCTCCAGATGCTGCAGCAGCAATGTTTTTTAAATCTCACTTTTAGTTTTATCTGCTCTGTTTTTCTTGACTAAGTCCACCAGGTAAGTGACAGGAGAAAGCACCACTGTTGTTGTTGGATTTGCAATCAAAGGGCACCTATCTAAGATATGTTCTGGCTGCCTCAACCTGGGATGAGACAAAACAAAGAATACCCCTCCTGTCATTGGCCACCAATTACCCCTGCCATGTCGCATCACAGCTCTGACACAGATACTGTAGGTGTGAGATAACCTGGAAAGGCAGCTGGTTTTGTGAAAAGCCAAAAGCATGATAAAAATCCCTTCATCGTGGGCTGGGCAGGCCCCCGAAGGACCAGTGGGAGAGAGGGATCCAGAGCGTAGGAGACAAAAGGGAGGGGAAGGTCTTGGCTCCAGACCCGGACAGTGGCGGCTTGCCATGGTTTCATGTCCCCCCCACTGCTGTTCTCGTCAATGTGAAACAGCAGACGGCCCACCTGTGCCGAGTGATTGTTCATGTGTATTTGGCGGAGAAGGAAAGTTTGGGCTGTTGGGGTAGCAAGGAAGTCCTGGGGTTCAACTTTTCTGTGGGTCCATCTGTGTTGAAGCTCGGAGCTGTCACAGCTTCAGGGAGGATGTTACGAGCAGAAGGAGGGAGAGGCTGTTCTGTGATTAAACTCTCACATCTGCTTCTCTGCAATAACATCACCGACTCTAGATTCAGATAACTGCCACACAAGACACATAAAAACAGTGTAAGTGAAGTGCACTGTGAGTTTCTGCAGTGTAGGTTTCGGAAAACCATCGGGGGAGAGTGGAAGGATGTGGATACGGATGGCATAATCAGCGTGACGAGGAGGACAATGCTTATAAAGCCCCTGACGCCTTTTACTAATCGGCGGGATCTGATGTAACTGTACTGTTAAGACGCAGTGCTTATGAAAAAAAACAGGCCTGTGACGGCACATTTATGGTATTAAGCAGGGGGACCTCCCATCAGACGTTTCTGGAGCAACGGCTATTGGAAAAATCATAACCATTAACCGCAACCTACATTTCTTATGATAAGCTAGTCCCTCTCATCACTGCAGATCAATAAGCATTCCGATAAGGGCAATCTAATTATCAGGAGGCGCCTCAGTAATTCATTCTGCCTGGTTAACTGAGTGGGAAACCAAACAGTGATTCCCTGGCAGTCTGCCACCCACCTGACCCGGGCTGAAGTTAAGCTGACATGGGCGAGATCCAGAGTACAGAGAGCTCTGCACAGCTGCTGCACGGCGTCAGAGTCAGACTGACACCTGAACTTTACGGGGTGTTATGTATGTTGTAGCACAGTTTATTTAAAACCCCTTGAAAACCAATTTTCTTAATCAGCTTAGAGAGATGGGATCCTATGTGAACACACGTTTTTAAAGCAAATACAGAACAGTTTGGATTGTTACCGTTGACAGATGGTCATGTATGTCCTTTCATCACCCAGGATTCAACAATATGTATAACAATGTACATGCTGTTTTCTTAAATGTGGGCAGCCCCACTAAAAAACAGGCGATTGACTCCTCTCACATTGCCAGTAGGCCACCCCTGGTGTGTCACATTCAATGTCACAAACACGTTTGGAAACAGAATCAGTAGGAAGCAGCATGGAGACCATTGACAATGGCTGTGTCCAAATTCAGGGGCTGCATCCTTCAAGGACGTGGCCTTTGCGGCCCACAAAGGCCGGGTCCTTCGGAGAGACCTTCGACGGCCACGTCAACCGTTGTTAAATTGGACGGTCTAGCCTTCGGAGTATTTCCTGGTTGCGTCACCAGATGTTCCCGCCCCTTACCCTTACGTCCTGATTTCTGCCGCCCAGGCCCGCGAAAGTGACGATCTACGCGACTTGATGTCGCCATTTTCCTTCTTTCTTTCTTCTGTTTCGGGCGCGCCAAGGATCTTGGGATATGGGAGGCCGCGAAGGATAGTAGCGGTGCGTCCTCCAAAAAGAGGGAAGGGCAGGCTGCATATGAAGGAGCCTTCGAATTTGGACCGCCTTTCACGCAGCGTTGTGACGTAATTGGCCTTCAAATGCGCCCTTCGAAGGATGCAGCCCCTGAATTTGGACACAGCCATAATGACATCAGTTACCTTCGTGCATCTTTTTACTTCCCTCCTTCAAACTCAACGTGGAGTGGGCAATGTACAACGCACGCCGAAAGGGGTGAAAATAAGCGAGTCAACCTTTCTACTACCCCTTTGACACCTGCTAACATTGGGCTCTTGTCTTTAATGTGAATGTGTATAATTGGCATCTACTCCCGGGTCAAACGACTCTGCAGTAGTCATGGGTATTTATAGGCCCCAAATCTGATCGACTCTGGGGAAAACCCCCGAGTGGACACACACTTTTTTGGCCCATGCCAGACTTGATGCCATGACACGTGTTGGAGTTAAGGCCTTAATTAACCTTAGTAAAGGGCTTGTTAAGAGGTAAATCCCTGTCGAGTGGAGCTGGAGCTGATAAAGACCCACAACTCCTGCAGAGTCATTTGACCTGGGAATGAGTGTCGATTGTATGGACTCAAACCCAAATTTAATGGATATCGTGGTACAGTATCAGTATTTTAATCCTGATATGACCAACTCTAATCATACAATGATCTTGATGACATGAATGCCTGCAAGTTGTTTACATGGGAACATTTCCATCCATTCAATATAGATACTAAGCAGAAATGGCGGTATTGTAAAGTTTTGCTAGACTGGCCTGCCAGGGAAAGTGACAGAGACGTCCCCAGAGACTTGTCCTGATTCCATTAAAGTGACCTCTACATCCCCGCTCCTCCAATCCGGCTGCTTTGGTCACTTCGCTGAAGCTTTCGGACATCTGGTAGACGGGTTGGGACCGTGGAACGTTCACAGCCCGAGTATGCAAGTTCTATTTAGGGAATAACTGTAGCGGGTGGAAATATTGTTTTATGATGTGAGACAAAATCTCGCTTTCCTCGGTGAAGAGGAAATGGTCCAAAGGAAAAGAGAGACACAGGGAGGAATTGATATCCCCTCATTGGAAAAGCAGTTATGAAAGACATTACAGACAGAGCAGATATTTCCATATCTGACACCTCCAGTGCTAAATCACTTAATTTGCTGAGTGTCAAAGAGCCTAGAGAGAGTCGCTCCTCATCCTCACGCTTGTGTTAAATCTGAGTGAGAGGGTTTCCTCCCTAGAGCGGTGTTTCTGAACCTTTTTAGCTCAAGACGCCAATTAAGCAATCTTTACTTGTGCTGTTTAGTGTGGACATGATTTGGAAACAGGAAGGATATTCGTTCTTAGATTACTTGACACATAAATATATCATCATTTTAACTCAACCAGCAGTGTAAACAATTTCGTTGGGATCGCTTTCAGAGGTTTTAATGAAATCGAAACACTGACAGCAAGTCAAAACCCGTCTGAATTCACAAGGCCATCAGTTAACTTGAATTTCTGAAGAAGTGCCAGCTTTCATACCGCACCCTAGTGACATCGAAACTGGTAAGTCCCGTGATTTTCAGCCAGCTGTAACTACATTTGTCCATTATAGCAGGGGAACGCTAGTGTTAGGCGCATAATGTTTACCATGACATCCATCTTCGTGTAGCATATTAGCTAAACAAAAGTTACTACAATTTATCCTGCGGGATGACATGAATATATGTGCAAAATGTCATTGAACTACAGCTTACATTCATCAAAATATTATAGTGTGCACCAAAGACCGACAATCAACCATTTCCAGAACCAGGTATTGTAGCGTGGGTAAAAAGACTAAAATCATGTTGTCAATCAACTTTTTTTTTTCTTTCTTGTGAGTGTAATTTGATGTCTTCACACCAGAAGAAAGAAAATCAAAAAATCAAACCCCAGCTCTCGTCTAGCCGTTAGTTTCTGTCCAAAACTTAAATCTAGAAAATGTTTCAGGTTTTCAGAGAGGCAAATGAGGAAAAATGGGAGGAAACAAACTGCGCTACAGAAGCTAAAAGCTAGCTCGGAGAAATGATGAGGCAGGTATCTTAATGTCGATGGTCGAAAGCTGTGTAAAAAGACTACAATGCATCAAAGTTGTCAGAGAAAGAACACAAATGAGTTAATAAATATAAGAAAATGTTTCCATAGTCGCGATAAAATGTAAAAAATGTGGACTGAAGCGGTTGACTTCTCACTCCCGAGGCCACCACATCCTACAGGTGGTGACAACTGTATTCCTTGTTAGTCCTGCGTGTCTAATTTTGCCTGCACCAGATGGTTTCACTTGGCGGTCTCCATCACAAAGCCACAGTCATTCCAAGGTGTGTGTGTGTGTGTGTGCGTGGGTCTGTCAGGACTGATGTGAAAACAATAGCTAAAGAGCTGCTGTAGGCGGCCGTGTGACGGCATATACACTGACATCTGTTTGGTATCCAGGCAACATTCAGTTACCCGGGTGCGGTCCAGCACAACGGTACAAAGATCCATATTTGCATTTTATGACTGAAATGATGACATGGAGTGCAACTGTGTGAAGCTTGAGGATGCAATGCCAGCGTACCTGTGTAACTGGTCGGTGAAACTGTTACACATTCCTTGAAAAGTGATGTAAGAGTGAAACTTTGCAGCTGTACTGCTTGCTGTCACGCGTTATGTTTGGGTTAGGGTGTAAGTGAGGTGAGACACAGTGAGCCACGTGTTGCCTCAGTGTGCTAACTAAGCTGACACCCTCCAGGGTTTTTTAAAAACACATTCTTCCTTTAGGCAGATTGCTAAAGGAAGAGCTTGTGTTTTTTTAAAGACTGGAAACAAATAGAGCTAAACCTGTTTGAAGGATCCTTAACTGACCTGTACTACTAGTCTTACCCTCTCTGTAAGTAGAGGTTGTTGTGTAAACTGATAATGAATGGCGGGATTGTAAACCAGCGACAATAACATGAAATATGTCATCATAGGATGTAGCAATGTACAACTACGTTAAAGTGTGTTAAGCATGCTTAAATAATGTTGTAAAAAGTACTCAAAAGTCACACTTTACTCGAAGTAAAGGCATCATGGTTAAATATTAGTTTGGTAAAACTCTCGGTCACTGATACGAATAGTAGCTGAGTAAAAAGTCTGAAAGTATCTTATATTAAATGTAAAAGTATCAAAAGTACATGTAAAATGATGTTCTGAGAGTACAAATACGACAGCAAATACCAACTTTTATAAAGAAAAAAACAGTAAATGATCTCATGTATTAATGTCAAGTGTAGTCATGTAAGGTAACTAAGTGCATTTACTCAAGTACTGTATTTGAGGAACTTGCACTTATATGAAAGTTAATTTATATTGCTATTAGGTCTCATTTAGACACTTCATGCTTGTGTGGAGACATTGCGAGATGTCGCTGTTATTCAGCACGGTGGATGACACTGGTATGTGAACAGTAAGGGGGATTTTAAAATGCATGGGGCTGTACAGAGCAAAGAATCAGTCCTTCCTCTGGAGGTAGCGTCATTTCTCATAGCTGGAGGCACCATGGACACAAGCCACTGACAGTGCCATCTTTCAACATGGAGTCTGACTTTGATCAATAACCAGTTAAGATGATGACAACAACATTACATGATGTTATAAAGTCTGTCTTTCACATCACTGACAGTTTATGATGTTGTATAAGGTTTCAATTGTAATCCTTGACCATCAAAACATAGAGGTAGACATCACCTCGTCTGTGTTTTCAGGCCTGACTCCCCGGTGACTCTCACAGACACAATTTAATGGACATGACAGATTGTGGTTAAGTCTTTTTACGAGTTACCAAGATAAACTCGTCCTAAGTTACCAAAGTAGGGAAGAATAATAGATTAAAATAAAGTTTTTGAAGTGGAACATTTTAAAGAGTTATATGACCCTGAGGTGCAGCATGGAGAAGGATTTTATTGGCAGTTCTCTCTAGTCTGTCTGTCAGTCTTGCTAACCTAGCCAGCTCTGTTTTGCAGCCCCGTCCAGAGAGTCCTATCTTTCTTTCAACCTTTTTTTGATTTTGACATCACATGCTTTTCTAAAAAAAAAAAAAAAAAACCTTAAACTTTTGAAAAGGAAGAAAAATACAAACACAAACTCACACTTGGAGTGTTCGTTTATTGCAATTCATGAACAGAAAAGGAAGTTTTTTTTAAAATCCATCAAACAATAATAGCGATAACAACACAGTCAAAGAGTTTCTGAAATATTTATTCGAGGGGATTAAAAAGACGAATGCGGCAGGGCTTAAGTGCAGCGTTTCAGTTCTAACAACAGTGAGCCCTGCGGCGTCTACGAAGCCCTACGTTGTACAACAGGTAATAAACAAACACAGTAACAGTTGTACAGTAATACTAGGATGCACATTCTTACAGAACGACTTGTCTTCAGTCCGTCTCTACGAGCTAAGCTACTGTTTCTGCTAGTGGCAAGAAAATATAATACTTTGAATAGCGCGTCATCTCTCGGAAAATAACATCAGGGTTATTTTATTTTGAAAATAACAATAAAGATCTTGATCGTAGAGATTTATACAGCTCGTTTAACCTCCTTCATTATCAGTCCCATAAAGGGTAGTAGTACAATGTCTGATTTAATTTAAAGGCCTTGGATTAAAGTAATAAATAGGTTTCTTAGCCCTCCCTTAACAAAACTTTACACACATTCTGCCTTATTTAAAAAAAAAAAGACATTTGTGTTATTTATTAGCATATTTGACATAAATCAGGTCATTAACATGATGCTCAAATGTAAAATAAACTCATTTTGACTCAACATAGCCTCATGGATGTGTTCATGTAACAGTCGCCCTTCGTACAATATGTGAGGATATTTTTCAGTTTTTTTTATTCACATGAGGAATGTTGTCAGGCAGCCAAACTGTAAATATGGCATTTGTGAAAATACAGATTTATTGGCAACGCGCTCCTGAGCACCACCTGTGCGCGCAGCAGCCTCCTCTGGCTGTCAACACGTCACAGTCAGCCCACAATGCACCTTTCCACACCTGAGAATCACTTTCAGTCCCATTTTTTTTAAACATACATCATCTCAAAAGAAATAGGCTGTTTTCAGGGTACAAAATTGCAACGTGAGACCTTATTTTTTTTCCTGTGGTGACATTTAATGTGTTCAAATGTGCAAAAACTGATTAAATCTTTAGGATGGTGTGCGATAACGTACAGCAATCACGTGGGGAATGCTGGATGTGGGCTCTCCTGGAGCGAAAAAACACACGTCTAAGTAGTTTTGAAATCGTTCCTCACGGTGCGAAATCTGCTAGTAGCGGGTCAGAATAACAGGAAAGAAGGAATCTGGCTGGGAAGGAGAAAAAGGGTCTACAAATAATACTGTGGTTGATGGTCAGTGTTGTGTAGAGAAGAGGGATGAGGCTGAGGAACACAAAGGTTCAAGGCTGGGTCACTGCACTGGGTTCCTTCTCATAGATGTAGCTGCCCACACCACCAGTGTTCACGCCTGGAGGAACCACGGGGACAGCAGCGGGGTCGTCAGGGGGTAAACGGGGGGGGAAGAGAAGGTACAGCGTGAGCAAAGGAGAGGCTGCAAAACATTTCCTGTACAAGAATCTGCCGTGTTGTACGTAGGCGACGTTATGATGAAATGACTCCTGTTGAGCAACGCTCAGTGTGTGCAACGTGTGCAGCATGGATGAAGAGCTCAGACATACGACATTCTGTTTTCAAGTGTAGCTGATAATTGGTGGGTTGACAGCACCCCCTAGCGGTTACCTTTGGGCCCGAAGAGGACAGCATAGCATGGTTTGTGGCAGTAGGGCTGGCCGTCATGCTGGAATATAAAAACACAAACATTGACACAGTAGAAAAAAAAAAACTGACGAAGGAAGAAGCTTAACACGTCACAACCACTTCACATGGAGCTGACTGCCTGTCCGGTGCTCCGAGAGCAGTTCATTCTAGTTTTCTCAGAAGTATACTGAGCACAGATTTATGAACCAAACTTTATTAATGCAGAAATATTAATACAGAGACAGGTCTCTGTATTGTTCGACTCTGATGAAGAGGCACAAGTCATTGAAACGTCTTTAACAGTAAGTGTGTTGCCTAAATCTACGTGCTCTACTGTCTTTCACGAAAAAAAAAAGGCATGCTTCTTTTGTCAAGAAACAAAAATTAATATAAAGGCTTCATGATGATATATTTGACCTTTTTCATGACATGAATTATGTGTTACCCACCCCACTTTCCTCTTTTTATTCCCTCTTTTCTTTATTCCCAACGTCTTGTTCTCACCTCTGCGTGGCTTCCAGGAGCCAGAGTCTTGCTGCACCTCTCGCAGCGCAGGCAGGGTCGATGCCAGTCCTTACCCAGTGATGTCACCTTCTCAGCTACGGTGATAAACACACACACACACCTGTGAGACACAATGGCACCAAGCTATTTAGCCTCACACCGTTTTCCGGCCTCACCTCTTTTTCCTACTCACCAAAATACACCTTCTTGTTGCAGCGGGGACACAGGTTGGCCTCTCCGGAAAATGTGGTGATGCTGCCAGCTGCAGACGCATTACAGACACATTACAATACTGGAAATGGTTCAATACATCCCCACTGATCTTTCCAGCTGGGTGTGAAATGTACTAATAACGTAGGAGTATAAAAATAATGTCGGGCCAAGTACTTTACAGCTTTTATACGTTTCAAGAGGGAATTTTTGGGTAATGAGGCTAATTTTGCCAATTTAGATATTCTGGTTTCCAAGTTAAAACACTTTATTCACTCCCTCTTGTAACAGCCAATCGTAGGAGCCGATGGAAGTTTAGTGTACATGTAGTGGTCTGCTCGGCACTGCAGGTGGCGCCAGAAGGGAGGGAAACTGGTTTGGTTTGATTCTGCCATGAATAAATCTTTCTATAAGACAGTTTTCCACATATTCATTCACAAACAGATTCTGTTTTACAGGATAAAAACACTAAAAGTTAAACTGTAAAACATCCAGTCATCTTATAAAACGCATTTAAAGGATTTGGAGTCATAAAAGAAACAAAATTCTTATCGGTGCTGATTGTTTTCTGGCTTTTAAACCAAGTGGATGGAAAATGGCCACTGCACAGCAAAGATAAATCACTGAAGAACACCCGTGTGTTCCTGCTGACAGGGACTTCCCAGAACACACACCCTATCTAACACGTCTGAGAAAATCCTGAGAAAAGGCCCAAAAGACTTCTGTGTATCGATGTGCTTATCATTGAGTCAGCAGCAGCTTTCCTTCCAGCCTTTCGTAATCTTAAGGGACACACACGCCTACTGAAGAGCTTTTTTTCCCCTTCTGTAACTGAGCCACAATTTACAGCACATACAGGGTGAACACATGTTCCCGTTCACCTTTTGATGGTGCCTTGGGTGCGAACACTTTCTTCTCCTCAGCTTTGGCGGCTGAGTCCACACCGGTGGGAGACGCGTTGTTGTTGGCTGGAGTATCGTACACGTAAGAGCCGGCTCCCCCGATGTTCACACCTGGAAAAAAGGTAAAGAAGAGGAGGCGAAATAACATCAGTAACTGCAACAAAGGAGGAGGGAGTATTAATTTGACATATGGCATTGAGATCTGCACTCTTTTATCCTCCTTGACTTAGGAGGGTGGCATGATAAAACACTGTCACAGCAATAAATACAAACAACATAAACAAACAAAGACAACTATCACAAATTACAAATGTGTGTACAACAAATCCAGACAAGATGTTATAAGAGAGTACAGATGACATGTGTTTTACCTTTTGGCCCAAAGAGGGCAGCATAGCATGGTTTGTGGCAGTAGGGCCGTCCATCGTGCTGTTGGAGAGACAGAAAAACACCATGACACACATTTAAAACAAACTGACTCAATAGGCACGTAAGAATAAAATTAAAACCTGGTGACGCAAACGGGGAAAAATCAGCCACGACATGCGATGAGAAGTCACATTTGTGACGCATTTCTCTGACATCGTATATTTTGGTTTCTCGGGTGGAAGAGGAGATGGAGACGTTGTGTCCAAAAACGGAAACAAGCCTGTTTTTTCCATTTCAACACATCTGTATCCAAGAACAGGACTTTGTTGATGAATTCACACTTCAGTGCAACCTTCATCCATGACCGTCTGCCACTTGAGGGGCAGAAAAGCCATTCTGGAGACTTAGATGGCCTGTTGGTGATGCATGCTGGGGAATGTGGCAGTCTTTGCGGGAGCATGTGATCGGCATGGGTAGGGGATCAGGGCTGAGGGCCAGGGTGGCCACTGGTCCAGAGCTCGATGCCCATAGAAGAGAAGAACCAAGCGAATGCCACGGGCATGACGCCAGACCCCGGGTGGTAAGGGAAAAGGGGACAGACTACCCACAATCCCTTCTGCTTTGGCCACATGAGCTCCTTTTCCACAGAAGACGGTGTGGCAGAAAAAAGGATTGCTCTCTCACCTTTAATAATACATCACCCGTGACAGGATCAGCTACTGTTAAAGCAGCCACGCTCTCCATTCTCACTTCCTGTTTGACATTTATGAGATCCGTGAAGGTCCCGGGGCCGATGCCAAGCGGTGACTAAGGACTGATGACTTTCTCAGGACAGGACACACAAGGCCTCATTGTCAAGTGAACTGAGTCGTCTGTTAACAGTCGACTGTACAGTGACACTGAGGATCTGGCTGTGAGACGCTGAGAGACACAGGGACCCTAAAAATGGATTCTTCATCGCTGCGCAGCCCACTCTCTTCCCAGCAGTTAACTTCCCCACATCCTGACACTGAAATCTGTCTTCTCCATCTATTCGTCTTTCTTTCCTTTCCCGACCTGCTCGCTTCCTTCTCCTGTGGTACTGCACATGTTCTAGGCTTGTGAGCCCTTAAAACAAAGCACTGTTCTCATAAAGTGATGTCACTTTTAAAATTGCTTGGAACAGAAAGGTGTGAGGTTACCGGTCTTCTGTCGCCCACTCTTCATCTCTGCCTGAGGCTAGCAGGTCAGGGCTACATTAGCCTACTTACCATTTCCATTAACTACTACTATAATGCATCCAAATCTTTGATCAAACTATCAGTGGTAAAGTTGCATTTTGGGTAATATGGGTGTGAAAATGCATTACATTTTTAAAAAAGCCGATATCTCTGGTTCTGGTGCATTGATTTGAATCTTTTTCTCTATAAACCGTCTATCATTGTTACACTTATCATCATCTTGTGACCCTTCAGATTAACATGTGATCATGTGAGTTTGCAAGTCCATCTTGCCAGGCTTCAAGCTTTGCCCTTGTGACCAAACTAAGTTTGATTTACCAACTGGCTTGCTGGTACTTTCTAATGTCAACCTGACTGGTTGAAGTTGGATGGAGTATGCAGAGGACATGAGAGAAGCAAAGAAGAAGATAGTAAATGGGCTGCAAGTCAAGATTTGATTTTGGTGAAAAACAATCTTGAGAGAACTTTTGAGTTTTTCTTTTTTCTACTTTAGAAACTGTGATGATGCCAGTCTGCCCTGTGTTAAGTCATTCTGCATTCTGTTTTCCACTGAAATACATCACATCAACTGGATTGGATAACTTTTGATACTTAAAGTCTAAACATGATGATCATGAGGCTAGATTATAAACTATATGGAGCACCTTTTTAGATTATTTCTTAGTTGATTCATAGATCTAGCAACGATCCTTCCTGAGAATTTGAAACGGCAAACAATCCCACCTCAAAGCCCATTTATTATCTGATCTGGAGCTTTGGGCCGAATCACATTTGTTTCATGAGCAGATAAAGGATGCCAAGTTCTCATGGATTTGACAATAAACCACTGGGATATGTGGGTGTTCATCACCGGAGATGAAGCTCCAGTTTAACGTCCATACATTCTAGTTAATACTCTGAGACGAAGGTATGCCCTCAGGAAACTGCTGCCCTCCTTTGCTCCACAGATTCATGCTGACCCCCGACTCCTTTTAAAGAAGCAGGGTCAGAACCTTGTGCATACCAGGCCCGAAATGACATCAAACACCCTCCCCAGCAGAAACCACAGTCCCTTTACACGCTTTCCATTTTTTCACGTCTCTCAGCCTGACTCTGTTTCCATGACGATGATCGAGTATTGAGTTTTTCGCCTACTAAAGTCCGGCTCATGGCATGGCGCTGCAGCCCGGGGCGGGATTTGGATGTTGTCCACGGAGAGACAGAGAGGACGGAGGGGGAAGAGGAGGACGGTGGGCAGAGAGAGAGAGAGAGTGCGCTGGCCTCAGAGAGATTGTGTGACTACATTACTGTAATCATGCAGAGATTAAACAGCAGAGCAGCATCCTTTGAGGTCTGCAGGGAGATTGCTTTTGTGTACAAAAGACGCTGAGATCACATCCTTTTTGTGTCGAGATGGCAGCGGGGAGACTGAGAAAGGTGCGTGTGTGATATTCACCCACGTTCAAAGAGAGAGAGCGACAGGGTGAGGATTGAGACGTTGGCTCGGTCATGAAAGGCAAAAGAAGAAAGGGGCATGATAAGAAAACCCCCGGGGTGAAAGTGCCAGATAGTGAGCACAGTGGGGGGAATATGTGGAGATGTGATACTGCAGCTGGATTACGTAACAGAGAGAGAGGAAAAAGGATCTAAAAGCAACTCATCCTGTAACGCTAAGGGGGTTAAAATTCCCACAAGGATGGCTCATATTGACAGACGCAACCAGACACATGACAAGGCAGGAAAAAGGCATGCAGGCAGCAATTTCCTGTACAAAATGCACAAGTTCTGTGAAACTAATGGACAGAACGCCGTATCGCTACCTACTGAAACCCACTTTGAGTCTAATAGCTTGGTTATACTAACTTTTAAAACACTAAAGGTTTGCATTCTGCTTCGGCCTTTTTCTGTTTTTTTTTAATGTAAAGCTTTCACTGTTGATGCTCAATAAAAATATGTATCTTTTAAATGAGATAAATGTAATCATCAGATTCAATTGCAGGGTTGAAGTTTGACACATTAACCTCTAAAGACCCACTTGGTGTATTTTTTGTATTTTTACGGTATTTCATATCTTTCCGAGTCATTTTACTGATGATGTTGAGTTGCCACAACCAACTATTTCTTGACAAATACCTTACAGTTTGACACTGGATCAACTCTGCAGCTCCTCATTTCCCGAGAAGATCTTATGTTAGAGTGACTGCTATCACTGTCCCTGGTCGAGATGGCACTATTAACCATGATCCTATTTTATGTTTGAAAGAGAACGTTCACTGGCTAGAGTAGGAAATGTCAAACCAATGTTTGCACCAACTGTGCTGACTTTTTGGGAAACAAAGGTTCAGACTCTAAAATAGAGGAAGCAATTACAGCTTATTAGCTGAGTTGTACAATTTATTTTTATTTAACTTCCTCTGCTGGGAGTATAAACGGATCCATAAAACAGAAATAGTTTGAGAGGAGTTGATGGTACAAAAATATATTTTGATATATCTGTGGGAACTTATTTTCCTTTTTCGAGACTGAACCAATGATTAATTTAATGCTAGGAGGCTAGTTAGCTTAAACTATGGTTAGCGTTTTCACAGAGGATCCACTGCAGGGTTATCTGTCAATAAATCAATACAGGACCAGGCAGCACTGGCTTCATCTTTTTAGATTTCACAACAACAGTCAATGACCTGTAAAGAAACAGTGGCATGGAGTTTGTTGACCTTTAACCCTGACCGATCAACACCACTGAACTGATACTTTATCAAGAAAAACGACACAACTACCGAAAATAGAACTTGCATTAGCAGCCTTCGAGGTCAATTCAGAGAGGCTTAACAGAAGCCATTTGGTCGACACATTTAGCCACAGTGCTTCACAGCATCACTGAGTGCTTATAACGTTAGCATGAATGGCCACAGTGGGAAGTGAACTCCAACCCCAGGCCATGTTAGTGACGAGCTCCATGCACACGGTCATCTATACAGGCTACAATGAGTCAACAGTGACCCAGTTGCAGAGTTAAAGCACATATCTTGTGGTTTTTCATTGAAAATTTCACCACTTATTTACATTTTTCACGGGCAGACTGACATGAGGTCATGTTAATCGAATGTCTTTGGGTTTTAGACTGTAGGTCAGATATAACAAGCTATGGGAGGACATCTCTGTGGAAAACTGTGAATAGCATTGCCACCATTTGCAGACAACTATTGGTTGAAACAGCTGATCGATTAATCACAGAAACAAGACATAATTAAAATTATTGCTGGTGTAACTGTATATTGGCAGTTATGGAAGTATGAAGTCCCTAATTGAAGTAAAAGCATAACAGTAATGCGTATAAGTTGCAGCACGAGCAACACATTTCTCGCTATGCATCAGCTGCATTTAAGGTCAGCAGTGATGGGACAGTACTGTCCTGTTCCTGGTGGTGTCTTACTGACCTCAGCGTGGCCTCCAGCGTTCAGGAGCTTGTTGCAGCGGTCGCACTTGAGACACAACTTGTGCCAGTCCTTCCCGAGCGATGACACCTTTTCAGCTGCACATGAAAGGACAAAAGACAGAGACAGAGGGACAAGGGTGAGCGCAAACATTCGCATAAAGCAGCATTTATATACATAACGGGGAACAACAGCCTTTATGTCTCTCCATCTCCATCGTGTCATAATGTGGCGTTCAATCGCTCATCGCAGAAAGAGCAATGACGTCCCCCATTGCTCCACTCTCCAGAATAATGATTAGCCTGTACTGTAGATCTGGGCCGATGTGCCCCCGGGGAAAATCCTGTCACCGTGCCAACTGAGTGATCGGGGGTGGGGGATGCTGGGAATGCCAGCGTACCACACAGGATGCTGTGGTGATGTCATTGCGGGATAGACAGACAGTGGCGTGAGTCCCAGTCCAGCTGGAGCAGCAGGGGGTGCCCACATCTAACCCAGATCCTTTGTGTTACCCCTCCAAACACACACACACCCCTCCCCCAGTGTACAGTAGACCCATCCTGCTGCAGACGGCCCTTCAACCCCACTTCCGTTCCCTTTTTTCTCCTCCAGACAAGCAAAGGACCCTAATTATACCCGTTCCAATAATAAGTCCCTGCTGCTTCCACACAATGGGCCCCAAGGAGCTGCTCAGGCAGCAGAGGAAACACCTTCTCTTATCAAGGCAGGGCACAAATAGCCGGATACTTGAGGTCGTTTCCTACATACCCTCAGTCAAAAACATGGACGGCATGTATGCAGACATACAGACGATTACTTCCTGCTGCACTTCCTACTTCTGGCTGCTTTCCTACATGTAGCATAGCATGTAAAAGAACTATGAAATTCCTGCGCCAGCCTCGTGTCAGGATGCAAATTACATTAGACCTTAGAGATTTGACAGTGCCATGTCACTTTGTGAACATGCCGTTCCGAAAGTGACGGCACGAATGCAATTTTGTCCAATTTCGTCCAAAACACGAGGACAAAAGAACAAAAACAAGCTAAATATGGACTTCACAAACAGCTTAATATGATTTTGATAGTTTCCCTGATTTAAAAAAACTTTCATTTAATTATAAAAAGGTCACTTCTGATCAATGAATAACTTTTCACAACCAAACAAGACTTTTAGCCTCCATACCAAACATCTAGAGAACAGAAGGGCATTACAGACTTTTGGTGAAAGTGCTTTTGAAGTTTTAGCACCTTCATCTTTGTCTGAGCTGCAGACACACCTTAAACTTGATTATTTGATAAGTATGGAAGATTATAAAAATAGGATTAAGGACTATCTGATGACTGAATGCACGTGTCCCATGACTGAACACTGATAAATTAATTGTCTTGATGTAATTTGCTGATTGTTTTAAGTCAGGCACTTGGTTTTTTTCCAACGCGAACATTTTTATATCGTCTGTTGTTGTTTGTTCCGCGATGTAAAACTCTGAGAGAATCTCAATTCAATTCCTGGTAAAATAAAAGGTAAACCAAACAAACGTAAATAATGATACGGCTGATTCATGAGTGGAAAATGCTTTTCAACATGTGACTTGTCCCTGCAGATGTTTATCCTCCAATCAGTTTCTCCCTGTCAATTAAGACTTTAAGCCCAATGGCTAAAAACAAGCCCCTGGAGAATAGGTGGGGAAGGAGTGAGGGGTGAGGGGTGAGGGAGGGGAGGCCTCGCATCGACACTTAAGAGCAGAGGAATGCTGACTTGGACACTGCCGGAAATGTTAAATCACTCTTAAAGATAATGTTAGTCTGACTAAAAAGCCAAGAATAAATCTCTGTAAATCAATAATCTGCTCTTAAATCAGTGGACGGCCACAAAACATTCCAGTTAAAAGGACAATAAATTTTAATTGGATTAGTATCTGTAGTCTGTATAACTTGCTGTCACTGCTTAGATACCAACTGTCACACAACTATTACCAGTGTCGATCTCTTCAGCTGTTTTCTAGAGCACGAGTGGTACATCGGCCTTTCACAGATACGACTGTATCAGCGTGTATATGTGACGAATAATTAATATTTTAAGAGATTTTAACCTGTTCAGAGTTTTTTGTGCAACTTTCAGTGTCAATGAGTATTTTCTTAGGTAAATTTAACCTTTTTTATAGTGTACTTTTGAATTAGAGAATGATCGTAAACCTTTATCGCCTTCAGACGCTGTTTAAAGAGGCTAAATGGAACCAGCAGGGGATTAACCTGTCTGAGTGTGTGTGATTTATTTCCTCCTTTAATCTGAATATACACATATACCTGACACCTCTACAGCATGAAAAATGCTGCCAGTGTGTCCTCAATGCGGATTTAGTGCGTGTGTTTATGTCATCGACTGACTCACGAGCAGACGCACCTCCAGACAGATTTAAAACATCAGCTCGTGAATGGAAACAGACGTCAGAGCCTTACCAGTATGTCCTCATTTCTCTCTGTGTGTTGCAACAAAGTCCGCCGTTTAACAGCTCCCTGTTTTTAAAGGGCAGTTGTTATTGTAAGAGGGGTGAGCCTGTCTGTCTGCATTATGTGTTGTGGGAGTTATAGAGTGGGGGAGGTGGAGGGGATCTGCCTCTGGCCCAGATGTTTACATGACGCGAGCCTCTATCCTTATTATCCTTCAATGCTCCAAAAAGAAAAATCCAGAAAATACGCATTTAGGTTGACATGCTACATGCAAAGATGGAAATGATATAGATAAATAAAACATAACAGATAAATATTATGTAACGACTGCTCCAATAAACTGATTCAGACGGTTCTTCGTCTCCCAAAATAGTAAACGTGTGGGCACAAATGAGGCAAATGAAACGCCACCGAGTCTTCCTCCGCCTCATTACGGCAACAACCTGAGGGATAAATGCACCCGCCTGTGTAAACAAACAGGCTCCTGTTCGCGGGGAAGTCTCTCCGGATATTCACATCTACATTGTCAACATCGATGAGGAAGCGCCAAATCCTTTTAGCCAATTCTCTCACGACAGCCGGCAATTTCCCCCTCGCTCAAAAGCACACAACAAAGGATTCCCCTGTGACTGAATGTAAACAGTGGGGCCGCTTTGGGAAATTGAACACTTGCGGTGCACCTCACCTGACATTTGTCTCTTTTGTTCCTTAAAAATCTACATAGAAATACCTGGAAATTACATAATTCAGGTAATTCAGGTCGCCTGGGGAAACCCTTTGACGGCAATTCACTTTCAATGAAAACAACACACCAAAAATATGGAGCAGCTGAAGAATTAAAAATCCCCTCCTAATCCCAAGGATGAGGTCCATCCATGAAATCGGATGAAGCTCATCTTGGCAGTTAATGGAGCCAAAAACATCAGCAATCATAACAGATGATCATGATAGATTCAGACAGCTGTTTTTGTTAAGGAAGATGCTATCATTCAAAAGTGTATTACATTCACATTGGACGTTTTTTAATAAATTCATATAGTCCAATATTTATTTTTGGACTTAATATGTTGCAGCTGTTAGAGATGCTGCAGCTTAATACAGCTGGACTGGTTTAACGTGATGGTTGCTGCGTGGGAGGTGCTGAACAAAGTGTTAAATAGAGCTGCAGTAAATAGTCAATTAGCCGATTGAAAGAACATCACCATCGATTAATGGTTTCAGTCATTTTTCATGCAAAAATGTCAAACATTTGCTGGTTCCAGCTTCTTAAATGTAAGGATTTGCTGCTTTTTTGGGTCATCTATGATAGATAATGAAGACTCTTTGGGTTTTGGGTGGCTGGTCGGACTAAAGAAGCAATTTTAAGCTGTCATGATGGGCTGTGGGAAATGGGCATGAACATTTTTGGCATTTTTTTTGTTTAACATTTTACAGACCAAAACATTTGATTAATCACAAAATCAATAGGCAGATTAATTAATAATGAAAACAGTCATTGGTTGCAGCCTTAGTGTAGCCTTAATGTAATTTCCTTAATGGTTAGTTGACGAATGAGCAATAAGAAAAAAAGCTTCTTTTTATTTTTATTTCAGGACATTATGTCATGAAAGGATGAAAGAGAGTGAAAGGTATTACATAAATATCTGGGCATGTGGACGCATCAGACTGGCTGCAGAGGTTCATGTCATCATTGAAACTTTTTACTTACATTTAATTCATATGATAACATTAAATACTGACTGGGAGATGATGATGCTACTGCAGGAACACTGAGCCTCCAAGCGAGAGGATGAGAAAAACTGAAAGAGTTCTGATCAGAGGTCATCGCCAAAAACCATATGATACCTGCACGACCGTAAGCTGCTTAACTTCATTTGTAAATTCCTGGTCTAAGCTCTTCAGTCTGTGGCAGGCTTCCCTGATTGCATTGTCAATATGGTTTAAATCACTCCGACGGGCTGCTGCTGACTCCACTCCTCACTGATTCAGCCTCAGTGTTTACAAGTGCTCTGTTTCACTGATGCTACTGAACATTAATCAACTGGAGAGGAGGGAAAAGCTCGACGTACTTGAAAGTGTTTTTGTGATTTTGAAGAGGTCGGTGTGTTTAATCCACAACAACTGCCGTTAGAGCTTCGCAAATGTGACGAGATGCGAAGAAACAGAGGCACGGCGAGCGCCTGAAACTGTGCGCTGCACCACCTGATGCACATAAACACAACCTCAGCTGTTGCACTCCACCCTCCTCCGCACAGTTAATTTGATGTGGAGCCAGGAAATTACTAAACAGGCTCAAGTGCAAAAAAGTGATGCCCAAGGAAAATGCCATTACGACAGCATTACCGCTACCACTGGGATTAAATTAAGGGGTAATATCTCATATAAACACTGTATTTTTGACATTCATAACTCAAGGCATGGGTGAGTAATCCAGGTGTTTTTACCTCGCTAAATGGAAACAACATTAAACTGGAGCATGGCTCATGCTTTCAGATAGACCGTCATTGGTAGGTTGAAATAGAGAGGATGTTGTTTATTGTGAAGGTTTTTCATTTTGCACTGGTGGTCTACATGAAGACTTAATTATGACGCATTTATTGCTTCATTTAAAATGTCATAAAAATGCAACTGTAAAGGCTGTGAGCTGCCAACAAGAAGCTTCCAGGACATTGTAATGGGAGCGGTTTCATACATTTAATGTACAAAAAGACATTGCGCTTACTCCTGTAAGGTGCATGCGCAAGTACTTAGAGTGTTGCAGCTTTGACTACTTTGAACCATGACTTGTTGAGCAAAGCGCACAAGTCGAAGAGCAATATAGACAAATACAAGCTCTAGAAGTATATACTGCAGTTGTGGCTCAACAGTTGGCGGTTTGGCCCAACGTCCTCACATAACCGGTGAAAAAAACAGTTTTGAACATCTTTTCATCTGAGACGTTTTTTTAGATATGCATCGATTGCAGTTTTTTTGGCTGATCGTGTTTTCCAGACTTCAAGTCTGACCTGCAGATCCAGAATTTCTTTCTGTCCAAGTACTATAAACAACAGCATACACAAATGTAACCCTTTTTTATTGGAAAATTCAATTGGCATCTTCGTAATATGACAGCGTGTCAGTGTTATATTACAAACATACCATTGAGCAGAAAAGTGTTGACTGTAAATGATGGCATAACGCAATAAAGACTCTCTCGGTGGCCTAAAAATGGAAACAAGTGCACATATTTTGGGTTCCAATCACTGGTCGGTCTACTGGTGCATCTGTACTGTTTTTTAAATGTCTTTTAAATGGAAAAACGCTCACTTGGATAAGTCAGTCAGACGTATTCACACTTTATGGAGTCTAGCCATAACGGATGAACTAGACAAACAGACTGTAACTGTAACAGACCACAACTAATGAGAAAGCACACTTTTCCCTGACTTCGCCATAGTTTATTTTGAAAAACTGAGCCTTTTTTTGATGCTCTAATGACATATTAACCATAAAATATCAGCAGAGAAAACAAGGATGGGGGCAGTCGTGGTCTTTTTTTCCCGAAGAGAAATCTTTGATTGGGCCTAACTTTGTTCCTGAGATATTTATTTGGAGTCATGAGACATCTAATGCAAAGGGCGAAAGCATCAATTCAACATCAAATAGATCAGTATCATTGAAAACCCATGACTCATGTGTGAGCATCAGTTCTGCTTCCAGAGATAGAGGGACATCAGAGAACTTCAGTCTGGTTCTAATTTAATTCATGTTGTTTATGATTCACTTACACTTCAGATCATATTACGAGAGAAGCCAATTACTCTCCGCGTACAGACGGTCTGTAAGAGGAGCAGCATGGGAGCTGGACGGCTGCAAATGTTCCACAAACACGCTGTAATTGGACGGAACATTAAGCAACAGAACTTTAACGAGGAGTCTTCAGAGGGAAAATGTTAACGGCCCATTCTCTCCAAATGACTTAATTATGGCTGCTTAATTGTCAGCATTGACAGGGGCAGATGCGGTCCGAACACCGCAGCTGACGATGGACTGAGATTGGACCCGGGGGGAGGGGGTCAGGAGGAAGTCCATCACAAGTCACAACAGATAAACAAGCACTCGCACTCACACTGGACATTTACACAGCTGAACTCCCAGCATGCAATGAGGCAAGAATGTCCGCCAGGGAGGCTGGGCTGTGAAATCTCATATGGGTGCTCTCTTATCACTCAATAATTCGATCAGGCTGCAACGGGGGGGAAATCTAATGACAAAGAGGACGATGCCGTGTCCATGCTTGGTGTGCTGCAGGAGGACATGAAACCAGCTGTAGGCAACTGTAAAGAGCGCCGTTCCTGGTTGTTTAACAGCTTTAAGAGAAGAGTAAATACATAAAACAAGCTTTATAGAAGCATAAGGGTAAATGCTCTTCATTAAAGACCTCATTGATGTATAAAAATGTACAGCTTATAACCATATTTTCAATCATTTTGTCACGGATGATGATGATAACTTCACAAGCGTTCATTCATGATGTAACCAATGTTATTGTAAATATCTCTAAATCACGGTTGGCTGGACTCCGTTCTCTTGCACCCTCTGGTAATGTGGACCCATCTGTTCAGCTCTTCCAACAATAAACCCGTCCAAAACACACTCATGAACCAAAACACACACACACTTTGCTTCAAGGATCAGTGACAGCTGAGGCCACGCGGGTGTTTTTCTGTTTTTTGGCCTTTGTCACAGCAGTGTGATAACTGCACGTCCTAATAAACAGCATGCACCTGAATCACTGACTTACTGGAGGCCGAAAAAGGCAAAGCAGAACCCAAACATGGGCGGTATACAATACTACTGGCTTATATCTCAAGAGAAATATACGAAAGGAAAAAACAAGCAGCCTGTGTTTCCTTCTCTGCATCCTCTTACTATTCTTTTCTCTGGAGTACGAACACCCTCAAGGACTTGTGACCTTTCACTAAACTTAGAGACAATCGCCATTCAGGCAGGCACACAAGGGCGTTCAACCTTACAGGGGAAGTGACTTGGAAGGAGTTTTCAGTCGAGGAAGAAGTTGTGCATTAAGAAAACATTCATCACATACTTGAGTGTCGGGACAATCATCATCATTTCAATCACTGTCATTTTGCAAAGACATGTTTCAAGTCTAAGAGGCATTGTCATTTACAGGCAATATGCCAAGATTGTAGGGCTTAACACCAGATGAGCTGTATGGAAGCTTTTTTTCGGTTTGAAGCCACAGTTGTTTAGGAGAAAGCTGCAAAGCTGTCACGCTCTGAAGCTCCAGAAATGTTCTGTGGACTACGAAACTTCACCCGACTTTCCATCAGCATGAGCTTGAGTAAATCTAGGAATACTTTTATGAATGAGGCCTCAGCTGAAAAGTGAGCTGACCCCAGCAGTGATGTGTTACACATCAGAATTGATTTGTTGAGGGTCAGTATGTGCACGCAGCTCTCTGTGGCGCTCTCAGTGACTGTGCAGGGTGTGGACTGATGCTCAAGGCTCCACTAGGAAACACGTATTTGGATCACTGTGGCTGATGCAACCCCATGGCAAAACCTAGCTCTGGAGGTCGTCTGTCGCCTCAGCCAAGGCGAGGTTTCCTCCCCAGGCTTTCTCCCTCTCTCTCCCCCCCTTCTCCCTCTCTGAATAAAAGAGGCCGACCTCGTGAATCCTGCCGGCTGACGTAAATGGGCTGCAGTTAAGTTGCATCCTGTCTGCACTGGTCAGAGAAGCCGCAGGCAAACCGCTGCTCCACAGCTCCCTGCCTCGGTGACTCGTTCACCCTCCCTGAATCCCCGGGATTGCCTGCCCCACACTGCACCTCCTCTCTAACCTGTCAGGACACTGTGTCCCGGCTGAAGATCTAGTCTGCATGACTAGCTTACAGATTAGTGGACCCTGTCTTCAAACGAGGAAGTATCACTTGAACTGCACCCTCAGATCTTGCCTTTGGTAATTGGATAATCAGCCCTTGAGGGGTAGACATCACATGACAGAGGCAGAAAATACACATGTGCTTAGAGTGAAATCATCTGAGTCTTGCAAAGTGGCATAATAAAATCATCTACGTGAGCACAGGGTTATATGAAGTAAGTCCCTTTGAATGTGTTAAAAAAAGACTAATTTTTGCCTCAGTGTACCATGACAGCTCAGACTCTGACTGATCTCTGAACTTCTTTCTGTCATCTTACTTTAGTCTCTCTATGTGTATGGAGTCATGAAGCCAGAGATCACATGCATTTTTTTACATTTAAGCACGAGAAGTACGTTTCACAGAGGGATCATTGCCTCAGTTTGCACCCATGGTGCATCTTTACACTGACTTTACATCTACTCTCTGACCCTACAGTGACCACAGAGGATGGACATATCAGGTCAGAACATTTATAATGCGAGTATTTACAACTTAGTATGTAAAATCAATCTGCAATTTAGGATTTTTTGCAGCTCTTCAGTCCACGCTCCACCTCGCAGAGACGTTATAAAGAGGAGACCAAGAACTAAAAGCCATCTTAGCAAGTAGAATCAACGAAGAGCCTGTTGGTGGGAGAAATCTCTCTGATTCGCTGTTCAGCTAAGCGAAACCTTCCGGAAAAAAGTAAAAGGAAGGCTTTCTGAACCTGTCGCTTTAGTACCCATGATTCCACCCATTATCATCTATTATTTTTTGCCTTCATTTAGACACAGGCGACATGAGGCGACACAGCATTTGGCTTTCGTCGCCACTTGTTCTTTGTTGTTGGTTTGGTGTCTCTGGGCTTTAAAAGGGACTTTGGTTGACTGCCTATACAAGAGTGAGTGCACACAGAGGACTATTATGAAGAGAAACAAAATATAATGCAAATACGTTGACTGTTTATTGCTGAAAAAGTGTATAAATAATATCAAAAATGAGATTCTGCAAAGGAGTTTAACTTTTGAGAGTGAGTCATTTGACTGAACTACAGACAACCAACTTTGTTCCTCTGTGCCTGTTATGTAACAGGTCATTCTGCTGCAAGGTGGAGCGGTTTCACCTGTGTTGGGGCCAGACTTTCAGCACCAGGCTTAATGCCATCTCCATTAGGGGATCATATTTGTGCCTCAAAAAGGCAGAGAAAAAAGACCCTCATTGAGTGGCGCACAGTAGCTGGCAGGTTATGCAATGGCAACAAGCAGGAGGCAACGACTCAAGAAATGATGTTACATAACTGACAAGGCACATTCACACAGCCCGCCGGGCAGCCAAGTGGAAAACAGGGTACTCTAGCATTGACAGAAGAGAGGGGAGGAAAAACAGGGGTATTGTGTGGATGTTTGGGGTAAGAGCGGATCAAAGAAAGAGGTGTGTGGGAAACATATCATCAGGCTGAGAGGACGAAGGTATTCTGCCTCGGTGGGAAGGACAAACGTGCACGGGCACAGAAAGAGCTTTGTGTGAATAGAGATGTCGCTTCTCATTATAATGCATGAGGCACTTTGGGAGTCTCCGTTTAAATAAAGGCGAGCCATCTCACCCCATTTTCCCCCAGTCCTTGTTGTTAAAAAAAATTAGAGGAATAGGAATTCAGGGCCTGAGGCAAGAGCGAGGGATGTAAAGAAGAGGAAAGAGAGCCAGAGTGGGAGAAACTGGTGAATGAAAGAGAGAAACTCACAGCAGAGCACCATTAGTTCCCATTAAGTCCTCGTTTATTCACTTAGCTGCACAAAGATGCATTGCTCTCAGTTGTCAGGCACAGGAGTTGAATTTGGGAATTAGTGAGCCATGCTGTGTTGTGTCCTGCACAGACTCTATCACACGAAAACATTGCATTTCCACTGGGCCCGGTCACATGGCCGCCAATAGTCCCTGGTGTATTCTAAGCATCTCTGAACCACAGGAACTAACAGATGTGAGGCCACAATGTGGACGTTGGGAATTTGAAGTCAACCGACCCTACAATTAAAAAGTAGGATGTTCACATTCTTTAAACACCAGCAACAAGCAACAGTTTCCTGCACTTTAAATGATAAGTTCACCCATAAATGAGAATTCTGTCATTATCTACTCGCCCTCATGTCGATTGGAAAGTTGGGTGAAGTTTTGTAGTGCACAAAACATTTCTGGACCCAAGTGGCTTCATACGGCTCGCCCAACGTAATACAAGTCTCCAGAAGCTCCGGGATCCCAAATTGATTTGGAAGGACGTTAATTACACCATTTTAAGTTGAAATCTTCACTGTAGCTGTTATGCTAAAAGCATTCGCTTGCCCCCTGTCTGACAGGCTCAGGCTTTATACAAGAAAAGACGCTCGCTGTCTGTAGAGCACTGTGTTCATTTACTGCTCATGCATATCAAAACATTTCTTCTTGCTGCAGTTTCACATTAAATGCATTTAAGTGGTGAAACGCTAGTTGAAATGCCTTGTGTTCCGTGAGTTTAGCACGCAAAGCTATCGTTCATCAATCATGTGTCAACAGAGCAAATGAATCCATCATTTTCAGTATTTGTTAACAGTGGATCAGTTTGAAATATGTCAGGTAACAGATTTTTACAGTCTGTGGGAGTGATGGAAATAAAAATGAGTTGTTAGATGAAGAGCTGCAGGCGAAAGGCTGAATGCCTCCCACTTCTCAGTGAGGTAACCAACTCCTCCGTCATCTTTAACCTTTTCGCGTTCCCTGTTAGCATTGAGTTTATAATATTATTGCCAAATAGGTGCTTTTACTTTTCGCTTCAACAACAATTGCTCCGCCAACGTCTTGCCGGTCAACTCAATTATTGATTAAATACCTGCCTGAACGTCCACACACTGTGGGGAACACAGACTACCACGGAAAGCCCTCTACTTCAGTTGTTTAGGAGGATGCTGCAACACTGTTTGACCGTGAAGCTCTAGAAACATTTTGTGGACTGTGAAACTTCACCCAACTTTCCATCTGCATGGGGACGAGTAGATAAATACTTGAATTTCATTTTGGAGTGAACTTTTCCTTTAAAGTCGTTGAAACTTCCCAAGCAAAGAGAATGGCAGCGACAGTCAACATTTGCCTTTAAGTGGAAATGCAATTGAACCACTACCACCTTAAAACAGCTGTATATTAAAGTCACGAACGGAAAATAATAATAAACATTTCCCCGAAACCCTAAATAATTTAACTCCCAGACTTGTGGCTCACCACCGCCACGTTAAATGACGTTCTTTTGCAGAAGAGTTGAACGCCTTTGCCTGCAGAATCCAATATTGAGCAACACCAGCTGGAGGACCAGGTGGGTAACTGCGGGGTGGGCCAATCACTGCTCTATATGGAGCACACCGCGAACCACAAGACGAAAAAGTGGGAGCAAAATGAGACGGGAAATAGACAATTTTCTCTATCAATAACACATGTCCTGGTGTAGATGAAACGCAGGGGATGTTTTTTCCACTTTACACCCACTTTTACTGTTCTGCAGAACTGCAAATTCACCTTCACGTGGGATTTCTTACGTCTCCGGAGAGCGGGTAGGAGGATGTATGTAGGTGGAGCTGCAGTATCTGAAATTCATCACTGACATGTTGTTAATGCATCAGGCTGTGGGCAGCAAGGCAGGCCAAACTTCTCTCCCACCCTGACCTCTCCCATGCCTTGTCATAATTTTCTCAGCCTCCCGTGCAATGACTGAAATTAAATTATGTCATTAACACCTCCCCTCACTTTCTCCATCCTCCCTGGTTTGACGTGTGCAGCTGATTCCACCCATTTTGGCTTCTTGTAGCCGTTCATCATCCTTACAGTCAACCCAGCCCCGAGGCACTCACCACCCATTAAGACACACCCGAACCAAAAATAACTCCCGCCAGGATGAATCTCAGTACGTTACATAAAAAAATAACATACATCACAGAGCGGCTGTGACTCACCCGCTGCAGCAAATTAAGGCTACGGCATAAATGAATACACAGACGTGCATGAAATCCGCATTTGAGGAAAATAAAAGCGTATTTGCACAGATATTAGTCCATGCCACATTGAGTCTTGGGACCCATAGGATGAGCAGCAGCTGTGAGGTTTGCTGCCACTGCTGTTACGTAAGAGGACTTGCATCCACTCACATAATTGATTCTGACCCCCGTGACAGCGCTGATGTGTGCTGCGAAGTGTAGAAAAGATCAGCACCGAGGAACACATTTTTTTTTTTTGTTCCCAGCATGCGGCCAAACATAAACACAGGATTACTCTCGGTTCAGCAGGACAGCAGCATGTTCCCTAAAAATAAACAGCGCAGGGTGCATATCATGCGTAATCTTCGGATTCGAAGCAGCGATGTAAATTTTTGTTTATTTTCATGACCTGAGCTCCTTTAATCCTCAGCTTTGCTCCTCTTTCACTGTAAACATCTGTTATGGTAAATATAAGATGCTAAGTGTAACACAACGCTCTTTGCCCGAGTGAGTGTTTGCCATCTTTGTTTACATGAACGCAAAGGATGCATGTGTACAGGTTTTCATCCCACTGACGCAGCATGATGTTGCCGTGCTTCTGTGTGAGTGGGCAATCTCAGCATATGGCATATCTGCACTCTTGGCAGAGACTTTACATCAGCGAGCCTCCAAAGCCAACTGCCACGCTTGGATGTCCACCAAACACAACAAATTAAAAATGGCACAGATCAGCATCAAAATACGATAAATCATTCATCCAGTGTTGTGAATTTAATGCAGACGGGGGCATGTTTGCTTTCATAATCATTCAAAACACTCTCTGCCTGATGGAAACCTATACATTTGTGAAATGTCTTCTCTTAGGGCTTTTGTTGACACTGACCCCCACTCTCCTCACCAGCTTTTTGTTTTCCCAATCTCTGTGAATCATTTACACCGCCAGCAACTCATTCCCAGAAAAAAAGAAAAGAAAAAAAAAGTCTGATCTAAGGAATGCTGAGAAATTTACTTATGTGAGAAATTCCTTAGGGAAATGTAGGAATGATTTACATTTTCCCACTCCTGAACAAAAAATAAATATTAAAAAGTCTAAATAATACAATATTGAGCTTTATGAATGTAGTATATGTCTACTGTCGAACATACACCACATATACTTTCAATGTCTTCATGCATGTTGTGTATATTGGCCAGAGAAGGAGCCAGAAGTGCGTGTTTAAAAATGCATTCAGAACTTCATTTAAAAAACAGGCATTTTTAGTCAAACCCAACGTAGCTGAATTCTGGCTGTGTTTACATTTTTTCAATGAATGGGCATTAACTCCCCTGTATCCGAATAAACATACTGCTCGTCTCATATGTAAATTAAGTAGCTGTAGCATTACAAAAACCGCAGAACAAGTTGTCCCCAAAAAACAACGATGCCCTGTAAACAGCTGACGGACGCTCACCCAAATGACCCAAAAATCATTTTAAAAAAACGTGAGAGCAAACAAAGCGGCCGTTACTTACCGAAATACACCGTCTTCTCACACTTGGGGCACTTTGAAGACATGTTGCGATGCAGTGGTTCGAGTGGAAGTGATGTGTTTTGTCTGCGGTCTGTCTCCACTTTCTCCTCGTCCTCTGGCTCCTCTCTCCACAGCAAGTGTCCCGCTCCGTTCACACGAGCTGGGAGCATCTATTCAGTCATTTGAATAGCCCCGCCCCCGCCACGATACCCGTCCTCGTGCCCCCTTCACGTGTTGTGGGAAATAAATGTCCCCCTTGAAGTAGTTTTGTAGAAGAAATTCAAACTCAGTGTATTTACAATATTAATGTGGTAATAATGCAAACTCAGACATGTGTATTTTTCTCCCCCATAACTGAATAAACAAGCTGCTTTAAGAGGAAAATAAGGTCCCCAGAGCGCTGTTTGAAGCTAGAGAGGTGGCAGGGTCCGCCACATATAAACAAAGAAAAACAGTATGAAATTGTGTTGTCCTTTAAGGTCAGTTTGTTTATTCAGTAATGCTTTGAAGAATGTTTGTTAAGGCATTAAATCCAATTAACGAAGATCTTTGTCCCCAAAACTACATAGTGCACCTTTAAGTAAAAGTCTTAACGTATGACATTAAAATACAGATGGAATGTAACTAAGTATATTTAGTCCAGCATCGTAGGCTACTTAAGCGCAATTTGTGGTACTTGAGTATTTCCAGTTTCTGCTACTTTTTACCCCAGTGCATTTATCGTATTTGATAACTTTAGCTACCACTACCAGGCTGAATCAACGCCTAAGTAGCTAATTTTTAAATTTAAATATTCTGTCAGCAATTTAAAAAAAATGATTCTGATAATCAGGAAAATGCTGAATTTTGGATCTGATAATCCGCCTGGTCAATAATTTAAGTACAGTTATTGCCAGAAAACTACTTTTGATACTTAAGTTAGCTTAATATCAGTTGCTTTTAGACTTTTACTCATGAACTGTCCAAATGAGTGACAACCAAAGTAATATTTTAGCACAATATCTTTACCTTAACACTTTTCCTAAACTATGATTTTTGGGTACTTGAACAACACTGATTACATATACCGTCAATATATGTACTGTAGTATCATCAAAAGTACAAGTAAAAGTAAATTATACTTATATCATACATATATTTATATGTAACTGCAATGTAAAGCAAACATTTTCAAAATTTAGCGTATACTAAAAAGTAGCGTTCAGTTGTAATGTGTTGTAATTTGAAATGGCTATAAACACTTTAAGTGTTCGAAATGGTTGGATGGCACATTGTACCCTACAATCTAATTCTTTTCAAGCATACTCTAACCTTTGCAATGCTCGCTGTATTTCAAGTGTCGTGTTTTACTAGTAGTGCATGAATGCAGCATTTCTTTCTCTATGGGCCTGCCCTGTGGTCTGTCACAGCCAGCCTAGGCCAGGCGGGAAAGCTTTTGAGTGCTAGGGCAGTCCCACTTCCTTTTTCCCGTATTCTAGCAGAGGAGTGGGAGTAGTGTTTGGTTGAATCACAATGCTCTCTTTCAGAGTGAGTGACTTGTAGGAATTTGTTAGGCCAAGGAAGACGCTGAAACGTGGCTCGGGAGGATCGGCTTTCCCTCATAGGAAGACTGCTGGCTTTGTGTCAAAATTAGACCAGCTCGAGGGAGACGGGCAGAGCTGAAACACAGCCTCTGAATTTCTCACAATCCAGAACGGAATGTCATTGTAGGATTAGTGATGACTAATTAAAAATATGATTATCAGTTCCTCCGGCAGTGTGCCTCCTCTTTCCACCAGGCCTCTTGAGCGTGACTGAGGTCATCTATTTCACACATCGGTGCTTGTCTGCTCTGTCTGCCGAGTGACACAGTGCAGAATCTGGTCCAGGAACAGACACTCTGATATTTCCCACATCTGTGTCCCGCCTGATTAGCACCCGTCAGCATGTCTGTAACCGGTTCCTCCTTATCTCTGAGCTCACTGTTTTAAAAAAAAAAACACTCAGTCAGGTGGAGACTAAACGGTCAAAACTGTACACTGGGCAATCCCGATCAGCAACAGCGCCGGAGGAGATGTTTTAGCAGTGGAAGTGGAGAGTCTTCCTGCCTCAGCGCTCACGGTGTGTGTTTCACAGAGGACATGAGTTCATTACCGTTCACCTCCAGTTGTTTGCTGTGGCTGCAGGTTTGTTGCCAGTTCAGCTGCGGCACACACAATCAGACTCAAACCTGCTGAGAGGAGAGAAGGTCAGACACACAAAGAGGAGGTATGAGATTGGAACCGGAGGGCCAATGTTCTCTGAGACCCTCGGCTCACTGAACACGAGTGATAAAGATGAAAGTAGGGGTAGTAGAGGCTGAAAAAGTGAATGTACAACCGGCAAACCGTCCGTTGGAAAATAAGTTTAAAAAATGTTCAAGGTTGAAGCCAAAACGAATGATAAGCGAGCGAAGAGATGCCCCTTACAGGCAGGACGATTTGACGCTTCTTTGATGAGGAGTGTGTAATCCCAGGGAGACTGAAGTGGACATATCCAGGCCAATGGTGTTACTTTTAAGTCGTTCCTGATCTTGCTTCAAACCCACACTCCGGTTTGTTTCTCCAGGGCAGATCAAGCATCCAGCCCCATGGGGGAAGACAGGAATAGAGAGAGAAGGGGTGAGGTGGTCCTGAGGGCTTACAAGCATGTTCGTACTTTACTTTTATAGACTTTGGATAAAGCAAACACGGGTGGAAAGAGCACACGAAAATGTGACAGATCCTAATGATTTCTTTATCAAACAGAGTGATTATCAAAGGCGCACTGGAGGCTCTGGAGGAGTTTCCTGACGCCTGAGAAAAATAATCATGTCATCAGCGTATCTCAAATCATCTTGACTTCAGACTCATAACAGAAAGCATGCATGAGTGCAGCAAGAGGGGAATTAAAGGAGGTTTTTTTAAATTGAAAATTTAATATAGTATGAAAATAAGTCATGGTTGACTTCGCCTTGGACAGCGGTCTCCTGGATGAAAGGCCTGGTCTTGTTTGACCCGACCATCCATCCTCGACCTCCTACATATGAGAGCTTGTTGCTATTCACACAATTTTATTTATTTACGGTTTATTTGATGGGGACAGATTCAATATAGCCTACATGGACGTACTAAAACAGCTGTATCATCATGTTTATAGCAGATGCTGATTTGTAACGCCCATCCCTACAAGAGCTTTTATGAAAATAAGAAATGAAAACAATCTGATAATTCAATTGAGTACAGCATTATACAGTAACACACATATTTAAAAGCAATACATTTAAAAATTACAGGGATGGGGTTTCTGCTACTTCACCTGACCCCCTCATTTGCTGCTGTAATAATTACTGCAGCCACCAGAGGTCGCCAACTAACAAAAAACACAAATATAGGTTGCAATAAGCTGCTTTCTCAGTCAACCTATGTGGTTGTTTTTTCTGATGAGGACGACCTGAACAATAAATATTGAAGACAAAATGATCAAAATTCAAAGTTACATTGTTCCCATCCATTGATTGGTGCACTCAAATGCATGACATCCTGATTTTCAAACTGAGCTTGTCTGTTTCGAACCATTAAGAAGAGCACAGAAAAACAACATAATGATACAGAAATCATGAAATCATCAACTGTTAGAGAAGAGTGTGTTTGTATGTGAAACCCATCACACACATGGTTTTCAGGGGCCTTTAAAGAGTTTATACATCACTAGTATGGATGGTCCCAGTGTTGCAGTGTAAATGCTCAACCCTTTGCACTTCACAGGGCCGCCAGCCCCTAAACAGTGGTTCAGCCAGCAGCAGACGGGTTTTTATGAATTCCAGCTGCACACCTGTCTTCAGCACCACTCACCCCATCACACGTTATATAATCCCTTTGTCCTGAGGCCAAACAGGTGCCAAAGCTGCCTTTGACCCCAGACAGTGACAAAGTGTCTCAGCCTTTAGCTCCTTCCCTTTTCCTTCCTGTTCACCCCACTCCCCCCTCCTCTAACACACACACACACACACACACACACACACACACAAACTCACACATTCAGGCTCTACAGATGCAAATGCAGGCATAATCCACATGAGCCACGTGACGGGCCGTTTGCTCCGAGGAGCCCACAGAAAGGCCAGCCTGAGCCCAGCCCAAGACCACAGCATGCTAATTCTTTCACCAAACGGGCACAAGTGCAGGAGAGAGGCACCCAGATGATTTAGGCCGAGGAGCTCTGAGGTCTCTATTTAGAAACAGACAAGCACATCATTTGAAATGCTTCAGACAGCTGTGGTATTTTTTAAAAAACATAAGAACGCAGTGTTTGTATGGACAACACGTGATCTGCCTGGCGAGCATGTGCGTGTCTGTGAGTAAGAGAGAGAGAAAAAAGAGCCTGAATTAATTATTGAAATGTTCCCACAGCACACACACTCAAGACTGGCGATTATTTTAGAAACAGTTGCCTATGTTTAGCTCTGCCAGGAGACAGGGGTAAGATTAAACATTCTCAGCAGATGATAAGCTATAAGTTGGATGACAGGCAGACTCTAGTGAGATTTATTTAATGGACAGACACTCTATCTTCTGGATAAGACTGAGAGGACAACAGGGACGGCTTTTATCTTTCTCTGAGTCTCGAAATGTGATGGACAAACAAGTTCATAGAAAGTAGAAAGTTTAGCTGAAGTGGATGTGAGGCCCTCAGCAGTCGTGTTAGTTATTTAAAAAAGCCTGTGTGTTTTCAGTACAAAATGTACTCTGCGTTCCCATTGTGTCTTGGCTGGTGGAGAGGTGGTACAAGAAGGAATGTTAATAAAATACCACAGACACCTGAAGCAATATCAACTTTGGAATATCTTTTAGCATCTTTCGTCTCCCATCACATTAATCAAGAAAGCTCTCTTGACATCATCATTAAAATGTTGCTGCTGGTAAAGGTGGCGCTTATTACTTGGTGATCAATAAAGTTAAATAAATAAATACTGATGCACCATGACCATGTTAATAATACGCATATGTTATAATATTGTGTAAATCAGGCAGCGTCTCTTACTGTAAATCTTTTCTGTTTCTTTCCAGTCCTGCTTTGTCTTAGTAGGTGCTGGTAATGCACCTCAATGCTGGTTGCTACCCGCCTTAAAACAGAAAAAGAAGAAAAAGAAGACGTGGTAATAAGCAGATGATGGACGAGAGCAAGACACTCTACCACAGTTTTAGTACTGTATGTATTTAAAGTGCTAATATTGTGTAATCATCTAGAGAAAATCGGATATCAGAAATGTGGACTTGCCTCATTTGAAATTGTAATTTAGTGGTGCGAATCTCCAAGGTTATCTTCAATCAGCTTATCAAAACTGACTCCTTTTACAGAGCCCCTTTTGGTCTGGTGTCATTTTGTTAATGCGAAACTCATAACGATTTTATGGTGTGCTAGAACTTCTCAAATCAATTAATAGAGTAACATGTCCATACGCTCCTTGCAGCCACACCAGTTGAAGACCGGAAAATTTACCCAAATTTTCACCATCTATCTGATTATATTGGTGCTCCTGTTTGCAAAAGTTCCCCGTCAGATCTAAACAGTCCCTCTAAAATCGAAGTCACAGTCTGAGTGACCTCTTTAACCCTGACCCTGGAGCTCTGGGGCGGCTTCTGCAGACAAAACAACAGTCTGTTTATGGCTCCATTACAGTATTTCTAAGTACAGATAGGAGAGTACTCCTGTGTGTGATTTAGCCGTAGACAGTCAATTTTGAAGTATTTCACTCCCACTAGGACTGTGACGGGTTTGGATACCACTGAATGCCATTTTTAGCGATGTGGGTGTATTGTTTTCCTTGGCAACCGTCTTCAACGGTCACTGCTGGTCGCGGTTCCACTGCGTGCACTTTCACTGCTCCCTCGTCTAATTTAAAGCCTATTTTTAGCCGGCACATACTGTATATGTCGAATAAATCTGTCGTTTTATTTTCCCCGTGTTTGTTTGCAACAGGCGGCAAAGGTTTTGAGGCGCACATGTGCTGTGAAATGAGGTGTGGTGCTCTCGATGAATCCCAGGGGGGGCCCCTGTGGAGAGAGGGTGTGGTAGCGGCAGCTGGCAGAAGTTTTTGGAGAGGTTTTGATCTCGCTATCTACATGTCCTGTGATCCTCCCTCTCACAGACCTCCCTATCATTTCCGAGGGACTCCCCCTCATGGGAGCTAGACTTTAAACACAGATGACCTGCGTGTGCTCTCGAGTTCTCAATTAAAATATCATGATTAGGAGGATAATTAATGTGAAAAAAGGTGACTTAACCACTATTACTAAGCTATTTAAACCAATACTGCGATGCTGGTTTTGCTTTCTATGTTTCTTCCCTTTGTGTGATTACACTAAAGACCCTGATGCGGTCCATTTAATGTCTGACTAGTCAAGGGTTCTTGCCTTTGTGTGTCAGCATGTTGTTGAAGTGTAACTGATTGGTGATCAATACGCGTGATAACTGATTCATTACCCCTGAAGACTCCATCCTACTCAGCGGCTGTATCAGTAGTCGATGTGCTGTGTGCGCTACCTTCATCAAGCATTAATCAGCAGAGGAGTCACGTAGTAAAGCCACAGAATAACAACTAATCAACTGTATCAATAATGTAGTGCGTCGATGGGTCCAAGTTTTAAAAACCCACGACCAGGTTAACCAAGTCATCTTGATTGTTGTACAAACAAGACAAATTGTATTGATGAGCAAGTCGTGCTTGAAAGCGAATAAGCGTGATCGTACAATCTCACTCTAAATTTTCCAGAATTTAAACCGTTCTTCTAATTTTATTTAATGTTTTGGGATTTTTCTGACAGAGATGTAGCCTTAATGAAACGTAGGGCCCCACAGTGTTCGCATTTGGCCAAAAAAGGCAAGATATTTGTTTTGGCCTCTACATCTAGCATATTCTGGTAGTATTAAAGGATAAGATTTTGATTCCTGGTTATGTCTATTATTTCTCAGCGTCTCGACGTCAAAAGGATTTGAAAATTATGCTCGCTGGAAATCCCCCAAGAGAAACTCTCCGCTCTTTCTACTGACAGGCCCTCCTTCGCTTGGTCTGTCCACAAACAATATCTCAGTCACTTTGACAAGGTCTTGCCTACTTGGCCTTCGTGAGCCAAAATTTCATAATAAAACTCTCAGCACTGGAAAATGTTCTTTACCTCAGCATTACACAAAGCCGGTCTGTTCTTCCACATGGGCAGCAACATTTCAGACGCAGCTGCCCTTACGCAGCTCTGGTCCAAGCCAAACTAACTGGTCATATTTAAAATATAAAATGTTTTCCTCCAGTTGTTGTAAAGAAACTCTGCGTTGAGCTCTTGTGGTGTATAATTAGACCCTCTGAACATGGGTGGTGCTGCAATGGAAAACAAAGCACACTAACAGATTCCATCCTGTTTTAGGTGCTTGTTGGGGCCTTCAAGTGACAGACCTTGAATTCTACCTCCCCCTTTTCTCTGCAGGATTACAAAGGTTGGAAAGGTTGGAAGGGGGGTCTCGTACTGATGAGATGAAGTGAGGTACAACAAGCAGCATATTCCCTGGACTTTCAAATCAATCGATCACAGAGATGTAGACTTAATTAATTTAACTTCATTTAATTTAACTGAACAGTTATCTGAAAAGTTGGTGTGAAATCTAAAAGTGCATTTTTAGACAGTACAGTCAAGCACACTTTAGCATATTTAAGTATATCTTTATTATCACTAATGATGTACCATGACAATGCGTTTATGTGCAAAAACGTTTTTTTTCAACTGGGAAAGTTGGAGAGAATCGGAGAAAAGTTTGGTACATGGGTTGCTGCAGGGTTGACGTCATATGACGCTGAAACATGGTGGACGAGATTAAACATTGGGTTGATGGTGAAACTTTTACCTAAGTCATTAGTATTGTATGGTCATTGTATATTTTCCTTGTCATTTAAATACTGAAACAGCTGTCAACGTGTTGTTTAAATGCTCTGAGCGATAAAATACTAAAAACAACTTCTTTTTGGCGTCCATGTTGCTCCCACATACCGACATGATGCACACGAATGCATCAAAGTCGACAAAAGAACGACTTCCCACCTCAGGAAACGGGACCATCCGAGGAGCACGTGAATGCAACATTAGTATATTAAGAACATCGAAAATACACTTTTAGTACATTAATCATGCATACTTCAGTATACTTAAGCGTAGTAGACAACCAAATTAAGCAAAGCATTACTATAAGTAGATACTGACAATCTACTTATTGTGAGTTCAGATGTCGCAAAAAACATGACACACTCAAGTAAACAGGTCATACTTGTTATACTGGTGAAACAGCTTATGAGTAAATTACCCAGCAATTATCTATGCATGCCTGTACAGCATTTTTAAAGCTGACATGACAACCAGAAGCGTTAAGAATTGCATTCACTTCCCCTGATGCAACACCCTGAAGGTGCATGGCATAATTGGATCAAATCAGTGGAAGCTCAAGAGATCAGATTTCCATCGACAAGGTGAAATATCTAATTAGTACAGCAGAATGAATTAGTTTTGATTAGGTTGATGGAAAATAAACCCTTTATAATGTAACAACACGCTCCTTTGTTCTGTCTTTGACTTAAAAAATGAAGTAGCACGTCTGTCTCCAGTATTGCTCATTCATTGATCTAATTTGTGCACAATATATAAATGGTTGTGTTTAGCTGGATGTATAAATATGTATATGTGTTTTATTTTGGTGCCCAGACAAAGAAAAATATGCATCACAAGCTGCTGAGTCTTTGTTCTTTAGGCATCTTGACATCAGCTGGTGCAGCTGAAGCATTCTTGCTGGAAAGAAATTCAATATGTGACTTTCTGATGCCATTTGCCATTCCAGTGATTCCTTTTTTATGTCTGAGTCTGGTGGGTTTTCCCCACATGGCGCAGCCCTCTCAACAACTGCCAGTGCCTCTCTCGCTCTCTCTGAAGATGGAGACATGCTTGGCGGTTCACCAGCTGTTTGACAAAAAAATGTCTTGCTCTCGTCTGGCGGCTCCTGGCATTTTGGCACATGATCTTGCGGTGGAGGGTGAACACTTAGCGGCAGGATTCCCCTGCAAGGTGGGGCCTGCACGAGACCCTACAAAGGGCGTCTTTTCTTGTGCCACATATCCAACCGTCTGCATCCACGTCTGACACGGTCTTTCTTCTCAGTCTCATCCTGCTTTCATTCTGCGAAGGTCACAGTATCAATAGCCCACAAGTGCTGTATGGTTAATCGCCTTTGGATTAGGGCCAACGTTTCTTGTGAGTCCTCCAAAGTATGGCTGAGTGTTTGCAGCCAAGCCGTGTCTGCAGATGACAGACTGAAAGAGGACTTCCAAAACACACACAACCCACACTGGAAACCATCATCCTTGCACTCTGCCTGAGACACAATAATGAAGACATAAGGATGAAGTTTGATTTATGTGATGCTTGAGGTCCAACTGCCTGCATTTTGTGTGTCACCCTGATGCTTCTCTCTGGCATCGTCCCAGAATCCATGATAACTCTTTGAATTGACTCATTTCCACCGTTAGGGATGGCTGCACTGCTGGCCCTTTTTTCCCTCTCAATACATCACTGCTTTGTTTGGGAGCAACTGAGGACAAAAGAAAAGGCTGTGTGAGTGATGACCCCTGCTGGTGGACTGAAGTAAGTGCAACATGGAGCATCTTGTTCGGCAGTTTGGCACCAGAGTTGTTATAGTTCTCTATTTTTCCTTTGAATGTTTGTATTTTGATTTCTTACTCCATTTATTATCAGTTTTTTGTCAGAGTTTTGGTTCAGAATATGCATGAATTGTAACTAAGTACATTTACTCAAGTACTGCTCTTAAGCACAGTTTTGAGGTACTTGTATATAGTTAAGTATTTCAATTCTCGCTACTTTCTACTTCCACTCCACTCTCATAACTTAAGTTACTTGATATCTTTACAGATTATTAATAATCTGCAGGCCGATGATTGTTCAACCCATAGTGTACAGTATATTCATATATGTGGATATATACAACTTTAGTACATACTGTATATTGGCTGAAAATTACTTCTTATACTTGAGTCAAGATAGATATAATACAGATACTTTAAGACTTTTACTCAAGTACTAGTCGTATGGGTGACTTTCTCTTTTATCAAAGTAATATTTTAACACAATATCTTCCTTTTACTCAAGTACATTCGGGTACTTTTGACAAGACTAAGAATTTGTAGAATAATACAAACACACCGATTTGTGAAGGCAATTGAGTCATAGTCATTTTAGTCATTGTCAGTTTGTCAGCTCAACAGGCGTGGGGAACTTGTTGTGCTGACAAATTGACAAAGACTAAAACTAAAGACGCTTGGTGCATATTTTTGTTTTATTCTAGATAGTTTTGTTGACGATATTGTTTCAATCTTTTTTTAATTTAATTTTATTACCTAAAATTTTTTTTTTTGTTTTGTTTTCCTTCTTGTTTTAGTTTTTAGTTCAATTCTAATCAACTACAATAGCCGTGATTCTGATGGTTTCTCATTGGTCTTGGAGCTTAAACGTAATGCATGTTTAACACGAGTTACAGATTATAGCACTTGTAATGGCTTGTTCGCTAACAGTCTTTTAAACTGGGCCATCTTAACAGGGCTCAGCTTCTTGACTCACACATTAAAACAGGCCAAATCACAACACTGCAGTCGCTGATGGCGTCGCCTTCATTCGGCTGATTTATTCTCATTCTGAAACAAAATAACAAAACATCTCCTCATCTCTAAGACTCTCCCACCTCCTCTATCACAGCTGATTATCATCTGATTAATCACATTAATTAGGCGTCACTTCACAGAGCAAAGACAAGATTTTTGTGACAATTATGTTTTCAACACAAAATGGCTCTAACAGCACTATATCTACTTATTGCAGCTATCCTTTTCTATCAACTGCCCATTTCATCAAAAGCAAGACAATAGCTCCCCCTGTAGTCTGATATTAATAAACACAAGCTGCTTGACCTGTGCAGGATCCCTTGAGAAGTACTGTATCTATTCAATTACTCATATTTTGAGCTGTGAAATCTGTCTGACGGATCCCCTCCAGCAGATTCCCGATCAAAAGAGTCAGAGCTGCTTTTTGTCGGAGCTTTCAGAGCCGTGAATATGTGGCTAGTCACTAATGAAGCCTGCAGAAGAGAACCGTTGAGCATACAATCAAAAAATACATGTGTGACTTGATAGACTCCAGCTTTTATGTGCTTTAAACTGCAGTGCGGTGGTGATGGTTAGTTGTCGGTGCAGATGGGCAGTTTTGTGTATGGCTTCAAAAATGCTGGGTCTCTTTGAATTGCTGTTGTGTACTATATCTAAAAGCGTGTAAGTACTGTTTATTAAACACTGACTACGTCTTATACTCACAGCGTGAGTCAGAGCTTGACATTACCAAAACCACGACTGTGGTGACTGTGGGATGTAGGCACCACTCCTTTCCAATGTTCAAGCATCCACCAGGGAATATTGTCACAAGTATTGTTCCCTTAATAGAAATTATTAAAAAACGTCAATGTTTTTCCACTGTTAATACAGTCATACACCTATGCACAGTTAGGTGTGGAGGAGAAAGCGCTCCAACAATAGTCCTTTTATTGCTGTACCTCCCATAGTGTCTCTGGATCCAAGCACAACCCCCAGTGAGAGAACAAATGAGAAAGCACAATCAAAGATATGGAATGGTTTCTGCCAGGAAATGGCCCTAATTGATTTCCTCTGTGTCTTTGTCTCTCCTGCAAATTTATCTGCTGCACATGGAGAAAAGAAAGAGAATGAGAGAAGGAGGAGAAGGGAAGAGAGAGGCCATCAGAGGTCACCCTCCAAACTGAGGGGAGTTTCTGCAGATGCAGATCCATCAGGGAGAACACCTGCACGACTCGGCGCTGTACACAGTTCTGCCTGCACGCTCGCCTGCCCGTCTCCCTGACTGCAGCAACATCTGGCAGAGGAGCAAGTGGCTTCAAAATGAACATCTGCACAGCAGCAAGCAGCCAAGCAAGCGCGCAGTCCTAATGAAAGTAGTCACAATTCCCAAACACAAGGCTACATTGTTGGTACTGCACCTATTTTCCTTTAATTAGGACCATGTTAAGTATTGGCACGGTTTTCTTCCCAGTTTATTGGGGAACATTACAAGAGCTGAAAAGACAGATCACTAGTGTCAGTTGCTGCGTGACGTTACACACATTGTGCGGGGATTTGCTGCATTAATGTACATTTTTACTACTTAAAAGGGAAGTCACTTAGCAAGGGAAGCAAAGAAAATATGATGAAATAAAGAACAATACTGTGACTAATGTTCCAAAGAAAAATGCAGCCATATTCAGATATAATAGCTGTGTTTTATGCAGAAATGTTACACATAGCACTGAATACTAAATACATAATATGCGACAATATCCAATCGGTAATAATGCGCTTTCATTTCTTTTACACAACGTCGAAACACTTTTTAGTTTTGTTCCCACTATGCACATTTTTTATTGAAAAACGTTTTCAAGTTGACTATATTTTAATGTGCCGAACACACCCAGAAACACACACACACGATCTGTCTCTTATTCTTTTTCATAGAGGAGCCCTGGGACACAATACAGGATCCCTCCAGTGCAGCACAGATCCAACACTGAGCAGGAGTGCGTACTGTGAGTACACGCGATTGGCTTATGGCGGTCATGTGACTGCAGGCTTCAGTCCCCTGGTTTAGAAAGCAGTAATTGAGGCTTCCATATGGTATAGATCAGATGTAGCCTTCACCACAGCATTCCTCCAGCACAGAGGCTCCACGCTTGTATCCACAATGAATACTGAGCCAATCAAACTACGAAATACTATAACAAATATTCTCTCTTTTGCTTTACCCAGTCTTAAAATAGTAGATGTTAAACAGGAAAACTGCTGCTCCTCTTTGTTGCAATAGAAAAGAACCCATTTTCTACATGCCAAACTACAAAATCCTGCCCTCCTTCTAGTTCTTGGTCTATATATTTAACAGTTGTAATAAGCTTAATCCCAGTGGTCCTGTGCATCCCATAATATCATACCATTAGTCACTATGCTGCCCTCATTGCACACTGTGGACATAATGCTGTTCAACTATTTGCTTTACAGTTACAAAATGTGTTAATATGAACTATATATAAAAACTAATAGTGAATAAACCTGCATTGCAGTATGCAAATCATTCGCCAGCTTGATTCAATAATTAATAATCTGCTGGGAAACTTCAACAGCTACCGCAAAATTGCATGTGGACAAAAATAAATTATTTAAAACCGAAAGTTAAGAACAGAATTGGATTTGACCTTGTCACTGAGCAAATTTCAGGACTCTCATGGGGAAAAAAATACTACATTTTGAGGTGCACTATGTAGTTTTGGGGAGGCAATTTCAATCAGAAGCGAAAGATCTTAACTGACTGGTGTTTTTATGCCCTAACAAACTAAATAAACAACCTCTTTTCATTTTCATGACTGAATCAACAAACTGACCTTGAAGGACAACACAATTTCATACTCTTTTGCTTTGTTTGTATTTTGCGGACCCTGCCACCTTTATTGCTTCAGTGTTCGGGCGACGTTTTTCTTCTGAGAACAGAGTGTTCTTCAGTACCAGAAAAAAAAAATATTTGTAAGTTTGTATTATTTCCTCATTTACATTGTAAGTATTAAAGTTCTGAGTTTGAATTTCTTCTCGAAAACTACATAGTGCCCCTTTAAGAGCAATCTTACCATTGCATCATGCTGCAATTGTTGGACAAAGAGTATCCAACACTGAGTTTTATCTAGATAGCCTGAAAGCAAATACTATAAAATGCAAAATGTCCACTGAAGTGCCACCCTAACAATAAGGCCAGGAACCCTACATTTTGCTGGCCTCTTTCTGACTCAAATCGATTTTGGTGATACTATTTACAGGTTTGCTTACCATCCATCTTATCCAACCTCGACCCGGTGTCTCAGTCAGCCCGAAGGTATGTGACTGATTCTAGCTTGAGGACCCATCACTGCACCTTATACACCAAGGTGGGATGGTCACCCCTCACCAATACTGGTGCATCTTAATCCATAGGATTATCTCAGGGATTTGATAAAAACAGACGTTTTCCTTTTTGCAAAACAGTCCTAATCTCAGGTCGCACAAGTGGCTTCAGTTTACAGTCTCTTCTGGCAAAATCCAGCCTGTTCTCCTTGATCCTGGAATGATCTGCAGGCCAAGCTTTAACATGAGGCCCTTGTATCTTTTAATGAATTTAAACGCAGAAAAATAAAAGTGGTCACGCATGCCTAAATATCATTTGCACTGCTTATTTCTGCTATTATGACTTGATTTGTTCCCGTCACTGCTATTTTGACCCTTTCTTGGCTGGGTCTCACTTGGAAAAAGAGATCTTAATCTCTATAGATCTATATCTGTAACTCAATCTGTATCATGTATAGAGCGTAGTTGGGGATAAACCTATGGGTTTAGAAACCATTCTATCAACTCATTAAATGTAACTAAGCCTATTTTTAGTAACCCCATGGGGCCCTCCCCTGGTGGTTCATGGACCTCACTTGACACCACTGAGCTGAGGGATTTGGGATCACAGCGCTGGTTTAAGGGATGGGACATGGATGCTTGAGTTTCTGGTAGGCTACAAAAGATATTGCAATAACAAACTCTTTACCTTGGGGTCTCACCTTAAAGTATCGCGATAGTTTCAACGTCCGAAACCAGGCACTAACATGACTTGATGACACTTGTATCCACCTGTTTGTGCGCTGTTTTTTCTCGCGTGTTTACTTAAACTGCACGACAAGTAAACTAATCAGCCACGCGGGGGTACGAGACTCGGAGTAACTACATTAATTGGTGTTTTTTTTTTTTTTTGGGACGCGCCAGTGACGTCACACGCGGGGCTGCTAGCAAAAGCTAATTCCTGCCAGGCGCGCGGTAACAAAAGTTGTGTTTACATGGGAACAAAACGTCGGTGTTTCGCTACGTTACCCCGGATTTGTTACATCCCGTCCAGCCCCGAAAACTTCAAGCCGTGGCGATAAAGTGTACTGTCTCTTTAAGGTCCCTCTGCTAGTCTGTTTCGTATTGATCAATCCACCATTTTCCAACACACAGCGGCGGCAGTGCTAACACAGCTCCGGCACTGCGAGAGAGAAGAGAGCCACCCCTCTACCTGGAGAGGAAGCCAGGGACCGGGGGCAGCCATGGCAGCGAACATGTACCGGGTTGGAGGTAAGGTGGCGGGCGCAACGTTGTACAACCTTCCCCCCGTAAACGTCTTAACGGCCGGACTCGCCACGATTCGCCGCGGGTCCTTGTTTTTTCACGTATTTACAAGAGCGTGGTCCGTCTTTCCTTTCCCTTCTATTATTTCCCTAAAGCTAAAGAGCCCTTGTGCTTCACAGATGATGATGATGGTGACTGTGTGAAGAGGAGGATGGTGATGAAGAGTAGCGGGTTCGCTTACTGAAACCGCTGCCGGATTCCCTCGCTTCTTTTGTGTTTGTTGTAACTTAACGGGGTGATCCCGAGCAAACTACTTCAATAAGCCCCCCTCGCATTGTGTTTTCTGTGTATTTTAAGGTAACATGGCTGAACAACGGTGTAAAAGTTTTTGCGTGCCATTCAACTACTTGCCCGGCTGCTCTTTCACAATGATAACCAACGTTATTAGTTATTCACTGGCCGACGGAAACCCATTAAGACTTGCTGGGAAGTGGCGAGAAGATGCTTTTGACTGGGAAAAAGTGCAGAGAAAGGAACTGGGATGGGGAAAGAAAAAAAAAAAAAAAAAAAAAAAAAAAGTTAATGGCTACCTCTTAACTGCAAGAGCTGAGATGGGAGAAAATTGGGATAAAAAGGATGTCTTTGCATGCCTCCCATCTTTAAGCGTGATTAATTTGTCTTTAATTTGTACAGGCAATTCCAGTTGATACCTAATTAAGATTCCTGTTTTCCCCCTCCCACTCATTTTCTGCTTATGTTGCTCTGATTCGTGTCCTGTAAGTGCTGTGTAAAAATAGGCACTGCAGCTAGATTATAGTTTCAACAAGGCAGGGGTTTGTTTTTTGTTGTTGTTTTTTTTTTTTTGTGGAGGGGGGGCTTCCCTGGATCACTGGATGTGAGAAAGGATTGAATAGTACAAAAGAAAGGACAGGATAGGACAATATCAAATGCTTTACTAACAAAATAATAATCAGCGTTGCAGAATATTTGACTCAACACAACATTTTATTCTGTTTCTGGCTCATAAAGTGTAATAACTACCACATGAAGGTGTGCGACGAAGCGCATAGCTCGCTCATGTTTCCATCAGGCGGTTGTTTTCATTCATGTTTCTGATCGGAGTCCAGTGTTCTCCCTGTTGTGGTTGGGTATTGGACATGTCAACGGTAGATGGAGGGGAAAAGTGCGAGTGACTGATTAAATTCTCAAGTCATATTTGCACAGCATCGCTGACAATTGGTCTTGTGAAACAGGAACGCTGTGGCTCTCCTTGGCATTGGTACCTGCATCAAAAATAGCACGGTAGAGAACGTCATAGCCCTCTTATTTAGTCAAATGAAAATAGGCCTACCCGAGTGAGAGCAGGATTATGTCCAGAGGAGGGCAGAAAGTTAACACTTCATCAGCCAAATGTTGGATTGACTTCGCCTATTCAATCTGTCCAACGGAGATGCTAACCAGTTCAGTGTCTCGTCTGCAGGAAACTAAATTGCCTGCAGAAAGTAAAAATGACTGTTTCCCTGCCTCTCTGTCTACCTTGTAGCTTTTACATGGTGTGTTTTGGCCCCCATACCCCAACACTTTGCACATTGAACTGCAATTAAAGCAACAAAATGTAAATACCTGGTGAAAGGTTGTCTCATCCCCAAAATTATCAAATACTGATGCTTCAGTCTGACGTCAGTATTTGACGACCTCAGGATGAGACCAGGAGGTTTTGTTATGTTGCTTTAAATTAATCCATACAAATGTAATTATACACATAAACCCCTACATAACCCTCGACCTACAGCATGTCCAAGCTTTCTTGCCTGTCCCAAATCCTAGACTCGCTAGTTAAGTCACAACTGGTCCTGGACTTAATAACAATAACTGCTGCAGCTGTGGCTGTGGATGACACTTTTAAGTCCCTTGACAAAAAACAACACTATGCAGCACTCTTTGTAGATCTGTCCAAGGCTTTTAATACTGTTGATCACAACGTTTTGTTACCTAGACTCCCTTTTGTGGGTTTTGATTAGGGATCGACCCTTGTGTTTTTTTTCAGGGCTGATACCGAAGTACACAAGGAGACCGTTGAACGATATTTGGCACCAGTATTCATGTGCATACTTTATACTTCCACTCCTCTACATTTATGATAACTTTACTAGATACTTTTTCAGTGTTTACTTGTGATGTGTGTGTGTGTGTGGGCGCAGAGAAAGAATGACACATCAGAGCCAAAGTTTTGCATTTTTAAATTAATTTATTTTACTGGCAATTGGACACAAAAAGCACAGAGCGATGATTGGAACAATGCTGAATATCGGCCTTGATAATCAGTCTAACCCTGGTTGTAATCACAACCCTCTGATAGAGTTGAAACTGTTGTTGCAGTTTCTTTTATATCAAATCCCCAAATGTTCGATAAAGGTGTCCCTCAAGGATGAATAATAGGCCCACTGCTATTTACTCTGGCCATAGATAATAATAATTTTGCAATTGAATACTGTAATACCCATTTTAATGGGGACTGTACTGCTGGAATAAGCTGTGACACATCATGTAGTTGGAGACACTCATTCCTCTGAGAGACTTTAAAGTTTCCCTTGCTTGAATTTCTAAGAATATTTCTTACGGTTTTAATTAATGTGGCTCTTTGTGTGGGTGTTATGGTTGTTTTGAGTCAGTTCATTTTCCTGTTGTGACTTTGTGTATATCTAGTTTGCTTAGAGGTCTCTATTGCAAAAAAGATCTTGATCTCAATGAGACTTCCTGACTAAATAAGGCATAAGAAACTTGCAGGATAAAGTTATTTTTCGTCCTTGGTAGGACAAAATGTAAACACAGTAATGACCTAAACTAATCTGAAACCACAAAGCATAAAAATCAAATTACGGAATAAACATACCATTAAATTGTTTTTCCACAGTCACAATAATAATTTAGACCAAAAAACAAGCACAATTTAGGCCAAAAATAAGCCTCATAATTGACTGAAGCTTCTCCTAAGACCAATTCAACCCAACATCAGAACAAAGCATTGGAAAGATGGCCGCCACTTTGCAAGACAATGCATCATCGTCTTGGAAAAGCAAAGACTTCCCTTCTAAATGAACCACAGACAAAGGCTGGTTCCAGAGGCTCGATGTCTTTGTTTTTGTCATGCAGGCCACACGCCACTCTTCCTGTGCCTGCAGTGCTTCTTCCTAGTGCTTCCTCCCCATACACCGGAAAGTGTTGGTAGCTAAGTATAGGCTATATCATAAGTCTTATCATCTTAATGGTGGGATGGGATGAGAGGCTGGACCAGAGTTTTTTGTGCAAAGGCCACAGAAGTTAAAAGGTCTGAAACTCCAAACAAGAATCACCAGGACTTGCTGCAGACTTGTTGCTCGGACAAAAATCACTCTTAAGACTATGAACAAAGAAGTAGTTTGGTTGAGGTCCTGATTTGTATGCTTTAAAGGATAGGTTCACAGTTTCTCAAGTCTGTTCTTACTGGCAATCAAAATATCTTTTCCTAACGCACTTCCAATATAAGTGATTGGCAAGCTACAGTCCTCTTTCTGAACAAAAATCTATTCTTCAATTTATTTGAAGCTAATATCAGGCTTTAGAAGTCTTGGTGGTTATTCAGACCAAAACCAGGAAACTGTGTTGGTGGTGGTGTGTTGTTAAAAGGATTTTGAGACATGAAATACAATCGAGGAAATGTAGTTTTAGTAACATGTCTATGAATTTTAAGGCTTTTCAGAACACAAAACACTGCACAGAAGTTCATAGTAGGATTGAACAACCGGTAAGTTATCACGGCGGCAGTTGTTTCATCTTTCACCATGACGGTTGTGAGGTAAACAGGAGAAATAAGGCTTTCATGTCTTATAGTAATCCACCAGGAATGTGTGCATGTGTGTTATTTTGTTGACCAGTGCAGCACCTTGCAGGATGATGCCTTGTTGCGTGACAGCAAAACTTGTTTTTTTTATTGCCGGAGCCCTTTGCATTGGCACCTCCTCTGCACCGCCCAACTGCTCCCGCTCAAAAGAAGGGTGACGCAGTCTTAAACTAATCAAGTGGGTATCTTCCAAAGTTACCAGACCTTTCTAGTGCATCTGTTACTTTTTATTTGCAGTGGAAGAAAGGTAACACAAAGAAGGAAGTTTGTACTAAAATGACTAACTTTGGAAAATACGTACTTGATTTGTCGATTTGATTCGGTATCAGCCTATATGGAATCTGATATGTGCCGATATGAAACTTATTTTTCCTTTTAGAGAGATAATATGGCAGAAAAAAATGAGTAATTTATAATTATTACATTTCTGGTGAAGATTATCATTTCAGTACACTGATGTCATTTTAGACAATAAAGATTATTGTCAAACTGCCTCAAGAGTTTAACCACATTTGAGGGAACGCTGCAAAAAATATGCCAGGCTCCAGTATCTCTGCACAGTGGAGGAGCACATGAGGAAGGAATGATTACAGCAAGTAAAACCTGTCTTAATATGGGCACCTGACTCTTGTTTTTACAACTTTAAACTTGCAAAGCTTTCCTTTTAATAATTACTTGCACCGATGCTGTCGGAGTGTGACAACCCTTGTACAGAGTGTGCTAAAAGTGTTGTAGTGTTTACTAACTTAAAAAGTGACAAACTTGCTCACATTTCTTTTGGCTGGTGATGATTTTCTTCTCGCTGCCAGTTATGATTCAGAACCTGCTTAAAGGTGCTGCAGTGTTTACTAATTTACAAACCGACTAAGTTTGACGGAGCCCACACTGTGTTTGGCTGGTGGCTGGTGTTAATTTCCCACGCTGGCAGTTGCCTCTATAACAGGTCTGGTGGGTGTACTTGCAAAGTAAAACTTGCTGCCATCCTGCCCAGTTCAGGGCGGTCAGTTAGAAAGATGCATGACAGCTATTAGATTCAGTCAACAGAGTGTCCCCATCATCACATTTCTTTAGAGGCCAAACTGCACACACATCCGTCACAATAAACGGCATTTGCTGCGAGCTATCGGCCTCGTGGCGTCTTCACGCCACCTCAGCTATTTGGAATTTAAGATCTGGTCGTACAAACTGCCCCTAAATCGTTGTTTGAGAGAGAAGTTTTGTGGAAAATCTCCACACGTTTGCTGATGAATCACATTTGAATCAGAACAAGCTGCCATGGTGGCTGCGACACAAGTGCAAGACAGATGTATTGTGGTAGTTTAGTTGCTGCCACTGTTTATGTGATCAAAATACCTCTCTGCTTAAACAGATTAACTCCGACATTTATGTTTCACATTCTGGTTTTCAATCTAGATTGTCCTCAGGGTCATAAGAGGGTTGCAAAACATTACATAAAAGATGTTTATCTATTGTCTTAAAGTGGATTTTCACCTTCTTCCGCCAGAAATGACAAAAGGAACCAGTTGTTTTGATAGATAGATGGATGGATTTATAGATGGTTGCTTTGGCCTCACCCTAAACAGATGTGTGCAGCAGCGTCTCACTTGATAATGCCAGTTAGAGTGAAAGTGAGTGATATCAGACTGTGAAAACGAGGTGCGAGATTGATCCAGAAGATTAAAATCCCTACCATTACCATAGAAACCTCCGTCCATACTATAACAGTCACAGCCGTAATCTCTTCCATGGTTGCTGCTCACGACAACAGACACACCTCTCAGTGTGAGTGTGTGAGTAAGCATCGGATAGGGGGTGTGGGGTGTGGCGGGGGCCTGTGTGCATGTGTGCATGGACAAGCGTGGGCGGATGTTTCACGTTCTCTGTTTACAGCTTCTCCATCTCCTTTCTCAGCTTCAGCCCAGCCCCTTTCATCATCACTGTGATATTATTGTTACTAATATATTGACATGGACAAACTTGAGACACACATTCTTACCACTTTGTGAGTTGCTCCGACTCGGCTAGCGTCTGTGCTGCTCGAACTGGGTCCACTCCCGTAAGGCTTTAGCGCTGGTATGCTGTATATCGCGTGGCAGCAAGGGCAGGAAATGCTGCATTCAAGGAGCACCAGGACAGGAACCGTCTTGATTATGTTATCTGGTGATCACCAAATTTTGGAGTACAGTGTGGCAGTAGAACAGCTGCTTCTGTAGGCGATATGAGACACATGATGCACTAAAGTAAATTTTTGCCTTGTAACCCTTTATAGCCAACAATGCCTAGTAACAAACGGCCATTACAGATTGCAAATGTCTAATGGGGCTTTTCCATACACATGCTGGCTCGGCTCGGCTTGGTTTGAGTCAGCATGTCAGCCCACCGTGGCAGGGGTTTGCATTCCCACTACAAGAGGGCTATCTGCTTGAAGGTGTGTCTTTAGCTGATGGTGTGCATGTCTTGAGTAGTGGAAAAATAAGAATCCTTTACAATAGAGGTCTCCTGTTATTTAGTTGTATAAAAGCTTTAATTATAAAGCAGCAGAACCAGGAAATGTTTGGTTTTTTACCAGCAGCAACTTAACTTGACACACTAAAATAAAGCCAATATCAGAAAGTACGAACAGGAAGGCAGGAGAGATTCTTTTTAAAACGCCTTTTTTTTTTTTTTTTCTCAACAAAGCAAAGATTTTAAAAATGATAGAAAAGACGCGACATGTAGGAGAAATAATAATAAGAAATTCAATCATCTTTTGACCCTCAGAGGGCTCGTCACCATTGCACTAAGGTGAAGGATTAAGAATGAAAATTTCAGTTATGACAACCCTCTTGGGCCCTGTCCACACATACATGTTAGTTCCTTGAAACTTAACTTTTTCCATGCTTTTTGGCCCTTGGCGCACACACAAATTTTAGATAACTGAAAATAGACCTTTTGGAAAACTCCCTCTGGGGTGGCGCTTCCTGATTTGGCCTTATCAGTGTAGCATCATTGGCAAAATTGAACTCGGAGTATGTGTTATGATATTAGAGTATTTGAGTTTTTCATTGATGGATGGGAGACCATTATCAGGAAAGAGCTTTTCCTGCCTCATTCATATTATTTTCTGTAACTAAGCAACTAACCACAGAGCGTATCTGCTTCATGTTTACACCAGCATGCGCACGCCTAGTGTGCATGAATGGCCAGGTGATATGCATTTTCAGGTATGTTAGTGTGGCTATTATTTCTAAAACGTGCCGAAACACTCAAGTGGACGGAGATTGTTTTTGAACGCGTGTATGTGTGGACTAGCCCTTAACTTATGAAACATCCATCTCATTACAATGATTCAGACTTTTCAACTTCAAATTCATCTTCAGGCAACTTGTAAGTTTTGGCATAGACAGCTGAAGACTTCTTCCACTCAGAGGCCAAACCATACAAAGACTTGTTTTTACCGCTGCCTGTGATGCATTCTTTTCACTTTTTCAAGTAGGAACAGGTGGCGGCATACTTTAATTAAGAAAACAACCTCTAAACCGTTAATAATTCTCTTTATTTTTGCTCCCATTTGAACTCTTACGAATTCGTTTCCCGCTTAATATGTCTGCTAGACTGTCTGCCAGTCTCCAGTCTCTCTTTCTGTCCATGCATCTCTCTCCATCAGTTATCTCATGTTTTACCTCTCCCATCATCTGTCTGTCCCTCCGTCTCTCTTTGGCCTGGTTTGAATCAGCCCAGCAGACATCTCTCTTTTGGGGCTCAGTAACATGCCTTGATTGGCTCACACAAAATCCGACTGCACCGTGACATCACCGGCGCCGGAGCCCGTCGATTGGCTGACACCGGGAGCACAGGCTGGAGAGTGGGAGAGAGGAGGAGGGGGGTTTAGACGCGGATTGAGGCGGCGGGAGGGCTGATGGGAAACGGAGAGACTGAGTGACGCTGCTCAGTGCCTACAGGCCCTCTCTCTTTCTCTCTGTTGCTCTCATTTTGAGTTCGCTCTCCACCAGGCTTCAGCTCCTCACATGGTGGAAACTCCAACACTCAAAGAACCCACTCTGGACTGTCTCTTAACCATTTTCTTCCCGTATTCACTCGTTCTTTCTGGAGGCAGCAGGACGGGACACTTGAAGTGATTCCGTTCTTGGTAGCTTATGATCCCGAGCCAGGAAAAAGGGAGACTGTGCCCAATATCCCACCTTCACACTGACTCTAAATGTACTGGGAGAAATGTGCCGTCACTGACCAGAAAGGGAAAAAAAAAAAGTGTCTTACTGTGTGACAGCGATTCACACCCAACCCCACACCAGAACTGAATGGGGACATGTGGCTCTGCTTCAGTTTGAAATGGTCATGACGCATTTTGGCTCTGGATTAATGAGTCCCTTAGAGCTGGTGAGCATTGAAGGCCGCATTTAAACGTCAACATTTCTCTCGGCGGTTTGAAAGCATCACACGAGCTTTTGATGAGGGCGCTTTTGAACATTGACAGTTTTATTTACCTTTATGTGTCCAGGGAGTGTTGTCTCTTCTTAGCAGACATATTTGAATTTTTAACAGTATGCACATTCATATTCATGTTGAAAAGAATTAGGCCATTAGTCGATCAATCAATTTGTTGATTGACTGAGAATTAATCATCAACCATTTTGATGATTTGATCGATCGTTTAAGTAATTTACCAAGCAAATGCTCTGGTTACAGCTTTTCATATGTAATGAGTTGCTGCAACCGCATTATTGAAAGAGACACACTAACAGCAACCCACAGAAGAGACACACCATTGCCATTAATTAGCTGTCTTGAGTTCACCTAACTGAGCTGGTTTATTAAGAAAATAATAAACAAGACATGGAGATGTAACGTTAGCACATTGAGCAGCAACAAACTTTTTTTCTCTCCCACATGTAACAAATGCCGACAACTCTTGCCTTATGGCAACTCTGAGGGGACACACTACTTTTCTGTGGCATCTGGTGATGGAAGTTGATGATTGTCACGCCATCGGCGATGGGCGATGGCATCGTTTATCAGTCCAACCCCAGTTAGCTGCATCCCTAATTGACATATTGGTCAGCAGTGCAGGATCTTTCACTGCTGGCCAGTGGGAATTAAATTCAGGGCTTATTGGTTTTTATCTATCAAGTCTCTTCTCAATTATATGATTACATTTTTTAGTTATAAAAATTCAATAATTCAGATTTTCCTTGGAATCTTCCAAGTAGATGTATTTAAGGCCAAGGTGACGTCTACAAATTGCTAATTTTTGCAAGGCCAAAAGTCAAAAACCCAAAGATACTCAGTTTACTAGAAATCAGGTTGAGAAAAAGCAGACAATTCTCACTTTTGTGAAGCTGAAAGCATCTTGAAAGCGAATGATTTGATAGTACATAACATAGGAACAAAGAAGTTTCTTACGATAGACTAATCAATTAATCAACAAACTGTTTTAGCTCTAATCAAGTTTGTTGCTCAAGGGCATCTTAGCTGCTGTTCTTCACTGACGACAAAATCTCACTCACTTTCCCAATCCACCGTTTCTCAGCCCGGTCCGGTGATCAGAACTAGTCAGAAACCAGTTTTTCTGACCTCTGACCTCCAGCCTGCTGCTTGAGAAAATGAGCTAGTCTGATATCTTCAACTTCTGTCCCAGTGCCGCTCAATTTCAAGTCGGACTATTTGATATTCAGCAACAGGACGGAGATGTCACAGTGGCAGTGGAGTCTAGTAACAAGCTGTTACAGGGTGAAGAGCAGACAGACACGATGTGACGATGTCTCCCCGTCGCAAAGCGATGTCGAGGAGTGAATATGTGCCTGTGGTTGCCAGAAGAAGCTGTTACAGGAATGACACTCTACACGCTTTCTGAAGTACTGCTGCTGCTTTGGTTAACCCACAAGAGGAAGTGTGAAATTCTCACATCTTTATACAACTTTTCATTCAGTGGTGTACAGTGCATCCAAAATATTAGGAATTATTTAACCCACCTACTCTCACCTTTTAGCTACTTAAACATAAACACTTTTGCAAAATGTTGTAAGCCGAAAGTATATCTTTCAATACCTGTGTGCATACCAAACAGAGAATAAGTCCAACTGGGAAACGAGAGAAGTTGGAGGTAATTTAAAAACATCGTGACACTACAGCTGAATCATGTTAATCAAATTAATCAAGTCTACCAAAAGGATGATACTGACATCTTTGTTTTTGTTTGTTTTCATATTTTGCACCTAAAATGTCAACTCTCATGACACAAAAAGTGGAGCTGAAGTTGTTAAACATTTTATTTTGTTACAGAATTGCAAGTTATTTTGCAGCTCGGTCTAGATATTCTTCCTTCCCTCCCGAGCTTGCCAAATAAAATCTGCTGCAAACAAAGGTTCCCTTCCTGAAGCACAACTCAAGGTTTTCATAATCGTCTAGCCCAACACAAACAAGTTTAAACATATTAGACTTTTTACTAAATAGTACATCCTCGTAGACAGGACGGCAAAACAAGAAAATGAACCTCGTTCTCTATTTCAGCTAGCTTACAACTATTCTCTGGGGCCAGTTGAGCTCATCTGATGTGAGGATTTGTTGTTTTTCTCTGTTTTATATCATAACAAATCAAATATCTTTTGACATTTAACAGTCGAACATTTAGTCAGTTAACCAAGAAAAAGACCTGCAGATGATCTGATAATGAGAAAATCATTAGCTGTAGCTTTATTCAAGGTTGATCCCGCACTTTAGTGCTGCAGCTATGTCCAGACTCAAATTATGATGATATAAAACAATCTGTAAACGTATACATTGTGAGAAGCTAAGTATAGGTGTCGATTCGTTTCCTGTCAGTTACTGATTGTTTTAGCACTATATTCTTATTCATGTTACAATTTCTGTATTGTAATCGTTGATCTTAAAAGATTTGTTGCTAAACAGAAAAAACGACCTGCATTTGATGCTTGGCGTGGTTAATTTGAGACCCTTTGAAACGCATCTATAGGAAAAGGCATAGCCCATACTAAAAGTTCAATCTCAGAATTGTATGAATCACTATGAGATCATTCAAATGAAGATAGATTTGAATAGGATTTTTTTTCTATTTTCTGAAGCTTTCTATGCAGAACAAACGGCAAGGTGTTCCAAAATACAAGATGACATTACAGATAGTTGTTGTACCAGCATTTGTAGGTGGATCTTTCCTTTAACTCTGGCAGTAATACTAATGTAAGATAGATTTGGATGTCGGTGCAGATCCTGAGTGTGCATGTCTAAACCAGTTAACGTTGGACACAGGAGGTGCAGGAGATAAAAGCGTGAGTCAGTGCGTATCGCGGGTACGCCGCTGGAAGTTCGGCCGATCTCTGGCCTCGTCGGTCAAGAAGACGGGGGGCCTCTGGGAGCATGGGGGGAGGGGAGAGGGGGAGGTTCAGGGTGAAGGGAGGATAGCTCCACCTCCAGGCAAGCTTCCAATTGTGGGGTATAATCTGACAGCACTCAGCCAAGACACATGCAGGGCTAAGACCAGGCACCCTACCAAGACTGGGGCCTGTGGGGACATCCTGGTGAGAGCTAAGCCTCCAATGGGCCTGGAGCCATGCCAGGAACCACACACACGCACGCACGCACGCACAGATACACACACGCACACTTGAATGCATAGTAAAGTCACACATGCGCGGTGGAGCTTTTGCGGTCTCTCACACACACACACACCCACACAAATGCAGACGCACCGTGCATGCAAACAACAACAACAACACACACGGGGGTGGTGGTGGTGGGGGGTTGAACGGAGCAATAAGACAAAGGAAAGCATGAGGAAATACAAGGCTGCAGTCTGAATGGAAGGTTTGGAAGGCCAGATTTGTTGTTTGTGTGTGCATGTGTGTGTGTGGATGTCTCATTCAGTCAGACCTCCCAACTACAGCTGGATCTCCTCTGTATGAAATTAATCTAACAGAGTTGAACCAACATTTGGTGGATGTCTGTGTTGCACTTTTCCTGTTGACTAATCATGCTGTCATAGCGTGGTCCAACTAGAAATCACCCTGAACATTTGGATGACCCTGAAATGCTGACTGACATTTCTCTTTGCTCTTTTTCTCTTTCTCTTTCTCTTTCCATTCTGCTCTTTCTCTTTCCCTTCCTCCTTGTCTATGTTCTCCTGCAGATTATGTTTATTTTGAGAACTCGTCCAGTAACCCACTGCTGATCAGGAGGATAGAGGAGTTGAACAAGGTGAGTTTGTGTCACAGATCTGACGGCTGTACATCAGATTTTTATGCCTCAATAGGAAACCTTACAAAACCACAAAACCCACTCCTTATATATAATTATATGACGAATCTGATTCCTCAAAGAACAGAAAACAGGTCTACTAGTGACCAGGGCTGCACAATCTGGTAAAAAGAAATCATTTTGCAATTATTTTAACAGATATTGAGATTGCGATATGATACACAACTAGTGGGAATGATGATTTTTGCATCAGAACTTTCATTTTCACTTAAAAACAAAACTATTCGACTCATGATTATGTGTCTTTTGTTGAAGTCTGTACCAAACAAACCTCTTTTCTTACATCTGACGAACATGATGTGTAGTCCAGGGCCTCTCTGCAGCACTACAGCACGTCATTATAATGCTGTTTTGTCACACATTTGACCTTTTATCAAAAAATGCAGCCTCTGCAATGTTGATATTGCACTTCGATCATATTCTGATTAATTGTTCAAACCTATTATTTACCATAAATTTGAACTGCCTTGTGTTTTCTTCACTGCACCCCTAAAGCATAAAAATATTTTATTTGACTTATAGCGTGAAACAAAAATGATAATTTCTTTAGAATGCCATTTAAGTGTAAAAGACATTCTCAGATGAAGAATTGAATGTTGTATGTGGTTAAAAAGAAATGAAAATCCTGTTTTGTGAATTTTCAAAAGATTCCACATTTGTCTGCTGTAGACCTGAAATAATTAGTCGATTTAATTAATCTTTTAATCAACAAAAAACAAACGGCAATGATGATGAAAAGCAATGAATCCTTCAGGAAATTTTTCAAGCGAAAGTACCAAACAATCACCATGTTTCAGCTTCTGAAGTGTGAGGATTTGGAGAATTTCTTTGTCGTATTATTATTATTATTGTAATCGGCATATCACTGGGTTTAAGACTGCTGTCGGGTGAAACAAACAATTTGAAGATGCCAGCTTGGTCTTTATGAAATTGTAAAAACAAAACCCACATATTTTTCCACAACTTTTGACATTTTATAGGTCAAATGATTAATCAAGTAATGATCAAATAATCTGCAGATGAAATATTAATGAAAACATTTTTTTTTTTTAGCTTCATACATTTTTAACTCGTGGTAGAATAAAAAAAAGTCTATTATATGAATGATCTTTGATGACCAGCTTTGATAATTGTTGATATGCCAATAATAACCATAATATTGTCGAAATCAAATTTGCAATATTGCATTTTAAAAACAGGAAATGTGTGATTCAGTTATGAATCTTTTATTGCACTGAAAGCAATAAACAGCATTGTCCTACGTGTAATGATGATGTTGCTGCGGATGATGTGTTAAATCCCAGCCTGCCATCTCATACATTGTTCATTAAAAGAATCAGAGTGGAGGCCCGTCTCTGTAGAACAGTTACAGGTGCCTGCTGTCTGTCCCCTGTCCCAGGCCTGTGCTGGATAATATGGAGGGTGTTTAATGTGATTGACACAGAGCTCAGAGTGAGCCTTCTATACTGCCTGTCACTGTCAGTCGCTCTGCTCCTCTGGGATCTCTGGGTTTCTCCTCCAGAAGGTTGAAGATACACATCGAGAAAGTACAGAACAGTGTAGGGGAGAGTATTCACAACCAGCTGCTCAAAAGTATTGAAAAACACAGAAAACAAAGATTTTGCACTAACTGACCTGAAAGCTTTTTGCAGCAAATACTTGTAGTCTAAAGTGTACAAGTCAATACCTTTTTCATTCAGCAGTTGTTTTGCTCACTTTCAATAAAAAAGATGCTTTGTGGCTGAACTTGAGTATTTGAGCCTTTACTTGCTATTAATCTTAAGTTTCTGACCTGTTTTGAAAACAAATACAACCCTTAATCACCAACGTGTTGATTCACATTGGACAAATAGTATCACGTGACCTCTGTGTTTGGCCAAATACGGCGGGTAATATGTGGTGGAATATCTACTTTACAAAGTCTGTACATGGCAGATAAGCATGGGATTAAGATCACAGACATCCGCTGCAATTATAAAAAAATTAATGAAGGTTTCCAGGTAATATTACTCATGCTCTTTTGGTGCAGAAGAAAATAGTGAAAAATGCACATCATAATAAAAAAGCGCAATATGATGGTATGAGATCGCCTGTTATGGCCGACTATGAATTTAAGACTAAATACAAAAACTTTTCTATTGTATAAGTGAAAGAGAAGCAGAATATCATTACAGTGCTGGAGGTGGAACCAGTACATTTTCAGCCTTTTTGCTTGAAAAACTGACCTTGATAAAATGATTTGTCAGTAGACAGAAATATAATTTAAGTATTTATATCAGCTCCAAAAGAATCATGCCGAAAGTGTGACATTAACTTATTATTATCAACTTTCCTGCTTTATATACAAAAGCTAAACCGCTACTCTTTCAGTACTTGCGTTAACATGCATGCTGAGGTCATCTTCCTGCCTGTCTCTGTTTCTTGTTGTCTTTTGTTATGTTGTGCTTTAATTGGGCTACAGACCAAGTTTAATTTAAAGTTTTAACACATAAATATTTATGAATTTGTAACTGAAATGTCACCAAAAAGGCACCACATTAACTAATTAGAAATATAATCAAATCAGCCTCAGTAGTGCATGTTTAAATTGCATCTTTACAATCACAGTTATTTCTTTTCTGTGTTTTTCTTGCACCTGTACTCATTATGTTAACCCTGGCATATTAATTTGCTTGTTGTAGACCAAGTTAGGTTTACAGTTTTAACTAGCATGCACAAGGAAATGTTAAAGAGAATATTACTTAATTCTCTCCATTTTAACTGCGGTTGCATCTGTGCTATGCCACAAAAAAACCCAACCTGAACAAAAATGTGAACACAGTCCTCAGCATTTCATTAAAAACTTCCTTTATTAGGAGCAAAAAAAGAGGTTTTAATTTGCCATCAAAAACAATCATACGTGAGGAAATTGGGTTTTTACTGCAGCATTTGTCAAACATGAAAATGTGGGAAGGTGGATTCTAATTACTTCGTGATTGGAAAAGTGAAGAAGTGTCTGCAGCATGTGAAGAAATAAGTTCGCTGGGTTTCATTTTCACTCCATCTCTCCATCCGACTTCCCCTCACATCACTCATGAGAGAGTTCCTAATCCAATATGCTCAGCCTCTAATAAGACACAATGTGATTGTCAATTATAAGTAACACTTTAAAGCATCCCAGTTTATCAATATGGCAGTTTAAACTCCATTATTCCATTTTCTCTTATGTGTAGGGAGTAAAAACTGAAGTAAAAGCAACTAATCGATGACTAAATGAGCTTCATTGCTTTTTAGACCTCCAGTAGGGAGAGCTCCCTTTAGTTTTCTTTTTCCAGGTAGCATTCGATAAAACATGCAGCTGCTGATTTAAAAACTACCTCGTACCAACATACCAGTGTAGTATTACTAGAAAGAAATGGACTTCACACCACAGTGTCCTGATAACTGCAACACTTATTGTGATTTTTTGGAGAATCGCTTTAGTCTCACGCCGTGTTTTCAGCCATCATTAAGAACTAGCCCCATCTATGGTTCTTTCATCTGTGTGTGCGTGCGTGCGCGTGCATGTGTGTGTGTGGGTGCTCTGTGTGCGGCACCACTTGTTGCCGTGGTAACGCCGATTGTCTCTGGTTTGCAGACAGCCAATGGGAACGTGGAGGCCAAAGTGGTGTGTTTTTACCGGCGCAGGGACATCTCCAGCACACTCATCGCCCTGGCAGACAAACATGCAAGTGAGTGACCGACCGTAACACCAGGCATCAAAAAAGCACGGCGACCGGGGTTTAGAACGGCTCTTTTTGGCAACCTCTCTGCAGTCCTTTCCCACTGCAAAGTTTTTGTGCCTTCACATCCAATCAAACTAGATTACCCTGAACTGGAAAATACTCCTCCATTTGTCATTTGGTTTGATTGTAAGGTTTGTTTGCACAACAGATTTTTATCAGGGGACAATAGAAAATTGAGTTTGTGCACTGACTGTTGCCGAGCTGAGAGAAACGGTCCAGACTGCAGCCCCTCCTCTGATAGGCCTGATTGCAGTCAGCATTCGATCTGTTGTGTGTATCAATATGACGACACCTGTGTGTGTGTGTGTGTGTGCTTGTGTGTGTGTGTGTGTGTGTGTGCGTGTGTGTGTGTGTGTCTGTGCATGTGTGCCTTTCCAGTTTAAGCGTGGGTGTGTGGTGTGTACTTGAACATACTGCCGTTCTTCTCAGCTTGAAGCATATACTGCAGTATCTGCAACAGCTGGCAGACTTTGAATGGAGTCTACTTAAAGCAGGATTGTGTGGCCTTCAATGTTCTGTGTACACCAGGCTTTGAGGAATAATATGTCACAAAGTAATCACATTACATTTGTAACCTCCGGCAAGGAGGTAATGTATTCACATGTGGCGGTTTTGTCAGCAGGATTACACAAAAACTGTTCAATAGATTTCCACGAAACATGGATAGAGGATCGGTCTCGGCCCAGAATAGACCCCACCAACCTTTGGTGTGGATCTGGATGCAGGGACGGCTCAAGGAATTATTTTATTCATTTTCTTAAACATTGCGTGAGAGGATGTTTTTTCAACATTTACACTCATTTCCTGGGAATAATTCATTGATCTCGTTGTAATAAATCTGACATATCTATGTGGCCGGTATCTGTGAGTGATTTATAATTTGACGTGGATCCAAATTTAAAAACCTGGATCTGGCAGATTTAAATATATTTTATGCGGTGTCCACTCTACTGGGTGTCATTCTACTGTTCAGTGCAGTTGTGTTATGGTTAGTACTCCTTGATCCCATTGCAGTTGCAAACAATCCTGTCGTCCTTGTCGTTACAAGTTCTTCAATTACCCGCATAATGAGCACAGAGAAAATGAATCATTAAAAGTGCCTTTTCATGCATGTTTTCACCAATTCTCTGACCACTCCTGATATCCATGAAATTCAACACAGCGTTGCAGTGAAACGCGCCCGCGGACAGGCTTCTTCTGGCTCCAAGGAAGAACACAGGACTTAAGAGACTCCGGTCTAATCCAAGAGTCCCCCTAAAGCCTAAAGCCCTGAACCCCTCATGGATTTAATTTAAGTCACCTGCAAGTGTTTGAGTGAGAGAGGCTGCAAAGAGCAGAAATGGTTATGAACTAGAATGGGACAGCACTTTGTGATATTTCACTTTAACTTGTTTGAGTGTTTTTGAGAGAGAGAGAGAGGGAGAAGATGCAGGTAACAAAAGTATGTCACTTAAAGGCCAGAGCCATTCTTGAATGTCCGGGTCACCTCCCCAGCGGTCAGTTGGAAATGATGCCTTCAGGGCACTACTCAAAGAGTAAAGAAGCAGGGAGGGATGCAGGATTTATTCCCATTTCAGGATCTTTCCTTTTTTTTCTTCAACATAACACGATATCACCTCGTTTGACAGTGTAACAAGTATCTGTTTTGACACTGTATGGAGCCTCTGACTTCTTACCTAATCCTATGATCTGATATTTGTTAGGGTCATGGGTGATCTGTCAGGTGGCTGCTGGATTGTAAACCCTGTCTGCAAGAAAATGTTGCCTCGGGGAGGATATGCGTTTTGAAATTGATGAATTGAATTGATAAAAACTACAAATGTCCACGGAAAGACTACCTGACTGTGGGCAGCATCCCATCTTCAGTATTATCTTAGTGGGAAATTACCACCACCCACCACGCACATGCTGGCAGAATTAGTCTGTAGTTGTTAGTCATCCTCACCAGTCACACTTTAATTATTTTTTTTTAATTATCTTTTCTCTCCTCTTCCTTTTTGCAGGATAACACTTCATGAGTGAGTCTTTTGTGATGCACCATGATTTTAAAAAAAAAATTTTTTTTACAGCAGCCTCATGTGAGCACATAAAGGACCATAAAATTTGACTTCTTCTGATGTGTGGACATCGAAGTGTTTTCAGGGCTTGAGAAGGGGAGAAGGGCGAGATGGAAATCATTAGGGATTCCCCGATTTTGATTCTAAATCGAAAAATTAGTCGAAATGAAATCATAATGTGATCATAATCAAAAGCGGGATTGGCAATTCTCCCAGTATTTATTTTTTACACCCTCGCTTTCATGTCAAAGACGAGACAGCTAGCTTACCACCACCACTTTTCTATTTCAGAGATAATTTATTGATTTGTTTGGGAAGAGGGCTTACTCGAGACAGATTTGAGAAACCGAACTTTGGACTCTGTCTTTTATTTTTTAAAATTATTTGAACTTAGATAACTCTTACCTGCAAAAAGCTACCAGGATTAAGTCAAGCTGTTGTAAAATACCGTTTTTTTAAGAAGAATTTGGAAAATGTAAATGACAGGGCATCAAACCAATGATGATGATGTTGACAAATCCAGATGGGATAGTGTAATGGCCCGTGTCCACGTGGCGAGCGGGCGTCTGCAGCAGCAGGCAGCCGCCTAGAGATAAGGCTCAGTGCTCAGCGCCTTTTTTTCCGAACACTCCTGACGTCACAGTCGCTCTTTTTCTTTTTCCTCGCCTTGGCACTTATACAAATCTAGATAACACTTCTCACTTTGTGACAATCTTTATTGTGCACTCAGTTGTATACACATGAAGGGACAGGATAGCTGTGTAGAAAGTTACAAAACAAAGAGAAGTTTAAACCATACCTTACCTTCTTATTACACACCAGGCCAGTAGCTATGATTTTGGTGCACTTGTTGAACTGTCTGTTTCGGAAAACTGCAAATTTTGTCGAATGCCGCCCCCTCAACTTTGATGTTGATGAAGATGTGGGGGTAGGGGATTGCAGATGTGTTTTCTGCTGTGTCACATGGTGGGTTTTAAGCCCACAGGTGTAAATTGCAGTGAAGCAGCTGATTAGACTGCATCCACTGCACATCTGGACTGAGATGACAGGTTGTATTCAGAGCATGTACAACCTTTTTGCTGTGGGTTGCTCTCTGGACCACTGTGGACACACTTGCAGATCAGGATTATCAAATCAGTGTTAAAGAGTTGGTTCATTGCAGCACAGTTTGACTTAACTCACTCCTCCATTCATACTGACGGCAGAAACACTGCCAACCTTCATGTTAGAAAAACCAACCACTAGACTTTGACTGGGTGTGGCAGGCTTAATCTTGGCTCTTGGGTTGTTGAAGTGTATATGTGCGTGCGTGTGTGTGAGAGAGGGAGAGAGAGAGAGAGAGAGAGAGAGACACACACACACACACACACACACACACACACACACACACACACACACACACAGAACTGCTAAGTGTTCTGTTTGAATGAGTGCACACGTGTGAGACTGTGTTATTGTGTGTGTGGGGCCTGGGGGTGTATCCGTGGCAGGAGGTGATTGTTTGTTCTGTTGGACCACACAGCATCAGTTTGTCAGTGTGTGTCCCTTTTTTTAAGAAAGTCTGTGATTATTTTTTTGAGCTGCCTCTTTTGCAGGATTTTTGATTGTTCTGCCGGCGGTGTACACCTCGTGTACGTCTGCTAATGGATTCTCAACAAAAACACAAAAAGAAAACCAGTGTTGTTTTGTTTTTTCATTGTTTGGGTGGATATTTGTTTTCTTTTTGCCTGCTGAGCATTAAGCAAACATGAATATTTAACTTATAATCATGCTTTGTTGCTCTTTTGGTCAAACACAAGCAGATAAAGCATACCCAGCAGCATCGTATGGTGACGTTTGAGTGGAGTAATGTTTACATAGGCTGTTCCTATACAGGCCTCTTGGTTTTCGGCTGTGCTTTGGCAGCTGCAGTTTGGGTAAGGGGTTTCCAGACATTTGCAATATGTTAAAAATGCATGGCGGGAATGGCTGCGCACCGCATGGGTGTGGGCTGTATCCTGTCAGTGTTTCTGTAGCTGCAGCCTGACTTCGTGTGCCTCTCTCTCGATGTGTGTGTGTTCTTATATGCATGATGGACTCGAGTTCTTAGCTCTGGGCCCCGTCACTTTAATTCAGTTTCGTTATGGACCAGTGGAGAATGGCAGTTGAGTGTGTGTGTGTCTTAATGTGTGTCTGCTGTGAGTCATTGATCAAATATTTTGCTTGCAGAGATCCCGAGCACTCCCTCAAAGGGGCCTCCAGCTCCGTCGTTGGCCCCTCCCCTGTGAGCGAAGCAGCCTCCTGAGTGGTCACCGTCTGTGGCGGACTTGGCATTTTCCCTCCCTGGGCCCCTCCCTACAGACGTTTGAATTTGCTATGAATCAAACCTTTTGCCATTTTTGAGATGTGGCTCCGAGCTCCCATAAATAAGACAACAATGTTTCCAGTGAACTGATGCACAAAATTGGAACTAGTGCAAATGAGGTCAGGCTGGCCTGGAGCTGAGTACAATATATTTTAATATAGTGGAGATTTCTTTTTTTTACTTGGGCTCATAAGTGGGTCATAAACGTATCGCATCACTTTGTTTGAGATGTTTGGCTGTACCAAATCGTTTAAAGCTTTCATTGACGTTGACGTCACAATTATAAATCAATATTTGAATGCCTTGCAGCTTTTTTCCTTTTTTGCATGTCTCGTCATTGTGTTTGAACCTAGTCTTTCTGCACAGTTGCAGATAAATATTAAGCCACACTAATTGTGCTTTCACACCTGTTGTTTGGTTCATTTGGTCCGCACCCAGGGAAAAAATGTATACATTGTTGCATTTTGGTTCTGGTCCGAATCCTGTTCATACGGAACCAAGAGAAGTAAACATGAAGTCCTACAGACTGGCAGTTAACTCAGTGATTGGACAGTTTTGGTGATTATCATCCTGCATCATAATGACCCATGTGGTAAAACGAAACTCCACAGCAGTTGCACTAAAATCACGTATTTCCTATGGGAAATTTTCACGTTCGGCCCGCCTGCGCTCTCGCCACAAATGGACCGCACCACAGGCCGCTTGGAAGTGGACCAACACCCACCTTTTCAAGCCATCCTGTCAGTTAAAATACAGATGTACTCATTTCCAAAATCACAGCATGTTTTTATCTAACAAAATACTTCTGCTTCAATCCTTATTTTTTCTGGCATTTTCTCTGGAATCAACAGTTTGCTCCCCCGCTTCCCGCACACAAAGGGAGCCACACTCCTGTATTAAAGGGGCGGTCTAGCAGCAATCTCACCGCACCATAAATTACATTTATTCTATAACCATAATAACAAAAAATCCATTACGGCTCTGACAAGATTATTGTAAATTGCCTTAAAATACCAAAAGATCATATTATGTAGTAGCATTTGCTTGTTACTCTGTGCTCCATTTAATCCGATGAATCACTTTATTCTTATTGAGGATTTTGTTCTAAGGTTATTTATTTTTATTTTGTTTGGCCGATGACATGTAACAGACAAACATTCAAAACTTAATTTGAAAGCCTCAATGGGGTTCAAAGTAAAAATAAAATGTATTTGCAGGACAGTCTGTCACCAGTGCCAGCAGTAAAGCCATGTTTTTCTACTTGAGCCTCACAACCGCTCTTTATTTGGCCAGAGTGATGATATGTTATAGCGCGACTCGGCACTTCAGCAACGGGATGAATTTCTCATTTGCATCCTCTCCTGTGGAGCTTTATGACCTGCTGCCTTATCAGCAGTAATGATTACAAAGTCGTGTGTCGACACAGTTGTTGTTCTCTTTTGTGGAGCAAACAGAGATTTCACTTTGTCGTTGGCAAACAGTGAGCAGCTTGTTAATCGTACTTGTTTTAATTCTGTAAAAATGTAATTACTTGTACTGTTTGTAAGGGAAGAATAGGGGCAGTTATGCTAAAAAATACCTTTTTTTTTGCTGCTTTGTTGTTTGAAAACAAAGTAAAATTAAGCTAAAAATACCCCTCTGTGCAGAATGTTTGCATGATGTGCAAAACTCTAGTTTTGGGGACGTGTTGACCTCGCTGCTAAACTAAACTTTTAATGACTTGCCAGCTCGCACATGCTTTTGAGGAGGTTTAAATTTACTCCAGTAAGCAGGTTGCAGAGAGAAATTAGCCAGGAGAGCACATTACTTTCTACTTTCTATTAAATTTTAGAGAAATTACTTTTCTACTTAAATTACTTCCTATTTAAATACAGTTGGTGGCTAATCATATTTGTCTGTTGTCTTTCAGTTTAGCACAACACTAAACTCCCATATCAGCCTACATGAGTCTTATACCCGTAAGGCATTTTAACGCCTTTCTCTGACATCTTTGAAATGAAAACATCAGCTTTCCACACAGTCAGAGCCAGAAAAAGTGTGCATCCTGCTCGCGGTTCAGTTATGAAATCCCGGTGCCCCATGGAGCGTCTCTCCTGCCGGGCTGCTGACAGTGCTGTCAGCTGAAGAGTCAATCAAGGCGGACGGCCATAGAGGAGGTTACACCGCTGTCTGGTTCAAAAGTGGTTTCTCTGACTTCACTGACAGTCATCATCACCTGAGCGGAGAGCGTAGGAGGCGTTTTCATCGCACTTCTCAGTATCAATCATAGTTAGTTTTGCGGTTTGTGTTCAGTTTGGGACTCGCTTTTTAAAGTTTACAACCTGCCATGCTGAAAAAACCTGAAGTGCAGAGAGTTGACTGTAAGTAGACTTGTGGTCTATTTGACTGATGACTTAAATCATCAGCTTTTAGGGAGCAGCTCTAGAGAAATCCCAGTGATTTTTTTATTTTTTTTTATAAATCAGTTTACACATGTCATTTCAAAGAGCTGGTGAGCCTGTGAAAACACTTGTTTCTCTGGAGGAAGCTTTGTTGTTTCTGGGAAAATGTCCCTTGTGATGTCAACAGAGTAATCTCTGCTTGAGGTTGGAGACTGCAAATTACTAAGTGGAGGTGTGGAGCTAGTTTCCACCCAGACACATTTCAGTTTCACCACGGCATGTTTAGGGTCAAGCATTTTAGGTCGTATTGGAGGCGTTTTCTGATACTGGTTTCGAAACAACCTTACTCTTTAGGTGCGTGTAAACACACCAGTTGACAGTTGAAAGGTCAGTGTAATGTACAGGAGGAAAAACTGACCTCACAATCCCCCGATCTGTTCTCTTTAGCCGCTCTCTCGTACTTTTCACATTCATTTTATAGCTACACCTCTCGTGTCGTTGTTAACATGATACAACAACACTAAGCTGTCCTGCTCTACTTTTTCGTTTCCTCCTGACTATGCTGCTGTTGTTCTAGCTCTCGCTTGGAATGTGCTGTGAATGAAAAATGTCCACAATGCAATTGTTTAAGATGGCGAGACTTTAAAATTAAAATACTTTGACTGGGCGAACACGTGGTCTGGTGTGTATAAGCCTACAGTACTGAGGACTCCATCTGAATCGCCTCATCTGATTTTATAAATAAAACTTCCAGGTGGCGTCTTTTAATGTGACAGTATTGATTTTTTTTATTGATAGGTGTCCCCACTTCAGTAGGAATTGTGATTTTAGAGCAGTAGAGTCTGCCGCTTCAACGCACTGTAGTATCACAGAGGTGCAGTCAGTTTGTTAAGGTAATAACGGTCTGCTGTGCTCTCCTCACCTCCTCTCCTCACCCTCGGGCCTGCTCTTTCCTCTCCTTTCCCCTCCCTGCATGGTCTCTCAGCTCGGTAAGGCGACCCATTCATCAATAATTGATAATTGGCTGGGACAGGTGAGATGGAGAGGCAATTTGTAGAGAGTATGGTGTGGGTGCACTGCCAGGAGATTGGCTCCGAGGAGGAGAGGGACTGAGGTTGGGGAGTTGAGTTGCCACTCGAGGAGGAACAGCCAGGGGCCAGTTTGAAGGGCCAGCCAACTGATGCAGCACTACATAATGCTGCTCGTGTGTGCATCTGTGTGTGTGTATTCATGGATATGTGCATACAGAAGCAGAGTATTCAAGAAGTCACACTGTATATAAGACAAACTCGCAGATCACATTTTTGCCTCAAAGCGCCTCACAATCCACGCAAGATACTACTCTCTCTATTCATTACACACACGCAGACACACAAAAGAAACTTAATGAGGTGAGTCAAAGAAAGAGGTTCCTGATTCAGAAATGACTGATATACAATAGATGTAGTATATTAGTGAATATAGAGAGGAGACAAAATATACTAATATTAAATTTTTTGCCTCCAAAAGAGCAGTTATTCTCCCATTTTTTTTGTCAGAGGCTATAAAACCAATTTCTTCAAGAAAGACATCACAGGAACTGGTTGTTAAATCTTTCTCCCCCTTCGTCTAATAGGGTTAAAAACAACGAGCTCAGCATGTGCCTGAATGGTAGAATGATCACATCACAAGTTCATTCATTCATTTCAAAATATTGAGATATATCTTGTCTATTGCAACATTATTTTAAGGCCCTAAGACGGCTTATTTAACAGTGACAAAAATCATTAGTTGTGGAGATTGTACCAGTTGTCATTCACAATCTGTGTGTGTGTGAGAGCAAGTTGGCTTGTGAATGATTGTGTGTAATTTAAGATTTGCTTTATTAATTACCTTAAATTATCTATGATTGGGAGGCTTCATTGTGGAGTCAGGCGACTGTATACTCGCCTAGTCATAAATTATCGGAGTTAAAAAGGAATTGCGGAAACGATTTGTCCACGTTTGTCACCCATCTTTTTTGGAAACTATTAATTAAAGTTTAAACAAGTTTATGGGTGTGCGTTTCCTAAACCGCCACAGATTTCCGCCCTCGCAAGGCATCTCTACGTGCCACGTTCCATGACATTATTGTAGACTGGAAAAACTCTTATATCCGTTCTTCTAATGCGACTCCTGCATCACTTGTTTCTCAATGTTTCCGCTGATCGGCTATCGGTAAACTGCAGAAAAAAAGTACATATCCTTTATATGACAGAGTTTATTTTGCAGTGAGTCATGTATGCGTGGCACATGACTACCTCTCCTTCACAGGAAAAGCTTCTTTTCTCCAAAAATGAATACTCTCCTCTCACAGTTTAAATTCGATTCAGTTTTGCAGTGTTGTATATTTTTATGCTAATGCAGCAGTGCCTCGTAGGGTAAACACTAGCAGCAGTTTTGAGCTCATTACGAGCCGCGCTGCTGTATAACTACTGCAACGTCAGTACAGTAAAATACAGTTGATGTAAAGTAAATGTATAACGTTGTGCGCAATGTAAGAAAAAAAAGAAACGCACGTTTACAAGATGCATCTGTGACGTGACCTCGCACCTTATTTCCTTTTCTATTTAATCTTGTGTTTGTTTTTCTTGTATTAATAATCTCAGTCCATATTTTGTTGCTTTTACATGGCAGAAGATGGAGTGAAGCCCGTGCTCTGTGTGTGTGCGTGCTTCGCCTGATGGTGTGTCTGCTGAGTGCCGGGCAGAGTGAGGGAGTGAAGGAGTTCTTATTGATTTTGGCCACACATCTCTTCTCCTGAAAATCCCTTGATTGCTTTTGTTCTGCTCCCCGTCTCCCTCTTTCTGTCTCGCTTCCTCTAATGAAACTCCAAATGAATTGGAGCACGTACTGACTGCTCTCTTTCTCTCTCTCCTGCTCGCTCGCTCGTCTCCTCCGTCTCTCCACCACTCTCTCCAGCTTTCTCGCTGCGTGTCGCCGTCTCTCCCCCTCTCGCTCTCCTCGCTGATTTCTCTGTTGCTCCCCTTCCTTCTCTGCCTCTCTCTTTCTCGCCGTCCGCACATCTCTCTTTCTTCATCTCATGCTCCCTCGCTCTTTATCACTTTTGTCACACTTTCTCTCTGTGGATCTATTTTCCCGTCCATCTCACCTTCTCTTATCTCCTCTTTCCTCCTCTCACCCGGGCTCTCCCACCTTTCATTTCCTCTACTCTCCTCATCCACATATGACGAAGGGTATGTGCGATGGAGATACAGCAGCTGAATCTCCAGAATGATTCAGACTAATGACCGACTTACATTGGCTGATAACCCTCCATTAATTCTTGGAACGATTCTCGAGCTGTTTTTCACCTTCGATTCTTGCCGTTTCCTAGACATAATCTGTTTATGTGTAATGCCCAGGGTTTTTTTTTTTTTCCCCAAGTATTTCTTTTAATCCAAGGTTGACACCTGGAGTAAAAAAAAAATCTTGGAGGATCCGTGCCATAGTACTCATGAGACACAAATGCCATCTCTGCTGAGGCAACCATGAGAGAAATTAGCACAATGAACAACACTTGCCTAGAGGGAGCCAGTTTTGCACACAAACTTCATTTAATCGGCCAAATGGAGTACTACTCAGCCTGTGAACACAGTTGTATATTGTTTTCTGTGACTCTGGAGAAGCTTTGGCAAGCCAAAGAAAAGACAAAGACATATGCATGGACAGTTCATTTTTAGAGCTGGAAACATCCGGGGAACTTAAAGTTTGGATTTCTCTAATCCAGCCACACCGATTTGTGCCCATTAGGGTCGAACGATCCGAAGCGGCGATACAAACGTCCACCCCATGACCCCCCCCACCAACCTGCTGCCACAACACGGCATCACAACCTCTCTTCTACTTTCGCAGCTAACCTGAATCACAATAATGTGTCAAAAGACTCAACAAAACTGCAAGAAAATTCATTTTTCCACTCGAACGGGACTCGCTCAAGCTATCTGCATTTATTGAATAATTTTTCGACTGTAATTTGGTGAACTAATCTTTTAATCCCAAACTAATGCTGCAACCTTAAAACTTTGAAGAAAGTAGAAAGACCTTTTCTTACGGTCTAAAATGTCTTCAAATTGCCTCTTTTGTCAAACCAACAGCCCAAAACCCAAAGACTCTCCATTTATCATCATATATGACAAAGAAAAGCAGTAAATCCTTACATTTGGGAAGCTGAACCCAGCAAGAGTTTAACATTTATGCCTGAAAAAATGAGGGAAATGATTAATATATAAGTATCAAAGTATGAAAATACTTGGCAATTCATTTTATTTTTGCTCCACTAATCAAAACATCTGCCAATTGTAGCTGTACCTCCCACACTCCCACATCCAGATGATTTTGAGGAGACCTTAAATTCCTTTTTATTTGATTATTTTCTTAGATGCATTTGGCTTTTCTTTACTCCACTGGGAATGCATTCTGAAGGCGAACAATGTTAAATCATAAGTATTTATGCGAATTTCACGACAATCGGTTAAAAAAAGATTAGTATTCACATTTTGATTATTTTAGTAGTTTTCACGCTTGAAATACAGGAGATTACCCAGATAATAGTGTATTGAAAACACATTTCAGCGCCATGAAAATGATGGAGAATCCTGAGGGGACAAAGAGGAAGGTGATATCCGTAGTATTGCTTTGGTAATAAGGATAGAAATGCCGAATTGAAAAGGGAACCTTTGCCCGATGCGGTTTGAATTATATTGCAGGTCTCATATAGACGTAATCAGCATTTTATGTAAAAAATAAAAAAAAGTATGTATACAGGAGTCTCCACCTCCCCGGGGACTTCATTGTTCCGGCTCATCAAGTGTGCATCCATGTGCTTTATATCCGCTTGTTATGCACCTGAGACTGTTTGTGGCCGCAGACGATACATTTGCATCCCCCCCCCTCCGTTTTCCCCGCAGACGTCATTGTTCCACCTCATCAGATGTGTGTATGTTTGACCTTTTGACCCCTTTTCTTACCACCCAGGGGAGCTGGAGGAGGAGATGGAAAATCCAGAGATGGCCGACCTCCCCGAGAAACAGAAACACCAGCTCCGACACAGAGAGCTCTTCCTGTCCCGCCAACTGGAGTCTTTACCTGCCACACACATCAGGTAAATGATTGTCAGTCTGTCTTTTTGTTTCAGTTTTTCTTACTTTCTCTCCTCGAGGTCTGAGCATAACCTCTGGTCCCAGGCTGTGAATGAAGCCTTCATAATTCAGTGATCTTGTATCATTGTCAGAATTAATGTATGCAAAGCAGATTTCCTCAATTTGGGTACTGTGCGATGCTCTGGCTGTAAAAACTGCAAAATGTGGTATTTGGAGTAAGATTATGATTTCATGATTTATTGATTCCTTATAACGCCTGAGAGATGGTTTGAAGCGAGTCAAACCACCTCAAAATAATCCGCTCGTATGCACCTTGAGCACTGAATGTCAACAGAAAGCTGTTTCTACATATAGAACTGCCTTTGCTCATCGGTAAGCTCCTGGCAAACCCACCTAATCATCGCCACATTATTACTTGACATTTCTGAAGAGAGGCAGGGAAGAGCAAACTGACATCTGCTCGAGTAAAAATACCCTGATGAGACGTTTGTTTAGCGAGGACTCAAACTTGATTAAGATTTCTAACTAAACGCCTGCATGTGGCGAGGTGACACGAGATGTTTGAGTTTATCGCCATGCCTAACTGTATACGCTTTAGGCTGCAGAGGTATGACTAATTAGCTGGTAAATAATTTGAATGCAGACGGTAGCAGTTGAGGGACAGAGATGAGTGTTGTCGGTGTCAACACACTGGACCGTGATTCATCGAGTAACAGGCTGTGCCAGATGGAAACACATCAATATCAGCGTCGCAGATTCTGAGATGAATCCTATATCAAAATATCCTCTTAGACGGTTTCAAGATAAAAGATGTTTATCGTCACTCCAGTTGTTGAAGTACACTCGTGAAATTCTTCGGCTGAGAGGCTCCACTACAGGGAATAGTAAATACGTATATATGTAAGGTATAAAGAAATCAAAACAGTGTGATAGCAGTAAAGGGTTTGAGAGCAATAAAAGGAATGAAGCAATAAAATGTAAAAAGGGAACAGAAACAGAAAGAGCTAGAATAGGGTGCATGTGTAGGTCTAAGGCACGTAATTGTAATAGAAATAAAAAGGGATGAAAGCAATGAAGAGCAAATCTGCAATAAGAAATAAAAACACAAAGTGTAAACAGAATATAAATGAATAAAATGGTATTTGTCTTGCAGAGGAGAGTAGGGCTGCAAGTAACTATTACCTTCATTATCAATGAATCTACCAATTATTGTTTAGTCCATTTAAAGCAACAAAATCTAACCTGGACAATGATAGTTGATCATTCAGTGTCATCCCCATGTCATCAATTAAAAGGGAAGTCAGTCCCAGTCAGGGGTCATTGCAAAATTATGCGGGATATTCATGTTTTTGTGTCATTATTTTGTATTGAATGGCCAGGATAACTTGTATCTGATAGTTATTAACAACAATTTACAATAATTTGAGAACGTTTTGCACCAACACCAACACCAACGCACCAGTTAACAACAGCCAGAACATGAAGGAGGAGGGAAATTCCTCAGGCCCCGCACGATAAAGTTTGCGCAATTTTGTGAGTCGTTGACTTAGAAGAAACTTTACAAACAATGTGAAACACTCGCTGACAAGTTCTTAATTATTTGGACCTTCTTGTAAATTTGTCAAATGTTACACGCAAAGTTGTTTCTTTGTGTGCAAATCATTGGTTCCGCTCGTTCCAGCGATGCGCGTGTTTATTTGCATATGAAGCGGGGAAGTGAGATCCGATCACAAGTGGTTTCTCCACTGGAGATGCGTGTCGAGATGCCTCATACCAGGTGTGAACCGATGAGCTGTCCACATGTGATCTGAATGCCGGGGACAATGTGACTCACACATTTTGAGAAACGAGCATATATATATATATATAAGGCGGATCTGTTTGTCACCGTTATCAGAGACAGTCATATGATAAACCACAGAATTGAGGAGTAACTTTAGGGCTTTATGATCAGAGAAAGTTTTATATCCTGTGAACACTTCTTCATATTCCCGCCCTCCCTCTTCCTCGCCTGTCCTTTCACTCTCAATTTTTCAATTTCAAATCAAAAGCTTTATTGGAAGGAAAGTTTCAAAAACAATTTTGCCAAAGCAAATATTTGTAGAATTTTCTCTCTCTCTCTCTCTCTCTCTCTCTCTCTCTCTCTCTCTCTCTCTCTCTCTCTCTCTCGGACTCTCTCTTCTCTCTCTCTCTCTGACTCTCTGCTGCAAGTCTGAGTCACACTTATTTATCAATTGATGGTTTTATATAATGCCCCGTTTCAGGCGGTGCTGCAGTCCCCTTGCCCATGTCAGATACTGACGCTTTGAGTCGTTGCCTGACCCGAGCTGCCAGCCCAAAGTGTCAGTAATTAATGTTCATGGGATGAGACTTGTAAATCAACTATCTTTCCCCAGAAAGTTAGGGTTAGGGGGTAGGGCTAGGGGTTTTTGCTTTAATGTAGGAAAAAAAACATCTCAATTTCCCAGAGCCCAGAGTGGTGTCTTCAGATGACTTATCTTGTTCAACCAACAGTCCAAAACCCAAAGACTCTTCATTGATAATGATAAAGACCAACTCATTCTCCGTCGATTGGCTGCTGTCATTGCAGCTCTAGACAAGGGCAGCAACCTTCTGGCACTTGCATGACCAGTTATCCCCTGGACTTTTAAGTCTTGTCTGTTATTTTGTGTTTGCTCACTTTTTACTCTCCTCCATCCTTTCCTTCCTGTCCAGGGGGAAGTGCTGTGTAACTCTGCTGAATGAGACAGAAGCCCTGAAGTCGTACCTGGACAGAGAGGTACGTAAACCCGCCAAATGTTGCGATGGGGTCTTCTAAACTGTGATTAGGTGTGTTTAGATTTCAGGATTATCTAAGACAGCATGTGTGTATGTGTGTGAGGGAGACTTATGAGCTAAGAGATTCTTGTTTCCAGATGAATTATTCAACGTGTTGACCTAGAATGTTCTTTTCACGTACAGTAATGAGGAGACGAGAGACTAGCAGGGAGGGAAAAGTACACACACACACATACACACATACTCTTTCGCCTCTGCGTTAGCCCGTCCTGCTTCCTCTTGCTTTCATTCCAACCTCACGCCTTCCCGCCATGTGTATTTCCCAGGATGCCTTCTTCTACTCGCTGGTGTATGACCCTCAGCAGAAGACCCTGTTGGCTGATAAGGGGGAGATCCGTGTTGGGAACAAGTTCCAGGCCGACATCACTGACCTCCTCAATGAAGGTACATCATACTTAAAGCTCAGGATTTTTAATTGACACAGTTTTCCAGAGAAGATTATTCACAGGGTAGCACATTAACTTTTTCCTGCAGGGGACTTTTTTTCTTTTCTTTTAACACCGCTGTGTTCTGATTTTTTTTTTTTTTTTTTTTTTTTTTCATTTTTGCATTAATAGGGGAGCCTGAGTTATAATAAACTATTCAACTTTTCATGTTTTTGTTGCGGCTCAGTTCTCCAGAATGTTTCATGAACTTTAAGCAGCCTTTTGTGCCCCAAGCCACCATTTACTCTACTTTTTCACAATTAAAGTTGTAATAAAACAACTAACCTTGGTTTCCATGGAAATCACAGGGTGGAAGCATGATTATACATAGTCAGCTCATATATTAATAAGATTATTGCCTGTGTGCTGCACACAATGTATGGAAAGGACGTGCCGTGTGAAAAGTTACTGGACAAATTCTTCATTGATGACAGCCATGTTCACCTTTTGCTAAATGTGCAACTACAACAAAACTTCCTGTTTCTCAACAATTAACACTCCCCATTTCCCCATAATACAGGATACCATATACACTTAAAGAAGTACAGATGGTGTCTTCATACAACTGGGCTGTACATACACAATTATTTTTGAAATTGGTGCTTGGTTTTCACTCGTCGTCTATTTCGAAACCAAAAACAGTCGGGTAGCCGTCTGGAAACAATCAATATCATATTACAACCGAACAGTACACTAAAATATGTGTTTGAAAACATTTTAGGCGAGAAATAGACAACGAAACAGTGTTGCGTTTCCTATTTGATCAGCACAGTCTTTTTCAGCTTGACAATACGAAAACAATACTGTGGACACACGTTTGCTATTGCAGCTCAACAGTACAATAAAATATGTTTCTGAAAAGATTTCAGGTGAAAAACTGGCATTATAGTAAAAAAAAATCTTGGTTCATATTTTATCAGCACTGTCTAGTTTTCACAGTTTGATGGGAGTTTGGTGAGAAGCTCCTCACTCGATCCAAGAGAGAGAAAGGGGGCCAGCTGACTCACTCTATCCTGCTATGCCCTTTGTGTCAGCGGATGCAGGCATACTAAAATGCGAAACAACAATCTCCAGTCGATACAACAGCCCTAAAGTCCTCCACAAATGAACACATGGTAGTTGTTTAGTTTCTGGCCAAAGTGTAAAAGTACTTCCAGAATCCAGTGAACTCACAGATACAGGACAATCAGCACCTGTATTGTTTCCTCTGCTGTGAGCACACGGCGAGCCGCTGCCGCTGGCCTTGGCATCATGTCTACTGCTCCTTTTACACTGAAAACGATGAGGGTGTTGGCAGCTGCTTGCTGTTTGAAAGCACCTTTTTAAAGCTGCATGTTCACATCCAAAGATCAGAAATGTGGCCCTTATTTTAAAGGAGACAGATTCTGCTCATTTCCAGGTTCATAGTTTTATTTTGTTTTACTACTAGAAGAGGTTTACATGCTTTAATGCACAAAAACCACTGCAGCACTGTATTCCCAGTCTCCTCTGATTGGTCAGCTTACACATGCCTGTGCCAGTGCCGCTAACAACGACAAAGCATCTGTGCTAAATCAGTTCTTACGTGCTAAACTAGCCACAAGGCATAAATCATGCAAATGACGTGGCTAGTCTATTGACGAGGCATTTCAGGAGCAGTGTTTTCTGTGGGAGAGACGAGCTTCTGTTGGTGCGGACGTTGACCTTTTTTAGCATTCAAGATCTTTTACACGCACGAGAACATATATAAAACATCGAAGAAAAGGAAAAAAGCGAAAAAAGTACAATATGTCATATTTAAACTCTTAATTGCCAAATTTTTTGACTTTGCAACTTTTCCTCAATATTAGAGTCTTTAATTATTTTCATTCAAGCGGTTTGAGGATATTTCCCAGACCTTTCGTGCCAGTTTTGTGTGACAATATTAAGTATTTTCAAATGTGACTATTTTTCTGCCAGATTTAGGGTTTAGTGTTTTGCCAGAATTTTATTCTTAGCAGGTGGGAAAACCTCTGAAATTGCAATTAGGACACCGTGGGATGCTAAGCTCACTAATTAAACCCATGTTAATGAAATTCTGTTACATGTGTTAGAAGCTCAGGCAGGTTGGCTGGTCTGTTGCAGGCTGGCAGCTTGACAGACCCCACCTATCCAACTCTGGGATTCATTAGAGCTTAACACGAGGTAGTCATTTTAAAAAGAGAAAGAAAATAAAATTTCATTGTGGATATTACAAACTCGGAACCATTGCGGCTTTGAACCGCATGGGGAGAAATAACTGTGCCACTATGTGTTCATCTTCTGCTTCTCTGTAGGCGAGGAAGATGGCAGAGACTTGGAGAAACTAGAGGAGAAGGTGTGGGACCCCAACAGCTCACTGACGGAGAAACAGATCGACCAGTTCTTAGTCGTAGCTCGGTAAGTCAACAGATGTGAAAAAGCATACAAGTAATAATAAAAACAAACACCACTCTCATAGCTGTGTGCTAAAGATGAAGCTTCAGCCTAGAGATGGTTAGCTCAGCCTGCTCCTCCTGCTCCTGCTTGTTACAGCATGTGACGTAAACGTTAACGGCGTCCTCTTTGGCCGAGCTGTAACGTTAGCTAGCTTTGGCACGCGTAGATGGACGCTTCCTCCTGCGCTGTTATGTGGTTGGTGGGTGTAGTCAGGTATTCCTGAATAAGGCTGAACTGCACCTTAAGTTATTGGAGGGTCATTGATAATATATTGATAAAAAGATGGTGAGAGTAAAAGTGTATTTCCTGTCTCTTCATATACACTGTATAATACCTTTTTCATCGTGTGTGTGTCCCACAGTTCAGTCGGTACATTCGCCCGAGCCTTGGACTGCAGCAGTTCTGTCCGGCAGCCCAGCCTTCACATGAGCGCTGCTGCAGCCTCCAGAGACATTACCTTGGTGAGATACACATGAAAGCGGCCTTGGGTTAAATCAGCATCACACCATAGATGAAAAGTGTATGGGCGGGGGGGGTGGAGGGGGGCAGCAGCACCGATAATCAAAGAAAATGGTCGTCGTACACGTGTGTGTTTATGCGTGTGTGGGTGTTTGTGTGTCTGTTAGCGATCGTTGGGGCCTGTGTCTGGTTATCCTTAACAAGCACTTGGCCCCAGAAGCCTGGTGCGGGTCTATTCTGCCCTAGATCTTATCCTCATATATAAAACATAGACGAGAGGCCTTCTAGCTATCCCCACACACACACTAACACACACTCAAACGCAGCCCAAAGCCTCGGACAAGAGACTGCATATAAACTCCATGGACCAAACAAATAAAAATGAGTCATACTCTTCCCAACATGTCAGCAGAATATTTCCGAACATTCACTGCAGCAACAGCAGTCCTGAGCCGAACATGTATTTTTCTATCTCGCATTTTAGTTTCACGCCATGGACACCCTCCACGCCACGGGCTATGACATGACTCGAGCCATCTCAGCGCTGGTGCCTCAGGGTGGGCCCGTCCTCTGCAGGGATGAGATGGAGGAGTGGAGCGCCTCCGAGGCCAACCTGTTCGAGGAGGCACTAGAGAAGTACGGCAAAGACTTCACCGATATCCAGCAGGATTTTGTGAGTAGCAAACCAATAAAAAGCATATTTGAAACGAATATTCTTGTTTGTGTTCTTGCCGTGGGTCAGATGAGAGGATCAGGACTGGAAGTAAAATATGAAACTGCAGTCGGACGGTTAGCTTAGCAAAAAAGCTGGATACAGGAGAGAACAGCTTGCCTTCTTTAAGGGAAAATATGTGCCTACGAGCTCTTCCGGTTGTCGGATGACCTCACAGTGATGACAAAAGGGTTCAGGAAGTCCATGAGGGTCACAAATAAAAGGTCAGCACATAACGCCCCGTGTATATTTTGGTTTTACAAACCAGATGTAGTGTAGTGCCCCAGAAACAATTTCGAAAAACAAGATTATTGTTATTCTAAAGGGTAAATTCACCCAAAAATGAAAATTCAATCTTCTCACCCTCACGCCGATGCAAAGTCGGGTGAAGTAGTCCACAAAACATTTCTGGAGCTTCACAGCGAAACAGTGTTACAACGTTCTCCTAAAAACGCAAAATGGCGCCATACAGCTGGACAGGATGATCATAATTATAAGGCTAGATGTTACGAGGACAATCTGTGGATTACAAAATATATAAATGCAATTTTAACATTATATATTCGGCCAATTTTTGATTACAGCAGACATTTTAATTTAATAAAATGACACTTATTAAGAAGGGTAGTTTGTTTAATTGTAGAGAATTGTGTGCTGCAGCTCTGTCACTGTATCATATTTCTGTGCGGCTGGGCCGCTGTGTGTAAAGACGAGGCTCATAAGCCTGTATGTTCGATGCTTATAGACTCATTTAGAGATGTGTACAGTGGGTTTTCAGCACCCCCATAATATCTGGATCGGAGTGCAGAAACCATTAGAACTAACCTGCATTTAGGCGTTTAGCTGATGTTACACAGAATAACCTTCAAGCACAATAATAGTTTTGTAAGCTGAGATTGCATTCAGCCCAAAGAAGAGCACTAAGTACAATGGAAACATTCCACAGAAATATCTTCGAGAAAAGTAACTAAAACCAGGAGAAAGCTGCCTTTCTCCTCAGTCTTCTGTGCTTTCAGCCTGAGAAGAATGCTGCTGGACCCCACTACTACTCATTGTGCTAATCTCTCACTGTGTGCATCACTCCACCACCTGGTGGCTGGCTGCTGTCAGTGCTGCTCACTCAGGTTTCCACCCAGGCCTTCTCTCAAACAACAGGACTACACCACCATTATGGGTGGGGCCTCCACTTGACAGCTCATTTTCCTTTCAAACTTCTTAGAGGGAACCTTACGGTGCAACTTCAGTTGGTTCGACCTAATTTTGTAGCCAGTTATGTTGTTTCTGATCATTTATTTAAAGGATCTCTTTGTATGAAAGGGTACTTATGCGATAGATGAGAAAAATAAAGTTGGCTGAAGACATTTTGATGTTCATGTTGAAGTGTTATAAATCTACTTTTGATATGAAAGCGTTGGCCCAGAGGCTTCAGAGGGTTTTTAGCAGCTTGACGAAAAATCTTTAAGTGTTGCATTGAAAATACTGGCCTTTTGTGAGTCTGGAGATTGAAACCTGGCAACGTATCAGTGACAACTCTGCTCTCTACTACTCGCTGCTTTAATCACCAGTTTTTGCTCTCTCTCCTCCTCCAGCTGCCCTGGAAGTCCCTGACGAGTATTATTGAGTATTACTACATGTGGAAGACCACAGACAGATATGTACAGCAGGTAAACACACTCATTACATGTCAGTGATTTTAGAAAAACTTGAAAAAACTTCTATATTTTTCCATTTTAACTTCCTTTCTTTTAGAGCTCAAAAGCGTTGATCGTTTTATTTTGCAATGTCTGATTTAAACCCTCATTGAAAAAGGAATATTAATTATTTTGCATTTTACTATATCGTTTTTTTCTGGCCAAATGAATCATGTAGGGCCCAAAATGCTCCCTTTTTTGTTTTCTTTTTATTCTCCTTTTCCCCCTCAATCTTGCCAGTGTCAGTCTGAGTATATGTTTTGTTGTGCATCTGTATTATGTCATCAGAGTAGCTGCAAGTTGAAAGTCAAAAGAAAAATAATAAATAAATAAAAAAGGAGGCAAATGTCAGTTTCATTCAGATGTATCCCTTTCACTCTCTTTAAAATCAATAAAATCCTTATGGAGTTCTGAACTCAAGGTTGACAACTTCACTTTTAAATGCCTTTTTTTTCTTCTTCTTTTTTTTTTTTTCTTCACAACATTGTTGTCGGAGCTAACATCTCTAACCACACTCTTCTTTCTCTACTTTCTCCCCCACCTTTCTCTCTGCGTCAGAAACGATTAAAAGCAGCCGAGGCAGAAAGCAAGTTGAAGCAGGTCTACATCCCTAACTAGTGAGTACAAGTGCAAATAGCAGGTTTGAATAAAACCATCAGAGATCACTTGAGCACTGGTTTCTCATCTGAATACACACAGATATCAAGTAAGAGTTTTTCTGACTCTCTGCAGCATGTCTGGTGTTTAAAATACTGTACTGATGCTGTTGTTTGAGCACAAGGGTTTCTCTCAGTACAGTATTACTATAGCTGCTGTCTCTGAATGTTATCTACTCTCTTTGGCCTGCATTATCTTTGCTGGTCTAACCTCCCCCCTCTCCCTGCTCCTGTGCCCTTCCAGTAACAAGCCAAACCCCAACCAGCTGAGTAACAATGTAAAGCCAGCTCTGGTGAATGGAGCAGCGGGTGCAGTGGGTGCAGCGGGTGCAGTGGGTGCAGTGGGTGCAGTGGGTGCAGGGGTCCCAGGGGTCCCAGGGGTCCCAGGGATCCCAGGGGTCCCAGGGGTCCCAGGGATCCCAGGGGTCCCAGGGGTCCCAGGACCTCCAGGCTCAGGGCAGACCCCCGGCCTCGGCAGAGCCTGTGAAAGCTGCTACAGTGAGTCATCTGCATGTGTAACACTGCTGTCATGTAACTGCAATAGCTGCTGTTTCTGTGCTTATTGATATTAAGATTCACAAACATTGGCCTGATTTATTTCGATTTTCAGTACATCTAGCTTAATCGTACATGATGAACTTAGGGTAATTGCTTTGGCATTCACAGGTGCAATCACATTCAACAGAAGCTGTTGCATATTAAGATTTCCTTCACCTTGAGAAGCTTGTTTACGTCTTTACTTGCAAATACAAGAGTAAAACGGGCATATAGTGTGTATTTTTAGATTTGGTTCATCTCTTTTAATTGTAACATCTGGCTTAAAGGAGACCTATTATGCTTTTTGTTTTGCTTTGTTTGTTTTCCTTTCTTTCAGTGTTTTATATATGCTTAAACAGAGCGTCTCAGACAGAGGGGGAATATAGTGCTGCAGCACTGGACAGTACAGTATGAGAAAACTGTGTTTTTTGAGCAGGAAAGCATGTAAACCTATTCAAGCAGTAACCCTAAATAAAATTATGAACCTGAAAACGAGCACAATATGTCGTCTCTAACATCCTCCAAAAATAAAATACTGAGCTGATCATCCTACTTGATTTCAATAGACAATTAACTTAAATCAGAGCTTTTTTTAAACTAATGATATTAAGAGCATAAAATGGACACTGTACTCTCTGTATGAGGCACACACTTGACTTTTTCCCCCATTTATTAAACTGGAGAGGATAGAAGATATCATAACATGCCCCGCAGCAGGGTATTGTTTGAGTTATTTTAGTGGTTGTAGTTAATTCAGCGATGAATGATTAAAGGTTGTGCACTTGCTTGCATGCACACGAGCACGACTTTATGATTATGTGTGTCTACTGCACTCACTTCAACGTAGTCTATGTGGTTGTGTGTGCAGCCAGCAGCTCTTACCAGTGGTACTCGTGGGGACCTCCCAACATGCAGTGTCGCCTGTGCGCGTCATGCTGGACTTACTGGAAGAAGTACGGAGGGCTGAAGATGCCCACAAGACTGGACGGAGAGAGGCCTGGACCCAACCGCAACAACATGGTATAATCTGACACACACACGCATATATATATACACACACACACACACACACTCAGGCTTCACTGGACAGTTCATTTATTTATTCTGCAAACCCCAAACAACAGCCTCACTGTTTGCCTGAGGCCTTAAAGGAATAGTTCATCCTCTAGAAGAGAATCTTTGTCTTATCATCCTCATGTATGTTTGACTACCAGTAAAGCCCGACTGATTCTTGTTTTTTTTCCGAGATCAGCATCGTCAGTCCTGCTAGTATATTTTGTATATTTATGAGGCCTTATTATTTTAATTTTTCATTATTTTGTTTCATTTATTTTTTTCTATGAATCCATAAATCATTTTATTTCAAAATCTTTAAAAGGAAAATTAGTGTCAAGCCCAAGGTGGCACCTTTTAAGTTTTTGTTTTTTTTGTTTTGTTTTTATTTTTTGTTAAATTAGCTGTCACCAGCAAATGTTTGAGGTATTTTTTTGTTCAATTTAAGATTAATCAATTATGAAAGTAGTTTTTTTTTCTTTGGAACTCAATTCAATTATAAGTTTCAGTTCTGCACATATCACAAGTGGCTAGTTAGCTGCCATTCTCTGTTACAGTTAGCGACAAAACAAAACAAAAAAATTAAAGGTACTTACGGTTAAGAAGAGGAAAAACCAGCTCCAAGTTGGAGCCCGGAGCAGCTTGTACCACATGACTCACGTTTGCTAACAAGCATGCACGGCCAGCCCAGCCACCACAACAAAGAAGTCAGAAGCTTGGATCACAACACAAACATAGGAAGTGTGACTTTATTCTCTAGTCAGGATACCATTATTCTAGTATATCTTTATATAGCAAACAGTTCTCATAGCACAATCTCATGTATTTAACCTTTAAACAAGATAATCTAAATGTTCTTGAGACAAAACTTAATCATTGGGTCCCAAAATACAGTATTTGATGGAAGTTACCAATTTGATTCACTCTGACTCTTGACTGTAACTGTTTTTAATAGTTTTTTTAATACTTTACCTTAAATTTGTTTCTCTTTTAAGAGTTAAAAAGACTCTTAGATGACAAAAATGCAAAAAAAAAAAAAGTCCTCATAAGTAACCATCCAGCCTTTCATTTTGTGTGTACTCTGTCAATAAGACAAATAAAGTACTGCATATACTCTAAATATTTGCAAGCCCGATGAAGCATGAATATTGTTCAGCAGTGAACTCCAGTAAATTATTGGCTACTTAAGTGACTGTGTGAGTCTGCATTAGCTGGGTCAAGTTGTTAAACGGATGAAGCATTTTGGGAAGATTCCAGTCAGCTCCATTTTCCCCAACCGGCATCAATAAATCCAACTAATGAAATCCATCTCCGATAACGATTCACTCCAAATGTTTTCTTCATCGTCAGTCAGGTGATAATTTGACCCTCCACCAGTCCATCAGTGTTTATTGGATCAAGTGTATGCTACTGTCAATACATTCACAGCATCTCAGAGTTGTTAATCTGTTTGAACCTTCAGAGCCCCCACGGCCTGCCCCTGCGGCACAGCGGCAGCCCCAAGTTCGCAGTGAAGACGCGACAGGCTTTCTACCTGCAGACCACCGGCCTGACGCGGATGGCACGCCGCCTCTGCCAGGACATCATCAGGCCGCGATATCTGGCCCGGCACCCCTACCTCCCTGTCAACACAGCAGCCATCAAGGCAGAATGTAAGGGCCTGATCACACCGCCTGCTGAAGAGACCAGTTTGTCTTTTTCCCGTGTAATTCAGTGTTTTTGCAATGGATTTCTGCAGGTGCCCTGCGGTTGCCAGATGGCCCAAAAAAGCCATTGTCACTGAAACCTGTGGAACGTAAACCTCTGGAGTCTGTGGTTCGATATTTAGGTAAGAAGAAGAAGAAGCTATCACTGACTGTGTCTTTGTTGTTTGAGTTTCTTTTTGAATTTTCTTTTTAATTAATTTTTGTCGTAATTAGCTGTATGCATTTCACATCCTGTTCTGACTCTCTGTATCTGAAAAAAACCTGATCTTTGTCCTGTTTTTCTCCCCTCTTCATGTTACTTCCTCCTCTCTCACCTACAGAAGCACATCCCCGTCCAGCCAAACCCGACCCTCCGATTCGTGGAGCGTCCATCTCTACAGGCAGCCTGACGCCCATAAAGGCCTCTCCCATCCTAAACAATGGCTCACCCACCATCCTGGGCAAACGTACCTATGAACAGCACAACGGACTCGATGGTGAGCGCAGCAGACTTGCATTTTTTGTTTTGATGATTTATGTCTTGTAGCAGCATTATATATTCAGATTCTAGTTTCCTCATGAATTCAGCACACTTTAAAACATCTAATTTGATTAAAAGGTGAAAACGAGCTTGATACGAGATTAATTATTTGCCAGTTTTTTCTTAAATCTGATAATCACCATCTCCTAATCTAAATTACTAATTATTTCATCGTGCAAATGGGAGACTTTTAACGAGATATGGAGATAAGGAGTTTACTTTAATTAATGTCCCAGCTGCAGGTTTTTTTTATGTTGGATTATTGGCATTCTGACTCTGAATGCAGTTGTTCATCTGTATGAAATTATTGGAGTAGAATAATGCTGTCATCATTAGCTATAAAACTAATTCGAATGTGTTTTTCATCAGTCACGTTTTAATTATTTTAGCTGTATTAATACTAGTGTTTCTGTGAAACGCATTACTTTAATTTTTAATGTCTTGGCTAAATATGGATTATTTTAATATTTGAGCAGTATGTAAAGGCTCACTCGATGGCTACAGTTAAGATTCACCGCCGAAGGGTTAAGAGTTTGTGCGGGGCTCTTATTTTTTTGGGTTATGTCCCACTTTCCCCTCTCCCCTGTGAAATGAGAGAGGGGAAGAGACAGACTGAGAGATCAAGAGAGTGAGAGTCTGCCAGAGAAAGACGGGGAGGAAGAGGGAGAAAGAGAGAGGATCGGATCGGCCTTGCTGCTTTAGCTGGAGGCTACAGTCTATGTTGTCATGGTAACAGCGGAGAGGAGGAAGAGGAGGAGGAGGAGGAGGGCTTAGTAAGTGTGTCCTGAGGGAGAGCATCTCCACTGGTCTGTGAGCCCACCTCAGGCCCAGGCTGGGATAACACACCATGAGGAGATCTGGGTTGGAAGGCAGCCAGGCTCAAATATCAGGGATTAGTTTATATTTACTTTGGCTTGAGATTTTATTTTGTTATTTTACTCAGTTTATCAACTTGGTCACTCGTATCTTTACTTTTTATTCTTTAACTATTATTGCTCAGTTGTTTTGTTTTTTTGCTCAGAGCAATTTGAGGACCTAGAGTCTGTGTTCTGCACTCCTCTTCATCAGTGTCTGTCTCCTCTGTTTTCTTGTTGTATTGATCTTTTTCCTACTAACTCTTCTGCACATGCGCTGAAAATTAAAGGAATAGTACAACATTTTTGGAAATCCACTTATTTGCCGTTTTGCTGAGAGTCAGTTTAAGTTATAGGGTTAGAACCAGGAAGTGATTAGCTTAGCGTAGTGTAAAGGCTGGAAGCAGGGGGAAACGGCTAGCCTGGCTCTCTCAAAGGTCAGAAATCCACCTCCTAGTATCTCTGCAGTTTACTTATGTGCACATTGTATCTAAGGTTGTTGTATAATGTGGCTCATTAATGTTACTCTCTCTAAATGATTAACTTTTTTTTTAATGTGGCCTGAAGATGCTGTAATTCTGCACATGTAGTGGATTCACCTGCTTTCCTTACGGACATTATCTTTTGGTTGTGTCTCATTCTTGTGAATGTGAAATCTCAGGGATGCCTGGAGGCAATTTCCGCACCTTTAGCACAAATGTCCATTGAACTCAGTAGATTTTTGTTTGTTTTGTATGACATAACTCAATAATTCAACAATAATGGAGTGATGACGTTTTATGAAAGGTCAAAAATCAACTTCACTTCATATTATTTGACATCACATCTCTGGAACAGATGTATGTATGCACGTCTTTTTCACGGAAACTTGCATTTAATAGCTTTCCCTCAAAGTCTTCACTACATAGGCGGCATTATATGAGTCTGGACAGACATGGATGTCTGCAACTTGACTGATGCACAGATGCATACAACCATGAGGTGGTAACTCTAGTTCTGGATCTATGTTAGCTTTTAATGAAGACCCCTTTTTATTATTTACCATGTCAGACCCCACCGGTGTAGCAAAGCACACAGTGGTTTTCACTCCAGACCTGGTCGGACTTCATCTGTGAAGAATAATGAGAATTACTGCTTCATGGTTTTTGTCTGAATGCTAAATTGTTAAAAACACGTCTTTGTCTGAGCCAGACTGTTAACAATATGATGATGAATATTTATAAAGATAATTTGCTGAGTGTCTTTTTGAGTTGGCAAAAACAGGCTTGTGCTTGTTTCTGTGCAAAACAGACGAGGCAGAGAGTTTGTTTACTGTTTGAACTGTTGATAAAGTTTTGGGTGAAAGATTAAAAACTAACCTTTACATTACTTAACTGATAAGTGGGAGATGATTACCTCCTGAGCTGCAGACATCGATGAGCTCTGATGGAGGAAGTGAAAAATGTGACGTCAGCTGTGAGAAGATTTATTAATTAACGATTAACGAGGCATATTCATGTCTATTCATTTTATTCTGTAGATATACTAAAGAAACTAGTACTTTATGGAGCCACCAGGGGGCAGGAGATTTTATCCTTTAGTGAACTCAGTGGGCTGATGTGTGTGTGACCAGCATCTCTTGTGTTCCTCTGTCCTCCTCTGCAGGCTCTAAATCCAAAGGCCTGACTCCACAGTGGGACATCATGGCCAAACGGGTGAGCGAGGCGGCGCGGCCCTCGGTCTCCCTGCAGGACGAGGTACATGAACTGGACTGACCGCTCTGTGGGAACGACCTCTACTACAAAACCCCGGTGAGGTGAGACACACTGTTGTGTCTCTCTAAAGATGATCACTGTTTATGCACACTCTTCTCCCAATGTTTCTCTTTTAATTTATCATTTCAGCCATTTTTCAAACAAATAAGTCAAACATTTGCTGGTTCCAGTTTCTTAAATGTAAGGATTTGCTGCTTTTCTTTGTCGTTTATGACTGTAAATGAAGAGTCTTTGACCTTCTGAGAAAAGTAACACTTTAGAGTCCTTTTGCGTTACCAAAAATTAAATCACATTTGCGATTCCTTACATATGTTGCTGCTTATATTGTCCAGAGGATACACATCTTCCTTTTTAAATGTATTGACTCAGCCGTCATTGAAGAGCATATTGTACGACCCCTTATCTGTAACTCTGCAGGCTAATAAAAACAGGAATGACAGACGTAACATCCCCCTCACAGCTTTTGATTACAAAACATAATCTCAAGTGGGATACAGGGGCACATACAGCCTAACAAGTTCATGTAACATGTATATTTTTTAACGATTCGACTGCAATGAAAGCAGCTGCCTCTATGAAAACAAGAAAACGCAGGCTCAAATAGCCTATAGTACATCATGTTTAAAAATGTGACTGATGAACCAGAGGCTGCGCTCTCTGCTCTGGCCACCTTGCTGAATTACACCTGCGCGCTGACACAACACAAGCGCACATCTGAAGGTGGCTGCGCACCGCCTGCCAAGAAGTAGGAGGGAGACCGAAACAGTGGGAATTCATCTGGGATTTTCTTCTTGTGTGTTTTTGTTGTTGTTTTATGTGGCAACAAAAGGAAACAGGGAAATATAGTGAAAGTTAATTAAATTTTATGTATGTCTTACTTGTTACAGTAAAAAAGTAATCCGAATACTGTAACGCCTTACTTTGTCATGTTCAAATATGAGTTACGTAGAAGCTCGTTCGTCTAACATCTAACTGTTCTCTGAGACTCATAACGCTTTCCTTTTGTTCTTCTTCCAGCAGAGGGGGACATGAATTGGAAAGGCATTTTCCAACACACCATAGCCGAGGGCAGCTGAGAGAAGTTGAAGCTGAGAGGAGACGACAGCATTGGCCACCTTTCTTCAGTCAGTACGGGTCTGTCACGCTGCTGAAGACCAATGGATAATCGATCAGTTTGGCTGCGGTCATTCAGAAGATGAGCCTGACTGTACAGGACTGTGTTTATTACTTACATTTATCGTTATAACTGTTATTGTAATTATTGTTATTGTTATTATAATTTTTTTTTTTACCGACTATAACTCAGCGTATTGTTTGTCGATCAAACGATGGAACTTGTGAAGTTTCATGATAAATGCTTGCAGAGCCCTGTGGATAAAAGGGTGGAAGGACTGTAACATAAGCCACTTGCATCTTCTATGTTTTTTGTTTTTTAACCAGTTAAATTCAACAAGGAGACGCACTTTTATTTCAGCGACACGAGTTAACTCCTTGTCTCTTTTTGTTTCAATGAATTCGAATGCTTTACGGGAAATCTTCTGTTTTGTGAGCCGGCCCCGCTCTTCGGCCAGAGAGGTTTAACTTATTGAGAAAGACTTGCTGTTTTTTCTACCTTTTTCACAAGTAATGCATCTATGCTTAGATAATGTAATTAAAAAAAGATAATTGACTGGCTCTTCTTCTTTTTGGTGTCTGTGCACTGATGTGAATGTTTCTTTTTACAAAGTCTTTTCAATCCAAATTGCTTTCTATGTTTTGTGTCTTAAAAAACGATAGAAAAGATTTAATCCACAAACACAACCATCTTTTGTAAGCGTGTTTGTTTATCTTATGTTCACTCAACTCCTCAAATTTAACAACTGATGTCAACATCGGTCATCCAGCTTCTACCGGCTGATATAAGAAAATATACCAGTATCCAACACATCTGCTCACAGTTTATCTTGAAGCATCTTTTTCCACTTAATTATTGAGCAAGACAGTTTTTTCCCCTCTTTTCAATGAATTATTATTACAAAAGGTCAAAAGGATGAAGTACACACGCGAAAGGAGATGAATACAAATACAACAGCTGAACATAACAAAAATAAAGACAGAAAAATAAGTTTAATAAAAACGTTAATCTACAAACACACTAATACATAAACATCGGCATATCTACACATAAAACATATACACTTTGCAATAACATCCACACGTAAACATTTATTATTGCAATTATTTGTTCCATTAAAAGGACCAAAAAATAAACACGCTGGCATCCCTTTGTCATTTTTAAGTGTTGTTTTTAACTACTGCCCTCGCTGTGATTCAAGTATCACACCCCCACACTCAAAAATTAAATTCTGTCCTTTATTTTTATTTAAAGCACCCACTGATCTGAAACAAAAGAAAAAATCCTGCTTAATTGTTGTCTTCGCAGCTTTAGATATCTCTGCTGATTAACATCATCATAATGATAATGTTCAGGTCCAAACCAGACATTATGGTTAAAGGGCAACTATAAAGATTATATATGTGAGATTGTTACAAGTGTTCACAAGTTACAAAGTGCCTTACACGGAAAATTGTGATAAAACAATTCAGTACAATGGATTAAATTAAATGGAAAAGAAAAACATATCCAACCATTAAAAAAGAGTGAAACAAGACATAAAACGTATAACTTTAAAGTAGTCGACCAAACAAAAGACAAACTTTACTGAAGAAAGTGCTTGTTTTAGCTGAAACACTGTCTCAAAGAGCCTGAAAGTCCCTCATGAGCTCCACTGTTAGTCTAACACCGGTCACCTGTCCTGTGAAAGCACAAAGTTATGTTAATCGGTTCGTCCGGTTCAGGACAGAACAAAAGCAGCAGTGGCGACCGCTGATCCACCACATGATCCCTGTGACACTGATCTGTGCAGGCGCACATTATCGTGGGAAGAAATCAATCTGCCAAAGACCACACACACACACACACACACACACACACACACACACACGTGAGCTGGATAGTCTTGTGAAGGTAGAAGGTTGTGATAACATCATGTTCAGCTTCTCTTGCAGTGGGTTGTGAAAGGCTCTGTCTGAAAAGACAGCAAGGAGCCAGGTCGCAGGCCTTAACAGTAATCAGTAAGACCTTAAAATCAATCCTCAAATATTTTGGGAGTCAGTTTAAAGAGGCTCAAACAGGTATTTTGTAGGAAAGCTGAGTTATGTAAAGTCTAGCCAGCCAATGCCAAAGCATTACTGCATCCAGCAGTTAGTGACAGAAAAGTACAAAAAGCAGGAAGAGAGGACAAAAAGGACAATGCGTGTTTTGCTACAACAATCACATTAACTTGGTAGCTGTTCTACCAAATGGAGCAAACTACTTAAAGGAAAAGTTCACCCAAAAATGAAAATTGAGTCGTTACCTACTCACTCCCGTGCAGTTTCATAGTCCACAAAACATTTCTGAAGCTTCACAGCGAAACAGCGTTGCAGCAGTTCATCTAATCAACTGAAGTAGATGGGGACTTGTTTTAAAATGTAAAAAAAAAACTAAAAAACTGACATAAAAAACTTGCTCCATACGGCTTGTCTGATGTTATCCAAGTCTACGGAAGGCCCAAGATCTAAAATTGATTCGAAAATAGTTTTTTAATCTTTTTTTTAACATAAATTTAACTTACCCAATATACAAGTACAGCTTTTCCTTTTAATATTTTTAGTTAATTTGTTGGTACTTTGAGTAACAAAAAGGCATTGTGGGAAACTGACAGCATTTCTCTCTATTGTACTCCTTACTGGAGGTTTTGAGCTCTTTCTCTTCTCTGTCTGGAGAAGCTTAATATGTATTTATACTATTGGTCTGCTAGTACAACTCCCACTCATCATAGATTAATAACCCAAGCTGTTATTTTTATTTCAGTCCTCTCGTACGTAGGAGGAAGTCGATGCTGATTTCTAACACGATGATTTTAAGTGAGCAGCCCCCCTCCTGTCTCCACCAGACTCTGTGAAGTATTTTACAGTCTACCGTTAATGTCCATGGAAATCAGATCTGGTTAGGGAGCGTACAGATAACATTATTACACTGCTCTTCAGATCGCTGAGCGACCATTCATGTCTTGTTGAAGACCTCTTAAAAAGACAGATCGAGTCAATATTACAGTCATATCCTGCGCTACATAATCGTGTATCATCAGGTTTAATCCTTTTAAGCCAACGTGAAGAATCTCCCACTGCACAGAAAGCATTACAGCTCTCCACTGTTATTGAACTTTAGTCTTCCAGTTTCTTTTATTTTGACTACATCCTGCACATGTGACACCAGTACAGCTGATGGTCCTTCGACAGGGAACATTTAGTCTTACCCTCGAGTTCAATCCAAGACTAACTTCTACGAAACAAGTAGTGCCACAACAACAGGTGAAATGAATGCTCACTATGTGTTTGGGCTCTCTCAACATATCAATATTCGTTTGTTTTGACCGGTCCAACCACTGAACTAGTAACCGCGTTAACCCCAGACTCCCTTAACAAATTGCTCAATTTTAAGAGTTGTTGAGTGAGAAGAAACTTTAAAAGCTTTGAGTAACTTTGCTTTGGCAGATTCTAAATCATCTGTGCTTTCTTGTGAATTCAGCATTAAACGCAGTAAATTAAGGTGTTTCCTTCTTTGCTGCAACATCTGACGTGTGTCTTACCTGCCAACATTTAGCAGCTGTTTGAACACTGTTTCAACTGATTTAATCATTTACACTAAAATTATGAAAGAAAGTAAATGTGTCAGATTTTACAAATACATAAAAGTTAACCAATATAGGCAAATTTTTCGTCGGCGTGGAGAGTTCCCCAGACTCCCTTACAAAATCACTCAGTTTTGTGAGTTGTTGTGTCAGAATTAACTTTATAAACACTATGAAACTCTGTCTATAACACATTCTTAATCATTTGGGCCTTCTTGTAAATTCGGCAAATGTCATACATGGAGATTTTCTTTCTTGTGTCTGTCTGTCCCGGTGATGTACCTGGGGAAATGAGATCATGACGAATGTTAATGCCAGATGTGAACTGACAGAGTAAGAGCTGTCCACCTGTGATCCAATCAGATGGTTATACCAGGTGTGAACAGCCTTATGGCTGAGGCCATAAGTGGCAGCCTACAGGATATCTGTAAATGCTGCAACCTGATAGCTCGAGTACAAAAGAAGTCATGAACGGGTTCAGTATCCACCATAAGCTACTGGTCATACAGACCAAGTAAGGCTGTAGCAGCAACACCTATGAGTGTGCTGAATAGAGCAAGGGTGCGTTTTGTTGCTTATTGATTAAAAACTTAAAATCCATTGAAAAGTCTGTGAAATTAACTGAGTAACTGCAGTCAAGGCCTTTAAAAGCTTTTGGAAGTGGACACAATTGACACCTTTTAAAAATCAAACAATGAAAAAGGTTTTGGTTGAGTATTAAAGTGAAAAAAGAGTCTATCACAGCCCGCCACTCGAGGCTGAATCATCACGAGTTAACGGGAAGGCATTACAATCCAGTTCAATGACTGACTTCCTGTAATAACTGATGGCAAGGCCTTACCTAAGCACTTGTTTGTAACTGATTACAGCAGTCATGAGACCAAACCACCTGACCTTCTGTGCCAAAGTAAATACTAAAGTAAATAGTAGTGATGTCATTAGTTCACTGATAATAATACATGAGGCTTCTACACGCCTTAAAACGGCAACTCTGGTCCTGTCTGCGACGAACATTGCCTGTAAAGAGAAAGAGACATTATTACTGGTGCAGGTGTCACCTTGTCTCGTGTCACTGGATATGTGTGAGTGTTCACACCTCTTCAAACTACTGAAATATTCATCCCACTGGAAGCCCAGTGAGAATACACAGTATTACTATGAAGGTCTGAGAGTGTGGGTAAACACCCAGGTCTTTGAAAGGTTGAGGACAATCGTCTGAACAGGAAGAAGGAAAGAAAGAAAGGTGTTTGGGAATGATGCATGTGTATGTTTTCTGAGAGTTAAATATGTTTTAACTAGAAATTCAAGTTACCATCAAAGACGTGTGCAATGTTGGCCACTTTTAACATGTTTTCTGCTACTTCAGCTCTCTGTTTCTATGATGCATACAGCAGAAACACCTGAACAAGTGATGAGAATGAGTAATTAATGGTTAAAACACACTTAAACAAAGGCAGAGGACACAACATACAGTAAAGCTGCAGTTGGGAAGAATAACAGCTTAAAGTTTAAAGGCCCAGTATGTAGGATTTAGGATGATTAAAGGGCAGAAACAGAATATAATATTCACTATCAACGACTACAGCACCACCACCTCCGCCATAGGGTCCAACGTTAGGGAACTCGCTTCCATTCCCTCATTTCTGACACTACAAAAATGAAATATACATCAACGCGTTCAGCAACTTCTCCTGTCGCCAGTTGCAGTTACACGACCAGGCGTTTGGGAGGTATTTCCCACAGGAAATAACCGGAAATCATCATGACATCAGCTCAAGCCCACCCCTCTCTGGGGCCTTGCCGCTTCGCCGTACCTTAGCCTAGGAAAGTGATTCAAAGACAGTGTTTTGTAGTGAATGGGTGCTACTAAGTGAAAGTCTAATATCCATGGCTGGTACTTCATTTAGTGGTCTTTTTGTCAGCCATTTTGTCCCTCTCTAGTTCTACTTACTGACCAAGCATCAGGCACAAGCACAAGTTCCAGTTTGTTTAATGTCCTCACAACTACTCCATTACAAATATCTTTATATAGCCTATATATATTTATACATTAAGATATTAATGTGGAGTTCCTGTTGGTCACCCTCCACAACATCACAGTGTGTGTTTAATGTGAGCCTGTGTGCATCACAGTGACTGAGAGGGGACCTCCATCCAGTCTGGAGGTCTGCGCACTGCGCTCCGGCGAGGAAATGGTTAACCAAAAGATGCAAGAGGTGCGTGAGTCTGTCTGAGCATGTGCTGCCGCCGCTGCTGCTGCCGCTGCTGCAGTGAAGTAAAATGTGTCAATTTCCAATCGGAGAGCAGCAGAGGCACCGTGGAGCAGAAGCCGGGGACAGCAGACGAGCAGCAGACGGCCACCGCGACATCCTCGGACAAGCTCTCCGCGTGATGCGCTTCATCCGCCGGCCTGTGCGCTGAGGGAGACACCGCAGAGCTCAACCTGAAGGTAAAAAAACAAAACAACATACACACACACACACACTGCACTGAGGATGATTCATGTCCGTCTGCTGCCCGGACCGACATGCAGCCAACATGTCAGGCTTCAGGAAGCGTGGCTGTCCATGATAACAACATATGTGTCTTCAGGGTTGGATGATATTTATATGGAAGTTGGCAGCCGTGCAAAAGCCTGTCTCTTTTTTCTTCTTTTATTTGACTGTCTCATAAATTCAGCGCGCTGCAAATAAAGCAATCTAGCTGCACGTTTAGTTAGAGAACAGGATGCATTCCGCTTTATTCGGCTTGTTCTTTACGCTCAGTCGGGCTGTTGCACCTGTTAAAATATACATAGGACTGCGATGAACGCTCTGGGAGAGGACTGCCAGCCGCAGCACGTGTTTCTAATGCTGTCTCATGGATTTCAGTGGGTCATTGCAAGAGATAAAAGTGTTATCCGAGCCCAATTCTGCACATTTTAGGGGTTTTTTGTTGAGTATTTGTGGATAACGCAGCGCACTGCTCGGTGGGAAGGACGCGTGATGCTGCAGCGGAGTCCCAGCAGCCGGGCCTGCGCACTGGCCCGTAGTTTCCAGGGACGGAATAAGATGACTTTGGCCATCCAGCGTAACTGCAACCCGTGCAGTTCATCCACAGAGCCGATTCATTGCAGTCAGCATTTCATTTCTCCATCGTGGTCAGGGTTATGTTGGCGTTTTTGCTGCAGAATATGGTGCTTTACGCAGGCTGTGTGTTGGATTTCCAAAATCCCTCATCGATTTATGCCATATAAGGCCTGCACTTCACTGTCATTTGGGGTGAGATAATCCCTCCTGAAGCCTCTGTAGCCTGTATCCCCCCCACCCCCACCTCTCTATTGACATTTTTGACCTATTTTTAACCCACGCACCCTTCACAGCAAGGAAACCCAAAATGACCCCCTGACAGAAGCACTGGTTTCTACAAAAAAAGGAGTAACATTAAGCCCACCTCAGCTGTGTGGACACTTCTCGTTACCCTGCAGCTTATTTTAACAGACCATATAGGGTGTGTTGGGAATGGCCATAAGGTTAACGGCACATAAATGGACATTTTTGAGGAGAGTTTCCAAACCAAAATGAGCGAGAACAGAGGTGGAGATCATGAGTCACTGCGAGTGATTTTATTCAGTTCAAAGAGTCGACACTAACTATGTGGTTTGTTCACTTCTCCCCCCCAGCTCAGTGGTGGCATCGCTGTCTGAACACAGAAAGTGAATTGTTTTCACCTGTGTCTGGTTGTGTGTCGGTTGGTTTGTCAGGAGAATTACACGAAAACTACTGAACGGTTTTCCACAAAACTTGGATGGAGGATGGGTCGACATTACCATTTGGTGCCGATCAGGATAAAGGGATGGATCCAGGAACTTTTTCTCACTTTCACCCACAGTGTGAGATTTTTCTACACTTTTTTATTTAATTTCCCACGAAATAATGTATTTAATTTAAATCACAGCACACGCAACCAGGAGTTGTGATACAAGATTTGTTAAAAAGTAAATAAATCAACCTCAAGTGTCATTAGGTTATTATAAATCCCCTTAAAGGATACAAAAGTTTCTAAAATAATCGACAGAAAACTCATTTTTGTTCAAAGGCGACTGTCTCCACATCCGGTTGGTTTTGTATTTTTATTCTCTTCTCAGGCGTACTTGACAGATTTTTGCGTGCAGGTGCGACCAAAACAGTGGCACCCTGCAGCCCTGGAGGTCTCTGCAGCTCTCGGCCCACTCATATTGTGCCCATTTGACTTTGGGTAAACACAAAAAAAGCACTAAACAGCATGCTAAATATTTCACTTTGTTCAAAGCAGGTGACAGTTTAGCTGAAAACCTCTTTTGTTTTTCAAAGATCTTTGTCCCTTAAACCTTTCGCAGCGCAGACAGCATCAATTATGCATTGTCAATGATTGATTATAAAGCTTCTTTGTCTGATAACAGATTAACATGCGCATGCATCCCTCCATTAGAGGCATTACTCTCCACAGCACCACGATGACCATGTCAGTAAATCTCCTGCTTTCTCTGTAGCTGCTCCAAGATTTCTAATCTATGGGGCATGACCCGCATGCTATTCAGGACAGAGGGCTTAGCTCCCATGTCTTAGGGTCTTTCATTAAACTGCAGAGAGCTCAAGAGCTGTAATGAGAGTGAGGGGGAACAAAAGGGGGGATGAGGGAGAAGAGAAGACACTTTCAGCGAAGGGTTGAACTGTAAAGGTCACTTTGTTGAGGTGTAATTTTGTGGGTATTTATTAGGTGATTAAGAGACAGAGAGTTACAGAAAGGAGGGACAACAGAGGACCTCCCTCCAGCAGCTTTTGTATAACTGAGAATAGATTAGAAGTTCAGTGTTGGCAGGTAACGTTTGTACAATATGTTCTGCACATTACATGTTTTTACCTTACTGTAATTTCTGGAGGTGGAGGTGATGTTGGTGAAGTTACAGGCGAGAAGGCTGCCAAGCCAGTGACCGCAGTTCAAGGCTGTGTTTCAGCATTTGTAAGTGTGACCCTACTCTTAAGGAGACCTTTGGAGACAATTTCCAGCCTAAACCTAACCAGAACATAAGAGAGGTGTCGTCAGACCATAAAACGAAACATACATTGCCAACACTTAGTCTGGCGATTGGGTTGCCATACTGACATGTGTACTGACTCCACACTGCACCATCAGTCTGTGTAATGTGAAGGTCAAAATGATCAAGAGAGGTTTTATTTCCACATGTGATACCCAACATCAGCAGAAAGTGACACCTAAAGCTGCCAGAATGCGTCCTTCATAAGAGCTGCGTGTCGGACGGTCAATTCGGAAACACCCTCCCCCACCATGACGTAGGAAGTGCTTCTTTTATAGTGTATCAGTCGATACTCTTACACAATTAGAGCTGCTCTCATCACCATACCTTCAGTGAGGATATTGGCTGATGCTGAGCTCCCATGTGATGCCAAACCCTTTTCTTTAGGTTTCAGCTCCTTTTCTTTTGTCATTAATGATAGTAAATAAAGAGTATTTTGGGTTTCAAAAAAAGTCAAATCTGATAATGAAAATAATCGTTCATGGTTTTGTTTCTGTGTCTGTTTTATTCCTCTGACCTGAGAAAAAGGATTTTCCGTACAGAGCAGAAAACTGTGTGGTGTGCATATTTTAATTACGTCATTCTAGAAAGGTTATAAAAGCACACTGGTGATACGGATAAATCTACGATGGTGTACTTCATTGTAAATCACATTAAAGGTAATGATTTGATACTGAAAACTCTTTGAAAACTCTTCAATAAGTTCAAATATCATATCATTTGATTGTAACACAGCCGAAAATACATGGAGAAGTAACTTTTTAACATGTGTTTCAATGAGATTTTGAGCCTTTTATGACAGTGCTGGTATTAGTTTGATCTCTTAACCAGCTTTATTGCATTTTGTCATTTTTCCACTTATACCTGATCTCTTTGATAAAGTTGTATCCTGAATCCAACCCATTTTTTTTTTCACTAACTAGGATTAGTAACACAATCTTTTTAAAGGGTCTTATGCAATGTAAAAACATTAATATGCTGCTATACAATGTTATGGACAAAGGGTTATGACCCCAGGGAACCACAGATTTTATTTCTTCCAAATCAATAGTACCATTTGGATATGAACCCTTCTGAGTGCTGCTCCCTCCACTCTGTTTACATAGAGCCCTCCCCCCCCGAACCACTCTGCTTGTTTTGTTCAGGCTTTCACCTCGCAGATATAGAAAGGATGCCTACTATAAAGTTATATGAGCCTCTGTTGGCTGTGCAGGCTTTTAGTCTCGGCCCTTATGGCGTCTCTCCAGCTCTATCCGAAGGTGTACTTGTTTGTGATATTCACATACTTCATGTGTCTCTGGAGGACGCTCTGAATTTAGGGAGAGATGTGCTAGTTAGAAACTGTACAATGGCTGAGAATCAAGTTAGAGACATGCAACGAGTTTTTATTAGTTAATTAGTATGAACTAGGGATAAACAATATGGATATTTCTTAAGACAAGACCAATATGCAGTAATTATCTGCTTCTCATTGCTGATGTCCGTAAGATAACTGATAATTTCACATTTTTGTATTTAAAAAGAAGATCGTCACCTGTAGTTTATGCACACTTGAGAGTGATGTAGTGAGTAAAGATGTTATTTCTTTACTTTATCATCTATACTTCTTAGGTAAAGGTTTTGGCATTTCATGTACTTTCACCTCAAAACTGCTCAGTTCAAGTACGTCAGTTCATTTATTTACTGTAAAATTGTTGTATAGTCACATTGAACTGCAGTTTGCTGTTTAACGGTTCATGTGTACAGTAGAAGCAGAGATATCACCTTTTTTTATTCCACATTCTTCTTCCTTTACAAAACCTGACGCCTACATTACCCACAATGCAACTTAGCCACTGAGTGACATCGCTGGAGGACATTTATCAGATTACATGCAGCTTCCTCGAGACAAAAAAGGCTTCCTTCTACTTTTTTTCACATATGCATTAGTACTCCCAAGACTTGTTAACAGACTTAAATGTGTAAAATTGGTGGCGTTACCCTTTAAAGGATTATTGATACTGGGTGTGTGACATCAGGCTTCATGACCTTTGCGACCCTTGGGAACAGTTTTCGTCCTTGAACGTGGTCGAACATGTTTATTTCAAGCACACGTCGGCCTTCACGGATATCACAGCTGTGTTGTCTAAGATTCGCTCCAGATGCTGAAGGAGGCATGTGACGCTGCTCAGGTCAGAGCCAGCTTGCTGTTTCGGGGGTAATTGACCTGTCTGTGTAATTGATCGGGATCTTTTTCTCGTTTTGTTTTGTGCTGCCTCGGAAAGTCTTCCAGCTCCCCCCTGACCCTCATCTTCTCCTCCCTCACTTGACACGTACCTTTCGTCACTCCCACGCAACAGGCAGATTGCATCAGGATCAATTAGTGCCGACTTAGGAGGCCATAAACCTGTCTTACTACAGATGTATTGTATTTGTGCAGAATCAGCTCTAAGGTTAGTAGCGCTGCATGGGGGCACTATTTTTTTCCCCATTTCTTACTCATTTTGTAGATTTCTATGAATTGACAGGCTTGGTTTTGCTGATGATGTCATTATTTTGCTTGTTTCTCATATTTTAGAAGCTGGAACCTGCAAATATTTAGCGTTTTTGCACGATAGATGACTAAAACAATGAATTGATCTGCAGAATTGTTAGTGATTAGTCATCTCACAAGCAGTAGCATCTTATTTATTCAGCTCGCCAGTATCCTCGGTGGCGTATGTCAGAAAAATAAACTACAAAACAGATATAGTAGCTTTTAAATCTACTAGAACAGATGCAACCACAAGGGCATGTTTCTGGCAGCTGCAGTTTCCATCAGTGAATGAAGCAGCGGTCGGGTCACCTTGGTCACTGGCACTTAACTGCATTGGATACTGCTGGTTTCTGTACGCCACACCGCAGCCTCCCAAAGTGACCTTCCAAAAAGTCTGCATAGGCCCGGGATCAGAGCCACAGCCGGAGCCACAGAGCTACAGTACATGATCAGGGATTACGTCGTGATGAGAGGTCAGCGATGGGTTTGGTTTCTCATTTAATCACAATGTCAGAGTTCACAGCTGTCAGCACAGTAAAGGCACATCTTTGTGTTGTTTTTTTTTTTTATTCAACCTTGGCTGACACCCGTATTGGTGCGTTTTCTCCACGCTCCTCTTTGTTTACCTGCTGTCAGAGGAGTGTCTAACTGACAGACCCGTCTGTCAGCCTTGTTTGTTCTCGCACACTCCCTCTCTTCACGTTCCCTTTCTTCTTCATTTAAAAGCTCACTCTCGGTTGCTGTCTTCCCTCGCTGTCCTCAGACAAACCTCTGGGCGCTGCGTGGTTAGACTTCCCTCCCTTTCAGCTCAGACAGCCCCCTGCCTGCGCTGTGTCCCCCCGCGGTCATCGAGAGGTTTCCGAAGCGGGCAGCTCCATCACATTTGCCATTCTGATCACCATCACACTGTGATGTCCCGTCGCGGGGTTCAATAGAGTGCCCCGGCGGAGCGGGTCGCCACAGCGAGAGCTGGCAGGAACCTTGCCGATCAATGCTGTGGCCCCGATGGGAGAGCTGGTGGGGTGGCGGGTTGGTGGGCGATACCCTCCGACAGCTGCAACAACAGCAGCAGCAGCAGCAGCAGAATCAAATAGCGCCCAGTGTGTGAACTGTGTCATGCTGAGGCAACAAATCAATAAATATGCCCAAATACACACAGAAAGGGTAAGTGGGGGCATCCTGGGCCCTGAGGCTTTTAAGATGCCGACTGCGTAATCACAGCAAACCCGGGTTGAGCCTGGTGTCATCCCAGATCTCTCTCCCCTAATTTCCTGTCAGCAAAATGTTGCCTATCTGATAAAGGCACAAATACTTAAAGGAGAAGTTCACCTAAAAATAGTAAATGGGGACTTACTTTAAAACGTCCGAGAGTACCTAGCGTTTGTTCCTTTAGCTTGCCCATGTTCACTTTACAAAACAGTGAATGACTTGTGAGCATGAATCCAGTCTTATCATCTGCCTTTGTGAGAATCTCAGGAACCTGTTCGCTCTGTCACAAAACTCTCTCTCCCTGAAGCGTGACATAAACAAAATCTGTCTTTGCACAGTAAAAGATCTGGGAGATTTCTCGTGTAATCTGACCGGTTGTGTTGACAATGTGAAATGCATTGTAAAGACCTGGAGAGGCTGCCAAACGTCTTAGGCAGTCATTACGATAATCCTGAATATACAGAACAGAGGAACTGGAGACTGTGTCATGGCTACTGAACAAAGACACAAATCTTCACACACCTAAAACATAAACAGGTGTGTAGGAGAAAAAGAAACCTCCCACACTTTGCAGTGAAAAATGATTTCTCGCCATATGACGTGACTAAAAGTTGGCCTAGTTCTACCTCCCCTGAAATATAACCACTCGTCATGGATACCAACGATGAAAACTAATGTCCAGAAATGAAAGCTAGCTTTCCTTCTTGTTAGCAGCCCCCCATTTTTTTTATTTTATTTTACTTTTTATTGGGACAGCAGTTCACATAAAAAGTCAAATATGTATACAAAGTCAGTTAAGACACGTCTGCAGTCCACAAATTTTCTGTATACAAAATTATTTAAAGGTTGGCAGAGGAAAACTGCATTAAAAAAAAAGTAGACAAGGGGAGATTTAGGAGGAGCTAAAACAAATACCGTTTGTTAGATACAAGCAGCATAACAGGGTCTTTCATACCTCCACAAAATCTGGCTGTAAAGGTTTTTACATATTTAATCCAATTAGTCCAGAATTTAATGAACACTTCTTTCTGAAGGCGAAGGGAGAAAGTAATCCTTTCCATGACTGTTGTAAGGTGAGGTGCAGGATGGCATGGTGGAAGATAAAACGTCACGCTGGCAGACTTTTATTAATAGTCTCAAAAAAACACATGTTACAAAGAAAACATTCTTCACACGGCTCAGGACAGCTCTGGTGCTACTCTTCAAACCAGTCCATTCACTCCCCTTCCACTCACATATACAGCATGTGAGCCCGCCTTTCCAGTTCAAACTGGCCTATCAGGGCAGATCTCTATAATGGACAAGATTGAATAACAAATACACATCGTTTTCTTAACTCGCTCATACCAACAACATCTAAATTCATTCTTCAACATGTTAAGATAACTACTGTACACTCAAAATAAAGAAATCATTTATTCAGTATTTGTCTTAATTATCTGAAATGTCCTCACACATCCACTTTCCAATCAAATCTGAGCACACACCTGCTCATACTCCACATAAAAAGGCTACTGTTGAGGCGCGCCTCCTCTTTCATCACCAGCACAAGATGGCCACCACACAGGACTCAAACTCAGACAGGTTGTTGCTTTGATTACAGCATGTCTTTTAATATATTTCCCCTTCTCAAACTCTAATGCCGAGTACAATACTTTGTATTTATCAATAATGTTGATAATGTGAGAGAGCTGGTGCTTCATCACAATGACATAAATGTTGTTCACTATATCAATCCATTCTTGTATTGTGGGCGGTTCAGGAAGTAACCCGTGCCTGGTTATAGCTTTTTTGCAGGCTGATACCAAAATACCATACACATATTTATCAGCGCGCCTTGTCAGAAGGTTTCCTATAATAAAACGGTAAATTCAAGGGTAGGTCAGTGTTAAGTATGCTTTTGAGTGCTCTGTGAAACTCTACCCACAATGTGAAAGCTTTTTAATTGAAACGTGGGGTATTTGCAGACATATTTTATGTCGTAGAGCAAAACGTGAAACTCGCTCTCTTGTGTTGAACACAGATCTTATTTCAGGCATCTTACTGAAAACCCGTTCAATAAACTAATTGACTTCAATATGAGGAATCTGAAATATTTCAAAAATGCAAACTTATTTCCTGGCTTTAGAAACGATCCCTGCCGCACTCTTTAAGAGGTCTTTAGAGGCGCTGCGAGATGGATTTTAGACCTGATTAGTTGATATCAATCTGTATCAATCTCCTCTAACTCTACAAATAAACATAGTCCCTAAAATGTTGACATATTCTTTCAAACGTCCTTGTGTTGATGGTCATGTTATGGAGTTATTTAACACAAGTCACAGGGAAACGTCACTGTAGCATCCTTTACTACTATAGGCCACTAATCTGAGACGTTTTGACGCGATAACGCCACTTTGCTGCCGAAGCGGGTTCAAACATTATGCTCTTTTTGCAAAATACTGTTTGACCTGTGCCTGCCTGCTTGAATAGAGGAGAATAGAGGGAGAGTTTCCCAGGCAGGCAGTGAAAAGATGGCATAAAAGGTTTAGGGAGGTCAGTTGGTCCATTGCTGTGGCCCAGTTCCTCACATGAAACCCTTGTTCCTTGTTTGGGAGAAATGTGCTAATCCCCATGGGCCCACTCTGGGTCCCTGCCAGCCTTTGAAGACAAAAAGAGCCAAAAAATCGGCTTTTGTTCTTCAAACAAGCTTTTGTACTCCTAACCTCTCTCTGAGCTTGTATTTTACAGCTCGGTTATGATCCTTTGTATAATGGCTGCTGTTATGACACAGTTTCCTCTGGAGGCATTGTATAGTAGAAGATATACACTCAGCGGCTCTCTCAGCTATGTGGTCTTTGAACTCCTCGGTATGATGCCGATTGCCTTCGGTGTTTTTTATTAGACATGCGGTGTGATAAATAGAGTAGAGGAAGGATCCAACCCTGCGTGGGCCTCCTGACACCTGATACCAAAGCCTGTGTGCGTCAAGCTGCGGGATTTGGAAAAAGAGCACATGATGTAGGCAGTCAGATGATAAAGCTATACCTTACATAAGAAACCCCCTCAGTCGGTCAGTAAATAGCATCAGCTGAGGGAAGGCCATAGAGCTGAGGAGCTCTATATGTAGCCCTGCGGTCTCTAATTTCACGGGCTTCATTGACTTGTCCTTAATTGAACTTTGGCACCATTCACAGTTAAAGTTGTAAAAGATTTCAGCTCGGATTGATTTGGAAACACCCGGGGTTACTGATGATAACACAGAGTGAGGGTTAATACTCCGGCAAACACCGGCTGAGCAGCCACGTTGTAAACAGAGGGGCTGCTGGTGTACCTCGTGGTAGATAATGTATGAAATGTGTGTGTAAACAGGCTTGTGTTGTAAAACCTAAAGGGGTCACTGAGATCTATATACCCTCATTGACATGAGGAGGTCGAAGACCTTTGAGTGGCTCAATTTCCTGAGATATCCTTGTTGTGTCCTTGTCTCGCTGGATTTTTGTGTTTATAGAAGAAGATATGATAGCTGATAAGAGTCAAACACACCCCTCTTTGTAGTGTTGTGTTCTTGGTTATGTATAGGAAGTTTCCCTGTTGTGTAGAATTTGCTTCCTGGCGCCGGGACTGATTAAATACATTCATTAAGACAACAGACGCTGACCGGAGTATTGGTCAAAATAAAGACTGACCTGAAAGAACACATTAATTCATCATATCTGTTCACAGTGGAGCCAAACAAATCACATTTTAATGAAGAAGTCAGTCAGTATCACTTATAAACATGACATGATGCCATGCATAGCATTATATTTAAAACTGATCCTCTTGTGGCTTTTTCGCTGCAAAAAATTAAAAAAAATATTTCGCCCTCCATATTCAGCCAGGCTGATAATCCGTGTGTCCCTTGTATTGAGAGGTACTTACTGAATGCAAACACATTAAATGGCTGTCGCAGAAAGAGTGCATCAAAAACAGGGTTTGATTTAAGTGTGTTGCCTTTATGTCACTTTCTTACACCTTTCTTTCTCTCCTCTCCCCTCAGACCTGAGATCTGATCAGCAGCGATAGAAGAATTGCGTGAAATCAAGAGCAAGGATGGTGACCATGGAAACCCCGGAGGCTCCTGTACCTCTGACGGCGCTGTCACGCTGGTACCTCTACGCCATCCATGGCTACTTCTGTGAGGTCATGTTCACGGCCGCCTGGGAGTTTGTGGTGAACTGCAACTGGAAATTCCCCGGCGTGACCAGCGTGTGGGCGCTCTTCATCTACGGTACCTGCATCCTCATCGTGGAGCAGATGTACCTGAAGCTGCGCGGCAGCTGCCCGGTGCTGCTGCGCTGCATCATCTACACTTTATGGACGTACCTGTGGGAGTTCGGCACGGGGTTGCTGCTGCGCCAGTTCAACGCCTGCCCCTGGGACTACTCCGAGTTCCGCTACAACTTCATGGGACTTATCACGGCCGAGTACGCCGTGCCCTGGTTCTGCGCCTCCTTCATAGTGGAGCGTTTGGTTATCCGCAAAACTCTGCGGCTGCGCTTCCACGAGGGGCCCGAGGACGGCTGGTCAAACCACCGGTCGGATGCCGGGGGCGGAGGGGCGGCAAGAGGAACTGTGGGTGCAGGGAGGAGGCGAGAGAGGAGCAGGGGGACGGCGAACGATGCCAACGGCTACCTGAAAGGAGAATGAACAAACAGAAGGACACAATCTGAAACCAGCCCAATCTCCCTGCTACACCTCCTCTACCGTTCTCAGCCACTTTTTCATAAGCAGTCGTCCCCCTTAACTGTCTGTGGGGACGGCAAACAGACAGCTGTGTAGACTGGGCTGGTGTGCAGAGTATCAGAACAGCCAGAAAACAAAACCTAACTGGGGCCTCAAATGCCCGAATCACTCACTGTGCAGAGGCACAATAACTCCATGCTGCTGTGTTTGCCGCATCTCATAACGCACCCACCCATTTCCATGTGGGGGTTGACCTTAAGGAGATCAGGATATCTAGTGTCCCAGAGACTGCAAAGAACTCGGGATTTAAATAAAAAAGTTGCAAAAATTAGTGTTATCATCCTGCAGAGGAACAAATTCAAGGACGTTTCTGTTTTCAGGCGCATATCAGAGAGAGGAACGCTCGCTGTGTAGAGATCCTAACAAACAGTAGCTACAGCTGTAACCTGTTCTTTTTAAAATGTACATATTGTCCTTTAGTATTATTCAAAGTACTGTAGTAATGTAGCTACGAGAAGCTCTTGAGAACATCCTGTCCACCCTGAGGCAACGCTCCATGTGTCGGCCTACATCATAAAGAATGTTAGTGAATACCCACAATGCCTGGAAAAAAATGCATGAAAAAAAAGTCGTCTTCCAGTATAATAATCGTTTTTCTACGGAGCTCATTCAGCAGTCGTACTGTACGTCCCATGAGTCAGTCTGCTGCTCGTGCGCGGGGGGGTGGCGACAGCAGCCGAGGCGGCAGAGCCGGTCGAAACAGTTATCACGGTCGATTTTCTTCCTCCTGACAGCATGTTGAAGTGTCCTTGAGCAAGACACCGAACCCCCCCCCAAACTGCTCCTGGTGAGCAGGTCATGGCCTTGCATGGCAGCTTCCTCCGCCATCGCTCTGTGAATGGATGGCTGTGTGTGTGTTTGCACATGTGTGCGTGCAGGCATTTTAAGGCGCTAAATAAATGCAGTCCATTTATAGTAATAGCAGGGGTGCTATTCTGTTAATGGTAATGATTATGAGTCGTGAGCAGCAGCGTAAAGCACCAAACTTTCGGCTAATTTCCTTTTTTACAGTTTTTCACAAAACCTGTTCGTGACTCGCTGCGTGCACGTCCATTTTGTGTGCTTTAATGTCGGATCTGCCCGGGTCACATTTCTTAATTCTACTTTATCATTGGTTTATTCCTGTCAGATCATCAAATCTACCTGTGAGACAACACTTCGACAAAGTGTTTGTTACTTGAAGAAGTCCTGCTGAATTTCCTATTACACCGTAGGTGGTCACATTCACAAGCGTGTTGTCGGTCGTCAGGTTTTCACCTTGTTTCATCGACAGAGCTATGATCTCTATGGTATCGTACAAGACTTTGACTGACACATGCAAGTTTAAAGGAGCAATTCGTAAGATATGGCCAGAGTTTTAGTTTAAAATGTTAAAAAAATGACACATTATGTCCCGTCCTGTCTCGTAATACCACCACAAGAGGCAATAGTCTGAATCGATGAGCTGCTTAGTTCATTGTGTCAATAAAATAAAACCCCCAAAGCGAAAAAATCAACCCTCCCTGTCAAGTTTGTCTCTTTTACTGAACTAAGACGAGCTTAATTGCTCCACAATGTGTAGAACAAACTTCATTAAAACTTGACATAAATTAACATAAATCAAAACATGTCACCCAAGCAGTCCTCGGCCCTGATCTGACAGAAACTCGTCGCTACAAGCGCAGCTGCTTCAAAGTGCCTTGGAAAAGCGTGTTTTGGGCAAAACCATCATATTTGATTAGTAGAAAAAGCGGTGCGACTCTGCACTTTGGGCTGAAAAGCTGAAAATATTGCAAAAAAACAATGGTTTTACTGCCGACGAGTTTCTAGTGAGATGTCCCAGTGTATTCGGCCACTTTGTCTCTTTGTCTTCCTTCAGTCACCTCCGGTTTGGTCAAAATAAATCCTTAATTCACTTAGATGTGAAAATATTCCTGTAAATCACCTCCGTACTGTATCCCCCGTTGTCAAACCGGCATCTGTCGGTCTCAGAAGCTGTTTAAGTCCCAGTCTGGTGTCCAGCTGTGTTGACTGGGAGGCCAGGTGACCGATGGTGACTCCCCCCCTCATCATCCGAGGTTGCGGTACGGGTGGACTCGGTGTACACTTTGCTCCAAGGCTACCTGAGCTTCTTGCTAACAACAGCTAATCAATACAGCCAGAGCAAAGAATACACTGAGCAGCAGTAAATGCTTATACTGCCCTCTAAATTTAGGCACTACCTTCGAATTCTGGCCATTTCTTACAACTTACACCTTTAAGTATAAAATAAAGTGGTCCTAAATGCTCAAAGTAGGTAGTCTTAGAATAAATGGATTTGCAATGGTCTTAACTTCACAGCTCTCACGTCTTACAAGCTATCGTCCTGCAGGCGAAAACACACAGAATAATGCTCATGTGCATCACGTGACTTCCTCTGCTTTGGAAGTAGAAAGATCAATCTCTGTACTCTCACCTTCATGCATTCAGGAGCTGATGGTAATGTGAGTCGATGGATCTGGTGCTACTGGGTGGAGCATAAAACAGGCCGGACACTTCCCCCTCTGTACGATTCAAAGGTACAAGGGGACTGAGAGTATGAATGAAATGTGTGTATTCCTCAGGAGGAACTTTTATGTCGTTGACTCGATCACGTTGCTTGTGCTGACGATTGTTGAGATGAGCTTTTTCCCCCCACATTTAACTGATGATATAAAAAAATGCAAAAAGAGAAACAAAGAACAGATCCGAATCCACGTTTCCACGACTCCACTGGACTTTGCAAAGGTGTGACCTTCATCATTGTGGCTGCAATGGCATGCAGTGCTTTCCCCCCACTGCCTCTGCAAGTCTAAAGTGGGGGGATGGCAGCTGTTCCACATGACAGATGAACTGCTGCCACCTAGTGGATGAATCAAAAACTGCAACTAAGCTTGGACAAGAACTAAGAAGAAAAATGTCCACAAAGACACAAAGATCAAGAATCCTTAGGATCAAAAGTGGAAGGATATCTTTTTTTTATTTGAATGTAATTTTTGGTGCGCATACGTTTAATTTCTTACATGAATTTAACAGGCTTAAAAGCAATAGAGGCTTCTGACCCAGCAATGATTACCCAGCTCAAGGCTGTTTAAAAAAAACCTACTAAACTACATTATGAAAACTGATATGCAGCTAATATTTTATCCAATTCTACTGCTTCGATGAGACAAATCACAAAAACATGCAAAACAAAGTGTATTTGTTCTCTTGCAATATGTGTGAGAAGGAGTATTAGGTGAGTGTGTATAGTATGTTTTACAGAGACGCCTTCTCTGTATGTGTATGTGCATGTAAAGTATGTTAACACTGAACTGATTCTCTGGTATTTCTACCTTGAGGCTGCATGCCCAAAAAGTTTTCAATTTCTCCTCCAAACTGATTTTATCCAAGTGATTATAAGCCCCATGTACTGTAACGGTTGCTTCTTTTTTTCTTTTGTTATTATTATGTACATGTTTTTAGTGAAATGACTGTACTGTATATCGCTCACTTTGATTATGTTCCATGTATGACTTATCAAACTTTATCGTTTAAATTAAATGTATTTATTTGATCATAAACATCTGGTGTGTTCTGGGAACCAGTTTCATTTCGGTCTGCTGATGCACAGGCATGGAATGTAACTAAGTATATGTACTCAAGTACTCAAGTACTGTACTTGGGGACAATTTTGAGGTACTTTCATGAGTATTTCCATTTTCTGCTACTTTGTTTTTCTACTCAACAACATTTTGGAAACCAATATTGTACTTTTAACACCGGTAAAGTTACTTGAGTGACTTATTACTTTGCAGATTACATGCATCAGAGCCAAATTGGTGCATGATTTGAATTGATTTATTTTATTAACAATCAGATAAAGAAACATTCTCCTAACTTTTACTCAAGCATGACTTCTGAGCACTGTGCATAGGAAGTTAAACATTGTCTCGGCTGATCTGTTTTTTGTAGAGTTTATTTTGCAATATTTCGGCACTTCATATAAGTATTGCCCAAATATGTGACTGTTGATATCCATATTTAATAGCACCGTGGCTGTGGGGTCGGTCAATCCCTCACTTTAGTCCAGACTGAAATATCTCAACAACTGGTGGATTGATTGATGATGAAGACTTTTACAAACATGTTGGTTGTCATGTCTCCCAAAAGGATGAATGAGAAGTGAACTTGAATAGTTTTATGAAACAGTGATATTAAATAGTCATGATATTCAGATTATAGCCTATACTTTGGGGCATTATGTAAATTTCCCCCCTAGCATATGTAGGTAGTTGTTACAGTAATGTTTAAAGTCAAATCCAAATGAGCTTTTCCTATTATATTAAATTAAATCAACGGATAAAATGATTAATATTGACTTAAGATTCAAATATTAACACCTCCGCCATAAAACACTTGCATGAGCCATTCCTCGTGGCCTTTTATGGGCCGATAAAGGGAAATAATGAAATTCACCATCACTTCGCTGTTATATCTAAAGCTGCAGTACCTCCATCTGTCCACATGATGGCTCTTTTTCACCAAGAAAGACAAACCAGCTGTGCGTTCATACAACATGAGGACGCAGGTTGAATCCTGAGTCATGAGTCTGCATTTAAAGGCCCGTCAAGGAAGCAGTTTTTATGACTGCGCTTTTTACACAACAGATGAAGATTGGCTTAAAATATAACTTTGTATGCAGGACGGTTGTACAGTTTCATGTGAACCAGCACACCCCCCCATTTCAGTCAATATTACAAGTTCAGGCCTTTTTGATTTGAACCTGTTTTGCATTATATAAGTGTAATAAACTCCAGTCATTTACTTAAATAATGCTGCAATGACAGATTTCTGTTCAGAAAAGGCCTCTGGCACAAAAACTCCTCCCTGTTTTGCTGCCACACCTTGCAACAGGTTATGAGAATCTGGGTCGTTTACCTGTCCTGGCAAATCCTTTAATTGACTGCAAGTCTTCTGTGGCCCCGGGGGCCCTCCACTAAAGCATGCTTACCTACCTGTACGAGGGCGTGTCCACTTCACACACTCTGCTGCGCTAATGGCATGAACCCGCTGTGGCCCTGCCTCGTTTGGCTCCGACAAAATGTGGCTTCATCACGCCTGCTCCAATCAGTCACTCGGACTCCAAATATGGAGTTTGGAAACCTGCAGTCTGCGCAGCGGAGACGACAAGTGTCCGCCCTGGGGTAGACTTTGGGGCCTGTCTTGTGAGTGTGTTGTGTGCTCACGTGGAGTGTGTGTTGCGCTTAAGTTTCACAGTGCTTTTATTGTGTGACTTCATTGTTCTCAGTGTCGGGTTTCCAGTTTGCTCAACGGGAAATAGAGAGAGATTGAAGTCAAGGGATTAATATAAAGCAGCTTGTGTCCTGACCTCAGTGAAACTATGTGTCAAGGAAAAACCAAAATTATTAGAAGAAGGGCGTAGAGACGAGAAAAAACAGAAAACATGAGGAAAAACAGGCCAAATTCCTTCATTGGTTGAAGTGTCGGCACACTGACTCAATGATGGAAGAAGTGATCTGTTCTTTCATCTTTTACTTAAATACAATATGTAAGAATTCTGCTCTAAAATGTCTAAAACCAACTTTTGTTATAAGTTTTTACTGAGTCGTGTAGTTTCATTAACCCAAATGTTTCCAACAATGCTCAAACCCAGAGACGTTCACGAGTTTGCTCAAGGTGACGGTGCGTTTCATTCGGCCGCCTGCCGCTACTTTGGCAAACAAGACTAAACTCACCGTGAATCAAACTGTCAAACATTACCTTGTCTGGGAACATTTGTGCCTGAGTCACATCCTCACTCACATTTTTATCAGCGATGGCGGCTGTTTATTGGTGCTTTACACCACCAGCGGAGCTGCTTTGACTGCAGGATCATTTCTGTTTATTGAGGTTATTAGTGTGAGCAGACAGCAAGATTACGTCACTGTATGTCAAGCTTAAGCAACAGCAGGTACCGAGGGTGTGTGTGTCTGTGTGTTTACATTCAGGTCAACTCTCGGTGAACTCAGCACTCACCGGAGACTCTGGTTCTCTCTCTTAATCCCAAAAGTTCAAAAGTCATCTCTGAGCTCTCCTCCTGTCAGTGAACGGCTCTGGATCTGGATAAGTGCAAAATCTGACGTGACTCTGGGTGTTTACTCCTCCAGAAGCTCTGGCTCTCTCCTCCTGGATGGAAATTCAGCATCTGATAATTGACAAGGGGCTCCAAATAGACTGATAGATAGATTTTTTTTTCTTTTCTGTTTTTTGGAGCAGTTATCAGATAAGTATAGTGGAGATAAAGTACTGTAATTCACTTCGAAGTGAAGTAGAAGTACACACTAGCATAGACTTGAATATACTCAAGGTATGTATGCCTTCTGCAAAGTTGTACTTGAGAAAATGTACTGAGTTCCCTTCACCTCTGGACATGAGAAAAGTTATGAACTGGGTGGGAGTCAAGAAAATAAAAGACATTCAGAGGGCTTAATCTGAATTAAGTGACCATCTGCTATATGCATATGGTAGATACTATATTGCAGATCCTTTGAGAATTAAATTTACATGTTACATTACTGTTCTAAAAGACATTTACTATTATGTCCTTAGACTCACAAAATGTGAGTAAAGTTTGGCTGTAATGTTCAAGAGAGTACTTGCCTGATAAATGTGTTTGTTTAAAGTTATTTTATGTACCTGTATTGTGATGTTCAGTCGATAAACAAACTGTATGTGCAGGTGTGAAGGGATGAGGGCGTTTTTAAAGATTGCCGGACCGTTGAATGTCAGATTGGCACTGGGACGTGGTGGGGCGAGTGACAGCGTCATGGCACATTCGCTTAGCGTCAGTGAGGGTGTGGCGGGGGGGTTGCAGAGGTTTGGAGCTGACAAAATGAATAGTTCCATCAAATCAGGGCAAGACCTTAACATTTGCATTTCCACTGAATCAGACCCGGTGAAGAAAGAGAACCTCCATTGAGGGGAAACTTGCCTGACGTGTGAATGAGCGAATGCGTCAGGCCTTTGCCGAACACATTCATGCCTTCACGGCTTTGGACAGAGTCTGGGTCTTTCTCTCAGATCCTGCTGGAAAACTAACTCGGGCCCTTTTTTAGTCACTTTTTCCCTCCATGTAGGCTGCTTGGCAGTCAAGCCCTCCTGCAGTCAGGGTTGGACTAGCAGCGGAGGGAGAATGGCTCGTTGATCACACGCTCTTCTTCCTCCTGACCTTACTGTGCTGCGTGTCTTCAAACGCACTTTCTGAAATACCAACCAAGAGTCAAAGAGATCATTGACAGTTCCGCTCTTGAATTGGGGAAGCAGAAGACGTTACACCCATCCAAACCCACTCTGGGCCGACTACTTTTCCAGAATGGACTTATTCACTTATTTTCCTGATGTAAAATGATACCAAGCCGACTCATCAGTCGAAACAGCTTTGAATCAACAGAAATGAAAGTCCCGCTCCACTCGAGTGTCTTTTACTTTTTGTTACCTCACAGTGACTTTTGCTTTGTAGAAGCATCTGCTGAAGAAGTTAAGTTTTTTCCGAGCACACCTTAAATTTCCGTTTGAGCAGAGTTTTATGAAAATGCAATTAGCCTTAAAGCTAATCAAGTTTGTAATCAAGATGCATCAGTAATCGTTTTCTAATTGCATAGTAGTTTTTTCAATTGATTTTAACTGGGTAATTGACCTTTGTATTGCCATGTTTTGAGTTTTTGGTTTAGTTTCTCATGCCTTATTTTGAAATTCTCTCCTTTTGTTTTGTTTTTCACTTCCTCCCTTTGTCCTTTTCTTGCCCTTTTCTCCTGTTCACCTGTGTTTCATGTGTTAATTAGTCCCCGTCTATTCAAACTGTGTTTTTCTCTTACTCGTTGTCAGTTTGTCTGTTTTCATCATGTGTATAAATAGTCATACATTATACCATAGTGTTACTTATGGATTGAATTACAGTGAAAATAAATGATTCCCCTTGTAGCCAGGGACCCCCTGGAGCCCTCTCCAGGACCTCACTTCGAGGAACCACTGATCTAACAAACCACCTTTTATGAGGCACTCGGCATCGCTTGTGTTCAAACTGAGTAGAGCTGATTTGGGGTTTTTCTTCAGCCTCTCCTCTCGCCCAGGTGTATTCCCTGAGGTAACCTTTAAAACACGACCACTCACTATCCATTTCCTGTCTGAAGGCATGTGAAATGAGACACTCTGGGTCTTAAAGATGGAGTCTTCAGAGAGCAGACCCTGAATGAAAGTCCTTTGGCACAGTCTCCTCCCGCCAGTTAGTAAAATTTCACTTCATATCTGGCACGGCTCCTGTGTAAAGCCACAACAACAGGCAGCAGGTTTTATGCATATTTGATGTTGACAGTTTGAACCTGCGGCCAGCTGTAGTGCTCGAGAAACCTGCCGTTTTGTTAACGGTCACAGCTTATCTCCTGCGAGGCTTTGCATAAAGAGAGGGAACGGCACTTTCCCACGCTGCTTTACATGTCTTTTATTTCAGGAGTAATTGTTTGAAATAGAAGCTAAATAAATCTGCAGAGGTAACAACTGAAGATTAAGTGTTATTACCAAACCCTTGACTGAGGTGCTATTGAATATTACGCTCTGCCTTAGAGGAGTTAGGAGGGAGTGTGCAGGGGTGTACAACATCAACAACTTCACAGGTACAAAGCCTGTTTGTTTTTCTTTTACAGGCAATCCAATCTGCGCAATATATCAATTCAGAGTTCTGGTGAAAAGTGCTTTCATAACCACGCAGCATTCAAGCACAACGGATCCAGGCCCGAGGTCAACGGAGAACCTGCCAAGAAGAACAAATGTTCCACAGCCCTGCTCCTTTCAATGCCTTCTGTTTTCCATATTCAAACGTGCATTGTTTGCACTTGATATAATTAATTTATAACATCCTGGAGTTCTTTGCATTATATCAGATAACAGGCAAATAATTCTATCGCTTCGCTTCTGTATCATTTTTATTAGTAGAAAGCAAAAACAATGCAATTTTGAGGTACATGTGCCTCACTTTCCATAGTTTGTTACTTTATTATTCTACTTCACTAGATGTCAGGGGGAAATGTAGTGATTTTTATTGCACTGCATTTATTTAATGGGTGTAGTTACTCGGGGTGGGAATCAGAGAGTTACTCACGATATAGCAATTGTGTGATACACCGAGACATTGCAAGACATTTATCTCCATCACAGCTAGAAAGCTGAACGGTTCCTGGAGTTAAAACGTTTCCAGGAACTTGCAGGGGAGTCAATAAGATGATAGCTGGTGCCAATTTATCAATAATGTATCACGAGAGGATGCAATATGATATATTGCAGTATCAATATTTTGTCCCACCCCCTGTTGTTATTTCAGAATAAAAGTTGGTGCGGTTTCTTTTACATAAAGCAGTGTCGAGTTCGGCCCTTATCTTTATGTGCATCTTGTGACTGTTGGCAGGAGCCCAACCCTGAGGCTCTGAACTGTTTGTCAACTTGCTGTACGTTTTGTTTATATTACCTCATACATGCCTTTTACATTACTTTAATTTGTAACATATTGAATTAAATATTCACGTACTTATACACTGTTGTATCTGTACTTTTACTTTAGCGAAGGATCTCAGTATTTCTTCCTCCATTGATTGTCATTCCTGTAGCGTCTCTTCTGTTGTTCCTCTGTCCGAGGTGTCCAGGACCATTAACAGCAGCTCTGCTCCTCAGGTACGTGTCAGAGCGTGAATTACGGTAATCGCTGCTGGCAGGAGAGAAAATAAGAGCAGTTATTAGAATGAATGTGCTGCTGCTTCTCCTGCGGTCCAGGGCTGCAGGAGGAGCTTGAACTGGACGCACTGGGTCCATTCAGCATCCATCCCTTCTCTGCTTCAGAGGCCTTCACTGCGTACGTGTCTTTATTTTCTCTCTTGCACATGTGTCATCCCTGCTTAATTTCAAGTCCAGCTTCCTTTCCATTTGGCCTTTTCAGATGCAGGCTTTTGGGCACTGATCAGAGTGTCTTATTTGCCCAACATGGCCGATGCCAGCTTCCCCTCAGTGCAGCAAGCCCGAGGGCCCCAGTCTGCGTTGTGTCTTAACATGGTCCACTAAGCTTCAAACAGACGCCTCACTGTACTGCAGCCCGGGCCGTTCCTCGCCTCGACTTTGAAGTGGGAATCCTTGCACTTAGCACATTCTAACGTCATCATAGTTTGGTTTTGATGGGATCCAAATGCAGAGGCTGGCTCTGTTTTACTGGCTCCTTCTGAACTACACATTTTATTCCCCCAGTAAACATGACCTTAGACACTCATTTGGCCACCTAAGCTGCAGGAACTGGCTTGTGATGCTACCAATGTGACTTTATGTCTGTCAGCATTAAAAGGGAGCACTTAGTCCCATTTAATTTTCTGCTGGCCGAGGTAGGAAATAAATATTTATATAACACAAACTCCAACCTTTCTGGAGCAGTGACATCCTCCCAGATGTATTTTAAAATGTTTATTTGAGTAGAGATCCAAAAGTTGGACAACATGAAAAACAAAGGAAGATCATTTATGACTGTAAAGGTTTCGCTTATACAGTGAAACATCTCAACATCTACCTGGCACAAGATTTGGTGCAGATAATCTGCACCAGATGATGAATCCTTTTGAATTTTGTGATACCAAGTTTTCCTCTAGCACCACCTTGTACTTTTCTCGACACCTGTTGGATTGATTGCCATGAAATAAGTTCAAATTTGTTGTCCTAAAACCCAGAAATCAGTGAGCATTTTTGCACGTCTGGTTCCCTCGTGTCGATGTCGAAGGGTTTCGTGATTGGGTCTTGATTAAATGCCTGAGTAGAGTGGTGTAGCGATGATATATTTTTGTTAGCTAACCCAGAAGTTAGTTTCCTCTACAAAAAGCCTATGGGATTTTGTACAATTGGGATCTCCATACACTCTTTTTGCAAAACAAATTACTTTTTAATCAGTTGTACTTGTCTTTTTGGATAATTAAATGTTGCAGATGTTAGCAGTGGCTTTGTAGCTAAGTAGTTACTGCAAAAAAGAGCAAATTCTAGCATGCTAACAGGCTAAACCAAGATGGTGAGCATTGTAAACATGATACCTGCAGACACAAATTAGCTTTGCCATTGGGAGCATATTAGCAAGCGGACATTAGCATTTAGCTCAAAACATTACTGTGTCCAAGTGCGAAAATTGTGCAGAAAGAACACAGGTGTCAAGACAACATGTTTTAAAAAAAATTGTTATACGTGATTAAAATGTATAGACTAAAGAGGCCAGTTACATGATTTTCCCGCCCTTTCCTGCCTCTTTGTGTGTAACCAAGGTGCGGCAGCAGCACAGCTACAAGAAAACTGTCATCTCTGAGTTATTATTTAACTGTATTTAACGGTATCACTGTCACATTACCCGTCTGTTTACACTAATGACAGCTGCGGGTGAACAAACACTCACACGTGTGTGTCTGCAAACACAATAATTCATACTTCAAACAAGCAGAGATAAAAATCTAACAGTATAACTCAAGCCCTTGAGCTGAGCTGCAGGTTGGAGGGCTTCTTGTTGCATAAGACTCCCTAGTCCTCATCTGCACGTCATGTTTTCCGACTGTGGTAGAATGACTCTCCTTTAGAGGCAAGTGTTTGTGTTTTCCATGTGAAGCTTCCAAGCTGTCGGCAGTAGCGGCGGTGGCTGAGCCTGACACAAGCCTCTTGAGGAACTCCAGGATGCTATTAGGTTGGGTGACTGGCTGCGGCTGCTGTGTTTGGGTCTCTGTTTGCTCATGTTGGCTCGTTGCCTCTGAACCTACCGGGCTGAGCAGCCATAGCTTTTTTTTTTTTTACCCAGGTGAAGCAACATCTGATCTGAGGGGGGTTTTTGATATAGAAATAGACCTACGGCTGTGTTACTTCAGCTGTGGAGACAGTATAGGCAGAGTGGTGGAAAGGCAACGCAGCTCATTTCCCTTAAGTACTGTAATCAAACCTGCAATTTTTGGCCACTGGGGGGCAGCAGAAACAAATTGTGAACACAGCATTGACATATTTTCACTTTTTCAGTTAAAATGTTTAGAAAATATTAGATATTATTAATAGTAAAATATTTGAAACACCTGTGAGTATAAGGCAGTGCAACTAAACAGCACCTCCAAAATAATTAAACTGTTGTTCTCTACAGTTTCGACAAAAATCGAACATTATAACCTTCATGACAGAAGAATTTATAGCAGGATTGTTGTATTTCACTGCATTACATTTAGACACAAGACAGAAATATCATCATGTATAACATTTGTCGAATTAACAAGAAAATAACGGCGCTTGTCCACTTGTGATCGGACGCACGTTGATACCAGGTCTGAACGGGGCCTGAGTGCATCTTCCATAATAAAACTGTTAAAAGGAACCATCCAAACAATAACGACTCCATTAGGATTTAACATAAAAAAAAAAAAGAAAACACACCTTTACTTTCACTTCATTAAGCCTTAAAATGCAGGAAATCTTCTTATCGTATTGGTACTTTTACTTTTTATTCAGGGCCTGAATACTTCTTTCACCAGTGAGTAGCGGCCCACGTGTAGTCGAGACCTCTACATCAACACATTAACCACACCACTCCAGCCATTTCGGTTCATACCTTTATCTAGGTGGGTGAGCGCTGCAGCGTGTAGCCAGGTCAGCTGCTTCTTTTACTTTCCGTTCAGTGTTTAAACTTCGGTTTTATGTGCCAAACGTGCGTTAGCCAAAACATGGCCCGGCCTGCTGTATAAGACCCCCTCGACAGGAGGCTACAGTGCGGCTGCTGTTTGTGCAGGTGTGCTGCAGTATGACGTATAATTATGAAATATGCTGGACATTCATAGCCCTTGTTTTTTCAACCATTTGGTCTGTTCAGAAAAGCCCCCTTTTGAGAGTGAAGGAAAACAGTGTGATTTCCGTCCTGGGTCAATTTTGCGGTTTAGCCCCCGACCGCTCCACCCCCTGCACCCTCTCAAGCTGAAAGCAGAGGGGCACAGTCAGCGTTTATTTATAGAAGCTACTTTGATGTGTGGACTGACAGCCGATATTTCCAACATTAAGCTGCGGGCAACCTCTGAACTCTGCAGAGAGCCACCTGCGAGCTGCTTGGTTATTCCTCCTCTCACGGTGATGGAGATGTTGAGAGAGAGCTTGTACTGTAGCTGGAAACAGGCCAGAACTGAGCTGTCAATCTATATGTTCATCAAACAGTTCACAGCGATATGATGTCTGTATTGACATGCATGCTGTTACACTGTGGGATATGATTGTTTGTGTCATTACCTCCCTACAGGTACCAATAAACCAATTACAGCTGGAGACGGTTTACTGTGTTCTTGAACTGTGAAATAAGCTGCTTCAATTAAGAATTAATAAGCAGCAAATAAACAATTTAAAGGTCATTTATAACCCAGTATTGAAGTTGTGAGCAGAGACAAGGATATTTTTAAGTGTTTATTAATGCAACTGTCAACAAATGTAACTCTTCCTGTCAACAAATGATTGCTCTGTTTTAGCTCCTGTCTCTTTAAGGCCCCACCTCCTTAATATCCAGTCTGCTTTGATTGGTCAGCTCACACACGCCTGAACCCTGCAACCTGCTAACAACAACAAAGCAGCTGCGCCAAATCAACTCTAACTTGCCAAACTAGCCGCTAGGCATAAATTATGCAAATGTATGACATGCTGACATAGTGTGATGTCACAAAGTCAAGGAATTAAAGGCGGGACTACTGATGAGGTGTTTCAGGAGCAGTGTTTTCTGTAGGAGAGAAGAGCAGACTTAACTTTCAAGATTTTTGACATGCACATGGACCTATATAACACACTGAAGGAAAGGACAGAAAGCATAATAAGTCTTGTTAAATCTATTACTGGCAGAAAACTCATTCGCATCTATTTTTATAACAATAATAATAACCTTTATTTATAAAACACTCAAAAACAAGTGCTTAAAGTACATACTTACAGCACTGTTTTTGGATGTTTCTTAGACCAAAGTATTGAAATTTATGGACTCAATAATTGCTGATGAAAATGATGCGGTTGAAGCCCTATCTGTAATAATATCAATATGTTGTACTTTTTGATTTAAAATAGCAATTATATTGAAAAACCTGTGTGTGATATGTGTGTCCTTAAATAATCAGGTCTTGAATAGCACCTGAGAATCCAGTAGGGTCACATTCCCCAATACAGACACATTCATTACACAATACACAACACAGTAAGTGTTTTATTATATTATATTTCTAAATACGTCTTCACTCTCATGACAATCCAGCTCAAAGCTTTAGAGGAAGTCTAGAAACTGGACCTTAAGCTGCTGGGAATTAACCCTCGAGCTTGTTTGTAAACAGTTACCGTAAAACTTCATTCAGCGATTTGTTCTGCTCTCTAATCATATGTCATTAAACCTAATTACAGTCACGTTATACTTTCATTACAGTACTTCATAAACTATTAATGTAACTGCACAGTTGGTGGGGTTACCATAATGTGTCACCATAACGTGCCACCAGCTTCGGGATAAAAAATGCATGTTCGCTCGCCTACGAAAAAAGGGTCAAGTATCACAAAGCGTAATTTGGCAGCAACAAAAACAACATCTGCTCGGTTTGCTCATGTTGATTTTGGCACGGAGCTCGGCGTGGCTTGTGTAGTCCGACTGTGGTCCTCAGCCCGCCTGTTCCCCTCATGGGAGCCTCCTCTGTGCCCCCTCCTCGCCCGCCTCCCTCGCCCCCTGTTGCACTTTATGAAGCAGTTAAGTTATTTTACATCATGTCTACTCCCCAAAACAACCCTCCCCCGTTTCTACAAATCTCTCTTGCCATTATGAAAATAGTACTCCGCTGCAGCCTTTGCACGCCAGCGTCTGGAGATAGAATGGCCCCTCTGTGGACGTGGAGTTTGGTAGCGGTGCGTTTAAAAGTGTGCGTTTCATGGAATAGGAGAAGGGAGATGAGTGATTGCTCGCAGGTGACTGCAGCACAAGGTGCTTGATAGAAGTCGTTTTCGGGTGTGACAGCAGAAGTTTCCAACGTCAGGTGTAATTATGACAAACGGTCGAGGTCGTAGCTCAGGTGTCCTTGTAGAAGCCGTAGAAAGGAGATTAAAAAATCAATATAAAGACAATAGATCCTATAATATGTACTGCTCTCTCACTCCCTGAACTTAAGAGGGGTGATATTTTTGTAGGCAAACATGGAAGTTAACATCACCTGGTTCCCTCAACAAAAACACCATCGGATATTTAAAGTAAAGTTTACGTTTATGATACTAACAAGTTTCTAACAAGTGGTGACATTAGCTTTTTAGCTAATGTCACCACCGCTAAGCTTCTTACTTCACTATACTGTGTGTACTTTACAATTAATTAATCAATTTATTGAGTCAAGAGTCCGCCCGTAAAGACGGACGTGTGAGTGATGACGTTAAATGTTCCCAACAACCTCTGTAGTCAATTAGCCACTTGTTAACGACCACCTATTCAAAGACACGTATAAAAACACATCATAATTCATATGTGGGGTACACAGAACTTATTCAAAAAACCCACTGACTGTGAGCCGAAAAAAACGGGAAGTGCAAAAATGCTAACTTATTTATGGGTGTGAACCGATCCTATGTCACTCTATATGGTAATCTATATCAAAACAGCATCTTAGATTGGCAGTAAACACTGACATTCGCTTATGACGTTTGTCTTAAAGACAAGACTTAAGACTACACAGCCAACAGTTGGGTAAGTGACAGTGTCTCACCAAAACTAATAACCAAAACCTTGTACAGCTGATCCTGCATGATAGCTAGCTCACGAACCTGACCAACTCTCCTTTCACATAAGCTGTGTCCTTATCTTTCATACTAAAAGACAAGGAAACGCTTCACTAATACTCCTGCCAGTAATGGTAATCATGCCAAGCCTAAAACATAATAATACAAAGAGATATTTGGTATCAATCTATCTAAAGTTACTGGTATTCGGCCCATTTCAGTGCTGATATTTATCTCTGCAGCGTTGGATGACAAGAAAATACCACAAAATCTCCGAGCTCACAGGAGCCAGAAATAGCAGAGGCATGATCTGACCTGTTAGGCGAACACGTTGTGTTTTTTTTTCTTATCCTAAATTGACTCGAGTTCCTTAATAGTCTTTAATCCTCATCCATCATCTTGGCAGGCCCTTCCCGCCATCGAGCTTACTGATTGGCTGAGAGCCAGTGGCCAGACAGTACTCAGAGTTCAGAGCCATTGTGATGTAACAGTGGGAACTCTACCTGAGGGCTCCCCTTTTGTCTCACCTGGGCTGCTTTTGACCTGTGTTAGTCAGCATGCTTTGCGTAAGTGATTGATAGTGTCTGTACAAACACAAAAACACGCCCTTCAACCTTTCATTAGGGCTCACAAGGCTCCTTTAATGTTTGCTCTGGCTGTCCTGACATGTCAATCACACAACCGGGCAGGCACGTACACACACACACAGACAAAAAGCACACATAGACTTTGACAAGTGACAGAGGTGGAAAAGAGATTATGCAAACTGGAATTGCAGGTTTGGGGGTTTTCAGCAGCAGCAGCAGCAGCAGCAGCAGCAGTGAGTTGTGTGAATGGCTGTCCAAGTGCTGGATGAGTAAGCAGGTCTGTGTCATTGTCTGCGAGTTCATTACTGACCTCATTCTTTAGTTTCCCTGGAAAACAACTTGGTCAGGCTCACATGGAGGCAAGATTACCGGGTCTAGACAATGACTGGGAAACCAGCGGGGCCAAGTGGGAACGCTGATTGCAGAGTGTTTGTTCCACTAACTTTGATTTAAGGAGATAAAAAAAAAAAAAAAATCCCGAACTTCAGCGGAAAACAAACTTCCACTGAAGTTCCAAGCAATAGCTTTTATCCACAATTATCCCCCCATCTTTTTATATTTACTTCTTCAAGGCCTTTTCCTAAACTGTTGAAGATAATACAGCCGTGAAAACACCTAAAATTCTTAACACACGTCTGGAAATAAGTGTTTTTGTAGTGATCAAACTTAATTGATTGACATTTTATCAAAAATTATGACAATAAAAAGAAAGAGAAACCTGAAATGGTCGATATCAGAGAGATCATATGGAAATAGTGCTTTCTACTTTAAATTTTTCCTTGAATATTTTTCTTATTTAACATTGAATGATACGTTTTTAGACCTTGGAAGAGGACGCTGCTGATCCCCTGTATGTGTTGAAGGACGGGGCCAGACTGGTGCTCCAAAGGTCACAGGGTCAAACGGTGAGGGGTTCACACACGCTCCCAGCTGCCCCTTACCCTCCCTCCCGGTCCTGTCCATCAGGTGCCGCAATGTGACCTTGACTGGGAATCTGCGATGCCGGGAATGTGAGCGTACGAACGCTCGTCCTCTGGGACAATGTGAGGAGGATCTGTGACAGCGCGGCTGTGATCTCGGCAGGCCGGGGCTACCGAGGGTGACAGACTGAGCCAGACTGGACCGCGGGTCACTTTCCACCGCACGCCTGACGCCTTTGATGTCTGCTCATCGCCGCCTGCCGACAGTTGGTGCCTTTCTACATCCTCGCCTGTCCCGCATTACCCTGGCCGACCACCCATATCTGAAAAAATGTCCTGCCAGGTTTAAGTTTTCTCAAGAATGCAGCCCATCTGAGCGTCCCCCGGCCCATCTGGACCCCTCTTAACCTGGGAACGCTGATATGATTGTAGTCTGTATGAGTTTTCTGGTGTGTGGCCTCTCATTGGGGACAGTTGAGAGCCTCTGTAAGTTAATTCCAGAGTCTCAATATCATCTAAAGAAATTCACACTTGAGCTGAGCTGTATGAAGTCGATAAATGCCTCAGAGATTAATTTACACTCGTATGGCTTGACGGGAAGTTCAAAACTCATGCTTGCTTGAACGATAGCATCAAGGGTTTCTTTTCCTTGTTTCATATCTGGCACACACACATACACAACAATAATTGGTTGAATAGAGGTTGAGGAATGATTAGTTTCAGCGAGCTAAAGGTACTTTCCTCTGTGTTTTCCTGGTAATGACTTTGGAGTACTTTAACCCCACCTCACCGTTACTCATTCAGGCCAAAGTCTTCTTTCGCTGTTGTTTATTCAGACCAACGGCAGGCGTTTGATAATGAAAGGATTTGATAGTGTTTATTGGAGTTCGTCGGAGCAGATGTGAAATGTGATGCTGTTAAAGACACCTAGATAAAAGGTGAAGTGGCTGTTGAGCGCTGATAAGGCAGAGAGGAAGGAGGGAGGGAAGACGGTTGTCTGACATAACCAGCGTGACTGTTTGGGTCTCAAGAAAGCTGCACCTGTCTGTGTCGGTGTGTGTACTCTGTGTGTGTGTGTGTGTGTGTGTGTGTGAACCACTGGGACATGATATGAAAGTTTACATGAGGTTGCCTGACTGGCAGTTTGTCTGGTAAAGAAGCCCTTTGACTCTGCATCGATTTGACCTGTAGGTTCCCAAACGTGTTGCGAGAATAGATGTTGGAAATGCACATTTATGAAAACCACTGATATGTTGAAACGCTACATTTCTTTGTGTTGTAACTTTATGCTTGTTTTGGTTAAATTTTCATTGTTATCCTCTGACAACGCTGTGTTTATGATCTGGTTAGGTTTAGGCCCAAAACGTACTTGGTAAGAGTTTTGTTGAGACTCCATGGTCCCTTGTTTAAAATATTCAGTGGTTTCACACTTATAGATGTTGAAATATAGTCTGAAACTGCGGTCACTGGCTCGGCAGCCTTCTTTCCTGTAACTTATTTTGACATTCTTGGTCCCCAGTTGATATATCTTGATTACGAATGATGAACTCTTGGCTTGAAACTTTGGTGACCCCTTAACTTTAATTTGTTTATGACCTATTACCTGAAAAACTGATGACATTATCAGCTGTACATTGTGTTAAGTGCTAATGCAAATGTTAGCTAACACTCTAAATTGCTGTCTAAGTTGCATGTCATCTTGGACAATGGCTCCCATCCACTCCAACACGTGGTGGTCAGCCACAGGAGCACATTCAGTACTGGACTGATCCCACCAAGATGCACCACAGAGCGCCACAGGAAATCATTCCTGCCTGTGGACATCAAACTGTTCAACTCCTCGCTCTGAGAGTCAGACACTCTGAGTCAATAGGAGGACTCTGGATGCTTTGTTTCTCTCTTTTGTATTTTGTATTGAGTTGACAAACCAAATAATGTGCAATAATTACGACAAATAATGTGCAATAACCCATATTCCCCTAGTGGAATGTACATTTCTTATATTTTTATTCTGTTTTTATTATTCTTGCTTATATATAGTTTTTATTTCTCTGCATATTTTCTAAGACTTTTGAATGGGAGCAGCTGTAACGCAAGCAATCAATAAAGTATTTCTGATTCTGATTCTGATTCTGATTCTGAAATAAAGATAGTGGTCATGGTAAATATTTTGTTAGCATCGTTTATGTGAACGTGTTAGCATTTAGCTCAAAGCACAGCATGGTACAGAGCTGTTAGCATGGCTGTTCTTAACCGTGTTCTGTGATAAATAATTAAATGATGACTCAGTTGACTTCAATGATCATAGATCAACTTTTGTCAACTGACTGAATGATTGACTAATCCTTTCAGCACTAAACTAGTATTGGTAACCTGCAATTAGACTTTGCCCAATGATCAAGAACAGCTGTTGAACTCTAGTGTGTTCGATCAGATACAACTTTTTTAATGGTTCAATAATGCTTCGTAGATCAAGATAAGCCAAAATTTAGAGCTCTGACATTGACGTCATTGATAAATAAGCATGACTATGTCACTATGATCTAAGCAGATCCTGGTGGTGTGCGTATGAGTAAAGTGAATAACAGATGACTTATTAAGGTGATCTTGAATTACACATGTTTATAAAGTTAATAAGTGAGTAAGGAGTTAAACGGTGAACAAATGAATTGCCTTTCCAGAAGATCAGAGGTCAAATGTATGGAGGACTGGAACTGCCAAAATCAAAAATACATAAATACATTTTAAAAATGGCTCATAGAAAAGAAATGTTTAAATTCCTCTATTGATTTACTTTCCATATTAAATCAAATGCATTGATTTATTTATTAATTTTTAAATGTATTTATTTTCTGTATTTATTTTTTGTATCTATTTGTCTTTGCATTTCACAAGACAACAGTTTATTTAATACAAAAATAAAAAAATATATTTAGAAATGAATAAATAAAATAAAAAAAATATAAAAAATGAATAAAATAATAAATTAAATACAAATACATATTAAAATTGAATAAGTTAATAAATAAAATGGTAAAAAACTTAATTTGTTTATTGTTCTTTTTTAATTTGGTTGATCCAGTCCTCCATACGACTGGTCCATGATGTATTCAATTAATTAAAAAGAGAAGAAAGACATTTTTCACAACCTGGCAACCCAAAAGTTGCGATCAGTAGTGGATTATATCTGACCGATAAAGCATCAGTAAATGATTGAGCCAGCCTATAAATCTTATGTAATAGTGACTGATTGAAAGTGGAAGTGATCTATGTGTGCGTTTCAGGTTATATAATTTTAAAACAGATACCTGACAGCCAATGAAAAACATACTTGGCCATGATGTAAAAACCATACCATGATATACTCACACATTTAAAGCATAGGTTTGGTTTGTTACAAGCTCCCTTTGTTGTTTATGCACTTCTCTCTATTTCTTGGAATTCAATAAGGTTCTTCATTTTGACACTTCTCTGTAAACGTAGGCAAAATATATTTTTAAATACACAAACTTATGACATAAAATACTTACTATCACTTCTCGTTTTAGTCTGCATTTCTTAGAACTCCACTATCTTATATTTGGGAAGCCTTCACTGCCCTACACAGCCTGTAGGAAGAACCGTAACTGAGTCTAAACCACACAGACGTTTTACGAGTGTTTGGAAATATGAGTCAGAGGTCAGCTACCCTGAATACTGACGAAGAGTCTGCGAGACTGTGTGCTCTGCGTCTGTCCCCATTGTTTTGTTGTGACTGCTTTTAAGTGTTAATGTGTCATCTGGTAAAGAATTTCAGATCACCTTACACAAACACTCGTCATTAGCACGCACACAAGTACTATTTACAGTGCCATTTTCATTAACGAGTACAATAGGCCAAGTATCTGTGCCGTGACACACAGTCAGCCTTGGTGACCCACTGCCGATCACCTGATCAGACACCAAAACACTGCAGTGGTTTATAGTATTATGAGGCAGGATTTTACAGTTCTGTGAGTTATCATGATGACAATCCTTTAAACTTTTATTGTGGTGGTTGACAGGTAAACAATACAAATACAGCATTTACGTAACAAAGTCGTCTGGCACCGATGTGTGCTTGCATGTTTTTTTATTGCTTGATGTTGCACCACGTTATTGCGAAGCTGAGCCAGGTTAGGTTTGTTTCAGGTAACAGTGAGAAGGTTCAAGGGTTGAGTAGTAGATCCACAAGTTTGGAGGACAACGCAGAACAGCTGTTTGTAGTCAAACTTTATTTATACAGCCTGTTATCATGAATCACAATGACGATCCATCCGTAGACCCTGGAGTCGGATGAGGAACCACTACCCGTACAACCCTTGTATTGCTTTTTATATTATAATGAAGAGTTTCATCATTTTACTGTTATTTATGATATTGCACATTGTTGCGAACAGAGATTCCCCAAGATCTAGGTCCCAGGGATGACCTGGGACCTAGATCTTGGGGAATCTCGCAGTTCCCCTGCTCAGTGGTCGTGTCTCTCCAGGGAGTCAACACCATCAGTTGGCTTTCTGTTTTTTCCGTTTGAGTGAAAATCTGAGTTGTGTGTGCTTGAGATTCTTCTTTCGGGCCAGTTTCCATACATTTTGTGGTTTGTGGTTTTTGGGTGCAATCTTTTAGCTCGTCTGTCATTTTGATAGAATCAGCTGTGGGGAGTTTTATTCCCACCGCCGCCTTTTAGACACCAAGGGGCCAATTTGCTTTGACCCTTTTTGTGGTTTGAACAGTGTTGACCCCTGTCCTTCAGGTTTTTTTCTTTCTGTGGAAATGTAACACACATAACAAAATCCCCCACTTGGGAGGTTGCAGGCGGGGAGTAATCAAGAGGGAAAAGTATTCACCTGAATTCACCTGTGGATCAGGAGCACAGAGTGCAGAGCAAACATGGACATTAGCCTTGAGTTGGCTGTCAGCTGTAGTCGATCAGGTGACCATTAATAGAAAACATGGGATAATGCAGACCAACTAGTTCTTCCCTCTTGGCCTGGTGCACCAGGGCTGGATGTGGTGCATCCTCATGATGATTTAGACATTAGCCTCCATTAAGTATGATAAGCCACAGTTAAAGGCACTTAACTGATTTGTTTTTCTTCTCTCATTGTAATTATCTGGACCGCACCCATCGGCTGAATGATTATTAGAATCCATAAGAAAGCTGGTATGAAAACATATTTGCAGGTCAGTATTTATTTGGCCTACATATGTGTACAAACACACCCAGCATGTTTATGTTTACTTAAGAGTTAGAGGCACATGGCTGCAGCTCCAGTCTTCCCGAGGAGCTGAACATAAAAACACAATACAAACGCACAATAAGAAAGTAGAGACAACTTAATGGATTTGTTTTTATCTGATCTCTGCATAGTTTTGAGCGTTACATCAGCAGCAACCGACCGCACAGGGGAAAGGAGACATAAAAACTATGATTCATTATTTCTTTTTCCATTAAGCGTGTCAGCAAATTCGCTCTTTTGTCTCCGTTTTATAAAACAAGCAGGCCACACAATATATTCTGAGCTTTTACCAGTGTTTTTTCTCCTGTAAAAAAAGATGTAAAAACAACCAGCCTGCTTCGCAAATCCCCCGTCACCACCACACACACTCACACACACACACACACACACACACACACACACACACACACACACACACACACACACACACACCTAATGTGGCTTAATAGTGGTTTTAAAAGCCTTTTTACAATAATGCTCACTCCGCAGCTTGCTCACAAAGCTGGCAGGCTGGCAGGTCAGAGCTTGTGATTGAGTCAATGAGACCATTATGTTCCCCCGACTGCAGCCAGAGCCCATAACCTGCTCAACTGCAGGGCCGGGGGGAAAGACCCAACAGTGCTTATGGGCCCATAGGAAACACACACATGCACACAGTTGCATAAGCAGACACACTCGGTTAAGCATGCCAACAATGGCACATGGACGGACACGCTTCACTTTCAGACACAATCGTCACAAATAAGGAGGGACAGAAACGTACGCTCACCAAGATTCAGGGTGTTACAGTTACAGTTCTACGATCTGTATCATATTATGTTCAGATTACATGTATATAAACTGACTTTCTTATTAGTACGAGGGGATATTTTTGATGGAATTGGGAATTTGGGAATAGTGACCGGGGAAACTGATGCCTCTTCCGGTTTTGGTTGTGCAATGGCAGCTGCAGGTCCTTTGTGCCGTAATTTGTTGTTCCGGGGAAAAAACAAGACCCGGTGGCCGATCGAAGAGGCTTATAGGGAATCCATCCATACGCAAATGGTGTCATCTCTATATAGTCATCACTGTACAATCAGTATTTACCTCAGAATGAGACGTTAAAGCACAAAGGTTGTCTGTTGTCTATCGTCTAGGTTACGTTTTCAGGTTTGTGACCACAAAAAATGTTCTTCAGCGGAAGATTTTATGAAGACATACTTGTTAACTTAATGTTTTTCTGAGATTGGGGCTTTAATATCATCCCCAGTGGTAATCTTATCTATATATTTTTAGGTAAGGTTTTGACAAACGTAAAGTTTTTTACTGCAGAACACTGCAAATAATTCTCACATATTTACGTCCGAGACACACCCTCAAATTACTGCACATCGCACACACCCACGGTACAATGGCAGGCCCCAGGGCGTAGGAACAGTCTCAGGTAGATTAAGTGTCCCTTTTTTTTTTCCTTTGCCTCTCTAATGTATAATCAGGTCATAACCTAGTTGATGTCTTTATGAAATGAAGTGTCGCACTCCGGGCGAGTACATGTGAAGAGTATAGAGTGGCAGGGCGTGGAAACACGAGGACGCACAGCAGCTCCTCCGACTCAAACCTGAGCGCGTGGGCGAGTTGTCTTTTCATGTGAAGTACACACATTAAGGTCTATGTAATTACAGAACAAGTGTGGTGTATAATTTGAGTCATCACAGAGAGAGTGAATGAAGAGTGCAGGAGGGCATAGTGGTACTGTAGTGTGGGAAAGAGGTGTGTTTAAAGGGTCAGCAGTGGGGGGGTGTTGTGTTATGCACCACCAGGGGGCAGTAGAATAGTTCCCACAGGGCTTCACTGTCAGGATGCAGGTCACACTCTAGTTATCTCCCCTGTTTCCTCCTCTTTCTTCGTCTATCTTTGCTTTTCCTCCTCACCCCCCCCCCCCACTCCCTGCTCAGACAGCTTGCTCAGTTATTTTCAGTGCAAACACCTCCGAGTCCTCCACCGCTAACCGAGTTACTGTACATGTCCACAGGCCCACTCAAGATAGACATGAGCTCGGTGCGTTTCAGAGGCGGGATGGAAGAATTGAGAACAGTTGGGTGGGAGGTAGAACTCAAACGAGGGGGTGAAAGATACCACCAGAGAGGATGTGCTGTTTTTGGTGAGGAGAGAACGTGGGCTGTAGGTGATGCGAGGTGGTCCGCACATTGTGTTGAAATAGAAGATCACGTGCTGAGATGAACGGCCAGAACAAATGTCTGGCCAAAGTTTTCTTCGTGAGCGCTGCTGCGGTTTTAGGGAAGCTGAAAAGTGTGATGGGGGAGGAATTTGTCTGTGTTCAGTTGTGGTCATTTATGAGGAGAAGGGTGTGAGTGTTTGTGGCTCTTTGTATATGTGTGTGTGTGTGAGGCCTGTTGATGTGTTATGTAAGCTATTAAACCCTGAGATGTGGTGTCAGCAGTATAGTGGACAAAGTACCAGTACAATATGGTAAAAGTCCAGTTTTCAAATCGCTTTTTAACATACTTTTGGAAAAGTACTTTTTCCACAATGAAGTGGCCGATATATTATTATCATTATGGGTAAGCAGCTTGTTGTTGGAGCGAGTGTTATTTCCTTCATACACAGAAATGTTTTTCGGACTAAAAAACTTCACCTGACTTTCCATCAAAATGAGAGCGAGTAGATGATGACGAATGCATTTTCATTATTGGGTGAGCTTATCCTTTAAAAACAGTCCCCAAAAATGACACATTTGTGCAGCAGAACATTGTTTTCTTTCTGGTTTCTCGCCTTATTAATCACCTCATGACTCATTTATCTTTTGACCCTTCGGAAGGGGTCTGACCTCGAGGTTGTAAACCACTCGACTAATATATCAATCCAAACATAAAGTGAATAAAACCAGCTGGACTTCGACTAACTTATCAGTTAACCTTTGCTCTTTGTGAAATATTGGATAAATTGAGCAGTTATTTGAAGCGACGGAAAGTTAAGAGTGGGAACTAAGGTCAAAAAGGTTGGAAACCACCGGGTTATTCTTTAACAATATTTTATATTTCATATTTTCAATATGCAATTCAGTGCTTCTCATTCAAAGTAACTCCTAATTACATCTGTCAGATAGATTAAGTCGAGTCAAACTGCAATTTTTAACCGTACTGAAGTACAATACTTGAGTAAATGCACTCCAGTTACTGTTACTGTTTGTACGGGCACATCCTGCAGGAGGATTTGGAGGGAAATTGCTCAAAAGCAAGTGGTGGTGTGTTTGTGTCTGAGTGGGTCGGTGCGGGTGGGTTTCTTTAGGGGGGGGGGGGTTGCATCAATTCCCCGCTGGATGGTGAAAAGTGCAGCGCAGCAGAAATGCATTCCAAGGTGGGGGGAGAGCTGCATGGGTTCCACGACTATCAGGTTCTTTGGCTGGGCTGCGGGTTTGGCTCCGTCGTAGCTTAATGGCAGGAAAAGAGGGGAGAGTGTATAGATGATTAGCAGTGAAGGGGCCAAACCAGAGAAAAATGTTTTAGCCCCAACCCTTTTATTGTTTATAGATAAAATGCCTTGCCAGAACCGTTAAAAAGGCGAGCGAAGGGGAGAAAAATCACAGCCTTGGACCATTAAGAACAAAAACTGATTCACTTTGAGAAGAAAAAGCTGCTTGTTATGTGATGTTCAGAGTTGCTGCGCATGCCGATACATGTGTGTGTGTATGTGTGTGTCATGTGTAGCTGGGAGAAGCCTGCAGCAGGCCCTGTAGCCAGTCTGACTGCTAATGAACTTGGATGGGCGTCCGTGAGCGTTGGGGCTGAAAGGGCTCTTTCTCCAGCCACTCAGCTGTCACTAGCTGACCTACAGCTCTCTGATTATGTCACTGTCGCTTAGAAGGCTCCGCATTCATCCATCATTAGGCTACAAGTCTGGACACCCCAATCAAATGCCCTATTAAAAACCTTCGACTGGTCCCTTTCAGTTTGTCCGCTGATTGCAGCTGCTGCTCTGGACCAAGACGTGCACCAGTGTGCCAGAATTATTCAGTCGCATCTCTTTTTATTTTACCCATGGATGAAATAAAGGTGACATGTATAAATGCACAGAACAACTGATTATAACTGATGAAACTAGAGAAGGGTTATCACATTTTTACTTTTTCCACCAACCTGCTGATCAGATGAGCGTCTCTTCTGTCAGTGGTGGAGAGCAACCAAGTACATTCATTCAAGTAAACTAGATATCTGCAGCTAATGCTAAAGCACATTCTTATTAACTGTTGAATTGCTGTTGTTGACTCTTACCAGATTTATTATTGTGTTGTACTTCCTTCGGGGACTTCCACGTGTTGGTCTTCCACCACCGATACCGAGATTGCCTCTTCCTGACATGAAGCACGTTTAGTCTGTACTTTCCTGAATCCAGTTCCCTTTTTTTTTTTTTGCACTCATTGAACTCATTTCGAACTCTGGTTTAACTCTTGTTTATGGAATCTCGTTGTATAATCACCATAATTGAATTTGTTGTGCAATGCCGTTTTCACGGTTTCACAATTGCTTCCAGTAAAAACCTGCCTGCACCTACTGTACTGATGACATTTCTATCCCCGGATTAATCTCACGAAACCACCAGATTTAACTTGTGACCTTTAGTTTGAGAAAACCGCTGATGCTGTTTCAACATCAATGCATCAGAACTAATCAACTTATAATATATATTATTTTGGCACAGGATGCTTAAGAAGTGACCGTGCTACTTACAACATTTAGCTGATAATGCTGTACTTTTACTCGTGAGGGAGTATTTTTAAATTCTTGTATTCGTACTCTTACTCAAATAATGAATCTTAACACATCCTCCACTGCTGCATGCCCTGTGTGTGTTCGGCCTCTTGGATCTGCAGGAATCCATTGAGCGCCGGTCGCCAGGAGCAACGGGCCTTCGGGAAGAGGAGGAGGAGGAGGAGGAGGAGGGGTTTGGTGTCCACCCGTCCACACCTCCCTTTCTCTCCTCTCTCCCTGCCATCCTTCCCTCCCCTCCCTCTCCTCTCCTCACATGGGCTTTGCCTTTGGCTGAACGCTGGGATTCTTTCACAGAGGCTGCCCGTTGCCAAGAGAGATCGAGCCCCAGAAAAGCTGGGCAAATGTATGTGGGTCACTGCGAGTCAGAAGGGGGCTTTTCATTCTCCTCTTCCCTCCTTTTTTCTCCTCCTTTTTGTTCCTTTGTTCTTTTTGGCTCTTTGGCTCGCTCCTTCTCCCCTCATGAGTGAAAAGATAACATTGATTTGTGTCAGTCCCGTTTATTATTTTCCTGGCCGAACCGCTAAGACAAGGCCCAATAAGATATGGAGCTGTGTCCTATTGGCTTATTAACTTCTCCCCGGGTGTACACACATCTCTGAACGTCTCTTTGTGTATGTGTGCGTGTGTGTGTGTGTGTGTTTGGCTTGTGTTCCTGACTCATGGACAAACAAAACGTTCTGCGAGAAGGGGACGGACTAAACTAAAAAGGATCTGGAGCAGATGTTTCGTTGGCCTCAGTCTCACTTCCTTTCACCAGCTCTCGACTTCTTCTTTCCCTTCCTCTTTTGCTCTGATGGATGCTGAGTGGTTTGCTGTTTTTGTGGAAGCCCGTTGGTCTGGCCGAATGCACGGACGCGGGAAAACTAATCCAGGCTGTTGACACTGGGGCGACGGATCAGGAGACAGCTTGTGCTGTTGGCCTGAGTTTTATCTTATATGTCTGCCTCTGCCTGCCATATGTGCTGTTTGTCTCTGGCTGTGTATATCTGAATTAGTTATTACAAGATGATCAACAAAACAATCCTCAGAGTGACATTTAGGCCTCATCTGTGTGACTTCTATCAGACTTTGAAGTCTCTACCTGTGGTCACATCTAGAGAAGTTTCAGGTTCAGGGGATTTTTGTCTTTTATTTGACATGTGTCATCTCCTTTTGAGGCAGTGAAAGTGAGTGTGTGCACTACAGTTCACTGCACCGTTTCACTGTTTTCGCCCTCTTTGTGTCTCTATGCTTCCCAAGGTCGAGAAACACTCTGTCAATGGCGTATAAAGTCTAGATATCCCAGATATCCACATCAGAGTGCTCGCTATTATTTCATTAGATTGATATCAGGTTGTCTGACACCACCCTCTTTCTCCCCCGTTCGCCCTTCTGCGGCAGAGTTTCTCATTTCAGCAAAGACAATGGCATGTCTATCCTGCAGTGCTAAGTAAATGTCAGGTACTGTCTACCCTCCTCCTCATCTATTCACTGAAATGCTCCAGGGGCTCAGGGGTAGATATCCATCTACCAGGGTCTGTATACATGTGCGCTACATGGTACAACTCCAGTCGAGTCACTGGATCGAGTTTCCCTGCATGCATATAGTTTACAAGAACCTACACAAGCTTAAGGCGAGATTTCAGCCATCTTTATTTAATTAAACAGTGAGCTTCTTTAGCTCGTGTTCGCCAAACAAGCAGGGAGGCTTTTCTCAGGCCTAGACTTATTTCTTTATTGGTTAATTATCAGATACACCTCTGATTGAAATTAGGAGCTAGTGGCACTGACATGACTGCGTGCTCCGACAACGGGACATCTCACACGGTGGCCAGAAACACGACCCTAAATGCTAACGTTGCTCTCATACGCTAAGTGCTTGCTAACATGTTCGCAGTATAAACTTGTGAGGTAAATTTGTAATGTATTTGTATGATATTCAGCACCTTTCTACTACTTCTACTACCCCCACAGTGCTTGCACAGTATGTTTTTCTAACTTTACCGACTGTATTGACTGTACTCATCGTGTTTGTTTTCTGTGATTTTGTGATCTATCCGTCTGTTTGTCTGTCAGATAAAGATCGGATCATTTTGTTCTTTCAGGTACAGGCTGACGGGGGATTAGCCCTGCATGGAAAAAGGAACATCCTTGCCGTCATCTTCCTCCTCCCGCTTTTCCAGAAAGGTCAGCTAAATGAAAGAGACGTGGCTCTAATATAGATCGGGGGGCTGTTACTCCTGGAGGGACTGACGGCATGTGTTATGTTATATCATTAGGATAATAATTCCTCCGATATAAGACACCTCTGGCAGTCTTCAGCCCTTTCATATCCCCCTCTTTGCTTTGGACATCTGGCAGACATACGCCTCAGGCTCGGGGCGAAGGGAGGATGTGGGGGCAGGGATCGATTCCATAACTCTATGGACTGTTGACTGAGAAGTTCAGTATTTTCACTGAGAGAATTATGGCTCCTTCAGGTGTGAGCGTTAGCATTTTTTGTTCCGTTTTGTTTGGCAGTAATGAACAATTTCTTAGCCAGAATCTATTTCGACTGTAACACTAGAGTCTTATTGTTTTTTTTCCCCCCTCGCAGTCACCTGATTTCCTGTCTCTCAAATGAGCGTTTTTATTCTCACTTCCTGCACGGCTGGTTTCCACCAGATACTCTAGAAGCTCTGTCTTAGTGGTGATGACAACAACATGTGTGCCGCAAACTTGTTTAAGGCTTCAGTGTGATGTGAACAATAGGTCATATGTGTTGTGACTGACTTGTTTATAAAGTCCTTAGAAGCCTAATTGCTATCAGACATTAGCCTGGGCCTTCTTGCGAGGACTGTAGAGATTAAAGAGGGCTGTATTATGAAAGAGAGATGGGATTCCTGTGCAAGATAAATATCACTGAACCCACCAGGAGGAAACTTGGAGAGCCACATCACACGCAACAATACAGAACAATGAAAAGAAGATTTAGATATCAGAGGCAGGATTATGTCCGCAGCTACAGCAAATAGCAGTAACTGCAAATCATTATCACAACTCGGAATTATCTTAACCTCCCTCTCAGCATCCCTCGGTGGCCCTCGCAGGAAGCCCATCCACCTCCACTCGAGCTCCATCCATCTCCCCGTTTATTTTCTTTCCACTGCGCGTGTCCAGTGAGAGCTTTGCAAATGACCTAGTTTTTGTCAAGACTCAATAGGGAGTGTTGTGCCAAGCATTTCTGATGCCAGACAGGTCCGGGGACAGGACTACGCCAGATAGCGTGAGAGAGGAGAATCTCTCAGTGGTGGAAGAAGTACCCAGATTCTTTTAGTTAAATAACAGATAGAAAAGTCCCGCTTTGAAAATATGACATAAGCAAAAGTATGCAAGTATAATGAGGAAAATGTGCTTAAAGTAGTACAAATACAAGTACTCAATGCAGTAAAATGGCCTATGTAACTGTTAATATATCAATATATCATAATTACTGCATTGCAATAATGGGTAAGCAGCATTTGAGGTGTCTTTTTGATAGAAAAAACAACTTGGGGATACATTTATTCACTTTATCTGAGAGATTAGAAGAAATAGACCACTTTCATGTTAGTACATGAGGTACAGGGCCGAAACTCAAGCTGGTCAAAGATTAGTTCGTCTTAGTACAAAGACAGGATTCAGGGGGAAAAAGCTAGCCGCAGTCAAAATGTAAAAAATACGTTTACCGACAACTTCAAACACCCAGTACTGGATGGTAATGCAGGGGATTGTGTAGTTTCCCCAGTAAACACATCACCCTGTTCACCTGTTGCCGTTCCTCCTGGCTGGCTGGCTACTGTTCTCCTCCGGAGCCACTCTTCACTGCTGGAGTGTCACTGGAGGGACATAAATCAGCCTTAAGAATGAGCCCTTTATCTACAGAGATGCCATGTTGCACTACCATAGTTCTACGGTAGCCCAGGATGGACAAAATAAACACTGACGCTATGAGAAGCTACAAGTTTTTCACATTTTTATTGGCCACTGTTGGGGAGGGTGAGGTGAGGTGTATTGAGTTGGTTCAATCTGCAACCCTTACATCTACTTGCCACTAAATCCTACATACTGGACTTTTAATCTATATTAACACATCATATTTATCTAATGATAATAATAGCGTCTGGTTATAAGCTCTTTATGTGTTTTGCATGCAAACTAATTGGTAACTTTAGCTGCCAGATACATGTAGTAGAGTAAAAAGTACAGTATTTGAAGTTATATGAAATTAAAATGCTCAAGTAAAGTCACATTTAGTACAGAACTTGAGTAAAACTCTTGTTCACTTTCCACCCCTGGAGTCCCTGCACTTGATTTGAAGCAGTAAACCAGCTCTGCGGAGTTCCTGCTCTGCCTCTTGTTCTTTGTTGGTTAAATTAGAAATTTATGGTGCACAGAAATTGAGGGTGGGAAAACAAGATCAGCGGATCATAGCGGGGTCTATTCTGGTCTTTTGGTATTTTAATGTTGCAATTCTCATCAGTAATGTTCAGTGGGCTGCTCAAGGCTCTAACGCTGGAGGTACGCACAAAGCTACCTCATGGAAAATGTGCATCATTACCACACTCAGCCTGGCGCACAACGAACATGCCGGCACACAGGGACACACATTCAAGCTCGCACACACACACACACACACACACACACACACACACACACACACACACACACACACACACACACACACAGGATTCGATGTCAGGAAAGCAAGGCATAACAAAAAGTAACTTTGTTCAACTGTACCAAACAATTTTTTAAATGTCTGATCCATCACTTCCTCTTCCAGTCAGGGTGGAGGCGATGGGTGGCGATGGTGGTGGTGTGGGAGGAGGAGGAGGTGGGCGTTTTTTCTGGGCAGCTCCGTCTAATGAGCAACTCTTTCACCGAACCAGACAGTTTATGGGGTGGCTGCCAGCCTCATTAAGAGCAGCTCTTAATTGCCCTTTTCTAGCCAAAACCCAAAAGCTGAAACATCTGCTGGCCCGTGAACCCTGTTCCTCCTTCCCTGTACCCTCTTCCGCCCTTCACCCTGCTCTGCCACTTGTTGATCACTCGCTACCACGACCACCGTCGACCCTTAAACTTCGTCATATTCACATTCATGAACAAGTTGCACGTTTTTCCAGCACCTCTTGTCATCTTGAGTACGAAGGAAAGTACAAACTGTACTCAGCTAGACCACGATACATCTGTATTTACATAAAAAAAAAAGAAATTCATCTGGAAATTAAAATGACTGAGTGCACCCAGGTGTACTTGTGAGTAAATCTCTGTCTTCTGTGACAAGTGTAGGAAGATAAAATAAAACATTTGATCTGCTGCACCATGAATTAAAGCTCATAGATCAAAGCCAAGCTGTACTATAAGCTATATTTTCTTGTCTCTGGGCTAAGGAGTAAGAGACTGTGGGAGAGTTTGCCTGAGAAGACCTGTTGATAAGTGTTCCAGATACAGACTGACTGCCTGAGGAGACTGATAAGACAAGCAAGTTTAGACAACTCCTCATTGTCCAGTGCCCAAGGTTGCTAATTCGCTGTGTGTGACAGAGGCATTGATAGTGAGTCACTGTGCGGTCAGAGTGGCCTTCTCCTCCTGCAGCGCTAGATACAGAAAAGCAGACGGAAATTTTCTGGGCCAGCAGATCGTGATCACTTTTGGGCAAAGCAGAGAAAGTCACACAGACAAAGAACAAAATCACATGCAGATGAAGAGGAGTTACAGGGATTTGTAATAGAAATTGAAAAAATGTGCATTCAGGTATGTGACCTAATTGGTTAGTTGGGACAAAAGGAAATGAGTCTGCAGTCTATTGGCTAAAGTATCGACCATCAGTGATGGAAATATAACATCTGGGTAGATTTAGGCCCTTGTGGTGATGTACTTTGACCTTTCAGATGTTGGTGTGTACATCGCTATCCAACCATCTCCATTCAAGCAACGCAGTCAGTGTTGACTTTGAAAGACAGACTGAACTAAAAGAAGTAAGAAGTCACCACTGTCACATTGTCAGTGGCCTCCATGCTGCTTCTACAGTCTCTGGTGCGTTTGTGACATTGAACATGAAACAGCAAAATAAATAAGCAAATAAAACAGAAAGACAACCTCGTTTACTGGCAATGGGAAAGGAGTAAGTCGCCTATCTTAAGCAGGTTTACCTGTGTTTAAAAAATCTGCATATATGCGCTAATATTAATGTGTTGCTCAACAATGACAGAAGTTGGAAGCAAACTCACGCCCACTGTCTCAAGCGCAGAACAACATGCAAACCTGCATTTGCAATGAAACGCTTCAGTATTACACCTTCATCAGGCTCCATCTGGATGAAGGTCTAGTAATGATAGATTGCAAATAGATGTAATTTTGCAAGTTAGACAGTGGGCGGGAGTTTGCTTGCAATTTTAGGTGTACTCGGTATACCCAGCTCACAAAATCGATGTGTATTTTTCTGTTTCTACCCTGAGATCTTACAAACCTGAGAACAGAAACTTTAAAAAACAAACCAAAAGATAAACATTGCATCATGGACTCAAATAAAAAAAAATAATACAGCAAAAAAGTATTTCACAAAAAGGTTTTAAAATCAGTTTCTTCATTTAAGATTGTAAAATCCAAAAACTCTCTTTCTAGATGAGCGTGCAAACATTCTCCACCCCCTAATAGATGGTTTGACCCCATCCAAACACTCTTCACTCTTCACTCTTCAGTTTTATTCTCCATTTTTCCTTTTTTTTTATTGCATATTTGTGTCCAGACTGAAAGTCTATCCTTTAAGCCTCTTTTTTTGGACGTCTGATGCAAAAGCGATGACATGGGAAAACAAGGCGATATCGCATCATTTGAAATGTTCTGACGTTGGAGGCGCTTGAAGGAGGCGCGCTTCTTCAAAGAAACTTTTTTATTCGCGCTTGAAAATGTTCAACCTCCTATCAGTGTTTTCAAGCTGCGGAGTGAGAACAAGCAGAGGAACATAAAACATACACCCGGGAACATGGGTAAGCCAGCCAAGTGACAGATTTGTTTGTAGGGCCTACATGTCACAACAGCTCGTCCTGATCCCTCTCACAGCCGTGTTGTGTTTGGGTGCGAGTTTCCCATTGATTACCTGGCTGGGAGAGATTAGACAGGAGGGGAAGGGTGGGAGCGTGGGTCTGGGAGAGCGTGTGCGGTGGAGGTTTTCTCGAATCTGGCAGGCTGTGGACAGCTGGACCGCCGGTTCGAGTTTCTCCTCACAGCGAGGCTGAAATTTCAGCCCCTGAAAATCGAGGGTAATAAACGATTGGGGCTCTCAAAACAACCTCTCCGTGTGGTTTCTTTCCCGCCCTTTACTTATTTTTCCTGTCCCAGTTCCTTCGCCCGGGTCTCAGCTCCGGCTCCGACGGGCTCTGGTATGATAGCAAATGTGATTATGTCAAAATATTTTACTCCAAACATGGTCAAATGGTAAAAATTCCCTCCGCAGCGTTAGTATTATGTTGAATCAGCAGGGCTCACAGCTGTTCTGGGCACAGCGTGGTTCACGTGGTTGGGATTATTCCTTGACCGCAGCAACAGTGTTCTTCCTGATCTGAAGTCAGCCATCCAGCCGTGTTTTTTCGGTCGCAAAGGTTTTTGAGGAAGTGAAAAGTGCTGATGAGACAGTTGTGTAGCAGCACTGGTGCAACTGATGTGAGCAACAACAGGATGGAGCAAGGGCCTTCCGTGGCCTCGGACATGACTGTGTCTTTACCGTCCCTCTGCTCCCACTTCCCCAGTCAGTTGAGCTTCTACATAAACACTCGGATGCATTTTCAGTGTATTTTGTAGCCTCGTAGCAACAATACATACAGTATTCGGCAGGTTCTGCTTTCAACATACCATGACTACTTTGTGATGATAACAGCTGTAAGAGAAATGAAGAAGAACTATATGACTACAACTGCATGTTCCCAGAAGTACCCAGATGGTACATATAAGTCTTCACATTAGCATGACTTCATGGGCCGACATTACTCAGAGGATTCTGGTGCAATCCTTCACATTGCAACCTAAAGACCTCTGTCCTACGAATCTTCGTCATACTTCCGGCCGAAAAACAGCATCTGCCCCCGGCAGTGAGAGCCAGGCGGTCCCCGCTGTTTACTGACAGTGATTATGCGACGTGATTTCGAGCAAAAAACCTTAAACTCACATGTCTCTGTCACCTGCCACTATCGTTTTGTTGTAGTTACGGTTATTGGCAACTTATATAGAAAGAAAAATCACCAAAAACTTCCCCCCAGAGAACAGCATGCCCCTCCAGCAGTGACAGCCTGACAGGGTATGCTACTTACATGCCTTCCACCACACTGACTGTTTACCTGCATGCAACCAAAGCCTGCTTAAATATGACTGGTCGATACTACTCGGACTACAGTTGGAAACAAGAACCTTGCCTAGGTTTAACATTCTTATGCGACATCTTTTTACAGAGATTAACATGAAAGTGCTATCGATCCTCTAACTCTCACAAAGACAGTGAAGTAGGTAAGTTAATAAGTGTATTTCCAGATTGCCTTGTAATTGTTGTTGCATGTGAATCTTGCTTAAAAGTGTCCTAAAAATGAGAAACGGCACGTCCTCACTGCGAGAGCACAACTGGAATGACTCTTAACCATCCTGCTGCAAATCTGAGGTGACTCCCACAAAACGGTCACATGAATGAGGCATGAGCAGTCAATCAGTGGAGCAGAGGTTTCACAGCCCAGCTGTCAGAAAGCTGAGCTTACCTCTCTCCTTACTCAGCAGAGCAGAAAAAAAACACACACTCTTGTCTCTTCATTTCCTCGCTCTTTCTTTACCCTCCACATCCTCCCGCCCTCCCTCCTCCCTCTCCTCTGTGATGAATGGAAGGTATGAATTCTCCTCGGCCTCCCCGGGTTTCTCTCTGAGGCCCTCCGCAGCTGAACAAACAACGCGCTCTCAACTTAAAGGCGCAATCAGGAATTTATTTGAACCATGTACGTTTTGGGTATATTTGTGTATGGCCCTGAAGCGCTCGAGAAGGAACATGGAAAATAGATTTTTGTAGAGTTGTCATAACTCAAAACCTGGGATTCCCCCCCCCCTTCTACAAACTGTAAACAAACCTTTTACGAGTTCAGACTAAGCAGTTGCACGCTCATTTATCAAAACTCAGCTTAATGAATTTTAACGAATAAAAAGCTGTCCACACCCAAATAAATCATAAACAAAGGCAGCAGGGGGAGCCGTGTTGGTCAGGTCTGGAGGGGTGGTCCTGGTCAGAAGTCTGACCCAGCTGTTGTGGCCTATTTATCCATGCCACAGCAGCAGAGGTTGTGGTGAGGGTTGGATGAGTTGGCGAGGCAGAGCATGAAACAGAGAGGGAGAAAGAGTCTGTGTGACAGGGGTGGGGGGTGGAAGAAGAGATGGATGAGAATGATGAGAAGCAGATGGAGGGCGTGTTTCTGACTTTTTTTCTTAAGAGACTATCTGCCTGTGACGCAGGTTGAGCTCACCAGGTGCATTGTGGGTAGGCTGTATGAATTCATGCCCAGCTTCTTGCGGCTCCAAATTGATCGAGGAGGACTGGCTGCGGTGATGCAGCTGTCTGCAGTGGTGGAGAAAGCATGCAGATGATTTACTTGAGTAAAAGTACCGAAATCCTAAGGAGAAGTACAGCTGTGTTTGTAGCTGGTTGAGGTGGAGCGAGTTTAACTACTTAATACAGATTTGTAGTTTGGTCCTGTGGTTCCCAACCTAGGGGTCAGGCCCCCACCAAAGGGTCATCAGATAAATCTGAGGAGTTGTGAGATGATCAGTCAGCACCCCTAACGAGAACAGAGCAGTCATCAATTCTGACATGCCAAACTAGCCACTAGGCATTCATTATGCAAATGGAGAGGGGATGAAGAGGTAGGTGTATTTACCTGTAAAACTACAGGAACACTGAAAAAACAGACATTACCAGATCTACTGTGAGTTAACAGTTTGAGTCAAGTATTGAAAATGCAACCAACAAAGCCAAGTGTGCCTCTGAAAAACCTACTTTTGGAGGGCCATGTAGCCATAACGCTACGCCCCACACATCTAACCCAGAACACCTGACCTCTAGGCGTGAATGCACAAGTGAGCTCTGTGAGACTGTACTCAGAGATAGTGCTTTGAGCTGAATACTTAGGTTGGCATACTGAAATACTAACAATGACAATGCTAACATGACTGTTTACCACATTCACATTTGGGAAATTAATGCTAACATTTGCTAATTAGGGCAGAACAGTACGGATGAGGCTGATGGAAAGTCATTGTTTGTAGTTTAGGATTCATCCTTTGGTGATCACAAATGTCCGCATCAAATTTCATCTTCATCATATCCATAGTTGCTGAAATATGGGCAAGTGTGTTGGACCGAGCGACTGACATTGCTGTCCCAAAAGCCGCACTGCTAGCATGGCTAAAAAGTACAATATGTCCTTCTCAAAATGTAGTAAAGTCGAAGTAGCAAGTAGTATAAAATTACAGTTCTGAGGTACTTTACTAAGTGCAGTTGAGTTAATTTATGTTACTTTCCACCGCTACAGGCAGAAAGGTGAGGCTGTAGCTGCTCTGTGAGATGATGTGAAAGACACAGTAGAGCGCTGGAGGCTTGACAGCTCTTTAACGATCTGCAGGCTGTGTTATTCGACTGGTCTTCGGTCCCCCCACCCACCCATCCATCCACCCACCTCTCTGCACGCTGCAGCAGCCAGAACATTCCTCACACATCTGGCCCCCGAGTCTTTCCCAAACGCTCCTACCACTCTGCGCCGTAATTACCCACAAGCCCTGTGTTCTCCTTTTCTCTTTTCTTTTTATGATCCTCAGCCCCCTCCTCGGCCCAAATCATAAAAGCATGGAGCGCCTAAACGTCATTTATAGTCATGATTTAGAAGGAAGGAGGCTTTCTGGTGTCCATAGAGATGTGCCATCCAGAAATATGCTTTTCCCTCAGCTGAGCGTGTGGTGCCAGAACTTATAAAAGCAGGAGAAAACATAATGGATCGTTTACCCAGTTTGAACTGTAATTTCTTCTCGAGATTGTTTGCCCCTTGAGATGTTTGTGCTGCTCTGAAGCAGCCGAGTCAAGCAGGATTCAATGAGTGGGAGTGGGAAAGAGCACAATTTACAATGATATAGAAGTCTTGTGGGACCATGTGTGTGCTTTCCAGCTGTGCGGCGTAACATTCACTCAACTGCAGTTGTGAGGTACTTAATTTAACTTGCGTACGTCCATTTTTAGCCACTTTACACGTCTACTCTATTACATTACTGCACATACTTTTGAACTTGGGTTGCTTGAGTCGAGTTGTTGCCTTGATTCTTTAACTTAAAGCAGCTACAAGGAACTTTTACTTTTATTACTTTGTGTTGATTCTGGCGACCCCTGTGGACAAAAGCGGTATGAGCACCACCGCCTCCTGTCATCAAGTTCTTTATCTGGCTAGCTCGTGCATTTGTTTGTAAAACAAGGCTATGCAAGATTAGAAACTGCAGTATGATGTAATTTAACTTTGTTTTAGTATCGTTCATACACCTATGTTACAAGTAAGCCTACAGCTTACAGATTTGATTGCTCGCTAATAGCAAGTTTTCTGAGAAAGCTGAAGTTATTAACATTCCCTAGAAATTCCAGGTAATCTAACCTGGTGGCAGAAATGAAGAATAACTTCATAGGAATAGCAGTATGTAGGTCATATAGAAGGCACTGTATTAAATTGAGACTGTTTCATAACCGGTTAAAAACTCCTTGAAGGATCTGAGTACTTCTTCCGCAGCTGTTGTGTGAGACAGCTCGGCGCAGGGGTCAGAGGTTGATGGCATGTCGAGTCGGTCAGCGCTGATGCGTCTGCGGTAAGCCGCATGTCTGAGCGTCCACAGGAAGTGAAGGCGCATGCAAGGGGGCGCGCACACAGGAAGGTGCTTTGTTGTCGCTCCCCGCCAGGAAAGAACTATTGTTAAGAGTACTCGGCCGTGTTTTTTATCTGAAGGCACTGTTTACTCCTGCTTTGTCTGCAATCTCAGGCCCCTCGCTCCTGTACCTCCCACCGCTGGCACTCTGCCACACATTTGTCTTGCAGCTCTTGTGTTTTTCAGATAGTGGCTTACTTTCACACTGTGGGAACAATTGTTGCGACACTTGAGTGCCTGCTATCTGAATTGGATTAAAAGGTTTGTTTGGAGCTGGATAACACCCACTAGAACTGATACGGTGGGAATACATATGAGGCCTGTGACAATACCTGTGAATTTAAAGGTGGAAGGAGAGGCGGGTAATAAAGGGAAGAATGGGAAGAAAAAGTTCTTTCAAGCATGCCTCAGATCCTTAAAAAAAAGCAGCTTTTAAAGGACCGTCCTTGGCATTTTCACCTATATCTTGTTTTTGTTCTGATGAACAGAATCGTCCCGTGATGAAAGAAAACAGATCATCGTCCTTAACAAGAAACACAACAAACTGTACACTTGGAAAACAAAAGTTTTCTGGCTAACGGGTGCTAAACAGATTTATGACCACTAACTGAAGGACTGGTTCAACACCTCCATGGATCATTTGTTTTATTTGAGGAACATTTCATTGTTCCATGTGGCTCCTGTTAGTTTCAGCTTTGTTTCTTAGCTCCCAAAGACTTCTCACGAAGCTGTCCAAGTTTTTGCAATATGCTAGCAGCTATCACATGATCCTAAAGAGGTCAATGGTGGTAATATGGTGCCAGTTTGCTAAAAACCTATACTAAATCAATCTTTAAGGGCTAAATATGATCCTAAAATACATCTAATTCATCATATTTGATATATTTTCTTACGTTTGATTACTGTTTAATCAAGAGGCAATAAAAACAACTAAGTTAATATGGTACGAGTTTGCTAAAAAAGCTATGCTATTGTACATAAACGCACATTTCTTGCTAACACAGTGTCCCCCCCCTCCTCCTCTCAGTGATCCTCTCCTGTGACATTCTTTCTCTTTACCATCGGACTGTACGCTCAGCGTCCCCGCTCTCCGTGCTCAAATCCCCCTCAGTCTGCCTTCAATAGAAATGGAAATTTGAGGCCCTCCCCTACCCGCGGCTCCCCGTCTCCTCGCTCCACTCCCCCAGAATGAGCCAGGATGTTTTGAGAAGTGGGATATTGCTCCTAATGGATTCCAAACACCACAAAAGTTTATTAGGAAGCAGGGCATCGTAAAAGTAGGAGGTGGGGGTGGAGGGTGAGTGGGAGAGGAGAAGGGGAGGGGGGGGGGTGGGAGTGTGGATAGTTCCCGGTTTGTTTTTGCAGAATATTCATTTTACTCATAACATTAACCTGCCTCTTCTGAATGACTAAGCCTGTATTTTTGGTCCGGCCAGGTGGTTTTAAGACTTCTCAAAACACAGTTTCAATGGCATGACAGATGCAAATGACAACATCTGCCTCGTTGTACAGATGTAACCTCTGGTTGCCTCTCCGACATTACTAACAGAGTGGCGACAGACGCTGTTTCATCAACCACATAGTGTTGCAATTCCCCTGATTCAGAATATCCCAATCAAAAAGTGGAATTTCACAATTCTGAGAACTCGGGTTGTTTCGGTATTTCTCACTGAATTAGCTTCATTGTCTAGATTCTTGAAATAAAGGGAAGTGTGCAGCTGTTTGTGTCAGTGGTGCTAAAACTACTTAAAGGATAAGGCCTCTTTATTTTTCCTTATCTTCAACAAATCCTGAGAAAACACCAAAACCAACAACCAATTGATCTGCATAACACTTATTGTATGTGTGTCCAAAGCTCGATTTATACAGTAGCTTATTCCTTTGTGCCGAAAAGCTCCATTGTGATGCATTAAAAACTCCTTCACAGTAGTTTACTTTGATCCCGCAAGAAAATAGTCCCCAACAAATGCACCAATTACTCCACTTTAAGTAAATTAAAATGAAATTACAGTTCCCCCGCTGTTTACAAATTACTGACACTTTCAAAAAAATGCAGAAATGTTTTGTAGAAACAGTATTTGTGTGTTTGTGTGCAGTCGAGTGTGTGTGCACATATGCCTCTGCATAGCTGTGCGTGTAGACATCCAATGAAAGCGAACGGAAAATGTGGAATTAGATTGAATGCCTTTGCAGTGTGTTGGCTTGTGTGTTGAAGCAGTTTGCCTTGATGTGTGTGTGTGTGTGTGTGTGTGTGTGTGTGTGTCTGTGTGTGTGTATTCATGGCCTTCTCTTGGCTGGGTCCATCCTTGCGTCAGAGGCCCTAATCTGGTCCTCTCCTCACAAAGCCTCTCTTTGATGTGCTTCTGCTGCTTCCTGCCATGTTCAAATAAAGCCTCACAATCAAATTGAGTCTGCCTCCACTGAATGCATTAGTGTTTAATAGCGTTATTGATCAGGCTAGAATAATTCTACAAGTCCCTCTCTCAATTCTTCCCCGCCTCGGGGCTAAAACCCCCCACCACGGCCTCGCCGGCGCTGCCTCAGAAGTGAAGCAGTGAGTTGAGGAGTCCTGCGAGGAACAAATGACTTTCCCTCTCAATGGGTGATATGAGGTTCTTTAGAGAAAAGGTGGGATTGCATTTGTGATTTCCTGCTTGATCCTTTAATCCTTTAGTCTCTTTTCTTAGACAACAAAACATAATTTCATCCCTCAAATCCTTATTTCGGCGAGCCGGCATTGTAAAGCCACTTGTTGATTTGCTGAAGACTTCTTGAACTGGGCAGTTAGGCGACTGCTTTCACATCATGAAAAATACGCTTATTTCCTTTCTTGCTGAGAGTTAGAAGGGAGAGTGACACCATTCTCATGTCCGTACAGCGAATATGTTGCTGGAGATGGGAGGCTGGTTAGCTTAGCTTAGCATAAAAGACCAGAAACAGAGGGGAACAGATCAGGCTCTGTGCTTCCAAAGGTAACAAAACCACCAGGAGTTACAGGCAATAAGGCTGCCAAGCCTGTGACCACAGTTCAAGACTGCGTTTTAACATTTGTCAACGTGAAACCGCTGGATAGTTTTGGCGAGTGACCACAGCATTTTAACAATTGTAAGCGTCTAACCACTGGATATTTTTAAGAAACCCTTGGGACATTTTTGTTTTGCCATGTTTTTGGCGACAAAACTGGGTATTTTCAAGGAGACCTTATGACATCTACAGGCATGTTTGTAGCAACTTAAGCCCGGAAATGATGTTTTCCTAACCCTGACCAAGTGTTTTTTGTGCCTAAACTTAACCAGATCATAAGCACAGTGTTGTCACAACATAAAATTGAAAACTGAGCCTAAAGAAAAGTTGCAACTTAAAGAAATGTATCCATGATTTGCAGAAACTGGGTTGTTAAAGCTTCTATCTGGTTTATTAAATCCATCCATTACACCAAACATTTTTCCGCATTTGTGGAGGTTGATACCACTCTCATGTCACCTTTTTAAGCATCTTTACATCGGTTTCCTGTTTAGTATTGATTTAAAGACCCTTTAATCCTGAACCTGTGCACACTTTAAGATCCTCTGACGGTGATCTTCTCATCTGGAAGGCATACCATGCTATATTGTCTATTTTATGGTAAATGGGAGCATAATTTACAGAATAAACATCATGCTGTATTGAAGAAGACGTGACACTAGTGATTGAGACCATAAACTCTTCAGGATACTGTTTACTGAGGTGATAAATCAAGTTAGAAGTAGGGCCACTTTCTCATAAGCTTATATTCAATTGGACTTCTTTTTGAAACCAGTGGAGCCCGTTGCCGGCCAACAGAAAGAATGCAAGTTTAAGGCACTTCCTTGTTTTATACAGTCAATGGTCTACATTCTAAGCCGAGCTAACTGGCTCCTGGCTCCAGCTTCATATTAATCGCACATGCATGAACGTGGTAACAATGTTCTCATCTAACTCTAACCATGAGGGTGAATCCCCCGCTGTTACTGTTTCTTCAAGTTATTCCCCCCCCCCACAGATCATTCGACATGTGTCCACGAGATCGTGCGCTGAGAGAGTTGGCGTCCCTGTTCCTCATCAGTGGAGTCTTGACAGACGTGCTCTCCAGCCCCAATAATCAACCCCAAAAATGAGGGGAGATGTTTTCTCTCTGCCGCTCAGTGGGAACAGAAAAGCGGAGTGGGGAAGGAGAGGAGAGGCGAGGAGAGGAGGGGGGAGTCAGCTGAAGATCGGAATTCTCCGAGACGTGCTCGGCCCCCACCTCCACGGGCCATCCCGGGCCAAGTTAGCCGTTAAATCCCCCCTTTCTTCTTACTGATGACCCGTGAGTGATGTGGGGGAGGGGTCACGGGGTCAGCGGAGAGTGGGGGGGGGAGCGGAGCGGAGCGAGGATGATGATGAAGGTGGCAGCGAAGGGGAGAGGGGGGGGTTAAAATGTAGGCGAGGAGGCGCACTTGTCTTTCCACTCCTGTAATCCCTCCAATTTGGATTATTAAATCTAAATCTGTGTTCCGGATTCATCAGAGAACCACATTGCTAGCAAATTACTCCCAGGTGTGTCGAGGACGTCGCTGCGCATGGAGACGAGAACACAAACCAGCAGCGCGGCCGCTTATGGATGCAATCACACACTGTTGTACAGCCTGAAATGTCTGAAGCAGTTAGCGATGAAATTAAGTTATACAACGCTGCTGTAAAACTCACATCACCTCAATTTGGAGGATTTTTTTTTGTTTTTGCTCCCTGGAGGATTGAGAAACTTATGGGTTGGGCTCGGGGTTGAGTCGGTGAAACCTTTCAGATAGTTATATAAACGTGAACATCCGTCATTCGGCTGTCAAGCAGCTGTCGGACTGATGCCAAGTTTTTTTGAGCACATGAGAAGCTGACAGTACGAGAGGGCAAGCTGATACGCTGCCGTTACCACTGCGGTAGCTGTACAATATGTTGTGATGTGTTGTGGTCTTTTGGTGAAAAGGTAGCTCTGTGAAACCGAGAAACGAGAAAAGGACAAAACTAAAGTGAAAGACGAGTGGGAGTAGTAGCGGTTTCAGTACCCTATCTCAATGCTGCGGGACTGAATATGATATATATAACTTTCATTTAATTGGGTAGAACTTTTTGCCAGAGAGACGTGAGGACGGTAGTGAGAAAGACAAAACAAGCAAAGACAACAACATAGCCAGAGGACAATAAGGACAAAGGACAAATACATCAAACAAATTCAACCAGATCATTCGCTCTTGATAAAACTAGATTTGAAACTATTGCTCAACTTTAAACCTGCATTAACAGATTTAAACGGATATTGACGTGTTATTAGTCCAAAAATAGTTAAAATGGCCACCATGCGAGTGTAAACCCATTGTTTGAAGCCTCAAGTTTGGCACTATAGCCGTCGCCATCTTGGTTTTTTGGAGTCATAAGTGACCATTATGGTGAGAGGATGGAACTGCAGAGGACATGACTCAGAACCTGAGGACACACATTGGTAGCAACTTGACAATCACAAGGTAGCCATAGCCGAAAGCATACCTCGCTTTTCTGACAGTAAAACCAAAACAATGAGCTCAAAGATGCTAAAACGCAAACATTACAGACTATAGTGATCATTTTCTGTGGGTTCATCACTACAAGGGACACCTTTCAGTTGTATACTGGCCATTTGAGTCATTGTTTAAATAAAAAAAATTGAACAGAGCAGTTTAAAACCTGCATTAAAAGCATTTTTAGCCACTTGGGGCATCTTGACACACTGTAAACACAACATTGACATGTTATCACCTTACACATCTAGCAGACATGGAGCAGCATTGGGAATCATTCGCAGTCGTGTGTTTGGCCACCTGTTGAATGTGGGTCTGATATTAACTCCCCTCTCTTACCCCAGACTGAGATAATAATAAGCTATGAGCTAAAAGAGAGCAGTAATTAAACATCACAATTTCACTTTTTAAATACACATATTTACATTTGTAATGCACATGATTCATTTCTTATTTTAATTTAGCAGTTTCATTCCAGCACAAATCTCTGTTGGCACACTCTCTCCCTTTACCAAATTGCTATGACTACATCATAAAGCGTCACCTGCATTAAAGTCAACATAATGAATATTATTACCGTCTCATCACTCGAGAGAAACAATAAACATGTGGTGCGTGTGGTGAATGGAGGGAGGAGTGGATTCAAGCACAGCCTCGCCTTGATCTGAACACCGAATCCTTTGACTTCCTGTCTCCGTCTGTGCTCGTACGATCCGGGGGATTGGCTCACCTCAGCCAATAGAATCAAAGCCAAGGTGAAATGCGGCGCACCCAGAATGCACCCTAGTATTTATTGAGATGTGTATCTATTCTTAGTGCTTGCTTAGCACCTGGCCTCCATGTGTTGTTGTTTAGATGTTGTCGCGTTTTAAGCCGTAATGTCTGTTTATTTTTTTCCACAACGGAAGATCCGTTCTTCGTTTGGCTCAGCTTTTTCCTAAATAAATTGCATGTGGCTCTTGTGTCCTTTTGGAAGGGGACAAACTGTCTCTTGGACAATAGATGTGATGAAGAAGTAAACAAGAGTCTTGCATCTTATGTTACAAAGACAAACCGCATTTTGTTCTGCCGGTAAAACCTCGGCTGATTCCTTTAGTCATTAGCGCTGTGATCAGTGTTGTCGTGGTAAATAAGCAAAGACTCCCAACTGCTGAATCAACATGAGGCAACCAATCAACCATAACACTACTGCCTTTATTGAAGACACCAGACCTCTATGAAATTCTGAGTCATTTTAACCCTCTATCATGCCTGTTGTTGTGGTCAGCTGCCCTCACGGAAATACACAAAGTAGAAATTTCCAATCACATGTTACATACAGGGGAAAATAAATCAGAACAAGAACTCACAGATAATAACCACCATGACTGGCTGACAAATTAAAACTGCACCTAGATTAAGTTGAATCGAGCGTTTTGCCTGGAGCTGTCCCTCAAGCGACGTTGAAATGATGCCAACCAGCCAACACATTCCAGTGTCGGCAGCATGAGTGATAGCTGAGAGTTGAATGCACTGTTAAAGACACGAGAGGGAAGCGGGGGAAGAGAAAGACGAAGAAGACAGAGAAGTCTTGTCCACAGCGGGGTGTTTCATATTTTAGGTCCCCGCTGAATCGAGCCCAGTGTCTTGAGCGCTGGCGCAGCGTCGTCGGGGTCAACACTTCTCCGCTGTGACCGAGGGAGCGTGAAATCTGGATGAGTGCACCTGTATCTCCCAAATCCTGCTATTGTCTAAACACAGAGGTGGCTGTGGGGGTGTTTGAATGTGTGTGTTGTGTTTTGTCGACAGAGGAGAGTTAAGATGTAGAACTGAAACCAAATACAATCTGGTTCAAGGTGCTTGCACTTAGGATTTCCAAACCCTCCTGCCGTTACAACGAGGAATCGACCAATATGTATTTTTCCGTACCCAAGAGTCACACTTGAGCAAAAGTAAAGTGTTAAAATATTACTTCAATAAAGTGAAAGCCACCCACATGAATAATACTTCAGTAAAAGTCTTAAAGTATCTGATATTAAATGTACTTAAGTATCAAAAGTACAAGTAAAAGTAAATAATACGTATATTTTTTACAAGTATGTGTGAGTGACATCACTGGAGGCAGTTTATCAGATTAAATGCAGCTTCCCCTGGAGCCACAAAAGGCCTGTAAACACACTTTAATGTGTAAAACTGGCAGAGTAACCCTTTAAAAATACAGCAAGGATATGCGTTAGGCTTTGGAAAACAACAACAATCCAGTATGGCGTGGCAAAGAAGTTCGCTCTCCCTTTTTGAGTAACCACCTCTTGGCAGCAAACGACTTAAACACCTGCACGCTCACGTGTCAAATAAAACACCCCCCATGGTGGCAATGCACTAATTAGGGGTTAACCTCGCCAGCATCAATCTGGTTTTGACACCTTATGAGCAAACTGGACTTACTGGTTTGTTTTTTCCCCTTAAGAACTCTGACCCAGCAACACATCCACGTGCTCATGTGCCGCAGTATTGTTTTCAGCATGTAGCCTCAGCATGATTCATAATTTCATATTAACAATTGCAATATATTTGTAACGATAAAGACGTCAATAGTGGTGATGCACCCGTGAGGAATATTGCACAACTCTGCTTTTCTCGCCAACTCTCGCCAACTACCGTAGCTTTAGTGTTTTTGGTTCACTTCCTGTCATTGCATCATTTCAACCAGCAGCAGGCAGCTATTTAAGCTTAACTCAAGGTTTCCCTGTATGCTGCTACAATAAAAGGTCATCTCAGGCGACTTGCAGATTTCTGTGATTGGCTAATCATGTCTTAAAATCAGTAGATTGATGTGAAACCTGCTTCTCGGCCACCTTACAAACTGTATGTCATGGTAAACAGTGATGTTGTGGTTTCGTCTGCAGTCTTTGCCTCTGAATTCGTGCACCTATCTCTTTTTTTTATCTTTCACACTCCTTCTCATGTCATTTGCCATCTTCCGTGGGTTTTTTTCCGACCACATCACACTAGCCGACCGCGGCGTCCTGTGCCCAATGCATCACGGCTACCCTGGAGCTCTCCAGAGGAAGTTTCGTTTAAAGGTCCGACTCTCCGACGGTGGGTCTGGAAACCTGCGTTTCTGGCCGTTATCGGCACATCAGCCTCTCAGAGATTGCTCTCCATCTGTGGTTTAACCTTTTCAGACGTACATCTTCTTCCCCCACAGACAACAGATCAGCTTGATGATGTGTGGGAGGGCCATTACACCGGAACAGAGGTAGACAGACAAAGATAGAAGTGGTAACAGGGTTTTTGTGTATCATATTCTGTATAATGTCTGTATAAAGTAAGTAATAGTGAATAACTGAATGATAAGGTGCACATGCATGACAAAAACTGGCCATAGGCTCTGAAATGTTATGCAATAACTGTAAATCTTATGCAGAAAGACTCTTATTTGTGTTGCTACAATGTCAGATTCACTCATTTGTCCCCATGCGGGCCACCGCGCATATCTTGTAGGAGAATCTGTAGCAAGGAGGATCATCTCAGTTTGTTTTGACCCAATAAAATTGATCATATTTTGATTATAAAAACCACTGAGCGTGCAACTTAGCCAGTAAGAAAATGTTGGCATTGAGCAGCCCGCAGTGGAACAAAACGCCAAGTCACACCCACAGAAACCGCTGCATCGACAAAAACTAAACAAACAAAAAACAATGCTGTCCAGCAATTGTCAAAACAAACAGATTCTGCATATATATATTTGCCAATAAACAAGCAAGCGTATTATTTCATCAAAAAGATAAACAAAAAGTTCCCCTGGAAGCTGAAAGCTGTCATGTTTTTTGGATTCACGTGTATTGTTATTGTGTTTATTATGATGGTTGGAGACTGCTGCTGTTGGGCTATAATGATCAGGTTTGTCAGGGAGCACCGGTCTGTTTGACAGTGCATTACCTCAATACATTAACTGATTCAGCTCCTGGAAGGTCGATGACATTTAGACAACGGCAAGAACAACTAAACTCTGTCATCCTCTGTGCATTTCTAAGTTTTCTACGAAGGAGTGGTCTTCATACACCGCAAAGGCCGAACTAGGGGTTGTTTAATGAGACGGTGTAGCCTACGGGGGAATTTCCTACAGTATAATAGTCACAAGCTCCCCACAACCTTACCCCTGCATCACAAAGTCCTTTCGCCTAGCAGTCCTGTCAGCATTGGGGTCCCTTATTTTGTTAACATCTGTGTCGTCAGCTAGTCGAGTGACTTGAAACCCCATACTTACATTTAAAAGTGTATTCAGCTGCTGTTTGGCTCTCTGTGTCCGCCATAGTTGTCCATCACCAGCGCGCAATGAATCCTGGGACGTGGGATCCAATAGTAGGATCCTTCATGGCTCACCGTATCCGGCAAAGGAAGCCCGCATCCTCGCATTTGAAGGAGCCTTCGAAATGGGACAGCCTAGTCGCGTCGCTGTGATGCATTCGGTCTTTAAATGCAGCCTTCGACGGATGCGGCCTAGGAACTGAGCTAAAGTCACAAGTCTTTAAAAACACAATTTCCAAGAACCCAAAGTGACGTCCTCATATTGCTTTTGTCCAATCATCACTCCAAAAATCCAAAGACTCTTTATTTACTATCACAGGTGATGAAGACAAGCTGTTAATACTTACATTTAAGAATGAAACTAACAAAATTTGACACTTTTTCTCAATAAAATGACCGAAATTATGAATCGATTGTTAAAATAGTTGACGATAAAACATTTTTTCAGCTTTGTAATCATGAGAATCCTTCTAAAAATGACTTCATTACAGTCATACATCAATAAAGGGTTAGTTAGACACCAATATATAATATGTGTTAGCAGCTGTCTGCCCTGCTGATGTGCCCTTGAGCACGTCCTCTTCTATAGCTGAACTTGACTTCTGACTTTATTGAAGCAAAAAAGGAACTTTTCTACGGGGATAACTGAACATTATGATCATAAACGGTTACATAAGCTACCCTGTTCTGTGTTTTGTTTGTTTTTTTGTATTACAACCACCCTGTACTGCTCCTACTGCTGGACTACTGGACACTTGAACATGAGAAAGGTGTCAGAGGAGATGAAGGTGGAGGGAAGATGTGGGGTCTGGACGGGGTTACAGTTGGAGGGGGGGTAATGTGAGTGGATGACAATGGTCCTGCTGTGTGAGTGGAGGAGAAAGGTGTGGGTGGGATGGGAGGGCGGTTTGTGGTTGGCGGAGAGGTTTGGGAGGATAAGGAAGGTGGGGTGGTGGTGGTGGTGGTGGTGGAGGGGGGGGATGGCAGGCAGGGTCAGGAGGAGCCCATGGAAATGCAGATTGCCTCTTTGAATTCTATAGCCGGGCTCAGCTTTGATGTAAAGTGAAAAAAAAGAGGGATTTCATACAGACCAACTTTCACCACGCCTCCCTCCCCTCCTGCATCCTCCCGCCTTTAGTCTCCCACTGCTCCTCTCTTTTTTAACCTCACTCCGTCTCTCTTCAACTGACAAAACAGACCCTCGGGCACACTGAGCTGCCTCCTCCAAACTCGTCCAGCTCTTTTTTTGCTCCTCACTTTTCTTTGCACTCTTTTCTCCTCCGTCCCCTCCAACCTCAGCTGCGTTTCAGATTTGGTCGGGAGGGTCTGACCTCTCCTGTTGGCACCAAAACAGCACAAAACTAAATCTGAACTAATAAGTATGACCTCATTTTATTTTTTTTTTAATGTAATTTAATACACATATCAAAGATTTTCCAGAGAACATCCCAGAGAAGCGCCCTCCTGTGGAAGAGGCATTAAATTGTTGTAGCACCGCAAAACCTCTTGACATTGAGACCGAAAGCGGCCTGTGCGAGGGGTCGCGTTTACTGTCCACGTTCACCAAACGTCAGCTGAGGAGATGGAAGATCAGAAAACACCTTTATGGGTCATTTTGGAAGGAAACGACTTGTGTTGGACTTGTGTTATCTTCATCATTTTCAACATATTTAGAATATGGGACTACAAAAAAATGAGTTTTACAGCAAATCCCATGCAAGTCAGATGTTAGCGTTTTTTTGGAAAGGTCAGTTAGCACTCCCACAACATTGTCGGACTCATAATGATTTAAAGAAAGGTATCAAAATCGATGCAAACTAACCAAAAGATGTCTTTCCAGAGCCTACATTACCCACAATGCAGCACAACCTTTGAGAGTTTGGTTAAAGATTCCTACGATAGTCGCTCACTTGTTTGTAACTCCACAACCCCAGATATTTTTCATTTTCAAAAGTTCTTATCTGAAACCCCAAGCGCAGTTGACGCAAGTGACGTCACCTCAATCAGTTTATCCGGTTCCTCGCGGCTCCGACTGAAGCCAGAAAAGGCTTTGACTGCGGTAGTCCTCCTCAAGACCTGTAAACTTTCACGTGCCAGATCGATGGGTGGAGTTCTGAATCAACATCTGCTTTTGGTGATCGCAAACAGTAGCTCATGAAATAGGGAAAATTAAGAGAAACAGATGCAGTTTTTCCAATATATCAGCATTACTGGTACGCAGCCAGGTTACACAGGCTCCACACACGCACACACACAAACACACAAAACATTTGCTTAGCCGCCTAACCACACACACATAAGCTCCTCATGCGGTTCTTCGTGCGCTCAAGACCTGTTGATTGGCCGCTTAATCCAGGCTGAATATAAAACCTTCTATTGTTTTTGATGGACAATATACTGTAACACCCCTCACCCTCCTCACCGATTCGAAACGCTTTCCCTCCTCGCTCATCTCACCCTTTAGCCCTTCCTTTCACCGCAGACCTGCATTTCTGATTAGGGAAAAGAAAGGAACGCACACAAAAACACAACGGAGTTCAGGTTTTGAGGTGGTCTGGAAAATGCAGAGTGGGCATATTGAAATACAGATAAAAGAAAAAAAAGGAGAGTGAATGGTGGGCCATGCAGAAACGGTTGGCTAATTAAATCTTTATACCGTCTTTCTGAGGAGAAGCTAATCTGGTGGGTGGGAGCTGGCCTGTCCTGCTTTTTAAAAGAGTCTTCAAAAACTTTTCTTGTTTCGTGCTTTCTACTTCTCAGCCCACCCCTGGTTTTCTTTGGGCTGAATAAAATATATTTTTTTCACCGCGCTTGATGGAAGATTGAGAGCGAGGTGGACAATGCCGAGCCTCATTACTGGAACGAGGTCTGAGCAGAGATGTCGGGAGAGAAAGGGAGAGGAAGAAAGTAAATCACGCAGCGAGGAGGAGGATTTAGAGCAGAGAGAAATGCGAGGAGTTTTAGCTTACATTTGAATCTATGAATACAGTGGGTGGCGGGTGTGGGGGAGTAAGTAGGGTGAGGGGTGGAATAACAAAAAAAAAAAAAAAGGAGAGGAAGTGTGCTGTAAAAGAAGCAGTTAGTGGCCAATCTCATGTATGGAGGACACACTGAGACTGCACTTTTGTATTCATCCCAAGGAGACTGGGGAAGGAGAGGGAGGAGGAGGTGAGCCGATGATCTGAGATCAGATGTTTCCTCCTGATAACAAGCAGCTGTGATGATCACTTCCAGACGCAGACCGGGTTTTTTTTTGCAGCAGCGAGGCCAGAGGTTGACGTCCACGTGCCCTGACCCCGGCCTCCGGATCCTCCGCACCCCCCCCTCCACCCCTTTGGCTCCATCTCTCCAGCAGTCCTTTTTGACTTGGCGAACTAAGTCAGGAGACTGTGAGGCCCAAATGTTATTTGCTAAATTAGATAATGGAGGCTGCTCACAATGTGTAATGGCACTCCAGTTTGTAAACAATGCTGTCGTGTTTCAGGGGCAGGAGGAGAAGTTGTTTTGCAGCCGATTTAACAGTCGACCTACCTACATATCTATCAACTACTGTCTATCAGATGGCTATGTGGGACAAAACCTTGTATGATTATCATCCAATTTTCCTCATTTTAGCATCTTTCAGATTGCTGTTTTGGTGTTCTGTCCTGCAAATTTACTGGTTTTGGTTCAGTTTTACTGCTCTTATTAGCCTTGTTCCCAGCTGTACCATGCAGCAGTTTTCATGGAAATAGCTCTACAAATCCTCAGTATGCTTATCTGCCCAGCACTGAACATAGTCAAGCATTTAGCAGCCAGAAAGCAGGAAAATTCCCTTAGTACAGGAGCTGGAGGAGACCAAAGACGAGCTAAAAGGAGCATTAGGTGACCACAAAAACGACTCCAAATGAATGCTAATGTTACTCTGTGTGCAAATAGGCGACTGTTTGCTGATAGCTTCACTATATCAGCTTGTTTCTGTTGTCCAAACATATGTTAATGTCAGTTTAAAGCTTTATATTTTCACATTCCCAATGGATTAAAACACAGTATAGAGTTTTGGGGTCTTTAAGCATTTGTTTTGGTGTTGTATCCCACAGCTTTCCTGTTTTGGTTCAGTCTGTTCAATCGTATTAACCTGTGCTCGGCTGTTTTCAGCAGGTAAATAGCCAGATATACATTCAACACGTGTGTTAGACTTCAGTAATACATACAAATATTGTGTTTTTATAACTGAATGTCAACATAACTTTTGCTTGATTGCATGAAAACTCTGCAGGGCAGTTTTATGAAGCTTTAAGGCTGTAAAAATCACGTTATTTCACTCCGAGCCAATTTGGATTATCAACTCGTTCAACCCCTCATCAGAGCTTTATGATGTTTACACTGAGTGATATATTAAAGTTTCCTGAGTACACTGCACAGATGTCTTACGCGTTATTTTAAAAGGCATTTTCCAAAAATTCAAATACAGTATGAGGTACCTTTGGAAAACTTTTGTGATCTCTCCTAGAGTTTGAAATTAAGTTACGCGAGTTTCATCAATGTTTGGCTGCACGGCTTGAGTTTGTAATGGTTTCCCCCACAGGCAGATCTGAGCCCTACAATGGATTGTACAGTACAAATTCACAAAAAAACAAATGAAAGGCACACGTGTGGCACAATTTAATCCGGCTGGGTACGAGCGGCCTCATTAAAACCTCTAAAAGAAGCACGGCGAGAGGGAAAACAGAGACAGGTAGAGAGTACGGGAATGCGAGGAGAGGGAAGAGTTAAGTCCATTTCCTGAGTATAAATTAAAAGCGTCTTGTAATCACATTGCAGGAATGCAGTCGGTGTACACTGTTAAACACTCCCTAAGCCCTGGCTCCACTTCACTCTCTCAGCACTGCACACAAAGGAGCCTTTGTTCTCCCTGCTCTTGAAAAGCAATGCTCAGTCACTCCCTCCTCCTCCTCCCCTCCTCTGCCTCGCCGCTCTCTCGCTCTCGTGCTGTTTCTGTCATTCTCCTCTCTCACTCCTCTCCTCTCGCTATCTGTTTCTTTCATTCACAGCCTCTTTTTTTGGCCTTCTCCTCTCCCCTCCCACTCTATCTCTATCCCCTCTTTCTTCTCTCCGTCTGAGGGCGACTTTTTGGCCGCGGAGCTTGCGAACAGCCAGAGGTTACGGAGGCGACGTGCGTGTGAGTGCGCAAACTCTGTCATAATAATCGTCAAGTTCCTCAGGCGGGCCATTGGCTCGGTCCTAAACAAATCAACAATGCCCTCGACGTTACCAAACAACGGGATTTGTCATAGAGCACTTCCCTTAAGATTTGCTCAGCCCCCACCAACAGCTTTTTCTGGTTAACCACACATTTACGGTAAGAAACTGGAATGGGGTGTGGAGGGAGGGGGTCCTGATCTTTCTCTGCACTCCAAAACCCCTCCACCCTGACTGAAAATATTTAGACACCAGATAGATACTCAACACACACTACCAACCAGATGTGGCCCTCTTTCTCTCTCTCTCTCTCACACACACACACCTGGTACAATGGGAGCCCTTGGGCGTGGAAACTGTTATTTTGTTTAGCAATCAGGTCATATGTGACAAGCTTATAAAATCTCCCGGTTGGAACATGTTCTCCTGGGAGAAACCCCTCACAGGCTCCTCCTCTGGCAGCCTTCACCTGTTGATTGATTTTTCTATTATGTAAAAATAAAGGAAGCGCACGCAGGCATGTTCCTGCACCGAAACAGCTCGGAAATTATCTTCCCTTTGAAAGGTCTAATGTGCGCCAATAAACTCACTGTAGCTGTCTTGGATCCCCCCGGCTTGTAAAATATAACACAGAGAGACTTTTTGAGCGAGCACGTAAGCTGCTGCCGGTCTTTGCGGTGTCATTATTCCACTGGAGTTTGGCCTCATATTTATGCTTTTGAGATTAAGATAAAAATACCACACACAAATACACATTTTCACGAGAAGCAATCACCAAGGTCATCATTCAAGATCTCCCAAATCAAGGCACCATTGACTGTTTTTAAGGAGGATTGAAGAAATGGCTGTGCTAATAAAAAACATGTTTACAGGTACATGCTGTATAGATGGCTACTGTTTATTCTGTTCTATATACAGGTTTGCGTGTGTGCATAAGTGTGTACTGTAGGTATAAATACACATATCTGTTCTCGCGTATTGGTATAACTGCTCACTGAGCTTCACTGCAAAAAGGACACTCGTCGTCTTATTCTTTTTATGACATTATTTTCTTCCTCCTGGTGATACTATAACTTCAAATTTCACGAAAAAATGAACTCGAAACTCCAAAATGTCCCACTTCTGATGACTTAAAGTCAGAAATCCTACTTGTGAACTTGTAAACCATGCACTTTGACATCATGAGGGAGCAGTTATCTGACATCACACAACAATGGCAGCACCCGTGGGGACGGGGTAGGATGTTTTTGTAGACTATAGTACTTATACAGTATTAGTCCATGAATAAAGTACTTTGATACATTTCCAAGCATAACAGTGACGTAAAATAAAATGTATAATGGCATCTTCTAACTTTTCTCCTCCCTATTTCATTTATTTATGCGAAGACGCTGCTCTGCCGAGGGTTCGATAGTGTGTACACATGCCAAAGAGACATTATTTTGTTACAATCAGCCAAGTTTTTTTGGCATTGTGTACTTGGAACGCTTCTGGGCTAGAAGTTGGAAATTTTAACATGGAAATTCTACCTCTGATGTAGACTTGAACGCAGCATAAGAACAGTACCTGGTCCTGCAAGTTATAGATGTTTCCCTGCTCCAACACACCTGATTCAAATGAACGGGTCGTTATCAGGCTTCTGCAGGGCTTGATCTCTGAATGCTGTTTGTGTAGAGATGTGTGCGTGTAAGTACTTCTTTTCTATGTCAAACACACTGAAAGAAACAGTGTCGATGCACGGTGAAGGTAAAGCACTGGAGAAAAGTGGGTCGATCACCGCCGGCTTTCACGTGAACTCACCGCTGAACTACTTCAGGCAGCCTCACAGTTAGACGACCCTGTTATCTGACCTCTTTTGAAAAAAAAAGAAGTTTTGTGTATTTTCACATGTTTCAGCCTGTGTGTAACGTATAATGGCCAATAAAGTAATCAACGTGTTCTATTTGGTGAGGTTCAGCGTGCCTGGTCCTGCCTGACTGTAGCCCCGCCACAGTGAGAGGACCTGAGGCGTGAAGTGCAATCACGTCCATCATCTCTCACCAGACCTGTCACAGGGTGTCTGTCGCAAGGCTGCCTTTCGCAATCACCCCCTGACAGATGAGTGCAGGCCGGGAAGGATTAACCCTGACAGTATATCATTATCGTGAGGCTATTCACAGAGATTCATATCGCTGGCTTCTGAAATTTTAAGAATTTGGGTTGAGTGTTTATTGACCTGCACCTAAAGAAGCACAGCACAGATGGAAAAAAGACACATTTCTTTGGATGTTGTTAATTTTCTTTCTGTAGTTAAAAATGACATCACTATTTTAATGATCTAATTCGAATTTGGACATCGTAGCTGACTTTGTTGTCAAAATTTCCATCTTTTTGGTCAAACTTCATCTGCTAACAAGGACTGTGTGGTACAATTCAAAGCTCCAGCATAGCTACCGAGTGGAATTTACTACTTGTTTCCATGTTCAAGAACAAACTTTTAGTCTCAACTTTTAAGCCGAAATGGTTAAGAAGTATGGAAAAGTGCTCAGAAAATGGACATGTGAACGTTTAAAATGAAATTCAGGAAGATCAGCGATGCAATCAAGCTCCAAAACAGCTAGTGAGATTGTTTGTACAACTCTGCAAGAGCTTTCCATTGTTGTTGCTAGCAGAGATTACTGTGTAATGCCAATGAGTCATACTGTGAAAGGTAAAGATAAGAATGCTTCATATTATCTGACTAGCACAATAAGAGACCACAGCCCTGTGCTGTGACCCAGTTTCTCCAGAGTCCCTCACGTCGATCATCTCCTCTTGACTTGCCATAATTTACTGAATTCCTCTCTGAGCCAAGAAGACTTTTCTCGACTTAAGTAACTACAAAAACAATCCACAATGAGGAAACGTGTCGCACCGGTTTGAACATATTAACACTGTGTACCTTTGTGTTTTAGATTAGAATTTGCTGATTACTTTTTAAACCACACCTGGGCCGAGTCCTTGAATGTATTTATAACCTCTCAACCGTTGAGAAGCCGAGGACTTCTGAGGCTTATCTATTTTCCCACGCTGCTTTGTTCACCAGTTGAACACACATTAAAAGAAAGGTTCGCTCAAAAATGAAAATTCAGCCACATGTCGATGGAAAATCGGGTGAAGTTTCTTATATTATTATTATATTCTTTTTTTACATTTGTTGTACTATTAAACATCAATTTATGTCTTTTTAATGTATTTTTTCATTTCTTTTAAGGAATTTTTGTTCTACATAAACTACATTTCTATTTGAAAGGTGTTATATAAAGATTATGTTACAGTATTACACACTACCAGCAGCATGCAGCAACCCGTCTGGCCTTTTCCAGCAAATCTGTTTCCCTCCCTGCAAATATACAATGACACACACACACACACACACACACTCAGGAGAGCACACAGGCAGGAGTCTCCCGGCCCATCCTGATCCCAGATGCAGGCCTGTAGCAGCCTGTCTGAAACCAAACCACCTTTACAGGGGCGAGAGAAATAGCTCAGGGTGTCTGCGCACTGCAGGCAGGGCTGGGCCCATCTCAACCTCAGCCAAACAGCTCTGGTGTCTTTGATGGCAGCTACACAGATCACAAGAGTGAAAGGAGACACTGATCTGAGGTGTCGTTGGGGAGAACACCCCACAGGCGGGTTCACTTCCTTTTAAGCTATTTCAGAGCGGAGGACACCGAAAGGTTTGTGTGAAAAACAATGTGTACGAAAGCAGCGTCAGGAGTGTCAAGGTTTGATACACAAACACACTCGTGAAGCCTTGACTCGCTGCCGGCTGTACGTCCTGGACATAATGTTCCTCTGAGTCAACACACACACATGCACACACACACTGATATACACTGCTACATCCTACACAGAAGTCGTTCACACCTTGTTCTAGCGCCCTTTAAGTCAGTCCATCTTGTCTCGAGGTTTAAGTGTTTACACGTCCGACTACATCAGAGCTGATGTCGAGCCTTCCCCGGCGACTTCTTTTGACTTGGCTCTCCTCTGCTTTGCTTACATTGTACTCAGAGGGTTTGTTTTGAGACAGGGGGTTTAGTGGTGGAGAAACAGATGAGCAAAACATCTGCAGCCTTTACGGGGGGGGGAGAACATTTTGAGAGCTCTATTATTTCAGTCATGATTAAGACCGCCTGTTGCGACGAGAAATCATTTTTCAAATGAGACTTGAAATGAGTCAAAGTGCCGGTACTGAACCAGCTTTGCCTAAGCGCAAATGTAGTTTTAGTTTGAATGTAGTGTGGGAGTTGCGCTATAACTTGAAGCGGGTGGGTTGCACCATCGAAGTTACATCATAGATTTGAGAAATAACTCCACATGTACGTTGAAGTCAGTGTCGTATGATCTTTTGGTTGGGACTAAAATGTAGACGACGCAGAGTTAGTTGAAGACACAGCGATTTTATGCTGCTGGTTGCTAGTAACAGAAAATATTAAAGGTGCATGAGTAAGAATTTTGGTTTAAAACGTTCAAAAACAGAAATCGAAGAGACAACAGTGTTGATGTTATGTCAAAGATGTCTATGTACTGTGTTGCACAGATGTCTCCTGAAGTTAGCATGCTAAGCAGCTAGCCCCGGCCCATCCTGTCTCTTAATACTGCTTTGTACCTCAAGAGGTGTAGAGGTGAAGCGGAGTAAAGTAGAGACAGCTAAAAGGGCCACTATCTGCACGGCCAACTGAGCTAACTAGCTAATGACTAGCAGCAGTTAGCGGTTACTCTGGTACTGGTGATAAGCTGCCCCCATTATGACTTTTACATATTGCACCTTTAATGTGTTTTTCAAAGATAAAAGTTTTCAACAGACTCTTATCAATGTTGTGACCATATTTTATATTTATTAATCTTGTACTTTTTACTTCACCACATGAATTTGGCAGCTTTAGTTACTTACTGCTATTAGATTTATTTTGCTGCTCCAGGTGAAAACGTGACATTTGCTGTGGCCGATCTTAAATCATCTCTCAACATCCGACTCCTGGTTTAGCGTCTGAACTTTGTTCTAATTATCCTTTGCCAGTTCAGAGCGCCCTGCCCTGCCCCACCTGCTCCACGCCCTGCCTTCCTGTGCCATCCGTTGCACCAACTGCATCTTGTTGTTTAGTTAGTATAATCATAATAATCCTCTAAGCCTGTACTGGGTTTAAATCCTGTTTAGCTATTTATTTATAACAATACTGCAGAGCTGGGATATCGGATGCAGTGAAACGAAGGGTGACAAAATCCTCAGCAAAGCTGTGCCCTGAGTATTATGTTCCCTTTATTGGCCAGTCACTGCATGACCTCTGACCCCGTGCTCACACTGTGAGCCTCTTGGTTGATGTGCTGCTCTGTTGTGACCACATGTGGATGGTGGTAGGAGGCTCCAGGAGTGCATCTGTGGAGCTACAAAGTTTTCATGATAGTACTTATCATTATATTCTTGGATAAGAAGGACTCATTTTGGGGCGATGTATCCAAAAGTAATTTGTCAAAGTTTAGTGAGGTTTTTGTGTACATAAATACAGCTCAAATCAATCTTCACTCTTGATTTAAAAGTCCATGTTTTCTTCTGTAAATAATAATAAAAACTATGTTGAACCTTTCAAGCTGACCACACTGGATACTTATGTAGCGGCTGCTGCTTACTCGCTTGTGTGTGTGTGTGTGTGTGTGTGTGTGTGTGTGTGTGTGTGCACAAAGGCAGCTAGCAGTCTTCCTGTGACTTGTTGATGGGTTTGCTCGCGCTGTAAATGTAAGGTTACACCAAATGGCAGGGTCAGGGCTGTGCTTGTCTGTGTGTGTGTGTGTGTGTTTGTATACATACACACACACCACATGCCTTTGAGCATGTGTTCAAATCTCCTAACGTGTATCAGTTTGCATGTTCAAATGGGTTCACATGCTGAATAGTAGACCTCAAGATGTGTTCCAGGAAATGAACGGGTGAAGGTGGGGGGGGGGGCCTGAGCGCAGACCATATAAAAGCTAATACTCCTATGTACCCCTCTGGACATCATTGACTCTCAGCACGTCCACTGAACCCCGGGGGTGAGGGGTTAAAGGTGGTGGGTCGCAGAGGTTACGACTGATCCTCCCAGGCTTCCCCCGGAGGGACAGGCCCAACATAACACGTCTCTATTTATAACTGTTTATAACTCTCTTTGCAAGGGTTTTGTGTATTACTGCACTTCTCTGGAACTCGCTGGCGAGTAGCACGAGGCCGACTGTGTTTGCTTATGGAGAATGTGGGGCTGCGAAATGTGTTCCTGACTCTGTGTGTGTGTGTGTGTGTGTGTCCCTAATGACAGATAATAGCAGTTTTGAGTTTGGCAGTGTGTTTGTGAGTGATTACACCTTAGTGTGTTTGTTTGGGGCTGTGTGTGCGAGAGGGAGAGAGATGGAAAGAGAGAAGTTTGTAGTGTGATAAAGTGACTGTCTAATTGCAGAGAGCCTCGCTGTGTGGCATGTCAGATTGTTCTTCCCCTGTGGCCTGAGGTCTCCTGCAGAGGGGGAACGTGTGTGTGACTGCATATGTGTGTCTAAATGTGATGAATTTCAACTGCCTGCTTCAAGTCTTGGCAGGCTGCCTGAGCACCAGGGACCCAGTAGACCATATTTCATGCTCACACACAGAAAAAAAAAAAAAAAAAGAAACACCATACATTTTTACCTTTATGTGGTTCGCTCGACTCTGTAGTCCATTACACCACATTTGTGTGCACGAGTGTGTGCTGAATGAGAGCGTTTGAAAGAGATGATGGAGAAAACTGCACAGACTCCACGCTCGCTGCGCCACAATGGCTTGCATTGTTCTGGTGCTATAATCAGAGCGGACATGGAACTTGGCCTGGAGACCAAGAGGTCTCTGCAGCCCTGGACACAGGTGCTGGACTCAGATTCACACTAAATCCTGGACTGGAGAGCGGGCACAGGGGGTGTAGAGTTTATGGTTTGATGATTGGTTCTTTTTTGTTCGAGCTAAAGTGTGGTTTAAAGGCAAACCAGGTCTGAGTTCACCCAAATTAAAAAAAAAAAACACAACATATTTTCTCACTTACTGAGAGGTGCCAGAATGCAGAGAACACTGCATCCAGCAAACCTGCTACAACAGAGGTTAATAAAGTTTACACCGCACTGAAAAACGACAGACACAGTTTACAGAGACAGCGTCCCAGTCGGTCTGAATAATCAACAGGCCTCAGTACTAACAAGTGTCATACAGAGCTGCATGGATGATGGATTTCTGTGGGCTAACCCAGAAGCTAGCACAAGATGTATCACCCAAAATTGCTTATCCAGCGACCTTACTGAGAAAACTGTGTATAGAAGTGTCAGATATTTACACCTTAGACAGACCCAGGCTAGCTGTTTCCCCCTATTTCCAGTCTTTATGCTAAGCTAGGCTAATCACCTCCCAGCTCCAGCCCCATACTGACCATACCTCTCAAAGTAATCAAAGCAATAAGCATATTTCCATATTTCCAAAATATTGAGCCGCTCCTTTAATGCTAAACGAATCTGCATCTCTGTAAAGTCGTTTCTGGGGCAAACCTCTGCTGTAGCTCTTTTTCACAAGGTGAAACGGTAAATGTAAACATGTGGATGTGGTTGAAGCTTACAGCTACGTGAAGGCACACTTGAGACAAAAGAGCCCATTTGCAGAAAACAATGCTGCATTGCCTTCATGCAACTCCAGCCCTCACTACAAGCTGTCTGCAAATGGTTTAAAATATAACCTCCTCCCACTGTACTTCATTGTCTAACATCAACACTCTCAAACTGTCCGTTGGCTGCAGAGGACCTTTGCAATACTCATGTTGCTTTTAACTTTTTAAGCAGTCAAATGGTTAAACTCTCATATTTTCTGAGCTGCTTCTTTCACCACAACTATTGCTGTTGTTGTTTTCTCTGACTTCCTTTGCCACTGCTGTTTCCTGTTTCCCTAGTTTGGGCAAAAAATGATTTCAACAACAGTTATGATGATGCTAGAGCGATAAATTTGTCTCCTGTGCGTAAAATTACCTGGTAAAAGACACTCACTTTACTTCAAACGCAAAACACACAAATACTACAAAAACCACAGAGTATAAACACACATTTCTGTGATGTGTTTCTCTATTTTGGGTATGACTTCACTTTAACTACTGTGGCGTATGAGTTGGGCCCTGTGTGTTTGACTTAGCGCACGGTTTGAGAAGGCTGGGCTCGATGAAAGATTCGGCTTTCAGCAACGGCACAAACGGTGTGAAACAACCTGTGTCACTCTCGCGACACCTCAACACCTTTGCGCCCCGTGCTTTTCCGCCATAATTCAGATGGGGCTCCGACAAAGTGAGCCTGAAGTATAACAAGTCCATTTACCACACTGGAGTACCAAAAAACTGTGACTAATAAACCAGTGGTGGAGCATGCAGGGAGCGGGTGTTCAAAGTTTTATAAGATTAGACCACAAATTCTTTGAGGAGAGTCGTCTAATAAGAGGCTTATGATGGGCCAGCGGTCTCCCAGGGGTCCAACCACGATAATGACACAGCCTTCTGTCTCCTACTCTCTCTCCTCTTCTCTCTTTTATGGTGGATTAGGAGCGCTGCTTTATTTCTAATGTGCATTAGTTTCTGGGGCTTGTTTGTGCAAGGTGTGAGATTTATCCCTCCGAACCGTGGTACGGTGTTCTCACGAGTTTGTTTTAGCTCTGTTATGTTTTGTGTTGTAACAATAAAGGTGTTTTAGAAATAAAATAATTTTCTTTCCTGTCAGCCAGCTGTGAGGAGGTAGAGTTGAGTTAAGGCCCCTGGCTGGTGAGTCAGTGTTTCCACAGAGCTGCTGCTGGCCCTTCTGGTTCTGACTAGACCTGGCCACGGGCCGTCCTGGTACACTAGCCAGACTGAGGCAGCAGAACAGCCACTGTGTGTTTATGTGTGTACAGATTAAAGAAATAGTTTGACTTTTTGAGAAATTTGCTCGTCGGCTTTCTCGCTGAGAGTTAGATGAGAAAGATCAATAACACTTTTATGGCGTGCCGCAGGAATGAGTCCTAAAACTCGGAAAACAAGCTAACATTTGTTGCACTTCCTGTTCCCTCGTCTTAAAGGCAGTGTGCGTATAGTATAGAGTAGTAGGAAGCCTAGCGGTGGTGACGTTGAAGTCATGTGACCAGGATGTAGCTTGTTTATAGCCTAACGTTAGCTTTTAAGATTATCTTGCCAAACGAAACATGCAAATATACATTTGTTGAGGGAACCTGGCTGATGCTAACTTCCAGGTAGCATACAAAAAATGCATAGCTTAGCTCAGGAGGAAATAGCTAGCTGGCTCATGCTGAAAGCCTACCAGCACCTTTAAAGCGCGCTAATACACAGGTGGCATCAGGTTTGTTTAATTCAAACAGAAACTGAAGCATAAAAATGACAAGTTGTGGTTTTATAGGGGGGTAACATCCCAGATCTGAGCTCAAACTCTTCTCATATGACTCCAGAAAGTTACTTCACCCAGCCTAGAAATAGTCTGGTGCATTACACCCCGAAAAACCACAGCTTTTACCCAAAGGATTTAACAAACAACATGTAGTTTACTGATGAGCTTTAGAGGTGCTAGCGGACGGAGTTTGTTAGCTTTGAACGGAGCCAGGCTAGCTGTTTCCTCCTGTTTCCAGTCTTTATGCTAAGCTAAGCTAACCTGCTTCTGGCTGTAGTCTTATATTTAACAGACGGATATGAAAGCGATATAAATCTTTTCGTCTAGCTTTCAACAAGAAGGCAAAAAGGCAAATTTCCCAAAATGTCAAACTATTCCTGCATTTGTGTTGAAATAATTCTAAAATTTAACGTCCGTCATCAAGAGGAAGTTTAATGATTCGGGGTAAGACACGTGTGTCAAGGTATGCCTGATTCCACTGAGCAACTTCCAGGAAGTAATCATCAGGATTACTGATGCATGTTAATGGATGCATGAAGAAGGACTTTGCCTGCGGCGGCAGCTGTTATGTCTCTTATGCGTGTCCGATAACTTAAGTCACAGACGTAAGCACCTTCGCTCTTCACACACCCGTGAGGTGACCATCTCATGCGGCTTGTCAGCGGCGTGTTAAGCTGTAATAGTCGCACCATAACTTCTGAAAAATTGATTTGATTCTGGGCTGTGTTTGTGTTGGCTGGGGTCTGTCGTTGTGGTTGTGGTCTCAGAGTGGAAAGCAGAGGGCAAGAAGGGAGGAGGAGGAGGAGGAGGTTGGAAATACTGGGGAGGAAGACGGCGGAGAAGAGGGTGGTATTCAGCGCATTATGTAAGACTTCAAACAGGTCCAGTCTGGCGAGAAGTGTTGATGTGAGAGTTGTGGGCCCCTTGGGTCAGGTGGCCTCTCACATAGCCTCCCATATGGTCTGCATTTCCCCTCATTGCCTCCGCCCTTCGTCTAATTGGCAGGTAATGTATCGTCGCTCTGGCCTATCTTCCCCTCCGTCGCTATTAGTCTCCTCCGAAAGGCGCAGCGGTGTGGTGGTGATGGCGGCGGAGGTGATAGTGGTTCTGAGCTTGGCACCGCGCCACAGAGAGGCCCAACGCTGACACTTTATACAGCGGCAGGTTTTACCAAGGTGTTCATTTCAGGAGCGTCTCCCCTGCTTCTGCTGCTTCTCTTTCTTCTCCCCTCGGCCGTGGAAGGTAAATCAAAGCTGGAGCTGATACCGGAGACTTTATTCAATCTGATTGCGGTAGCCTCCACCCATCACAGGTCGCTACACACATGACTACAGGCTTATTTACCTCCACGCACATACTACATAGTGTGTCCTCCACCATTCATCACTCCACCTCTCTCCGTGTTATCCTACAGCGCAGGTTTTTTCTTTCCCTCTCCCGCCCATAACCAGCCAGGCGGCTTATTTTACAGCCTCTCTGTTCAAGTCACTGCTAAGCATAACAATACACCAGCAGACATGTGTTTGTCATAAACTGCAAGGCCCAGAATTACATTACAATCATTTACACTTTGAACGAGGTTCAAAAAGAATCATTGTACACCACATTTAATCATGCGCCGTACTTAATGTTCATAATTCTCTCGTGATTTTCCACTGCTGCTGGACAGTGGAAGCCTAACTACAGCAAAACAACATCAACCTAAGCAGGCCTGTTAGTAGCAGTAAATGCCAAACCCTGTTTGTTATGCCTCACAGGCCAAGTCTCTCATTGCAGCGGCTCCATGTAAGGGCCTGGACCTCTGCTATATCCCGATTCTGGGTTAGCGAGCTGCTACGGACATGACATTAGCAACGCGAGCCCGGCTGAGTTTTTCGTCAGGAACATAAATGTCCATAGGATTTTCGCTAACATCCTGTGCCGCGGATCAAGCCAACATTACCGTCTGGTGCACATGGAAGAGCTCAATTACATAACTTAAGACTTTCATTAGCCTCTCCGCTCCATTGAGTTCTCTGGGAAAGGTCCAGATGTGACTTCATGAAGGGCTCTCTCTATGCTGAGCCTGTTCCGTTATGCCTCCCCCCCCCTCCTCTCTCCATCCCTGCAGCTGTAAGCACTCAGAGGAAAAGCAGGGAGAGAGGGGAGGGAGTGCTTTATTAAAAAAAAAAAAAAAAATCAGACACCCCGTAGACCCCCCAATCTCCCTTCAAAACAGTTCCAGCCCCACCCAGAGCAGGCATATAGTCCCCCTTCCCTTCCCATAGGTCTTCTAAAGTAGGCCAATAAGTCTTTTAGCATGTGGTCCCACTGTCAGCCCGAGGTGGCTGACTAGACAGGCTGCTGCTCCAGGCGCAGGGGCAGGAAGTGGGAGCTGGCCAGGAGACACTCTCTGAGAGGCTGCCCAAGTAAACAACCCTCCCCCTTTAGCACACATGCTCATACACATTTGTATGTGTTTGTATGCTCATACACATTCGGATGTGTTTACATATGCGGCGTACTTACACACAGCCGATGCGTCAGCTCCAGAAACACTGACGACCTTTCACTGGGAAGAACCGTAAAAAAAATCTGGATGTCTTACTGTTAATATCATGACGGTTTGTGGATGACGGTAATTTAATTCAGGCTTTTTTGCTTTAGCTGCGACCACAATGCCCTTTCAAGACTGAAAACTGGAAATTGTTCAGAGCCTTCTAATCAAATTAATGGCTGTGTTGTTTGATCGCGTGTGTGCAAAGCATGAATTTGTACAGCTGTGTGTGCGCCACTGTGGAACGTCATACCAAAATCCTACGCCAAAACAACAATTTGTGCCTTAAAGGGGTAGTTTGTTCTACACATTGCTGCCGTTTGATATCCCAGAACTCTTGATTGTGTGAGTTTGTGTCTGGGTATCGTGGTCATGAAGGTTTTTCCATTGCAGGGCAGCTGTTTGTGTGACTGTGTTTCTGGGAAGACAGCGGACACAGGTGGGGAATCGGTTAGCGCTGTGATTTATTGAGATCTCCTTTGCCTAGCATTGTGCTGCTGCCTTCCTCTGGGCCTCAGTCTGCTCTCACACATCATGTTCCCCTTCTTGCCTGTTATTCCGTGTCTCCGATAACAATGATGCCTGATTTGCGGAGTGGAAAGCCCAAACGAGTCCCCCTCTGAGGACAAATTTATTGTTTCCCCGCAGAGGGCTATTGTGTAGGTGCTTTAGGTTTTTTCTTGGGTAGACGCGGGGCTGGTTTAAAGTCTTTTGGGGAAATTATAGTCTCAAACTTGTCGAGGTGAATCTCGAATTAACTCTATAATCCATCCTCAGGTCAAGTCTTCATCAGGGAAGTACAATTCAACTGCAAAACGTTAAAAAAGGATATATTATCCAAATAAGGAAATATTTTAAGGTCACCATGCAAAGTCTTAACTTGGATAATTAAGACTTTTTTGTTTAGTGCAGTTGGAGTTTTTAGCAAAATGCCACCATAAGCTATAGCTAGCAGTCATACCGGACCAAATAAGGCTGTAACAACAGAATAAAAATGAATGATTCATGCTATATGCTAACTTATTGGTTTATTTTTATGATTAAAAAATAATTCCTTAAACTTCCTTATGTGTAATCTGCTAAAACATAGTGTAAAAAGAGGACAAGTTAAGTCGTAAAGAAGTCAGAAAACTGGTTAAGTAAGTAAAGTAAGTAAGTAACTAGCATAACAATCATTTAGCAGGTAAAGTGACTCAGTAATGTCAATAACCCAGCATTCTCCTTCTCAAGTATGTTAACATTAGCTAACATTAGCCACCATTAGCTAGCTAGCTGTCGTAACAGATCAAGTAAGGCTGTAGCAAGAAGCTCCTCAGTGTACTGAATTCAGAAATAGTGTGTTTTAATGCTTATACATTCAAATCCACTTCATATTTCACTTTTTAAGAAAAAAACACTGCACTGCAAGCTAAAATTAGCCCCCACAAGCTGAGTCATACAAGTAACCAGGCCAGACGAAGCAGTAAAACCAGTTGAAAGAAAGTATTTCATGCTAATGAATTTCATCTTGTGAGAAGGAGATTGTGTGATTCAGTCATTCATAAGTTACATCTGTAACTGTAGTGGTTTGGCTTCAAAGTTTAAAGTCCCCATTTTTGTCTGACTCAAATCTAATTTACAACTCTCATATATATACTGTACCACTCTGGAGTCACATCATCCCCGATCTAATAATAAAAGTCTTAAATTGAGTCAACTGTCTACCGCCTTCTGATAAAGTTTCCCAAAAGTCTCAGATAAAAACAGTACACTGTGAGCACACTGAGTTTGTGATTGTTGGTTTAGTAATATCCTGACACCGCCATTACTAAAGCCCTTTGTGTAAAGTTACGCTCTAATCCTTTTTTCCTGCCTAACTGTGCGAGTGCGTGTCGCGGCAGGTTAGCAGGTGAGGCTCCAGGGTGAGCGCAGGACAGGTTTCAGGCCCGGGCCTTATCTCGATGGAAGTCTTGCCTCGAGAAATCCGAGGAGCCGGTTAGACACTTCTAAACGATCTCTGTCGTGTTTTTTCCGGCTGAATTCCTCAATCGTGAGGAGCGAACCCACCGTCGACTGCTAAATGTTCCCTTTTCCCGAACGCGCTGCTTTCGTGTGCTCTTACATACATGCACGTACGCCTCGTATGCGTGTGAACGTGCATGTTCCTGTGTGTTTCTTTGTGCTCTTTCTTAGTGTGTGGGTGTGAGATCTGCGGTTTCTCACAGTCAGTTCTTATCTGCGTCTCTCTGAGCCTCAGCCAGCAGATCATTGTGAAATACACACACACACACACACACATAGAGAGAGAGAGAGAGAGAGAGAGGCAGAGTTCACTTTTAACTATTCCCTAACCTCCCAAGGCCAGATATGTAGGCCTTGTTTACAACTCAAACAAGAAAATGATACAGCCACGGTTCCATTACCAGGAGGGTGGCTTCAGCCCAGTCATCCTCTCTTGTCTCGCTATCTCCCCTCTCTCTTTTTAACATTTGTGGCCTTCAAGTATCTCGCACCGTATCACATCTTCACCATTTCGTAACTTTCATCAACGTCATGTGATTCAGAGTTATATCCTTGATGCAAGATGGTCATCTGTGCATAGCGCAGACTTGGCCTCGGCACAAGACGGAGCAAGGACTTCCTGTAAAAACTATCACTGATGTCATCTTCTGTCTGCTTAAGCCTTTCAAAGGCCCGAGTGACTCAGAGCAGCTGGTTAGTGAACTACAGGTTTGACATGGACCATTGCATAGCTGAGGGGGTGTAGGAGCGTGTTTATTTAGAGTGTGTGATTTGGTGCGCTGAGGTCATATAAATCAGTATCGAACTGATGGGAAACTGAAAACTGCATTTAAGAAGTGAGAAAGAGGTTGTTTTCTCGCGCCGCTGCCACGAGAGGAAACAGATGCTGCAAAACAAAACTGAGAGTCATGTGCGAGGAAACGTGCTGTTTTTAGCTTTAGCATGGTTCAGCGGCTTCAGGCTAACCTCATTCACTGTCACTTGGGACATGAGTGAGGAGTTGGCAAGCTGTGTAGTTTCTCTTCCACATGTCATTGTTTCATGTATTGAAATCCATTTGTTTTGGTCATGGTGTGTTTGTGAAAAGCCAAGAAACACAGAGAAGGTTGTATTTTCTTCAAACTAAAACTTCTTGGGGTAACATTTTACTGAAGTGAATTGCTGAGGGAAAATCGAGCCAGGTTAGTGGACTTAACTGGAAGAGAAATGGTAAAACTATTAGCCAAAGCATCCATGTAAAAGTCCCCTATGGTGTACACACCAACTTCTCGGCTCAACTTTGACCTACTTGCTCTAGTTTAAGGGATTATTACCGGCATTTCTTGTCTGCACACTTTAGGTTTTACTTCTAATTAAGTGTTTAAGATTTGCGGTTCCCAACCTACAAGTCCCTACAAGTTCCCAACAAGGAAGATAAGAAAAAAAAAATGAATTCTGTTGCACAGAATTAAGTTTCATTTTGGTACTCAGGCCTCTAAAAAGCATCAACAGATGAAAACACACTGCTCACAACTCATAAACATGCATGCTTCGATGAAGGGCCACACGGATACACTGCTTTGTATTAAGGATTTATGAGCAAAGAAGTTGGAAACTATTGGTTTTGATAATGCAACCCAATCCCGTGAATGAATGCTAAGTATGTTCCTGCAAAACCAGTTAAGGCTAAGATAAGTTAAGGCTTTACATTTCTTTATGTTGCAACTTTACATTGGTTTAGGCTGGGTTTATGCACAAAAAGCACTCGGTTAGGGTTGGGAAAACATCATGGTTTGGCTTAAAATACCTGGTTTGGTTGCCACAAACAGCTGGAGAGGCCCAATTTCCCAGAAGAAATGTCTGGTTTCGGTCGACACAGTATCCAGTAGTTTCACACTTAGAAGTGCTAGAATGCAGACTCGCACTGTGGTCACCCGTTCGGCAGTGTCATCGTCTGTAGCTCCACCACCATCCCCTCCACCTAACATGTAACATGACATGTAATGTGAACATGATGTGACACGTTTTGCACAAATGTCAACATGGTAGATGGCCTATGACACGCACAAACTTATCTGTGGTTTGCAGAAATGTTAACTTCTAACATTATATCCTGGCGACTGGGCTGGATAATCTGGCTAAAGTGTAGGCTGGTTTGAAATCTGTCCGATGGCTTGGATGTTGCCTTCTACCCAGATCTCTGCAGTGACTTTTATATGTACAACGTTAGTATAAACAAAGGAAATGATTGCCAAAACTGGAAAAATGACATTCTCAACTGGAGTTATCTTGTGAGGTCCCAAAGGTGAAAACACAAAGCAGGATTTGATCTGCTAGAGGCCATTTTCCTCCCATCGGACCATGATGTTGGGAGTCATGAGACAGGAAGACTTGAGTGGTTCAGCACTCAGGGGGGAAGCTGAGGTTGTGACTCACTCGGCCCAGTGGACCAGAAACCCAGAGCACAACAGTGTCAGGTTCAGGACGGGCTCTCCCATTGGTCGTTCCTTGTCCCCTGTTTCCACTGGGCCAGCGCGTTACGTTAAGAAAAGTCATCGCTTGTCCATTAGCGCGGAGCTCAGCGAGTTTAGTGGCTCTGTGTTTGTTTTTCTGTCACACTAAGGAGTGGAAGGGTGTGTTTCCACAACCTGTCATGCGGCCATCACCAGTGCTCTCCTCTGAAGGCTCCTCACCTCTCTGCTCCTCTGCTCAACACATATGTGTTTTCTCTTCCTTTCTTTTGCAGGTCAAGGGGTTGCCACTTAGCCCGGAGGGGGGAGTAAAGCACATGTGACACTGGATCCTGGCAGGGCTAATGGTCATTACTGGGTAAGCTGTGTGTCATAGTCTCAGTCGCTTAGATAATAGGGCTGTGGAGTGCCTGGGTTAAACCCACAGGATCAGGGAGTGGTTGTGACTGTTGTCTTTGTTGATCTGCAATCAGTCTCACTGTGACACATATAGCCGTAGACCTACAAAGATAAAACCTGCTGTTTGCTGCAGGCAGCCGAGCATACTGCATGACTGCGAAGTGTTACATGTACAGATTAAAAACTGCTAAGGCATCATTATCAGATGACATATATTAAGAAGTATGTGATTACCCAGAAGCATGTATGTAAGGGAAACTGATAATCAGAAAGCTTCTGTGCACCACAGCTGCAATACAAAAGATGGCACATTCGATATTATTTTTGCTTTGAAGCAAAAGATGAAAGTGCCCAAGTATTTTGGTATGCGCCTTTCTCTGTCACTCAAAGTCAGTAATTTGTATTGTTTTGTATTCAGAAGGTAAACTTCCCAAAACAGGGAAATATATACGCTACGGGGTAATAATAGTCAGGAAGGGATTAGAGTTCGGATGAGAAGGCCCCTTGTTAGCACAAATTATAAAAGACATCCCCATAATTATGTTAAGAATTTCAATATTTTGCAAAACAAGACTCTAACCCCCCACAATCCCCCCTGTGAAGCCATTGACAAATCAACCACAGAGTTGAAAAGGGAGCGCAGACAAGACGTAAGGGTGTACTTTCACTACGCACAAGCATGGGCCCATTAGACAGTAAGTTCAAAGGTCAGATCACTGTGAGTGACACATGTCTTGTTGATGAGTGTCTTTTTCCCCCCAAGACATGGCATAGTGACCTCTTGTGACTATTATTAATGAAATCAAAGGTAAATGTCATCAGTGTGGCTCCTCATTCGTCATTGCCAGCTTGAGATTTGACTCATCACTCTCGTAAGCGTAAACAGGTGAGTCATTATTGCTACCCATACAGCTGTGTGTCTGGTTTAAGATAACAAGCAGATTGTACAGACTTTTATCTTTATCTGTAATATTCTCCTTTATCGTGAAATATGTTGTTGACAAGAGAGCAGACGAGAAATATATGAAATAATTCCAAAATAAAACTTTCTAAAGTAAGGAAAATGTTTTGCTTTAAAGCCACACCTCAACAGTTTAGCTGGTGTACTTATTTTGCTTTGTTGAAAAGAGTTGATCGGTGTTGATGCGAGAAATTACACTCTCATTTCTGTATGGACAATATGTACCTGCAGCCAGTTAGCTTAGCTTAGCCCTGGACTGGGACCATACACAGAAGAAGGAGGCCAGTTACAGTATTAAGGTGATTTATGGAGTTTCCTGACAGCCAGATACAGGTAGCTTTGTTGCTAAAGGAAGTGCTAACTGCTGCTAAATGTAGTTAGCAACATAAAGACTGGAAACTGTGACTACTATTTGTTTTCACAGCCGTTTGTTTCATTTCTGTACAGATTAAAGGTGTAATTTGTAGAATATGTTAGCTCAGTAGGTAAGGTAGCTCACAAAACACTGGAACAAATGGTATTATGGGACAGGCCGGGCTGGGGCTAGCTAGTTAGCATGCTAACTTGAGTAGACAACTCTGCAATAATGGAAATATCTTCCAAATGGCTCCTTCAAACAAACAAGATACAGCATGTTAATTGGTGAGCTTTGAAGGTGCAGGCAAGCAGATTGTGCTACCTTTGGAGTGAGCCAGGCTAGCTGTTGCCCCTGTTTCCAGTCTTTGTGCTAAGCTAAGCTAAGCAGCTTCTGGCTGTGGTATAAATCTTCTCATCTGACTCATAGCTAGCAAATAAGTGAGTAGATTCCTCAAGATGACAAACTTCTGCTTTAAGTTTGACCACTTTCTGTTGCTCTGACTGTGGCTCGACATTTTCAAGACATCCAATCCCTCCACTGACATTAGAAGTGCAGTTATTGCTTGGGTGGATGTGTCTAATGCAGGTTTGTGAGCTCTGGTATGTGTGTCCAAATGGAGGTTAATCGTGCCTCTCTGTTCGCTGCAGACAAAAGCAGCCTCAGAATAGCCCCTAACCTAACCTCATCACTCAGTGTTGACCTCAGCCCTCGTCTGGTGATTAATTACCCCTCCCACATCACCTGTGACACTGCACAGCGACGCAGACTCATGCACACACGCGGGGCTGCAGCTACCTTACTCTCAGCTGTGAGCGCAGATAAGAAAAATTGCACAGTTAGCACATCCAGCACTATTTGCTCACCTCTTTCTCAAACAAAGAGGTAAGCCTGCCTCTGATAGCGCAATTACAAAGTGTACATGCCGCCGCATTCTCTTGCTCAACCGTGCGGGTTAAAGGTGAATGAAGATTTGGATACCGAGAGTAAAACTACACACCTGTTGTGCAGGAAGAGATTGAATGAACCACAAGCTTGATACTGTTTCCACGTAGGAAAGTAACCTGCTGTAACATGTGATGCAGTAATGGAAGTTTAGGTTTTTTTTCGCACTGCATATCGAAGAGCAGACGACCCCCTCCCTCCACCACCCCCAGACCTGCTGCTGGAGGCTTATAAACCCACTTCCTGGTAGTTCGTCTCAAGGTGCCTCTATACACGCACCACACAAACAGGAAGCAGCCCTCTTTCATGTCCCTCAAAGTGCACACATTTTCATTTTTTTTCTGAGAGGGTGCATTAAGAGTGGAAGGTGTGCATGAGTCATTCTCACCTGTGGAAATATGTCTTTTTTATCTTTGACCTAAAAATATTAACATGAGTATTATTAATACAACAAAAGAGGAAGTATTCTTGTTTTAAATGTCATATGAGCTATGCATGCACCAATAGATAATCATTTTGTTTCCATCCACAGACAAATAAATGCACTAAATGTTATCCTTTATAGTGATTTTACTTGTTTGCAGTTTCAAAAACTCTAAAAAAAAGGAATGCAAATAGACTTATTTGAATAGTGCTGCATAAAAATACTTTTAACCACACAGTTATTAGCCATTCTCTGTAGCAAACTTCTGAAACACATCGTGCTTATCCAAAAGTTTCCTACAGATGACAGAGGGGAGGTCACTGGGGAAGCAATTATGGGTGATACCTCCAGTGACCCGGAGCTAGCCTTAGAAACAAAGTGTCATAATAACGAGTACACCGGCTTTGGAAATGTCAGCTTGGTGGGCTAAGCAATAATAACAGTATTGGTAGTATTCACTTGTCAAAGTTGCTAACCTGAATCTTCATGAATGAATGACGTGCCTTAAGATTAGTATCCTGTTAACATGGAAAATGCTGGTTCTGAGGCACTGAGACAAATGCGCGTTAGGTCACATCCTTTGGACTGTCACAGAAAATCTGACCCGAGTCCTTCACACAGAAATCCACACTCCAGCTGCATGAAACAACTTTGAAAAAAGTCATCCACAGCCTTGTGAAGCAACAGAGAGGGACGGGAAGGTCACATTTTTCATGTCACGTAACAATCCGCCCACATACAGCCAATATAAATTCATTTATACATATAAATTAATGCAAATTGTGAGATAGAGCCCCTTTAACTATGTTTTTGAGCTTTTAAGACGAACCTTAACAGAACACCCCTCCATGTTGTTTTGCTTTCACGAACTAAGCAGTAAGGCCTTTTTTTGCTTTTGCAGATGCAGATTCACCCTGAATTCCTAATGTCTTTATTCCAAACTTGGATATTATATTACTCTTTTTTAAAAGCAACTCCTTTGACTTAAAAATAATGGCTTTCTTCTTCTGAGTTTGTTGTTAATCGCTGCTTTAAAAGGCAATGATTTTATGAGCGGCATGTCACGAACACTCATTTCTTGCTTTTACTACATTTTGTGGGACGTTTAACTATCTCTGCTTGCCCACGTGACACAAAATGAAACAATAGTAGTGAGTAATCATCCCAAAACTAGTCATTAGTGCCTGTGAATATCAAAAAAAAAGGCAGCGTTTGGGAGGCAGTGTCCCTGTTTAACTTGCGTTTGGCATGCAGAGAAGTAGGTAGAGTAACTTCATGCTCTCAGCAGGCAGACAGCTTGTCCAGAGATGGGGCTGAGGAGGGGCGGGAGGGTGGAGAGGGAGTAAAGGAACAAGACAAGGATCTAGCAGGCCCAGGTTCTCCTGGAATAAAGCAACAAGGAGGCCTCCACGGGTCAGCTGTGACGGGTCAGCACCCACCATTGTATGTGTGGAGGGAAGGGAGTTCCTGTTCCGGCTCGTTTTTGCAATCTGAGAAAATATAAACACGGACAGGCGGAAGTGTCCAGACAGCGAGCGAAAGCAGAAGCAGTGTGGATGTTGACTGGAGCGTACGAAGGGGAAGCTCCAGTATGTTGTTTCTGAAATCAAATACCGCCCTGCTTGTATTGAAACAGAGATTGTTATCTTCCTTTTTTTTTTTTTTAATCTATGAAAAAATATATACATTTGATGCTTTGATAACGCTGTCATGGCCCACTTGTTCATCCCATACCAGGAATATCCTCACACACTCATCGATCAGCTTACTTGTAACCTCAGGATCGTTGATCGAGCTGATAACCTCCGCAAATCACTTTTTTCTTTTATTCTTGGAAATGCAACGACCACAGCTCCCCCGGTCGATATTTCAGCTGAAACCAGGAGTGTTGTGTCTTTGCGTAACCGAACCTGCTCAATGAGAGTTTGATCATCTCCAGGTCAATACCCCTGACTGCTCTCCGAGGAGTTCACCAATCAACTTCCACCACAGTGAAACTCCCTTTTAGTTTTGCATTGTGCAGAGAGCAGCAGCCAGTGGCTCGCTTTTATTTTACATTACTTCCATGTGAGATTTTATCTTTCAAACATATTCTGTTGCTTTACACGAAGCAGGAGTTTTCAAAGTCTGACAGTGAAGTAATATGTGTCCATGGAGTCAGCTAGTTAGCTGTGGGCTACAACTTTTTTTATGTGTTTACATTTTGGCAAATTGGGGGGGATCAAAAGTAAGCCGGATTAGTTATTAGCACTTCCTTTTTGTGGTGTACCCATGCATGTACAGACAACTATAACTGGATTACTTCTTACCGATAAGTCTAAGGCAAGTCTGGAGTTATGAGGGCTGTTTTTCTATCATTTCTATGTGGATTTATGAGGCTTGTAATTGACAACTTCATTCCCTAAAGGTCTGCATTGTCTCTTCATTGCACCCGAAGTAACCTAATCAAAGTTATTTAACTTTACCACTATTATTGAACAGATTTTGTAGCACTATGCATGGTGTCTGTAACCATTTTAGGTGTGTGAGCACTTAGATCCGTCTGAATTCCCATAAAAACCCTTGCACACAACTCATTACACAGTTTCACTTTTCAAAAAATACGGGGTTTATTGACTTAACTGCAATCAATACTTACAAAAGAGGAGAAAAAAAAAACAGGTTTTCATATAAACTCACAGAAATTACTGTAGTGAAAAAAAAAAAAACATGGCTGAAAAAATACATTCAACTGTTTTTACTTTCTTTGTGTCAAAATCTGCTCACCTCTTCCAAAACACGTGAAGGCAACACAGAACACGTGACTATAAAAATTAATCGTCCTCCATTATCAAATATAAAAGGCAGAGAAAGCCTTAGCTACCTGGAATGTATTAAATGAGGCACTTCCAATGAGGGGGCCAAGCAAGTGCATCACGCATCCAAATTAAAAAGAAAAAAACAAAACAAAATAACTTTCCTCAACCCATTTGGTCACAGCTATTGCTTGTAAAACAGACTGGGCAAGAACATTACCAACATTTCATCACAACCAGTCTAACGTGAAGACTCCTGAACCAGTGATGTGAGACGTCTTTTAGCACCCCTTTACTTCCACCATCAACCCAAGAGTTGAATCATAAATGTCATAACAGTTAGCTACTGTTACTGTCAGAGTATTGAAAATGTGAAAGGGGAAATGAATACAAGCAAATCTAGTTTAGATGGAATTGCAGTCCAATAAGAGGGAGTAAGAAAAAAAAAAGTACAATAAATAATCAAAACGCAAAACGTCTTTTTTTGCATTTTTTTTTGCTTTAAATTAAGTTTCATTTTGACAAAGTGTAGTTGCAGAACAAAAGTCATTGAAGTACAATATATTAACTGTGAAAAAAGGAAAACTGACAAAAACGTCTTCACAATCTTTAGATTAATATGGAAGATCATAATTTAACATAAAAGAAAATATATTCTATTGTTCATTATCCAGATAAATACAAAACAAAATTAACAAAAAATGCATATGATCACCAATAAATATGTTCTGATAAGTTAAATAAGCAGTGACAAGCAAACCTTCTGTCTGGAAAGTTTTTCAAACAATAATAACCGTAATAATAACATTAATAAAAAATAATTATCAAATAAAGAAAAGCAAAAAAAAAAAAAAGGGATGTAATGAGTACAGAGTGCTCCTCGGAGCAGGTTCTAAAGTGGGGGGGGGGACAAGAAGTAAAGTAAATAGCTTGGAGATTCGATCTTGTCAAGTCGCAGGATGTACAACTGCACCATGGGAATGCTGGAATTCCCCAGATCGTCGATGAAGGGGAGGGAGGGGGAGGCAGGGTTGAGAGAGGCGGGACAAAGTCCTACAGGTTTAATGATCAGTTTGATATCAAGACTTCCTTTCCCAAAAAAAAAAAAGAGCCAGTGACCAGCAACAGGAGGAGAAAACTCAGGGAGAGGTGTGTGTAGGGGGGGAACATAACCAACTTCCAGTTCAAAGTCCTTCCTGCAGACTCGCCCAGTCCACAATTACATAAGACGGGGCTTGAGAAGAACCGTGACAGGAGGGTGGAGGGGGTGGAGAGGAGAGGAGGGGGCAAATGAGAAAGAACCAAAAACAAACAGTAGTCCATTCACCCTAAACACATGCAGAAACCGCCCCAGGCACTTTTTTTCTTTTTTAAAAACTATTCATATCTTTTCAGGGTCTTTATTTTTATTTTTTTTCCTTTTGTCTCAACTCAGTCTGTAAAAACGGCTGCGGTAGATCTACAGTTACGTTAGTGAGCACCCTCTAGCTAGCTCAGGGGAAGTGGTATCGTCAGGGAGGAGGTGGGGGGGGGAAGGAGGGGAGGAAGGGGGTCGGGGAATAGTGCAATGCACTCCCCTTTCCAAGGCCACTTGTGCTGCTACACATTCAAGAACATATGAAGAAGAAAAGAAAAAAAAAAAACAAGTGGCACCTGGCAAAACAGTCAATTCTTGTTTTCGTGATTTTCATTGTTCAATTTCCTCTCCTTTTTTTTTGGCACTATGACACATGGCAGGGTACGTTTTAAAACTTGCTGTGCGGATTGAAAAGGATGAAATGATAATCTAAAGTTGAGAGTTCCCTTAATTGACTACATCCTTACAATGCTAACGAGGAACTAACACGGCGTCTTGTGTCGAGGGAAGACGGGGAAGCTTCGGAATAGGGCAGAGGTAGAGGGGAGTGCCGTGTTCTCTTTGTGTCATCGAACTTAAAGTCACTGGTGGATATGTGCAGTCTAATCGTCAGAGATGGAGAGGCGGCTGAAGATGGGAAGGCGGCGGGTGGTGTCCAGCGTGGGGGACTCGGAGCCACTCAGGCTGCCTCCAGAGCTGCTCTGGTAGCCCTCTTGGTCTGACAGAGAGTCGGGAGGGCTGGGTGGAGACTCGAACATCTGAGGGGACTCCGACATGGGTCTGAAATAGTAAGGCGTGCTTGTTGGAGAAGGGGGTGCGGGGGTGTTGGGCTCTGTGCCAATAGGACCGACACTGAGGCTGGGCCCAAACAGGCTGGCCAGCTCCTGGCTGGAGTAGGTGAAGGGGTTACTGCTGGGCCAGTCGAGGACCTCATCGGGGAAGAACATGGGTGGAGGGGTGACCGAGGTGGGGCTGTCTCTCAGCCCACCTGAGCTGGAGAAGCCTGCGAAGCTGTAGCTGTGCTGCAGTCGAGGCCTATCCATCTTGTTGGAAGAGTTAAGAGGGGAGGACTGCTGGGGAGGTCCACGGCGCTCCTCAGCGTTGTGGATGAAATGGCAGCGAGGCCCGTATGGGCAGAATCCGATGGTGTGGAAGGTGCGGCACAGCTCAGTCTTGTATTTGGGATGGCGGCTCAGGCTGCGCAGTTCATGGATTCCATGAGCAAACTGGCATTTGTCGCCATATTTGCAGGAACCGTTCTCCTCAAAGGGCCTGCAAAGCTCCGTCTTATAACGGCTGGAATTCACTTGGCTGCTGCCGCCGGTGGGACTGGCAGGGCCCAGGCACTTGTTGAGGAGCCTCTCGCCCGTCTCAGAGAAGGAGCGGTCTCGCAGGCGGTTCTCCTTGTTGTTGCTGGCATTGCCAACCCCTGAGATGAGTGAGGAGTGGTCCGCTGCCTTCAGGCTGTTCAGAAACTGGTTCTGGCTGAACTTTGTGCTGCTGACAGAGTGCCGCCGCTGGTACACACCTCCCACTGAGGGAGATCCCACCGCCTTCCTGTCCAGCAGGGCTCCGGCGGGGCTGGAGAGGGGCACATTGGTGCCAGTGCAAGGGACAGACATTGGATGGGGAGCACCCAGGTTGCTGTTGTAGCTGAGCAGTTTGTTGTTCTGCAGGGGACACAAAGAAAAAACACACGATTAGAAAAATATATTCTTCACAATCAGCGAGACTGACAGCCAATGTGGTGCCGATTTGAACTGGTGGGCTGGAGAGAGGGAAAAAAAAAAAAAAGTCCACAGCCTCCTCTCTTGCATGACTGTGTTCTTTTTGGCTCTGACAACATGAGCGGATACAGGCCTATAGAACAGCAGCTGGTTTGGCAAGTTGCCCTGGTTAGGAATGTGTGCCTGTTTAGTAAATGGAGCAGCAGCACATGAGAGGCCAGAGGGCCGCTGGTGGCTACAAAGAGGCTGCATCATTTGAAAGATAATGAAAGTGGCAAGGCATCCTGCTGAATTACAAGAGAAAAACTCATCCCTATTCAACACACTCCCAAACTAGACGGGGGTGACTGAGTTACATGTGTATTAAAGCCACCAGAGGAGCAGAAACCCGCTGTTTTGTAGAAGAAATCTGACACTGAAAACATGAAAATGTATGCAAACGAATAACAGTGCAGTGACCTAGAGCTGTTACAACTCTGAGACTGAAGTTATTACCCAACACACACTAAAGATCAACCCTGTTAATCAAAAAGGAGCAGCTTTATAGGAGCAATAGTCGGTGAAAGCCAGACAAATCTGGTCAATGATTAGCGAGCATGTGGCTGCATTGTGAGGAGTATTAAAAAAGTGGCGCAAAACTGCCCTCATTCCAAGAAAAGATGAAACAGCACCGAACCCGGTTAGAAAAACTACACATTTAAAACAAGCTGATGTGGCACATGTTGAATACGTATAAGTTCCTCATTTTCAACAACTGTTACGTACATTTCAAAGTTACCGCCAGACTTCGGCACACTTTTCAAAGACGCTCACTTTAACGCAAACGCAACGCACGCGTCGACGTTTAGACAAACAGGCGACACACGGAAAAACAGTCGCGTTACAAACAAATCAGAACAGCAAAACAAAAACAGCGGCCACACAGGCGCAGTACGGCGGACTGAGGGCCGCGGGCGTGCAAGCAGCAGCAGCAGCTCTTCATTCCTCCACAGCAGGCTGACTCACTGCGAGCTAACAGGCTAGCAAGAGTTCAACACTTACTAGAAATAAGCCCAGAGAGAGAAGAGAGATATAAGTGAAGAGAAAAAGTTGTGAAGCTACCTTGTTCATTACTTCGAAGTCGAAGAAAGGCGACACCACGGCTGTGGTCATCTTTGCAGCGACCGGAATCAACTCAAAAAGTAGCAGAATTTTAAAAAAACAAAAACAAAAAAAAACAAAAAACAAAACAAACTGTGCTTGTTACAAAAAAGTTGCGCAGGTCTGCTGAGGTTCTGGTGTTTGCAGCTCCTGTGTATTTTTTGACCCAGCAGAACTCCCCCTCTGCCCTGCACCAGCCCCGACATTTGCTTTATAATCCTTTTGCAGGAGGAGCCTCGAGCCATGGGCGTCAACTTTCAGTCAACTTTTTTTTCTCTTTTCTTTTTTTCTCCCTCTCTCTCTCTCTCTGTCTCTCTCTCTCTATTTTTTTTCTTCCTCTTCTGCGGGGACAAACATGCAGTGGTTTGTCAGTTTGTTTGAGATTACTACACTGTTGCACGCAGTATGAATACTAAACAGAGGAGCTTTTTTTTTTTATTATTTGTGAGCACCATAAAGCAAATATAAACCCTGTTAACTGTTCAACTCCCCTTGTGAGCCACTTTATTGGCACATCAGCAGGAGTGTGGACATTGGATCACACATACAAAGTTACTTATTACACTTTGGATGAAGTACACGTTGTGTTAACTAACTTTATTGGAGGAATGGTTTCTTAAATTAACCGTACGAGCCGGTGAAACAAAGTAAGGATGAGTGGATTTCAAGCTCGGCTACAACCTTATTTCCTCCTTTTTCTTAAGGAAGTCTGGTACTTAAGCAGTCTGGAGTTGTTTACTGGGAGGCGCTACACTATCCTCAGGCTTTCAGCTACCATCCACTACTCTGTAATTAATTTACTCTTAATTGCTGGACTGTAACGTCACTCGTGGGACTTTCCGGTGAATTCAGGCAGCTTTTTTAACTCTTTCCGCACCACAGCTATTTCCCATTAAACCCCTCTTTCTCTCTCTGTTATTTAAAGTGTTTGTCTGCAGCACCTCTCCCGCACTCATGTCTGTACTGTATGTGTCATTCCATCAGCCAAGGACGATAACCTGATATATGAGTGACCTCACTAGATTCAACCACAGAGAGTCACAATGACGCTCCCAGCCACATATGAAAGAGAGTGAAACCTATACAAAATCTATTGTGAACCCCATCGTCTTCTTCCTCCCTCCAGCCCGCCCTCTGAATCCGTGACAGAGCAGCCATCGGCCATGTGCAGAGTCAATGTCAGGGTTGGGTTGCAATAGAAAAGAGGAGAGGGAAGAGAAAGGCAGGGTTGGTGGTGGTGGTGGTGGAGGGGGAGAAGAAAAGAAGCTGTTAACAAAACAAAAAAAAAAAAGTTGGAGTTGGTGGAGGAGGGGATGATGGCGTGAGGGGGAGATTTACGGGGGACGTTTATTACTACACAGCGTTGCCCCAGGGAGGTGAGGGAAGAGGGGTGGGGAGAGAGAAGCAAAACATTCCCTTTTCCCTTCCTCTTCTGTGCCTATACAGAAGCCACACAGGGGGTGGAGAGCTTTGTCTCACCGCCGCAGAGGAGGCAGGGGAAGTTGTTTTTGTACTAGTTGAGATAGAAAAAGAGAATAAGCAGGGACTGAGTGTAAACTTCTTTTTTTTTCTTTTTGGTCATGATGTTATCCTTGATACAACTTCATGAGATATTCTGGACCCAGTCAGCAAAGAGCGAGGGTGTGTGTTTTTACATAGAAAAGAGTTTTTACGAGCCGAGGAGCTGTGTGGAGCAATCTCCCCCTGGAGTGCTTTCACAGACGACAGGGTGGGATGACAGACTTGCTGGAAATCACGTCTGCAGTTCAAAGGCCCTGTCACTGATTGATTAAGTAGATCAGATCGATTGCCCTCCCCCTCCTCCCCTCCTTCCCTGCTGTAGTTATTCTTCGGAGGAGAAGGAGGAGGAGGGGAATCACAGCACTTTTCTTTCCCTCTAGCTGGTGTGAAATGATCTAAAGAACTCATAATGTGTCACACATTAAACATTATTGCAGTACAGTGAATGCACCGGCAGGAGCTGCGATGTTAGCAGGTCAGCAGGGCTCAAAACACAAGCGGCTGACTCTCAGGGAAATGTCTTCGTTACTGGACCTTGGCCCCGAGTGGCCTCGCGAACTGCACTTGTTTACTTTAATACTCTCAGATGTATTGTGCCTGCTTGATATTGTGCGATGCCGTTATCCTTCCAGGTTTAGGAGGAGGCACCTGTTTCCTGCCAAAATGAAATAAAAAAAAACTAAACAAAAACAAGTCAGGCTGCTCTCAGAGGGTAGCTGTTTCCAGATGTAATTCTGACACAGAGCTTTGACTTTTTACTTTTCAACGTTTGGTTTTGCGAAAAAAAAGTTATGTTAGTTTAGACATTTATATATCTGGGTGACAAAATGAATTTGTATTAAAGTGTGAAGGAGAACGCAGAAACATACTTAAAGAACGGAAGCTCCTCTCTCCCACAGAAAACAGTGCTCCTGAAGTGGCTGAAATGCCTTGTCAGTAGTCTATAATTCTGTGACTTTGTGACATCACACTATGTCACCATGTCACACACAGCCTAGCGGCTAGTTTGGCACGAAGTATTTAAGCACAGCTGCTCTGTTGCTGTTGTCGTTAGCGGTGCTGGCTCAGGTGTGTGTGAGCTGACCAATCAGAGGAGACTAGGTGCTCGGGAAGAGGGGAGGGGCTTAAAGAGACAGGAGCTCAAATAGAGCGAGGGGGAATACAGTGCTGCAGCACTGGACAGTATGTGTTTTTTTGAGCATTAAAGCATGTAAACCTATTCTAGTAGTAACCCAAAATAAAATTATGAACCTGAAAATGAGCAAAATATGTCTCCTTTAATACATTTTCTATATCTCTATCTTTATCTTCTTTATATTTAGGCTATATTTAATTGTTATCAACTGTGTTTATCTTCAAAACATCTCCCTCTGAAAGAGTTGAGATCATGTCCTTAAATTGCCTTTGTTGGCATTTTAAAGTGTAGGTTGGACTGCATAAGAAAACAGGATATGCAGTATTCACTCAAAGGTGACCTTTGACAGTAATACTGAAATTTACAGTAATACTGAAATTTACTAAAGGTTACATTCTAATAACCACAAGTGTTTTTTTGATTTTCTTTGTTTGGTCTAGCAAATGTCAGAAAATAGCGAAAAAATACCATCTGAAGCCCAAGATTATATATTCATATGTCTTGTTTTGTTCAAACACCAGTCCAAAATCCAAATAATATTCAATGTACAGTCGTCTATGCTGAAGCAAAGCAGTAAATTCTCCCAAAATAAAAGCTAGAACTCTTGATTGACAAATGGATAAAATAACTTTCGACTGTAACTCTATGTATATGCCATAAATGCTTGTAAAAGTCAAGGACGAAGTGAAGGAGTTATGAGTTTTTCCTGCCCAATCTTTCAAACTAGACCCCAGCTCCTCAGCCAGGATTTTCCACTCACTGTTGACAGACTCGAGTTAATTTCTGCAGATTTGTGCTCCTTGAGGTCACAGCTGTCCTCCTCTGGCCTGTCCGCCCTATCAGTCTCTGATGGGGCTGCAGTTAGTCACTCCACGGCCTCTGCTGGATGGTTTGATTTCTCTGATGACCCCCCTCCTGAGAAGGGAGGACGGGGATGAGGCTTGAGGTCACTGATAAGGTTTAAGTGGGATGACTGGAAGTTAAATAATTGTATCTTACAGAACAGGAGATGAAAGAAAGCCTTGGGAGAAACACAACAAATTGGAAGTTGTCTTGTAACAGCAACAGTTAACCGTAGTTCCTCCTCTCAGCCAACGGAGGGCAGAGTTCTTCCTTTTCTCTCCTTCTTTTCCAGCATTTCCTATTTACTCCCCTCTCTTTGTCCACTATTTAAAGTGTCTCCATGTTTACTTAAAGCACAGATTTAGATGATCAAAATGGTTTAAGCAGGAGTGGGAACTTCTAAGATTAGACGAGCAGGCCAGCGCAGTCAAACACAGCTCTCCCCTTGTGTGGCTTTGAGGTGAATTAGGACTCAGCACAAGTCTGTGTATTGTGTAATCAGCCTTTCCACTGACACACTAACTTACTGGCCTTATATGAAGCAAAGAGACTTATCAGCTATGAAACACAAATGCTCGCGGTAATCTCAAGCTGTGCCGCACCACATCCCACTTAGTCCGACCACAGGCTCATTAAACAACATATTAAAGGAGAAATAAGCAGCATTTTTACTGCCTCATGATGCAACATGTATATTCTGGGATTGATAGGGTTGTTGTTAAATACCAGTGAAGTGTTTGCCACAAAGAGGCATTCTGATTTCTTATAAAGTTAATTTTCCAGCAGAAGTTTCAGTTTTGGAAAGAAAACAGCCATCCCCCGCACAGTTGCATTTTCAATTCCATAACACTGAAATGTGTTGCGAACAACTGTAAGTGGAACATCTCCTCTTCGCGAGAAATGTTTTTTGAATCTCGTATATTTTGGTGAATTATTACGTTATTATTAGTGTCAATTACAGACAAGCATGCGGTGGTGGAAAATCCCGTCTTTTACTGAAGTACAAGAAGGATCATTTAAAAGTGCTTTGCATAAATAAGTCAAAGAGAGTTTTTTCAACAAAATATAAAGTACTCATTATACGAAACAATACTCTTTTGGGTGTTATGTTATCTTATTTTTTTTTTTATCCTTTAATCATTATAGTGGAAAACTCAGAAAGGTCATATTTAAAATATTATTGAGGTAAAAAATGCAAACTCAGAGGAAAGTAAGGTCCCAAGATCAGCGTTTGAAGCTAGAAAGGTTACAGTATCATTAATATCAATCAATGATTTTTATTGTCTTATTAAAACATCTTCTCCAAATCTACAGCTTGCACCTTTAATGTGTAAGATGCATTTTTCTGTTGTAGCAGGTGGAAGTGGAGCTTATTTGATCTATTTTACTGCATGTACAGGTAGTTAAACCTATAACCACAAGGTACAAGGTTCACTTATTTATCAGTCTACATCATGGGGTTTTACAATGAAATCCAGCTGTAGTCCCTGTTTGCTACTCACAAAGCAAAAATGATAAAAATGGATGAAAAACCATCAAAAAGCAGAAGCAATCCACACACTCCAAACAACAAAAAGAATCAAAACAAGCAGGGAAAGCCTTTATTATAGTGGCGAAATCAATAAAGTTTTTCATGTACTTACGAACAGTAGTTATATTTACAGTACATTTCACCACTTGAAGCATGATACATCACATAAAACTGTTAGTCAGAGCTGAAACATCTCCTATTAAAAGCCATGGATTACTTAATTCTTCCATAACTTCCCATTTTTCCTAGCATGTGAGCACATCTTTCGAAACACTGACCGGATGGCTAATCAGCCCGCTGATTGTTGAGCAATCATCGGTTAAGGGTGGCCAAGTTCGAACTGAACCGGGGTTTGATTTCTTGGATATGTTGTCATGAGTCGACCCACATTCGCTGTGACGCTGCGTGGGTTTACTTTCTGTATACATTCTGTTCCCCCACATCCCAATTTGTGTGATCCGGTTAAGCTTTGACGGCCAGGACGCCATGATTGCCCCCTTTCATGTCTCATGGTATGTTTGCCAAATTCATATGGGAGGACTGTGGTCATCTCGTAGGGTGAAACTCGCCTCAGAGGAAGAGGGTGAGGGAGAGAGAAGAGAGGGAGGGAGGAAAATGAGAACGAGCAGCGATTAATTGTCCATAAGAGTAGCCACAGCATTGTTAGTGGTGAACCACCAGCTGCTCTTGCTGATGTTGTTCCCATGAATCGCTCCAACATGCCCATCCACTCGCATCCACTGCCCTTCATCTCACGCTGGGTGGGATGCGGCATCAGTGCGGGGCTCATTTGGATAGCTCTGACACGTCACGTCATTACGATCGCGACCAGAGTTCAAAACAAACACCATATTGGAAATGAAAGTCCTTGGCCCTGTCGCAGCCAATTCGCGGCGAAACAGAAGAAGAGTAATGATGTTTTGGTTAACTGCGAGGTCGCAAAAATAGCAACAAAACAAGAGTGAGGGGTCGGCGTTTAAAGGAGATTTACTGTCCAATTCTCTGCTGACACGCCGGTCTCTAGAGGAGGGTTGTATTTAGAACGAAAGGCCAGCTTCCTCCTCTGACTTCCTGACCCGTGTTTCCTGAGGAACAATCTTTCTGTCTGTGCGGAGGGCTCATGGGAAGGGAGAGTTCGGTTTTCCACTCGCGCATTAGGGGTCGCAGAGGAAGACCCAAAGGTCAAAGTCATCAAGCGATAGAAATGAGATGGCGACCATAGCTATATGATACACAATGCAGAGATGGCACACTTAGGGACGAAGAGAGCAATCTCGTTGCTCAGCGTGCCTCCGCTTGGGACTGGACAGACCTGACCTTAGTCCAGGTGTCATGACCATGCGGCGGACGCTGAAACGAGATATTCCACAGCTCCTCACTCAACACAGGGAAAAATCAATGGGCTTTGTATGGCGTCTGAACAGTGGAAAGCATTCTCCCACCAAAAAAGTCCTGCCCCTGTCCCATCTGTCTCCATTCTCCAGCAGTCCCAGACCTCACAACCGGCCCTGTGTGGTCACTCCTGGACTAGAATTACACAGTCCGTGTGTCCGGCTCTGGACAATACACAAAACCAACCGCCCGTGTGGCCCTGCCCACTTTTCTCACACTTTATCCCTGCAGATTTATTGAATTGGATGTGTCTGCTCTCCAGTTAATGATATTTCTCCAGATGCTGTTGATGAGGACGCACTTCTGACATGGTCGCAGTTAGTGTTTGACAACAGCTCCCCTGTCTTAAATGAGACACTGGATATTAGCTTTTGGTGATGCATAAAGTGATGGGAGCGTGGTTTTGATTAAATGAGCTGTGAGAAAAGGATTAGTTTTTTGTGAAACCGTCCTCAGTGAACCCAGAGCATATGGTGATGTCAAAGTCTGTGTTGATGTAGGCGTGTGATGATTTATTGTGAAAAATGTGTTTTATTGTCTCAGCTCTAATTTAAACCGTTGTTAGCGCCTGCCTTTATTGCCAGTAGAATGCTACAAATTACAGTTATCTGCTCAACTGTTTGATGAATGCACCACTGCAGGACATGTCTGTTTTGTATCAAGGCTTGTAATTTTTCTTTTTTCTTTTACTACTCTCCATGTAGGGAGGAATGGTCAGGTTTGTGATCATTTTGGGGGCCGAAGAAAACACAAATCAGTAGAGCGCATACTTCCGCTAAGGCCCAACAGTCCACTTTAATTCAGTTGAGCCTAATCCAATATCAAACTTGATAGCCCTGGTTCACTCTAAATTTTAAACCACCCGTAACTGCTTCAATCAAGATCCGCATCAGATCGTACGCCAGCCATCTGAACATCAAGATCCCTGCATTCTTCCATGAGAAATCAACCCAATCTCCCTATCTGGCAATATTCAAGAAAGTGAGAAAACATTTCTGGATCCGTCCTTTTATCTGGATCCACAAGAAAAGTTAATTAGCAAATTCTTATTCGTATGAAACCTCCAAGGGCATTTTTGAACAACATACACAGACCAACATGTCTCTGGACGCAGTTGGACATCCCTACAACCAATCAGAGCAATGAAGTTAAGTTAAAATGACAGCAGAACATGCACGTCCCAAAGCACAGATTAACTGTGAGCTTGTTAGCGCCCACTGGATCATACTTTAGGGAAGCTAGCTAGCTACTTCTTTGTTTGTACTGGCATTGTTAAAATGTCATCAGCTCGACATCTACTAGCGAGCTAGCTTCCGTCCGTGGCAACCACGAACACATTTGGCCCAAAGTCTCCGGGGATCGCGCAATAAAACGAAACGCCAGTTGTTAATGGCTGTGATTGGCCCGTCACGAACCAGCATGGAATCATTCTGAACGGGCGGGGAGGAAAAAAAACGCATCAAAACAAATGAATCATGAGCTCACAAGTGTGTCGAGTTTTTGAGCTAGCAACTTAAAGAAATGTGCTGCACGTACAGAAAACAGAAATGCTTTTGTTCTTTGTTTTTAGCTGTGTTTTCTAGTTGTGTTGTCTGTATTTGGAGCGCGTTTCTATACTTGAACTCTGTGTTTGTGCTGCATTCCTGTATCTGGTAGTATCACTGAACTATAGCACACTGCCGTCATATATGCTGCCACTGGTATTGGGTGATTTTCTTGCTGAAAAACCAATTTCCCTATAAGTCAAGGTGTAGAAATGCGTATGTAAGGAGACAATGGGTGGAAAAGTTGTATGTGGGTGTCGTGGTGAACCCTGTGCTGTTAAAACAGTTTGCTATCTTTAGAGCTACAGGTGTTTCACTTTCAGCAGCAGATTATTCATCTGTTAAACTGCACCTTTGCCTTTCCTCCCGAGATGAAAAGTCCTTGTAACGTCTGCTCTTTTCTTCTCTGTGACCCGCCGTGACTCCCAGAGAGTCGCATGAGCTCGTGAAGTGTATCCGTCTTCGCTTAAAAGGAAAATGATGAGGAAATGAGCAAAACTCAAGGTATGCGGATAAAGATCAAGGAGCCCGATGGCAGAAAGATTTCCTCGGAGGGAAAACAGATAAAAGTTTGAACTTCATTTTACTTTCTCGAAGGGGCCAGAACACGTCACCATCCTACCTCCTTGATTGTAATTTTGCAAAAGTGTCCCCAATCAATCAAAGAAAACAACTCGGGGGGGATATCGTGTGATTGCCCTCAGTGCATACACCGCCCAAAATAGAGTTTGATGTCCAGGATGAGTCTAAGCTGCTTCTTTTTCTTCTTTTTTCTGTGTAAAGAAACCAACCCTCTGGGTCTTTGAGGCCGGTCCAGTCCAAAGGCCCCCAACTGTTCCCCACTCTGCCTCTCTTTCTCCTCTCCCTCTTTCAGACTGTCTTCTTCCTTGGCAGTGAAAGAAAGTGCAGCTGTGTGGAGTCCTTTGGGCTGAATGAGAAGAATCAGCCCATTTGGTTGACTTTCCTGGCCAAAGCTATAATTTTCTGCTGCCAGGGCCTAACATCCAGGCCAGAGCAGTTCCTGGGCTCCAGCCACTTGTATCAAACAAGACAATGGGGATTGTCCTCCAGCCATATAACACACAGGGGTCCAATTGCCTGTCTGCCAAAACGTGGAAGAATCTAGGGGTCCAGACTTAAACACTACCTTCACAACAAGTCAATTAGTCTATGTTTGGGTCTTGAGGGGTCTGCAGGGTGTCTGTAATGTCTTAAATTCAATCAGGCCTTAAAAGTCATTAGTCTAATTTTCAACAAACATTCAATTTATTTTAATTTATTCAGCTTTTAAATTTGTTTTGTTGAAATTGAGTTCTTCTGCATGAAATTCAACATTTCTCTGACATTACAAATCTTTAAACCACTGAACCTAATACTTCCTTTATAGTTGCATTTAACTGCTGGCAAAATGTAGCTCAACCTAACTCAGTCTAGTAACCAACACAAGTGTTGTAACGCATGTATAAAAGAAAAAGGACGCCGTTGGAGCTGAGTGTCTGTGTCTCATGGATTTCTGTACTTTAAGACAGATTTCTAAGTTGTAAAAGAACCACCACAACTTAACGACCTTCATGAAGAACTTTATTCATTGATTTGCACAGAGCTAGATTATATTTTATGGAGAAAGTATTTTATGGTTTTCCCTCTGATGTCTATGGACAGATAGCTTTTCTTGTTGCTAAAGTAGCTGCTAACTACTGACCCAAATTATGATAGTGAAACGAGTCATTTCACGGGGTTGTGACGCTTAAAAAAAAAAAAGATCCAGCGTTTTACAGACCCTTACCTCACAATGTAAACTAAAGTCTTTTTGGGCCACAGTGCGCCAGGTGACGATGTGATTACACGGTTTGGCCACTACGATCACTGGCGTCAAAGCCTGCCACTGTTCCTTAGCCGTACAGCTAGGTTATTGATCCTAATTGTTGGGTCAGCCCCAGGGACAAACTTAACAAGAAAACCACCTCAGTTCTGTATTCCCCATCATCAAACTGGCCTCTGTCTTCTCAGAGGCTGCGTCCCGGTTCATGCTCACTAGTAGCTGCCAGCCTGCTTAGTCGGCCGTGGTTTGCTAGTTGGTTCGTGTGATTTCTAACAGAAATCATGAGAACCACATGTTATTTTCTTCATGCTACTGCCAGATGACGTCCCATTTCAAGGTACTGACACTCATTTCTAGAAGAATTCCTCTTACAAAAGAAACTTAATTAAGAACAAGAGGAGTTACTTCACCCGACTGGCACAGTTTTGGTCCTGATTCAAGAACAATGAGATCAGAAGGCTGAATACAACTCTAAATGACTCGTCAAAGCAGATGTTTATTGTAATTTGACCAGTAACATGTGTGTCAGCAAGTTTTCCTGTTTGTGACGAGGGGCTCTAACAATCAGAAAAACAAATGAATTATGCATTAAGCTCGGTTTTGGCTGTTGCGAGTGGTTTGATGTCATTAACATGCCCTCAGAAACATACACAGCAGTGCTTGTGTACGTTTCCAGTAAGCACTATTAGTGTCACATCGGGCCCAAATGGCAGCCCACGTGACTCTGTCAACCCAGGGGAGTACTCACATTATTGCTGTGTTGTGTGACAGCTGAATATGGAAACACTTTTTGTGCTTGTTAAATACTTTCTGGTTTGCCCTTTTTTTTCTTGCCTCGCACTCTTATAGGTTCTACAAAGTCTAGTAAAATTGAATGGCTTTCCCAGAAATGAAAGTTTATTGTCCCCCTCAGCCCACCCGACTCGTAAATAATGGCACATTTACCAAAAATCCCAAGCCGACGGCCCCCACCTTCATACCATTACCAGTACCATTACTATACGCCAAAACCGCTGCCAAAATACACCCAAAACAATCCCCCTTTCTCCTCATTGAAACCTTCCAACTGTCTGTTAACAGTGTTTACTTCGGTACAGCCGGAGCCAACTCGAGACTCAGAGGGAAGAACAGTCCAAATGCTGTTGGGAAGTGTATGTACACCATTAAACTCCAGTCTTCATTTTTAACTTTCTTTATCATAATAAAGAGCTTAAAGTACTTTAGCAGACATTAAAGGACGGCCTTCTCGCTGTTTGACTTAAGACTGCATAGCACCAGCTACAGTTTGATCCAGGGTTAATAAAACTCACTACAGGTTACAGCTAGAAATGGATTGTAATACAGGATGTGAGTCACAAAATTAGCTTTGGATGCTAATTACTTTTTTTTTTACTGTACTGGCTTATGTTCACACGTACACTCACAGAAAGACGCAGTCAATTTCCAATGTGAGACACTTATTGAGATCTTCTTACGACGCCAACTCACAGTCGGCACGATCCAGTAAAATCAAAGATATTATGAAGAGGCGGATGAAATGAGTTCCACATGAGAAAGATCCCTATGGGGAAAACCTGTTAATATGTTTAATATGGTGACCTCAATCATTTATCATATTTTGATAAAATCTCAGTGTCAGACTTGGCCTACGCAGCTGTTTCCTGGCACCTTGGGAGTTCTGCTTTGATCATGTACTAAAAGTCCAAACAGTCAAGGTTTAATGTCAGCCTACGGGATATAATGTTATCAGTAAACGTTTCTGCAAACCACAGATGCGTCCACGTTTGACGTGGAATAGGCTACGTTTGTGGTGACAAAACTGGACATTTTTAAAGAGATAGTGTTTTTGCCGATCAAACCAGATATTCTTCATGGGAAGTCGGGCCATCTCCAGCCATGTTTTTGGTGACAAAACCAAGTGTTTAGAAGGCAACCTCGGGACATCTACAGTCATGTTTGAGGCAACAAACCCGGGTGTTTCGAAAGAGACCCCTGGACAAAAGAGGCATTTTAAGCCAAACCAGATGTTTTCCTAAACCTAACCAAGTGCTTTTGTGCCTTAAACCAACTAGAGCAGAACCGCAGCATTGTGACAAGAGAGAAACAGAAAATTGAACCGATACAATTGTAAAGTTGCAGCATAAAAGAAACGTACAGCTTGAACTCATCCGTGTTTTTTTGCAGAAACTTACTTAGCTAACATTTATTCTGACGTTTGGGTCGTTAATGTTGTCTGCTAAGTCTTCTTTGTGAATGCAGAGACAGAGTGGAACAGAGTTTGCAGGTGAGGCGCTGGATGCGTAGGTGGTGCTCTGGTAGCGTACAGTGCTGGAGCTTCCACTGTGGGCAACTTTCTCGCTGCATGACTCACCACATGAGACGGATGCACAATTGAAATACCACCGAAAAAATTGCTACGATCTCATCAAACACAACAAAACTCTCATGTTGGATGATGACATCAAGACTGACGCACAGTTTGCGCCTTTTAGAAACAGTGACATTAGACTAATCTCACACCTCAGGGTGAAGCTCAGTCAATTGATATTTTCACATCACTATCACATCTTACGTCTGATTTTGAATGAGTGCCTTAATTGAATCGAGTCAGAGGCTGTTCTGTTTTTGTCTGATGCCCCCCCCCCCCTCCACACACACAGGATATGAGTCTGTCCTGTTAACAAGCCTCAACTTCCATCACATTGCTGTCTTATGCTATCATAAGAATTTTCTAAGGGTTGAGTGCTTTTGATACGATTAGAGGATGAGGGGTTGCGAAATAGCAATGTCGAAACCTTTTTTCCGAGGTCAGAGAGAGAGAGAGAGGCATAGAGTGGGTATTTGTAGAGCTCAGTATTCAGTCATGATTTATCTCCACTGAGGTAATATCAAGGTCGCCGCCCTGAAAATGTCTCTGCTTCAACAAGATGCCTTGAGCCGGATAAGAGGGCCTAAAGCTCCCAGTTCAGCAGCTTGATGGATGAAAGTGTTCTATCTTGTTTATGCAACCTGACATAAGGCATCTGCTGGCCTCTGGAGCGCTCACTTCATGCTGTAACAACCCTCTCCGCTCCCTACGAGGCAGTCAAACAGAGATTATTAAGGTATTTCAGATGTAGGAGATTCAGTGGAGGGTGTAGGAAAAATACTGCTCGCTCAGGAACATTTAATTCAGTCTTTTTGTACACACATCTGCACTCGGTGGGGTTTTTTTTTAACTTAGGAATGAACAACACTCAGCTCAAATCTAATACCAGCTGGACTTAATATAATATGGCGAGAGTTGAGAATGGCATTGTTAAATAGTTTTAAGGTCGAGTTTAAGTTCATGACCTTCAAGTTAGAGCAACAAGTGACTCAGACTTGACCTTTGTGTTTTTGAGTGACATGTATTGACAACTGTTGGATAGATTTTGCATCGGCTGACTTGGCTTTTGATCCAGCACCATCATTAAGTCAAAAATGTCTGTTGTGCATTAGAGACTGACATTCCCCTCAGCCTCAACTACTTTGTATTTGGTGCTAAAGCTAGCATGCTAACATGCTACACTCAAATGGTAAGCTTGGTACATATTACACCTGATAAACATCAGCATGTTAGCACTGTTTGCATACGAACATTAGCTTTACACATGTCTGTAGTCTCTGATTTTTAAGATATTTAGCCTGAAAATTACTGGTAGCACAAAATTATCTGTGCTTTTTGGATTTTTGACTAATAGCTTTAAAGATGCAGTGTGTAATTTTAAAATTCAAAATAAAATTTACGAACATTATCAAGAGAATGTAAAGAAATACCAGTTCTAACCTTAAATCAAAGACATACGTATTGTGTTGCTGAAGTTTCTACTGAAGTTAGCATGCTAACTGGCTAGCCCTGACATGACCTGTCTCATAATAACACTTTGTTTCTCAAGCGGTGAGTTATAAAGAATATACTATATAGAAAATATGGAAATATACACCCGCACTTCTGAGTCACGTCTCTCTTTCTTACCGAACTAAGACGAGCTTAATTGCCTTGTAACACATTGTAAAACGCACTTTTGTCTTAAAGTGGCAAACTTAACTAACTAGCTAATGGCAGCTAGTAGCCACAGCCAAAGGAAGCTCCAGAAAAGAGCATTATTCTAGTGATATGCTGCCCCCAATAGGTCTGGAGTGACATCTGACAGGTGGTCGTATGTTAGTCTACATATTGCACCTTTAAGCAACATCTAGCTTAAGATCTAGAGAGTGGCAGTAGAAAAAGGCCTAGTTTAATAGTTTGAAGTCAGAGTTTAAGCTCATATGGGATCAGAGTTACAGTACAATAAATCTTTCAGCAAGGAACTGATGTGAATTTATTATCTGTCTTCATGCCACATGTTTCAGCAAACAAACACCTCGCTGAAAGACATTTTTTAGCGATGAAGTAGCTTGCACAACCACTGATAAATCTGTCACGTAGCCACAGCACCATATCCTGCTGGCAAAGGTCTTGTGGATGTGCAGACGCAGTAAAATGTTTCATTAGATGTAATTGTGTATTCTATTATTCGGCTGTTACATTTGGGGTTTATTGTTCAGAAAGAGGAACCCTATCTATTAATCCCCTGATCATTTTTCTTCACGAGGAAAATACAATCCGGGCCAACTACTTCAAGTTTTACGGCGTCAAAGATTCTATTATGAATTCTGGGCAAGTCTTCTATTTTCCGAGCAAAAGAGGGTGAGAGCAACCAAGGTGAAAAGTTTGGCAGACCAGCGCAGGTGTGGATAGATGTGCTAAAACTGCAGCTTTTTATGGTCTGAATAAATTGCATCAACGGAGCCAAAGCGTGTAACAAAACCCAACCAGCATTCACTGTTTATGCTCATGCCAACACAGCGGTTCCTGTCTTTTTCAGATTAGACAAATAAATAAGTACATATGGCAAAATCTGCCAAAACAATGTGCTCTTGGACATGCTGTAACCATTATATCGTCATGTAATGTACCATAAATGTCATAGCATGAGGCAGTGATGGAGCATGTTTGCTCTTGTGCGGGCTGGCTGCGTTTTTTGACTCGTGCTCCATATGTGAAGACGCTGTCGGCTGCCGCTTCAGTATCTCTTCCATCCATCTTTGTCGCGAGCTTTAAAACGTAATCTCGCATCCAGTTTTTCTTACACCCTCATTTAAGATCCCCTTTTTTAAACAGCCATTACTGCAGGACACAAATCCCCTCAAACAAACAGCTGCTTGCGTAAACTTAAAGCTCCTTCTCTGCTAAACAGCGTTCGGATTGGAAAAACAACAAGAGAGAACGAAATAAAGACAGCTGAAGAAAGACAGAGGGATGCAGAGGAAAAGGGAGGGAGGCAGAGACGGGCCTAGCACCAGCGCAGGGAGAAAGTGCGGAGTCATGCTGTAGGAATGCTGGAGGGGGGGATTGCTGGCGTGACTGCCCCATTTTTCACAGCCATAATCAGAGCCAGCTGTCAGTGAGAGGGCCCATAAGATGAAGGAGGGGGAAGGGGGAGGGAAGGAGTGGGAGTACTTTGGTTTTTGGAAGAAGTTAGAAGGCGAGCGAGGGGAGGAGGGGGAAGGCGAGGAATAAGAAAGAGAAGTTGGTGGGGATCGTGTTTTCGTGATGTTAATTTATTTCCTCGCTGTGGGTTTGAAAGAAAATGTCTGCAGAGAATCATGCGTGTTTGTGTAAAGACGCCCTAGCGCATGCATGATAACGGCTCAAAAGGAGGAGTGGGTCAAACTGTGGCCTTGACTCGGCCTGGCTGCAGTCTGAGCCAGGTTAAAGGAGGGTGGAGGGTGGAGCTTCCTGCCTTCCTGCTGTTCCTGGGACGTCTGCAGTAAAGTAAAATGACAAAGCAGAAGCTCTGTAGGGAGCGTACAACCCTTTGGGGTACATATACAGAGCAGGGACGTAAAGACAAAAGACTTAAACCCACATAAAATGTAATGAAATCATATTACAACTTGTAATTTTCAGATTTTCAGAGCATTATCTCAGATCAGGAACAGATGCATCTTTGATGCAGTAGTTGCACATCTGCAGCTCTGCTGCTACCAGCCATGCCAGCGCTGTTACAGCCCCACAGCTCTCAATGTAAACTCCTGGTGCGTTTATGTTTAGTCTACAGTCGCGCGCTACATCTTCCTTCCACTATATGTGAGGTTCTGTTATGTTCTGAGCGTTCATCCTCTGTCCTGTAAATCACCAATTATAGGTCAAATTCATGAACTGGTTGCCCCCTATTCATCTTCATCTTCATATCTGGTTTTGTTTAGCTCAAGACATATAATATGCTTTTATAGATGACGTATACACATAGGAACATGGGAAGCAAAATCTAAACTGTCCTTTGTTTTGTTTTTTCAAAACAGCTATTCATGCACTTTTCTCTTTATATATTCAATATGAGGTTCCCAAGTACATTTATCACCTCCCAAATATTTCAGCTTCAGTCTCTCTTTCAGTATGAACACCACCCGATTAGATGAATCACGAGAGGAGATGACATAGACGAGAACTCCTCATGACAACGACAATAACGGTTTCACTCCTTCAGTTGGGAAAAAAACAACAACAAGTGAATGCGAGGTGAAATTACTGCACAGCCGTTTCCTGAAGTAGCTGGAAATATTAAAGTTCATATACTGCGCGTCGCTCCACCAGCGCTCCCTCAAACAGTGTACAATGACAGTGCCACGTACTTTATGTGACCCTCGGTAGTTTGGTGGAAAAAGTCTTGGCTTGTTGATTCTTGTGTGATTCATGGCTGTTAAAGAGGTGACCTCCTCGAAGCTGGAGTGCCAACTTTTCGACGCAGAGAGTGCCCTCGAGACTTCCAAGAAATAGTGTCACTGGCTAATGAAGTTTGCAGCCACTACACTGATCTCTTTATTTCCTAAGTGGGTTAAAATAAATTACCTTGTCGGTTACATAAGGCCCTACTTGGACTGTAAGCCACATTTTTGGGGGGGAAAACTGGTTCTCCTCACCTTGTTCTGTTTTCTCAAAAATATATCCCCTTTATATTCTTACGTTGAGCTGTGACTGAAGCACAATAGAGGAGGCACCCAGGCAGAAAAACTTAGAGACATACATCTAGTGTCTGACAAGCTATTTTAGGCCTCCGCAAAACTCCCCTTTCTGCCCACTTCCTGTGCTCAGGTCTTGATGTAATGCGAGGATGTGCAAACGCAACAGGCTCAGAGATCAACAGCGGCTCGAGAGAAAAATGCCCGTGACAGTTTTAAAGTGCTCACAGACAAAAAGATGCCTGTGAAGTGATGAGCTGTAAAAAGCCCATGGTAATGAGGTGGTCACTGCCATTTCAGGTATTGAGGTGAAAAGTTGATTTTTGTCCTCCGTGGGCTGCCATAGAGGTCTTTCCAGCACTGTGCCCCAATTACAACTCATAATACCACTTGTGTATGCTAATTCTAATTAACACTGCACTGTTTTTGAAGTTAGTATACAACAAATCAACACACATTACTTTTCATTTTATAATAACAGGAAATGACAAAGTTTGCATCCTGATTGCCAAAATAAATGTTGACAATGTACATTTCCGCAAAGAACGGATATGTTAAAACTTTTCAATCTTTCTTTACGAGCAACGTGACGTTTCTTAAGGCTCTTTTTTTTTATTTTAACATGTTTCGACGCTGTGCTCATGGTCTGGTAAGGTTAGGGCACACAAAGCATTTGGTTAGGGTTAGGAGAGGACCATTACTTGGCACCAACGTGGCTGGAGATGTCCCGACCTCCAATCAAAGCTGGCCACTGGAGCACACATGGCTTAACAGGACACCTGAATGAAACAGAGCCGTCATTCATGTTATCGGTGACACCTGTGCTTCTCCTATTGTAACAAGTCAGAATGGCTGCAGAGAAAAGGCATGACCTGCCTCAAGGCCATTATCATGTCAGGTGTTGTGATTTAATGTTGTGTAATTCTTGTGTAATTCTTCAATCACATTAGCACAAACCAGGAAATGCCATCCTCTATTTATTTGTGTTAAAGCTGAATGAAGTCATGAGTGCATTTCCTGATTCAGTGTGATTCACCTTCGTTCTGCTTGGAGTCTGGGGATGTTCATGGTCAGCCAGTGAAACGTACCAGAAACGTACTTGGCCGACATCTAGTCAGATGATTAACATACTTCGACTGAACATATTTATTGTTTTCATACCAATTGATCCTTTTCAGTGTGTAAGCTGTGGTCACACTCAGCTCGGCTCAGTGTCCCTCGGCCTACTTCTCTGCCCGGGAGTTGTTTATCAGTCTGGGAGCGAGTGGCCTGTGGTCTCTCTGAGTCGCAGCCAAGTCCAAAGTGGAACGGGTTCAAACTCTGGACTTTTGACTCTGACAGTGTGTCGACTCTGTCTTCATGTGGCCCGGCTGGTCCATTATCAAGAACTAGAGGGGCACGCTGACCCTTGCCAACCCTGATTTTGGGAAAGTGTGGGGTGTACGAGTCATTAGCCCATCACCCAAAGAACAAAAGGTGAGACCGTGTCCAAGTTGGACGGTTTCTAAAAACCCTTTCAGATGGTGAACGGTTGAATTAAAGGCAAGTTTCTTGACGTGCGTGAACAAAGTGGAGCCCAAGTAGATTATTTTTTTAATCTGTTTCCTTTATATTTTCTTCCTCCTTCAGTTTTGCTCGCTGTCTTTCAACACACAAACACAAAAAGCCTGCATGCAACCCTTTTCATCTCAGCTTTTGATCTCCGGCTTTATCCTCAGCGTCGATAGATTAAGTCAGAGCTGAGACTGTCCCCTCCTATCAGTCGATTGAGCCTGAAGATGATTTTCCCCCTGTCTGCACCGCGGAGCTTCTTGGGTACTTTCCAGATCACTTTCTCCTGTTTGGCAATCTGCTGCCTTGTTTACCGAGCTGCTAAAGCCTGGCGACACCACAGACTGTGACTCACGCCGTGAACCCGGCAGTCACCAGTTCAGGGTTCAGTTTACAAACAATATTGCACAATGAGTCCTCTCTGGTCATGGTCACACTTGTCGTTCTGATATGCTTTTTTCAGATCTGAGTCTAAGGATCGCTTTATATGTCTTATTACTGTAGCAGAAAGTTCTGCTGGCAATTGTATATTTGATGATGGACTCATAGACCCATCAGTGTTTTAGAAATGTCAACTGATCTGATAAAAGTCATGTAAAAGTTTATTTCTTAATGGTCTGGACTGAAAGTCAAGGTTAACAGAGGTCTCTGCGGGACATTTTCTTATCTGTCATGATCAGTTTATGACTAAGTCTGTGGGTTAGACATGATTACCAACCTGCTTCATATTCTCACACAGTTACAGCACAATGGCCAAGAATTCCCAGCGAGCACAGACGTTTTGTGCCGATTAAAACATTTTCAGATTGGAGCCAGTTCATGTGAGGCAAGAGTCAAGTCTTTTTGTGTGAACGTAACACATGCAGCGCACACTATCAGCCTCGTGCCACTGCAGGAACTTATGTCACTTCCTTTCTTATCTTATTGATGTGGAAAGAGGAAGCCCCCTTACTTTCCCCAGACCTACTTATCACAGCACCACAAAAAGTGCGGTAATGCAGTCTCAGAGCAGAAATAACCTGAATTCTTTCACAGCGCAAATGTCAGAACTAACTTTATGTCGTGATTCGGGACTGTAGCCTCTAGCACACGTGTCGGACCTGGTTTTTTGGCATTCTGTTGCGTTGCAGCACCTGTGTGCAGACGTACCAGACAGGATGTCGGTGGGTTGGTCTGTGTCTCTCTTCTCGCTGTAGGCATCTGTACTACCCACCAGGCTTTTCTGTACTGTATGAGTAAAAGTTGTGCTGCTGCTGCAGACTGTATGGAACATGCAGAGGAGGCGAGGAGCGCTCCATTCTTTGATGCCTCTGTGTACATATGAAGGCATGAGTCGTCTCGCCGCTCAGCCGTTTAACCCGTTCATGCCCACACAAGAATAAGTTAGTAGCATGAGAGAGCAACAACAACAGCCTCTTCCTCCTCCTCCTCGTCCTGGAAAATCCCACCATGGCTGCCTTTCGTTTACTGAAGAACATTTAGATGCTTTACTGTCATTTTCATGACGTCCACAGATCATCATTTGGACCAAATATCTTGTTGTGCAAGATGTAATTTCCTCATAAACAAAACAAACAACTTACCAACAAGTACTGTACTTCAGTGCAATTTTCAGGTACTTGAGTATCTTATAATTCCACTCCACGACATGTTGGAGGCAAATGTACATTTTACTCAACTACATTTATTTGATAACTTTAGTTACTAGTAACTTTGTAGATTACACGATGCATCAAAGCTAAAGTAGCACAGCGCAATCAGATAAAAAACATAAATTCTGATAATCTGGAAAATGCTGAATATCAGATCTGATAATCAGTTAACCCATAATATACAGTAAATGTACATATATAAATAATTTACTTGTACTTTTGATACTTAAAGCATCATTATGTAGAAATTGGGTTGCAATTTGGCGCCCCCCGCAGTTTCTCAGCGCCACTCCACTGTCATGAAAAAGAAAATCTCAGGTCTGAAACAGTTTGTCAGATGTAATGTAGGTGCTCACTACAAACGAAACTCATTACATCATAACTATGTTATGTGTTGAAAACTTGTGTCCTGAAGTAATCATGTGTGTAATGCTGTGATCTCTACTCTACTCTAGTTACATAGTGCAGAAACAAGTGTTAGTGGGGCAGAGTGGCTGTGTGAGAGACACCATTCACACTATTAGTCGACACTGTACCATCAACATGATTTTGAAGTTATTTAAAGGTAAAATATACATTTAGTCAGTTACTTTGCAGATTATATGCTCAAGGTATAATATAAATAACTTTTTATAGTATAATTACTTCTACTCCTGCTTTAGTACATCTAATATCAGATATTTTTAGACTTTTACTCAAGTACTATTTCTTACCTCGACCCTATAAAACTATTCATCGAAGATTCAGCCCCGTTTCAACCTAGAATACACTTCTTTGACCTCCAAATCAGCTCCTACTTGAGCTAATTTGCAACCATTTCTACCACACCACTGACTCCAACCCAAACCTTTACTCAGCATCTGTCACTCGGCTCCGTGTTTGTCTAGGGAGGGCCAGGCTAAGTGGGTTTAAATAGTGCTGCGTTACTTCCTTTGGGAACCCGTTAATGCCATAAACAGCCCCCCAAAACAACCGCTGGACGGTAACACAAACAACGCAGCTAAAGGTCGCTTGACCTCAGTTTTCGTGTTGGAAACTATTTGAAGAATTGGAGAAAGTGAGTGTGCTTCTTATCTAATCACAAGTCATCAAAGTCTAACAGGGGAACATTTATTCTGCTCGGTGATTTGTTTCTATTCGTGTTACATGGATGTACAGCCACACATGGAAGAGGAGAGTGGAGCGGATTGTGTAACATGGCCTGAAAAAGTTTGGGCCTTACTAAAATGCAAATGCTATGAAAATAATGTCCCCAAATTATAGCAACATGCCCAGATAATTTCCTGTAGTGGTGCTTAAACTCTGCTATTTCTGCTTGGCCCTGTTTATTTTTGGGGGGAGGCGGCCGGGAGGACGGGGACTGTGGACACATAATCCTCCCAGAAAAGTGATTTATTTATGAATTCCAGTGCAGAACCTCCCCTCCTGAGAGCCGGCCAGCCTGCCAGAAGTCATTGGCTGATGTTTACAGGACTGGATTGGCTAATTCCCATGGCGCAGTGTGCCTGCAGTGCTATCTTATTTATACAAGGCCTGATATGGGAGAACAGAGGGGTTTATTTTGGGATATTCCCCATAGATGGATCCAATTTCTCCAACTGGAGTGGTTTCCTCCATACGTGCTGCACTTCAGGTTCTAGCGGTGGGCCGCACGCCTGTGGACACAGCTCGCCACTCGCTCCAGTTTGAAAGGGCTGAATTGGCTCAGCAAAGGAAATCATGTCACAACATCTCCAGTCAGACCCGTGACAATAGACTGAGTTCAGGGACTACACAGGAAGTGGAATATTAGTCTCATAAGAAGTGCATTGTTTCTCTTGTCATTTCTATTGTCTTACATAGAGTTAATTTATAACACATTAAACAAACAAAATCTCGTCTTTAAACTGAAAGCTTACAATCCTCTGAGAAGATTTATGATATCATTTTACATTTATCACACGGCGGGCAGTTGAAGCTGCCATAGAATCATTTCTCAACCAGAGTCAAACTGAAACAGCACTTTATCAGGTGTGGGTGGATTTAATGATGTGATGGTGTTGATAAAAAAACCAACTCTATAGTTTTCTCACCTCAAATTCATTAATCACAGTCAGAATAATTGACTGCGGGCAACGCTGTAACTCATGTTTGCCTTTCAAGAACATCACCTACCTACAGACGTAGACGTGCTAACCTCCGAATGGTAGAATATCTTTCTCATGCACTCAACAAGTGCTAGATGAGTAACTTTTGGAAGGGATGACGCGAGTTAGGAGCACGCCTCTCACCGTCTGTAAATGTTTTAATTATGAAGCCCAAACACATGGAGACGCACGGTCATAACAGACCATATTTGTGATGTTAAAGCAACATCTGCCTTTTATAAGACCTCACGTCATTATCTGCAGCTCAGACTTGTGCTTGCTGAAGCACGGCGCCTTTCAATGCCAGAATAACACCTTGCACCTTCCTGTTTATTTCTTTTTCTGTCTCCATCTTGCCCTCTCCTGTTTCCCAGCCCCCTGCTGCTCCCCTCTCACATCCGTCAGTGATTTAATGATTATATAAAGAAGTGAGGGCATTATGGGAAGGAGCGCAGGACGCTGACAACCCGGCCCAGATGTTTTCCTCGCTGCTGAGGTGCGCAGCGACACAACAAAAAAAACACAAATTCAAGTTGCAACATCAACAAGAAAAGAATGAAGAATGAAGACACAACATAAAGATTGGAAAACTCGCACAACAGAAACAAATACAGACAGTATACACATGTGGCATCAACAAATCTTAATGGTTTCCAAAGCTTAAAGGCTGCTGGTGGAGCAGGTCTCCATGACCAATTTAGGCAAAGAAAAGTCCAAGAGGTCCCTCCTGTCATCATCTGCTGCATGGAAGGCGCCACTTACTGCACCTCTGATCCAGGGTAGATCCTTAAAGGAGTATTTCACAGCTGGATAGATGGGCCCTTACATAAAACTGGGCCATCTAAGCAGTAGAAAGACATAAAAAAATGTTTAAATTGGTGCTACATGACCAGAGAAGACAAAGAAAAAGGGCTGTACGTCCTGGAATCGCCATGTCGGCGTGGTTCCTGGAACATCATAATTAATTTTGCTTCAGGACATCATTGCATTTGAACAATCATGTTTTTTTTTATCTCACAGCTTTGTGAGTCGGCGGGAAGACCAGAAAATTAGACACATGGGAGAAGTTATCGTTTTCCTTTCCCAAATCATCTTTTCCTAAACCTAACAAAGTATTTTTGTTGCCTAATCCCAACCAAATATGTTTGTCACCTCAACCTAACCGAACTGCTACAGAAAACTAAAAAAGGGGCACAATCCCAAGTGTCCTAGGTGAAGGTCCTGTATTTCATCCAGTCAGCCATGACATCTTGCTACAGCTTTCTCGTAAATTTCAATGACGATCCTGGCACGTTAATTATGATGTTCTCGAAACACCACCAATGCGGCAGTATCAGATAAACCTTTTCATTCTTATCATGTGCCAGTAACTCAGGGTGTTTTTTTTTCTTCAGCAATCACCTTTTTGTGATAGCCGATGATGTCATAAAGGTGAGCTTATGTGAGTCTAATGTTACCAAATGACTCTGCGGCTCCAAATAGACACGGGTGATTAAGCAGTTTGGAGTTCTTGGGCAATAACTCTCTAACAACAAAAAAAAAAACATGACAAGCTTCCTCATAACCTTCCTTTTGATGCCATTGTTGTTGGGTATTTTCCCACTCCCAGTGATTGCCATATCTAGTTTCAGGTGCACGTGCATGCACACACAGCGTTGCATTACATGAGAAAGATGAGTTATATCTTTGTGTTGTTCTGCAGTCGTGTGCGAGCCATAATAGTCCGTTTGGAGGATCACTTTGTTTTCCCCTCAAAAAAACATCTGTAATGGACAACAGACTTTCTAATCAGCTCGAAGGGAGGAAGCCAATTGGAATTAAAACATGACTAGACTCCCACCAGGCTGTGACCACCGTCCCAGGGGCATGGCTGTAGGAAACCCAAACGCTGTGATTATATTCTTGTAATCATTTGTTAGCTGTGTTTGCTGTGTTGTGGGATTAGCGTGTCTCGAGAACTCAGGGACTGAAAAAGGAACAAGGATGGATGGAAACAACATAAATTCAGTGTAATGCCTGTTGGCCTCGGTAACGCACAGAGTTACAGCAAAGCTGAAAGAAAGAAATCAGCTTTACCAGCGATGGTTGATGCATTACATGTTGTGTACTTGATATGATTGGATTTCCTGTCGACAAAGCCACAGTTAGCATCTGTAACATGGCTGAAACATTGCCTTCTTCACACAAGACCTCAATTTTAGCAATATAGCTTAAGGTCATAAACATATAATTACATTTGTTATGAGGTTAGCGCAATCATCAAAGTTAAATAAACATTATAGTGGATTCAGAAAGTCCATTGACAAGTTGAAATACAGGTTATTCTATTCAAGCACACGTCACATCTTGTATATCACGTATTGTTAAAGGTGCACACGCTCTATGGACCAATGTGGCCCCCAAATCCTGAACTCTTGATATTTTATAACACAGTTTGCAGTTAAGTTTAAAATCATCAATATAGCAGTTGGGAGGAATTTACCAGTTGCAACAAGACATTTTTTGTCTTGGAGTAGGGAAGCCATGTTCCTCCTCTCATTTTGACCAATGGAAATGGAAACCAGCTGTCCACATGTTTCAGGCGCAGGTAAACCAGTCAAAATAGACGCTCCATAAGTGCAAACAGACTCCAGAGATAACGAAATACTTCACGCTTGATGTTTGGGATACAAAATACTTACTCAAGTTTGCGCTTTTAGGGCCCTGGATGAACTTCTATGTCGAGCCAGAACCAACTTCTTCCATTGTAAGCAGTTTTTTGTGAAGAAACTGGTGATTCACTCATTAGATTTGCATGTTTAAGCATTGTTTACGTGTGTGGCGATGGCAAAGGCCTGATGTCATGGGAGTAGATGTTGTGCAATTGTCTTCTGTTTATCTAGCAATCACGGAGTTGACTGGATGAAGCTGCATGCTGCTCAGCCTCTCGTGTCTTGTTGTGGTGTTGGTTTGAAGTGGTGCAGATGGAGGATGTTTGTGTCATGTTTTGTGTAAAACTTGTATGTCTTCATCGCCGGGATTTTAAACGGTCTGTCTCTTGCGTTTTTTTCTCTTTGGCTTTACTTTATTTTCCACACCTCGTCTGCAAAGTTTGAGACAACACACACAGATCAAGTGGTTCTTGGTTCCAATCTTCACGGAAATAAATAAATTCAAAACACCAGAGTACACCCACGTACGTCTTGCAGCCATCAAGAAGTGAGTATTGAGAAAGTGTTTAAAACCACTTCCCCGTTTTTTTTTTCTCTCTCTTTGCAAAAATGGCACGAAATCGACACAAGCTCGACTTGCTCATGCGTTGCGCCAAAGTGTCAAGTGCTGCATGACTCAAATCGGCAGAAGGTATCCGTCCTACACGTCTGCAGAGGTTGTTTTTGTGCTGAAGTAGTTTAATGAAAAATGTTATAAACACTTCCTTAATTTTCTTCACATGAAATGTAAACTTTAGATTCTTATGAATGACCAATACATCCCATTTGGAGTAAATCCACTTTTTTTTCCCTTTTAGCTTTTCGTTAGGCCGCTTTCGGGAAACGCAGCTGATGATTCATGATTTTTCAAACACCCCCCCCTTTCCCTCTCTCTCTCTCTCTCTCTCTCCCTCCCAGCATGAAAATATATGACACAGATATATTACTTGTTCTTCTCCTCCTCCTTTGGTTTCTGGTCTTACTTTGGTTGTGGAAAATGGATTCATCGAGACAGCCAGGCCCCCGTGATCTCCTCCGTCAAGCCCCTCTCCTCTTTTGCTCACTAACCCCAAACTCCTGTCAATGGTTTCCAGCTGGCCGTGGCGTGGCCGTTCTCCTGGGAGAGGAGGAGGAGCGCTCCGTTGGCTCCAGGCTCCAGCTCGCACTCCGTCCAACAGTCCCCCCCCCTCCGCTCACTCCCTTCTGCTCCCCTGACCCAGCCCCCTCTTTATTTGTTTAATTTGTGGAAAAACCTATAAACATTTGTGTATGATTTGCGGAAAGCGACTAGCGGGGGAGTGTGCGAGCGGGAGGGTATGTGTTTGTATTCGTAGTCCAAATTTCACATGCTGATCATGTCCAATGTCGTTAACTATATGGTGAGGTTATCATGAGGTAAAAAGTCAAGTTCGTGAGCTGTTAGTGTAGTCCACAACATGTGATGGTGACGCACCGAGAGGGTTAACTTAAAGTGGGTTGAAGGGGGGCGATGAGGAGGGGGGTAAGTTCTTCCGAAGACTCATTTTATGTCTTTCATGTTATCTTGATGAGTGCAGCACTTTGGTCTGGTGGCAAGGAACTTCTAAATATAGCTGAGAGCGGTTCAATAGCAGGGCATTGCTTGCGTCACCTTGGGTAAATATTTCTCTTTTTGGCACCAGTTGTGAGCTCTAACCCTCTTTTTCCTGAACATTCAGCAGAAAAATCGAAGAGAGCGTTGGCTCGAAGTGAGCTCTGGTCGTGGCTGCAGGTCGGCTGGCTTCAGGAATTAGTTATTTAAAGGGCCGAGGAGATAAAACCAGAGCACATGACGATTTAATAAAAAAGCAGGGCCAAAGGACAGACCAAAAAACAAACCAAATGTTTAAAGAGGACAGAACACACACATAAAAGTCAGCATACACTACACACACACAGCTTCGGCACACCATTCAATCCATCCTGCTAGTTTGTGTAGGATGTGTGTTTACCTAGCAGGAGTGACGGTGATGACAGTCTGTTGTCATCAAGGTCAGAGGTCACATGGGGAGGGGGAGTGAGTCCGCAGGCTGCTGATGGAAAGACGTGGTGCTTTGTCACTCCTCATGTCTGGTCAGAAGACTGAGTGTGTTTGGCTTAAGGAGTTTCCATGTGTGTGTGTGTGTGTGTGTGTGTGTGTGTGTGTGTGAGTTTATGCCTCTGAGTCTGCATGCTCGTGCTGCTTTGCAAGCCAACACACTGCTGGGAAATGCGTGTGTGTGTGTGTGTGCGTTATGACTGTACAGTGTGACATTGTGCACACTCACAGATCTGCAACATCAGCACTCACACCTCCATGTTTGATCTAAGAAGAGTTACTTTAATTTTATTTGCACGTCACATTATGTTTTAAAGTTTCTGAACACTATCATCAGATTGAACCACCGTGCGGTATCTTAGACAGCATAATAAACGCACAAATCTAAATGACAGCTTTGAAAGCTGTGAAGCTTTGCATTCACACTGTGGTGCGATTGCTGTTAAACTGCTGCTTAGTCAACTTTGTCCGGAGACCTGGTTTGGCCCAGAGTGAACCCATGTAAGGTAAACATTGTAAGATCAACCGGGGCGGCTTAGTCAGGGCACTTGTGCTTTACAAGAGCGAGAAGTGGTGAAGGAGAACAGTGCTATCTGTGACAAAGTGTCAGCTGCCTCAGAGTTAAACGAAGGTGCAGATTCGAAGGGCTCCATGTGATGTTTAGTTTGTGGCAAATAATTAAGGCCCAATCCCATTTCCAATTTTTACCTCTACCCCTCGCTTTTGAGTTACAAGTTGACGTCTGTCAATATGGCGGTGCTTGGACAGCCTGATAGTCTCTCCAAGCACCTCCGACAACATTACATATTAAAGACGAAATGAGCGACAATAGTAGTTAAAGATCAGGGAAAAGGATCTTTGCGTATTTTAGAGCTTCACATTCAAAACAGATGCACTATCAGCACTGTGCATGTGCGGTTTTATCAGATGTGATTAGAATCAGCAAACAGCCCCATAACTGTAATCACATCTAAGTCGAACATTGCTCAATCCTTATTAGTACGCAGATATCCATGACTCACTTTTTCAGTCCTGCCAAAGCACAATAAAAACACAAATATAGCAATCCTTAGTGGGAAATGACACAAACGGTTCCAGGAGAAAGGAGTTCAAAAGAAAACTCATCACTCACAAGTAAAAATTTAGGTCACAATTCATTATTCTGCTAAACGGTGGCAACAATTGGCAATGATTGGACATTTGAAACACTAAATTTACCAAGACATATCACCTTTATGTGACTCCTGAGTCAGTTGCAGTTTATCCAGCTGCAACTGTAACTTGTAAACCTTCAACTTTACATACAGTAGTCAAGACACACCTTTAGCAACACTCAGCTTCTGTAGCAGGGAAGATTGATCTTAAGAGGGATTGATTATAGCAGCTACTTCAAAGGAGGAGAATGTAGTATTCCTCACACGCAGCTGGGAAATGGATCAGAAGGCCCGTGGATGGACATCATCAAAAGCAGGAGCGGCAATGCAACCTCCATTCAGAGTGCTGCTTACTTCTTTTAAGTTTCTCCAGTTCATCGTGTCTTGTATTAGTATTCAAGGCTCTTCGGGTCACTCTGTTGTTTACATTATACCGTATGCTTGTGTCTGGACATGAGCAGTCACGGTCGAGGTATCTCAGCTCAGTTTCCCCTCAAATAAGAAGCCATTGGCTGCCATTTAGCACAATAACACAATCTCCAAACATGAGGAAATCACTTAATCTGACCCATCGGTTAAGATTAAAGGAAGACTTCGGTATTCTTGGAAATACGCTTGTTCGCCGAGAGTTTGATTAGAACTGGCGATGCGTGACGAGGATTTTTTTTTCAGCTGATACTGATAGCTGATACTTCTTCATTCTTCTCCACCATCGTGTTTGTACAGTAGCTGGTACCAGCAACCGGTTAGTTTAGCTTAGCACAACTGTAAATAAGAGGAAATATGTAGTCACTGGTCCCAGTGAAAATATCGAACTACTCCTTCAAGCAAAGCTGGATGTTTCCACATTATTAGCATGTGTGCATAATTCAATTCTCTCTGCATCACCTGACACTGCTGAGATGAATCAAAGTCTCCACCTGTAATAAATAATCTCCTTATAAGCCCCGTTGCTCCATCCATATCTTCTTATTCAGAGCCGATGTAAACAACATGTAGACAAAAGGTAAACGAGGTGTGACGCCACCTTTTAAAGTCCAGCTGAGATACATCTCTGTGAACAGATTGTCTGCGTGACAGGAGTCCCGTCTCGGACATCAGACAGGTGTCCGACCGGTTGCTCGAGCCGGGTTAACCCCGAGCCCCGGGCCTGGCTCTGGTGCCGTAACGTTGGAGGTCAGAGGTTAATGGAGCAGAGTGGCGCCGGCCGGTCATCCCCCAGGATCCTGGGTGGATTTGGTAAACAGTGAGGCTGTCACTGCAGATTAATACTGAGAGGAGGTAGAACAGGGCCGAGCACACAGGGGGCTAATGGCTCCCAACTCAGCCATGAAAGTGCCTGTCTTCCCCATTCTCCTCTCTCCCTCATCCCCAAAGATAAGCCCCGCAGGCTTAGAGAGGGAGGGGAGGAAGGGGGAGGAGAGAAGGAGGAGAGGGAAGCAAAAGTTGGAAAAAGGAGTTAACTCAGAAAAGAGGAGCTAACAAGAGGACAATAATCACAAGTGCACTTGAGCACTTGAAACACTGAAGAGTAAAGAGAAAAGAGGGGAACATCTAAAAGCTGTGGACCTTTTAAGGCACAGAGAAGTTTTTGTTTCTTCCTATTGTGTGGATGTGGAGCTGTGGCCCAAGGTCATTCACTGGTTACAGCTGTAAGAGCACAACCCCAACCGCCAGCACTCCTCTGTGGGGGATCTTTGGGGACTTTTTTTTTTTTTTTATGAAGCGTATGCAAGCCTCGACACTATGGTTTATCTGTCACTGCATCTTAGATACGAGGGGGCGGCCCTCACCACTTCATGTGCAGCTTGTGTCAAGGCAGGATATTGTATGTCATGTCGTTGCAGTGCTGTAGATTGTGGTTACCCTCCCACCACATATCATGCAACAGAAAGAGAGAAATAGACAGATATAAAGCCCTGTGAGGGTCTTATCTTCAAAGATAGTCTCTAATTACATCATGTGCTAATAATGCCTGTGGGTTTTCTCTTTTCAAAAAGTTGTGTTTTTCCGTGTACGTGATGTGTGATTGTTGGCGGTTTGTGTCTTTTTTTGTTTAATAATTTTTACTTTTGTCTATTTATAGTCCAATAAAGGATTTTTATGTAACAACAGGATAGTTTTTTCCTGCTTCAGGTTCCATGTAGTCCTGAGAAAACACTGGGAAATGTCCCGAGGCAACTTCCTATAAAACATGTTTATATACGACAAATCTGCTTTGCTGAATACATTTTGAATCCAGGAAATATCAGAAGACTCAGGAGGCAGACTCTTGTAAATGTAATGTTAATGTGACGTTAAATCTTATTACCTGACTTAACGGTGCATTTTTGCGTCTTACAGTTCATTTTAATGGGTTTACAGCGTTCATCTAAACTGTGTTGTTCACCCTCGACCCTCTCATCAACCTTGCTTGACTGTACACTTCCTCCTCGGACGTAAACAACAGGCAATGTTGGACACCGGTGATGAACATGGCAGTAGCTAAAGAGTGAAATATTTGGGGTTGGTCGAGACCACAACAGAGAGAAACAGAGAAAATATCGGACTTATATTTGTAATTTGTCAAATAATGACTCCCACATTAAAATGTCTAAAAATGTTGTGGGGTTGTGTACCAACATTATCCCAAACGTTTCCAACATGTTCAAACCCAGAGAATTAAGTAATTTCACTCAAGGTTACAGTGTGCTCAGTTGGTCACCTGTCGCTACACTTCTGAGAGAGTCAGAAAGTAAAGGAGGAAGTTGACGAACAAGACTAAACATAACAGGAATAAAACTTTAAACATTACCTCATCTGTTTTTAATGCTGCATATTGTATCTTTAATCTCTGATGTGCATATTTGTCCTGGTGTGTGTGCTGTGCACATATGTGTGTGTTTAAACCTCTAACTGTCCAACTGCGTGTGGCCCATCTTAAATAACTGTACTTCACTGTACACAGTCCCACTCATTCCTCCAATTACCCCTGATGCCCCCTCCCAGCTATGTTGTCAGTTGGCCTGCGGGGGGGTCCGGAGCAGCGGAGGGGTGGGTTTTGTCTGAACATATTCTCCGCAGCACTCCATTGTACAGTCCTCACAATGGGACTGGGCCTTTGATCTTAGAGGGGTGCACCTCTCCTCTCTGTCTCTTCCATCACTCCTCCTCCTCCTCCTCCTCCTCCTCCTCCTCTTCTTCTTCTTCTCTTTCACTTCTTCTTTCCCGTATTAGCCTTGACCCTCCTCGTATCGCCGAGAGGGCCGAGAGGAGAAAAAGGAAATGAAACGCTGATTGAAATGAATGAAAATGTAATGAAGTGAAGAAGAGGGCCAAAGGACGGGATGCAAAGCGAGGAGGGAAAACAAAAATCACTTGTTATATTCCTCCTGTCTTTCCTTATTAAAAGGCCCGGGGGACGTACTGAGACGGTCCTTTGACAGATTGTTTGTGGTATATTGTTCAGCCCCCTCACGTCTCCGCTGACACAGAGCAGGTGCTGCAAGGGTGAGACTAGAGCCAGGGATATGGAGGCTCAGTGATGGGAGGGTTTCTATAAGGGCTGAGGGATGGGAGTTTGATGGGTGGGGGCAAGCAGGACAGTAAGAGCTCTATACATCCTCTGATGGAGTCTGTCAGGTCAATATTTTCTATACGTTGTGACTGCACTGCTAATTCTGCTGCACCAATTCAACAACGCACCCCTACTGGCTCCAGCCACCACAGTGCCCCATCATGTCCTCTGTGCTTGGCTTTGGAAAACAGAGCGCTTAGCCTCCCCCCCCCCGCCTCTCCCTAGCCCTCCTACCAATAGCCCAATGCTCCAGTGAGCGTCTATAGATTCCTGGATCCGCACAGCGTTGCATTGTCTCCCGTCCCTGGCCTTCTGCCAAGAACCGAGCCAGCTTTGGAAAAGTTGTACTTCACCAGAGCCTAATCTTTTCTTTGCTCCGCTTCTTTTCTTGCTCCCCTCCCTCCGCCGCTCTTTCTTTTCTTCTCCCCGCTCGGCTATTTTCTTTATGCCAGAGTGCCTGCGAGTATTTACCGATGCACTGGCATTGAGGGTTATTGTGTGCGGGCCTGGATGGAGTGCAAAAGGCGGAGTTGAGGGGCGGCGCTGCGGCTGTTGAATAAACAAGGACGTGCACATCGTACAGTATAGGCCTGAGATGGGCTTTATGGTAAAGTAAGTTAAAGGTTGCGTGTAGTCAAGCACATAGTTTTGCTTTCATTTCCCCCAGATTTGAAGGTTACTGCCACCAGCCAAATACAATGGAGAATGAAACTATCCCAGTCACTCTGGGTATTTCCCAGACCTCACTGAACAGTTTTCACTGGAATTACTCTACGAAATAAATCCTTCCAATATCTTTTCTTGGGAACGCTTGCTTACTTGAGACAAGAGTTGCGATACCTGTTGTTTAAAGCCACGCTTGAAGTTGAGGTCATGAACTCCTTCTGGCTGCATTACATCCTGATTTCTCTTCTACCTTTTGCAGCTAATCCCACTTAAAAAAATAGGCGATGGACTCCTCCCACACTGCCAGGAGACGAGTTTGCCTCCGTGTTTTTTTGTCTGGTGTGTCGCGTTCAACGCCGCAAAGTCGCAGGAAAACAGGGAATGATAGACGTATGTCATAGCGTTGCACTAGCAAAGGGCAGGAAATGAGCGTGTCCTTCCAGGTGCCTTGTTTACATCGCTGTGGATTGGAGCTGGAGCCGATAAATAAATGTTACTGCTATAGTTATTTAGCCTGGCAATGAACGTTGTTTGTACGAAGTTCGAAACCCGGCCCTAGCCTGGTCAGTGACCCTTTGCTTCTAAGTTTGACGCTGTATTTAGCCCTGCAACAATTTCTTGAGGTGTCGGCTCTGTGTTGCAGTGAAGGCAGATATCTCAAAAACTTGTGCATGCGGCACGTTGCCAAACACCACAGAGGACAGTTTGTTTTTCTGCCTCTTTACAAATTCCTTCCCCTTACTTATTGTGACTCACTACCAGTCATTCATTAACTTGCTCTACATCTTTTCCTCCTTCTCCCCGGGACGTGATAAGACCTGTGTTTCCTGAGGGCGGCTCAGAGGATTCAGCCGAACTTCTCTGGCCCATCCCTGCGCTTCCCCACCCTCAAGCTGACCCCCCAGCTCACAGTGTCGCCTGTCCCACCAGCACTCGCAGCCTTGGGGGAGGGAAGGTGGAGGTGGAGGGGAGCATCCCATCCCAACAGCACTCAACATCCCAGACGTAAACATGGGTGACAAATGGGCGATGATATCAGGTATCAACTGTCGGCGTGGAAGATTTATAAGGTGAGACAATGGGTGGTAGACACACAAAGCTCCTATCTTACATCAGTGCTTGGAGGGCTGATTCCAAAGAAAAAAACACCCACTTTTTAGCAGTCATGGAGAAAATTATTTCCCCTTTAATCCTCTCACTTTTCTCATCCATGCGCAAACGATTAGGCGTTCACACACAGCTGAATGAGATGTTAGTTGGCTCAGCAGGAGGACGTGTTTTGGTGTGCTGACCGAAGACAGAGGAGTCAGGCGCATGAGGACTTGTTGTGAAATGAAGGAAGTCCCCACATATGGAAAGGGAAGTTCAGGGCCAGGCAGGGCTCCATCGAGGATGGAGGAGGCAGTTGTCCGTGTCATCCTGTTTCACAATCAGCGGCTGGACGCATTACAATAGTCTTAGCAGGAAACTCCTCACATCTCCTTGTATTAAACCGGCTCTGAGGAGATTAGTGTTTGGGTTTCAAAACACACGTCTTGTTTTTGTCGATGGTTTTTCTTAATTTTATTTTTTTCATCTTTGATATTAATGCACAGTGTATGATCAGCTTGCGGTTGTGTAAGAGAAGGCGTGTGCTTGGGAGAAGTTAAAGCAGCAGACCATGAATCAAGGAGTGTAAAACAAGTTCATTACCACTCCCAGTTTGGAAGCTATAAACTGCTGTGATGTGCAGACAGTGTATACAGAGCTGCAATGATAAAATATAGCCGTTATCTACACACATCTGGCTCACAGGCTCTCCCTTTTATTGTGAATTTCAACACAAGGCCTTTCATATTCTGGCTCTGGCCAAGCTATTGAGACCACACTGAGATCATGTGTGTTGAATTTGTGATGAATAAAGTGATATATACCAATATTAATCTAGCATTTTGGCTCTTATGATACTACGTTGAACTTGCAATTGTTTCTTTGACCTCGTGAAAATGTGCTTGGACTGTCATGGCAGCGGAGGCAACGTGCTTCGATTTTTGGGAGGTTACTACAAGTAAATTGGCCTGATGCAGACATGGAGGACTTAGTTTCTAAGATTGCCAGCTCGCCAAATTGGCAATAATTCAGGTTTAAAGTGGGGAAAATGGCGAGCCAAGTGATTTGAATTCAGCTACACCACAAGTCCATCACCCAGCACGGTCCAGACATAAAACACAACAAAGTCATAAATAAAAACAATACACACTCACCAGTGATAGAAGCACAAAAATCAAGGGAAAACGATTAAATAAACTGTGAGCAAGTCAACCATATCAAGCAGGCATTGCACATGTGAGACATGCCTGGTGGAATCAAGGTGCATCAAAGCATTTTTACAGAAAAAAGCTTCATGCTCTTGCAAAAAATGCTGCTAGGCGTTAGTTTCGTTTATTATACTTTCGATAATAATTTTTGTGTTTGTGGCAGCTATACTGGCAGGTCTGGGAAGTCATCAAAGGTGGTACCTTGTTCCTCCGTTGTGAATCATATTCACCACATGAGAGCTGTGAGAGTGAAGCAGAACAGTAAAGTTCTGGGCTGGACAGCTAAACAGTGAGCTGATACTCAGAAGCTTGCAGAAAGCCAAGGCGAGTAACAGTTTCAGGTGATAATTCTCTGCAGGTTTCACGTTTTCATATCGTCATTTCTCGATTGTTGCCACCTTAAAGCAATAAAGTCAGATGGCTTATCTTTGTTGTGATCTTTTAGCGAGCAGAAAACAGAAATCTCACTGACACACTCAGCAGCTCAGAAGGATCCTCTCATTTATCTCTGAGGCATCAAGGTGATGACAGGCGAAAGAGGAGATGAGTGTCTCTCAACTCCTCTCTCGGGCTCTGGCGCTGCGTACCACGAGATCCACGCGGTTTCCCGAAATGCTGCTTCTGACACGTAAAAATCCTCCATGCACTGCACAGGCCGCACACTCCCCCTCCCTGCTCAGGGGATACAATCAACCACAACCTCCTCCTCCTACGCTGTGCGCCCACGGCCACCCTCAGGACCTGAAACTGGAGATGCAGTCAGCAGGAGTGAGCCTCCACCCCGTCATCCCCACTCCCTGTCCTTTGTCTGCTTACAATGTGGAGCGAGTACAGTGAGTGAACAGTGATCAGATTCCTTGCACAGCTCTTCAGGGAAAGGCTAGAACTCAGCGGGTGCCCTGCAGTGCTTTTACCTGCATTTAACCTCTTTTTGTTTGACTTGAATAACTCACACTGACCGTGACATTTCTTCCTCATATATAAAGTGCAGAAATAAAGGAAGAGTTCACCCAAATCACTAATAAAGAGAAAACAAAACTGGCAACATACCACAGGAAGTAATCGAGAAAATATAGTTTTTGGCAATTTGCACAAACTGACCCTTTAATATCTAACCGAGGCGAGTTATTTTAAGTTGCAGAATATAAATCACTTTATAATCCTATAATTAGTTCACTGACTGAATCTGTTTATACGATGATATTTATTACAGAAGGTCATCAGTCTGATGATTGCACCTCAGGAACAGCCACAGAGCAACATTTTTCCTCTAAACGTCTAAACATGGCGGCACACCAAATTCTTAAGAACCTCTCAGTGGGCGGAGTTTTCCCAGAGGGTTGCCAGCGCCTGGCCCTGATTGGCCGATGGAGACAGCTGAGTTGAGTGACAGGCTGTCAGAGGGGATCCATCGGGGGACAATGTGCCCACTCAGAGGCTCAGAGGTCAGCCTAGTGAAGTTTGTTTTTTAGTGAGGAGCCACTCTTTCATGTGTGCCACTCATTATCAGAGCTTGTGCCCCCCGCCGCCCCAAACAAGGCTGTCTGTGTGTACGACCGTGTGTGTGTGTGTGTGTGTGTGTATTTTACTTCTTTATATCTTTCAGTGACCCTGTTTTGCCAGAACTGGAGCGAATACAATTGGGAATCTGACTCAGGTTGACCTGAGCTGATCGAGGCTCCACTGTGTTTGGTTTGGCACCAGAGAGGAGCAGGAGGAACGTCAAAATGAACGTCCTCGTCTGTTTTATCTGGACAGCCTCTATCACTTGCTGTAGTTTTACTCTCGCTTTCCCAAGCCTGTAATAACCACAGCTAGCATCTTCTCAGCTATTTCCAGCTGTCTGCGCTCCAAGCGTTTACATAATCAGTGTTGCAAGCGGACGTGCAGCTTTAAAAAACGCTGTGCCGATATGGAATAGATCCTGGAATGTGACCACCCCTGGGGTGATGTCAACCGGGCCAGATCTTAAGGAGCTGGTGGGTTGCAGTAAAGTGAGTAGAAACAGTGGATGTCCTGTGGAGGAACAGATGAGTGGAGATCAATAGCTTGGAGATAGAGGAGTGTTAGTTTGAGCAGAAACCAAACAGACACAGGCCTTTTGTTAAAGATGAGAGAGCGACTGAGGCTTTGTGAATTCATGAGATAGGGTGTGTGCACGTGCAAGAATTAATGCGTGCAAACACTGCATGTGTGGATGTGCATTTCCGTGCTTGTGTCCATTTTGGTATGTGCGCTGATCAGACGCAGGGAAGAAAGCAGCTCACTGTCCTTCATGCTGTCCCGGGTCTAAAGTCTAGCCTGGCCTGGTCTGAGTCTGGCCTGCATGGCTGGAGCTCTGTGTCTCTGCACGCTGAAGCCCGGCCTTGTTCCCAGCTGTTTGTTCAGCTGGCCCACCAGCGGGGACACCAGGGACTCAAAACCCCCCACTCAGGCCCAGTCGGACACCTCCACCACCGCACCTACCCAGGTCACCAACCTCCTGACCCCCTCGCCCGGAGGTTATTTGCTCCGAGGCCATCGTTTAAGAAGGGTGTTTTGTTCAGCGCTCATTCGGTCCGCGCTCTCCGCTTAGGCTCTTGTCATCAGTGCCATTGATCTGCTCCAAATGAGCTGATTAGGGGGCCTGCAGTTTGTCCTGTTGAGTGGGCCGGCCTAAGCCTGGCTGAGCTCGGCAGGATGAGGAGGGGGGTCACGAAGATGAGGGACAGGGGTCAGAGTGCACACAGAGCAAACACAGTTGGGCATTCACGCTCAAAGATGCGACATGAAATTAGTGGTTGTTTGAAGAGGATTGGATCAAGCCCGTTTGGTTGTGTTTGTTATGTCAGGTCCAACCCCTGTGGCTTCGTGATGCTGCTGCGCTCGGTCTCTGACAGCACTCTCTTTGATTTCCACTAATGGACATCAGGGACCCCTTCACTCTGTCTTTCTGCTATGTCAAGCTTTTTTTTAAAAAAAAGCGCATGTGTGGGCTATTTCACTTTTGTAGCCATAACAGTTAGGTGAAGTTTACAGTGAGTTCATGCATACAGTTCCTACTATAGGCATAGATTTAGGCCCCTACCAATGTCAAGGTGCTGCTTAATTGTCCGAACTCACACGGCCTGGTTAACCTCTAATGTCAATGCAAAGTTGCCAGGTCTGTGTTTTCTGCTATTTTTGAGATACAGGGGATATCTGGCCTGGTGATCAGGCGACCCAATGCTGGCTTTTTAGTGGACATTTTCTCTTGTCATTGTTTAGATGTGTTTTTTAGGAAGAAGGTCCAATCAGCCAAATATCAAGACGACAACGTACTTTGTTGTTAAACTACTTTAAAGCGTAATTGGCAACTTTTCGAGACTGAAATATTACTCACTGCATACATGTGCATGAAGGATATTGGTTTGGTTGTTTCGATTCGATTGCTGTATTCAGATCTTCTGACTGAATAAGCTTTAGGAGAGAAGACAGAGGTATAAAATCTCCTGTGCACCTGAGGGCATGCTTGCATACGTGTGCATTAGTCTGCGCATTAATGTGCGTTAGCATTCGCCTCTATTCATCAGTCTTGAGGCCTTATAATTACAGACTTAGTGTAATCTAACACTCCCACCACTCGCTGTGTAAACTGAGATTCCTGCCTCTTCTAGGTCAGGGATTAAGAACGAGGCCCTGCTGAATGAGCTGAACATTACTCTGGGACACCCTTAACACTTTTCAGGGAGACGTCAATATTATCAGAGGATTGGGGTTTGTCTAAGACCCCGAAGATAAGGAGACGGGGCGGCTAACGACAGACAAAGAGCGGTCACCTACAATTACTCACACAATTTGTCGTGGAAGCATAAACAGAGAAGCAGTGATTTGAAATAATGAGCAGTATTGTATATCAGTGTATTGTGGACGCATTGTGCACATGCGTGGTTTGAGACTCTCTTCATACATCTGATCTGAAAAGGGCCTGGGGGAGCTACAATGAGGCCTTTGTTTTCTTGCTTGTTTACTGCGGGCAGATATTTTCCACAATTTGAGCTGGTTTATGGTGTGAAAACATTTCTTCCAGTGGGATGGTGAAACTGCAAAATGTGTTGGAAGGATGTCATGGAGTTACCCAGCGCAAATGAAGCCGTCTCCTCCGGCCAAACGTCCCCTTTTCTTGAGCTCGGCCTCTGTGCTTTGCTGTGTCACAGGTCAGAGTTTACAGGGTTACGGCGTTGGACACTGCGTCCTCGCATCCATCTTCATTAGAGGTCTGGAAGTACTCAGTGACCAGACCTCCTCCTCTTCCTCCTCCTCTTTCTTCTCAAAACTATCTGTCCGTTTCTGATAAACAGCTACATCAGAAGACGGGGCTTAGCAGTGTCAACACAGCGCTGCCTGACATGATCCACCAGTGAGACTCTGCGGTAAACAACACTTACTCCGAGATGCTATCTCTTTGGTGAAAAAAATGGATTTGTGAGATCATGGGATCATGAGAAGAACCACTGTCAGCTACAGTGGGCAAACACAGGTGTGGTTCAGGTGTGACGACCAGCGAGAGAAGCAGATGTTTGTTTCAAACAACAATGGCGGCTCCTCAGGAGGTTAGCGCAGATGCTCTAGCATCAGTTACACCAGAACCGGTGATAATATTTCATTGAAATACAAGCAATTTATGCAAAGCTAAGCTGAACTGGCTACCAGCTGTAGCTTCATATTTACCGGACAGACACAAGAGTGGTATCAAATTCATTGCAAAACACAAACAAGAATATATCTTTGTTCAATCCTGTAGGAGTTAACTCAAAACACTGGTTATTTTACTATAAAAAGCCATCACAAAGCGCTGCAAGCAGTTGCTCCACTGCTACTTCTGATTCCCAACCCTGACTGTTACACACTCAAGTTCAAACCAGCTGCTGTGGAAATAAGATCCCATCCGTCAGAGCAGTTCTCCAGACCCACTGAATGCAAACTTTATTCTCGCATCTCTCTGTGAGTGACTCACTGAAACATGATTACTCCCGTCATGTGGCTCCCACCATAGAGAACCTCGTGGGCTTCAATCTGAAGTTGGGGAAAGCGAGGCCTGCAGTGGTGCACCAAACTAGATCCAAACTAGACAAAGCTAGATTCAATCAGACACTCGACCAAACCAGACCAGACACAACACATGTGAAGGGGACTGTCCCTCTTCCTCCCAGAGGTCGTTATCAGAACAATGACATCACTGTAGTGCTGTCCGCCTGTGACATTACCAAATATGTGGTGACGATTGAGGGGAAAAGAGGCAAGGAGCGATGAAGGGAATGAGACGGCGATAGAAAGGGGGATGCATTGACAAAGACAGCAGCAGTTTCAGAGAGAGAGAAAGCCTCGAGCTGTGGCTTGGCTGAACTCACCGTGAACCTCTGCAGATTTATTTTCTCCGGAGCCTGTTGCTCGCTCGAAGGGGGCCAGATTTACATGCCTCTCCCTGGGCTGCTGTGAAGCTCGGCTCGGGGAGCTCAGGATGGGATAAGTGGGCTGAGGGGACGACATGGAGGCTTTTCACAGGTTAAGAGTCCACTTTCTAGTCCATTATTCGCTGCTTTATATTCTGGCCTTCAGTTTCACGTGCCCTGGTGGAGCAGGCCTGCTCACCAGCTCGCCACCCTAATTAGAAACACTCCCTCCATTAGCCGGGGTGTTTCATTTTAAGCCCCGCCGTTCTTGTTGGCAGGGTTGGTGTGAGCCGATGGATCCCTGCCCTCACAGCTCGCTCCCCGCATCCTCCGTGGTGACATACGGCGAAGGTTATGTCATTTTTAACACGATCTGGTTTATGTAAGCAGTAACATGATGTGCTGTACTCGTACATAAAGAGACACAAAGACAAGTGACGTGTGTAGACATGAACTCAGGCTTTATATTTCCACAAAAAACATGAACAAAATCCAGAGTTTAGTGCTACCTGTGCTTTTGTTGCCAGGACGTGGCTTTCTTTTCATTCTCTTTGGTATTTGGCAAAGCAGAGTAATGTGACAACACGCTGAGATTCTCTTTTTAAAATATAGGTTTAATAACTGGGGGATTTTCCATCAGCAGTAAATGTCAGACCTTTTATACGGTATATTACAGGCAAAGCACAAACGTTGTCCAACAAAAACCCATCACACGATGAAGCTATATCCATTGTCCTGCTGACAGTGTGCTTGTTGGACCAGAAGGCAATGCAGCCACAAGACATAATTTATCCCAGAAGTTGGTAAGAGGAAATTAAAAATGCCTTTTGAACCGTTCAAGATCACCTCTTTGGTCCTGTCGTGCCCCTATAGACAATAGATGCCAACAAAAAGCGGAAATTCAAAATCCGTTTCTTCTTTCTTATTTCAAAATCTGATCATTTTTTCCTTCCTGTAAAATGAAATATGATGTGTGCTATCATAGGCTTGAACCGACCAATTTCAATCAGTAACATCATTCAACATACAGCTGCACAGACTTAAGATGCCTTAATTAGATAGCTCGCAAAAGCATGGTTTGCGACCTCAAACTTTGTTCCAGTTCTCCAAAACACTGCGGTTTCGAGGCCTGCTCTATAGAATTAATTCACTTTGAGGTATGTGGTATCTGTGACAGCTCAGATTGTTCGCAAGGCACTTACAGCAGACTGCTTCAGCAACTGCATGAGGCAATTGATGGGCTTTGTCTCTCTCCCTGACAGATAATGTTGTCTTGTCAGTACACTGTGGCTGTACACCAACTTTCAAACGTCCCATTGGGAAATGTGTCATGATATGGTAGGTAGATACTTTTAAAATGCTGTTCCATCTGAACTTTTGCTTTTATTGTTCTTGTTTATTTTTACAGGGACGGCACGCAATTGCCCCAGAGCAGGCTAGCAGCTAATTAGCATCTGTCGTCCCAGAACAGCAAATACACTACCTATAATAACACGCTAAATACATGCAGATTAATGTGAACATTACATTAAATAACACAATACATAAAAACCCATTAATATGGACATTACAGTGCATGACAGCACAAAACACAAAAGCCCATCAGTATATTTTAAGACAAACAATATATGCAAGACAATCAAGGTTGATGACACTTTTATATTGATTTTAGCCAAAACTAGCTTTAAACAATGCAAAAATTCCTGAGTCTCTAGTGTTTGTAGGTATGTTTTTTCTTTTTCTTTTTTAAATTTGTCTCTTGTTAAGGCCCCAACTTTGTGGAGGTCCAATACTAAATTGCTGGAATAGCCCTTCAAGGGAGCGAGCCTTGCTCCCAATTTGCTAGTGGCTAACCATTAAAAAAATCCCCTAGACCCCAAAAAGCATTTTTCCCACTGAAACAGAAGTCTGTGAAACTGTTGACAGGACACCTCTAACTGCAGAAAGTTTGATTTCTTATTTTGTATTTTAAAATATTTAAGCCTTAAAGGTTCAGTGCAAAGACTGAGGACAGATGCGGTAATGTTTATGTTCATGTTCACTGAACAATATAGACTCAAATCAGGACTGAAGAACAGTATTTCCGATCACGATCAACTCATAGCATGAACGGGCGCCATCTGGAGTCTGGTTTCCAGTTCTCAGAATACATCCATGGGTTTACCACCCACATCATTTCGTACGTTGTTTAGAGCCAGATCACTTTATTTACGGCGCTGAAATGGATTCTGGGTAGGGCTGAAATGGGATGAGGAAACAACAACCAACGAAGATGTGTCGCCTCTTCTGTGTGAGACACAGGCTTAGAAGGGGCGACCGCACCGCGGAACGGTTTCAAAACAGCCACAAGACACTCTTTAAGGAAGTGACTCTATAATTTCTTGTGAAAAATGAATCTCATTGTTTTTCAACCGAGAATTTCCCCCAGACACTTCAATAGAGTCTGGCTTTACCAAAACAGAAGTAAGTGACTCACCTACCAGAATCAGGGTTTCTGATCCACGCATGTTGGATAAAATACCGGTATTGTAGTCAAGACCACCTCAACCGAGACCAAGTCATGACCGCGACCGACCTTACGGAGACCGAGACAAGAGCAAGACTTTGAGGGGTTGAGACCAAGTCACGACCGCGACCAAGTCCCACAATGCATGATATACAATAAAATGTGGAACATGCAGACCATAGGCACTGTAAACTAAAATGTATCTGATCCACATTTGTCCTCACAGAAAACTAATTAAAACTCCTCTTCATTCACCCCTTGTATTGCTGTGTGTGTGTGTGTGTGTGTGTGTGTGTGTGTGTGTGTGTGTGTGTGTGAGTGTGTGTCTGAGATATTTTGTTTTTTATGATCAAACAAATACAAACACAAAGGAGTTGAAATCAACGTACTCATCTTTATTCCGTGTTGGAACATCGACCAAACACAAAACATTTTTTTGTGCGAGCATCAGGTTTTCTTGGTGTCTCGTCTTCCCATAGAAACCAGGAAGTAAGTACAGTATGTATCAAACTATTGTTCGATATGGTGACATCCCTGCAGTTATGCTCTTCTTGGTCTTGAAATAAATTCAGCATGTCAGTTTCTGCTCCACATCTACCTCATGTGCTGTAATTGTAGAGGGCGATCATGTATGCGAGCTCACACTGGAGCCCGCTGAGGAAGAGAGGAATTAACTAGCTGTCCGCTGACTCAACTCTCCGTGAACTGCTTGTGGAACCAGGGGTCAGCGACTCCGGGTTTCATATCATTCTTCCCTCCCACTACTCAGCTGTGTGTGCCGGGGGGGGGAGGCAGGAAGGCTCTCCGCTCCTAGATCCCAGCAGAGCTCAGCGAATCTGGCCGCTCGCTTTGTCTGACAGGTAACGCTCAACACGCCTGTAGGAGCAGCCCAGCTGTGACCCGGAGAGCGAGGAGGAGGTGTGAGGGCGAAAGGGCAGACAAGAGTTAGGTGTGAAGCATTAGACCTCGTCTCTCTTCGCTCGATTGATTTTGCTCATGGTTTAGATTTTACAATTTCAGTGAAGGGGATGTGGGAAAAATGAAAGCATCAACAATCTGTGTAGTTGCGACACACGTCTCCTGATCGCGCTGACCATGAGCAGCGCTCAATATTTTTCAACATTATTTGTTTTTGCAGACAGTTTGCTTTTCTTTCTCTGACCGTGCAATTTCTGTCCTCCTTCCTCTATCAAAAGACCGAGTCTTAGCCTCTGTAGAGGAACTTGATTTCATCCTTGATACAAACTTGCTCAATGTTTTAGTTTTACTTCCCCAAATTCAACGTAGCTGTTTGCTAATAGCAAAGTTTAGCTTGCTGAATCAGGTGATTTAGTGATGATTTAACATTCTGATTTATGGTGCAAAATCAAAAACAGTTAGAGAGGAAGTTTTTTTTGACTCCCCCTCGTCAAGCAGCTGCCTGCTGATCGGTCACATCACCGCAAGCAAATGCTGTGCAGCCAAACATTCAAACCTCCAGTACAGAACTTCATTTTAGACATTAATGAAGATCTAAAAGTTTCCAAATATGTGTGAATCCTGAAATGCAACACTATGCATCTATTATGTTGTTATTTGATGTAACGGTGCAGCCCTTGGGCTTAGATATTTCACTGTGTATGATTTTAACAACCCCAAACCTCCACAGGGAACATGGAGCTCCCCAGCTTTGCAGGCTTTACCAAAACAGGCTACACCCTCAAACAACCACACAAAAACGTACTGTCTGCACCTTATTGGATGAATGCCACTCGTGGGCTGTGTGCTGCCAAATCGCTCCAACATTTTGGCAGCTCGTTTGGCAAATGTCTTATTTTACTCAAATAATTCACCAAAATGTGTTTCTGAGAACATTTTAGATGACAAAATAAGTCATGCAGTTTCTGAAACTGAAACTGTTGACAAGGGTTGGTTTTAATATTTTTTCCAGATTGTGTTGCACCAGACACCCCTGATTTGCATAAAGTAGCCAGATTTCCACTTTATGCAAATGTGGAGCGGGAAATACATAGACAATGAACATGATTTTTACCCCTACCCCTCGTTTTCGAGTACCTCCTTTCCCCTCAGGGGTCATTACCTGGCCACTACCGTCGCTTCATATGCTAACATTAGCAACCCCTGCTCCTACCCCCTCTATCCCAACAAGAATCTGGACACCCTGACCCTCAGCATGAAGGCACAAAATGGAGAGGTAGGGTTAAGTGGTAGGGGTAAGGGATGTATTAGTATTGGGCCTTAGTTTTCATCTCTTTTAGCCTAATAGGAGCAGAATGATGGGAAAAACAGCAATATTTGATTACAGCAGCTTTGAAGCTTCTCAAGGGAGAAATGGGGGGAAATGGATGCTGAGGGGTTACAACATGAAGTCTGCGTGTAACAATAACCATATGCAAGCATGACTTTTGCCATATGTGCATGTATACTCTGCCGTTCCCAGGTTTTGGAGGGAGAGACTCGATTTTTCAAGTGACATTTCAATTCTGAAGTTGTCCGGCGGCACGTCATTACACTCCTGCAGACTCCCAAAGCCACCGAAACCACTCTCACACAGAACCTACATTAAAAGACAAAAATGCCAGCACGGACACACAAAACCCACATGTTTGTGGGCACACAACAGACAGTGTAGTATTCATTTTTAAGACTGATGCTCTTCAAAAGTATGCACACACACACTCCAGCACACTGGAGGCAAGAGTGGGAGGAGCAGATCAAAGTAAATGTGGTTAAAAAAGAACACCCAGGGACACCCACCTCCACATAAACAGGGGATCTCCTTACCAAAAACAAAGAGGCCTGAGCAGCCAACCCACATCCAGCGGAACAGGGAGGGGTGAAAGGGGCTTAAGAGAAGGGGAGGGGGGGATCAGAAAACATGTTACATGGGCGGAAAGGTAGAGCAAAATCATTCATTACTGTAATTACAACCTGGGCCCACTTACTCTTTCATTCAGCGGGAGGAGAGGAGAAAAGAAAAGAGGGAGAGCAGAGATTAAACTTGCCCACAGAGGTGTTTACCACACGCTGGGAGACAACTTGTCCTATTTCTTTCTACACATAAACACATTAACGGAGAGGAACACACACAACACAAACTGCAGGGGTTCCTTCATCAGTCAGAGTGATGCGGTTTGTGTCAGTAAATGAAACGAGCTATGAAAGGCCTTGTCTAAGTGTCTTCATCATCGTATTTATTTTCCCTCCCCGCTCTGAGTCATGCTGTCCCTCTCCACCTCGCTGTAGTCATTATACCCTCCGAAGCTGAACAGTGTTTGACTACCAGATAAACATTTCATACTTTGTTGTTTTTGTCTTTGCGTCTCAATCGGGGCAGCTTATTGGATCTCTTAAAGGAACAGTTCAACATTACAGGAAAGGCGCTTATTTGCTTTTTCACGGAGCTATGATGAGACTTTCATGTCTGTCTGTTAAAGCCGCTGCGCTAAATATTTTTACAACAACAGTGGATCAAATAACTATATGAAAGGCGCCACTCAGTGCCAACTTTGTAGCTAGTTTAAGCTCATTATTTTTTTATTTCCCACCCACAACTTTACTATTATATTCTTGTTTTCAGTCACAGCATGCAGATTTTTTCAGAAAACAAGCTCTGATGAACTAACAGCGCACTTCCTGCACAGCACCAGACTAAAAACTTACAAAATTAGCACCTAGCTGGTAAGCATCCCCGGACAGGCCCTACACTGTCCTCATATCCCCATTCGTGTGCATATTGCAACTCGCAGATGGGCAGCGTTAACTTCCGAAGACGTGCACAACCAACGTACCAAATGGACGCAAGATACACAAGGCAGCCATCATGCGTAGGCGAACGCGTTCTTAAAAGCAAATGTGTCCCCCCCCCCAAAAAAAAACTGTACTGTATTCCTAATCTGAAATCACTGCAGTTAGATGATAGTCAAAGCTGGTTAACTTAGGGTAGCTTAGCACAAAGACTGGGAAAACAGGAAACAGATATGGCAGCTCTGTCAAAAGGAAATAAAATCCACCTATTTGCACATTTGAAGCTCATCTGTACTATACAGCCAGTTCACCCCTGACTCTGGTCGATACGCTAAGCTAAGATAAGCTAAGCTAAGTGGCTGCCAGCTGATATGAGAATGACATTGGTCTTCGGAGAGAATAATTGCGTATGTTTGCCAAAATGTTGAGCGACTCCTTTAAAACAACTGATTAGATGGTTCATTCCTAATAATCAAACATAGGATTTTACATTCCACTTGTTTTTGTACACGCAGCGCACTGTCAGCCTTTTCAAAATCTCATGAGAGTAAAATAACTGAGAAGCAGCTTGCTTTTATCACTTAAATCACTTTTACATAACTGATTTTGGGCACCGGACCACTTCTCCATCTGTTCGTGGAAACTTCTCTGGAGTAAGTTGACTCACTTTGTGACCACAGCTTCTAGCCTCTTGTCTTTTTACGGCCTCCCCTCAATGTGTTTACCCTGCTCTCATCTCCGTGTCCCTCTGGGCTTCTTAAACACTGCCCTCGGTGTCCCTCTGGAGAAACAAACGTGCTAGGGAGAGGAAAGAGAAACAGTAGCCTGATGTGATCTGAGGACAACACCGACAACAACAACAATGCCTGGAAAGTTCACCTGGCGGGCCACGTTCTGCTGCGGTTGCCGCTGAAGCTGTTTCCAGTCATTCATGAGACCTACAGGTGTTTCATCTGTGCCAGGAAACAAGCCTCAGGCATCCTGTAGCGTTCATTCAGAAATATGATCCGAGAATGCAAAGAAAAGTACGTAACACGTGTGATACTGATGCACGTGTGGATGTTTGTCGTGTGTATTAGGTGTTTTATGTGCAGTGTGTGTGGTTTGTTCTGTATGTGTGTGTCTGTGTGTGGACAAATTGGAGACAGAGAGAAAATGAGATGCTGCAACAGTTAAATATGCTTTGATTTTGTCACAGAGGGAAAGCAGACAGTGCATGGTTTATGCCTCCATCGTCTGTGTCTCAGTCTCGGGCAGAAATCAGATTTTTCACAGATCACAAGGTTTTAAACTCGTCTGGGTGAATCTCTGCTCTCAACAGAGCACAAGTGGCACCTAGTGGACAGAAGCAACACTGCACCCCGGCTGACATTTAAAGTTCACAGCAGAAAGGCTGTTTGAGGCCTTGCATGCCTTTTGTCTCAGTACAACCTGACCTGAGCAACAGATCGTATCTCTTAAAACATACTCTCTTTTTTTTTGTTTATGACTTTACATGTCTAGGTTGACATTTATTCTTATTCGAGACTACTTGGAGCATAGATTTGCTGTGTGCTGCTGACTGTTTTAAGCACCTTTAATGAATGTTTTATAAAGTTCAGGTAAGATTGTAGCAAATGATAATAACTTTGCTGAAAGCCACGCAGACAGGGAAGTTAAATTACACAAATAAGAGTAACAAACGGCGACGAGGAGATAGCTGATTGTTGATTGAACAATCAAATATCCTTCTCCAGAATGTCACATATTGTTTCTTTAATGAATAGAGATACAAGTGGTATCAGTCTTCTATGAATAAGAATGAGAATATATTCTTAAATGTCAAAATATTTCTTCGAGTCAAAGCTCTAGGCTGACACTAACCAAATGAGCAACAAAAATAACCACAATGCATCTAAAAATATGTGAGACAGACCAGATTAAAACCGTAACAAAAGTAATTTACGCGGCAGGGCTGTCATTCAGACGAGACGTGACGGACTAATGACCAAATTAGCCCTCGATGATCATTTTAACATTGGAAGACCAACGTGTGATCCCTTCAGCCAACAGCAACTCAGTCAACTCTTCAACATGACAGTGACGCTAATGACATCTTGGGTCATGAGATGAGTCATGAGTCGTTAGATCCTGTTATTCTCTATGGTCATACACAGCCACTCCAGATGAATCTGCAGACTCCGCTCAGGTCATGGTGTCGTGAGATCATATCGGCCTCGTAAACATTGCAAAACACAGGAATGCTGGAATGAAGTCAGGCGCTCTCTTCCGCCTCCTCAGATTTCTATGTATTCACGGCTCTCCTTCTTGAAGACCGGGCCAATATTACATCATGCATATTTCAAGGCCTGCTGTTATGATGTGAGGGCACAGGGCGGGCCCACTTTCATTACGCGTTTATATTTATTTATATGTTTCTGTTCATTTTTCTTCCCTTTTTTCTGTGTACGCAGTGGTCAGAACATCTGCCTCCGTCTGTGTGTTTGTCTTCCGCTGACCTGAAACATCTCCTCTTCCAGCATAGATGTCGAGCCTCCACGCCTTTCTAAACAGACTCCAGCTCTCAATGGCTGATTGTACCCACTCCTGTGAAGTTACCTCTCACCCTCTCTCCTTCCACCCACAAAACTGCTGCTCCCGCTACGGCCCATTTGGTTATACACATAGACACACGTGTGCGCGGCCTCTATATACAAAGTCAATATGGATACACACAGTCACTCATACGCACCAGCACCGTGCGGCAGCCCTCAGCCTCTTTTCTGCTGACATCTGCAGCCCAGATGTGCGCCGCGCTCTGAGGTGCTGCTGAGCGCAGGATGTTTTGCATTCCCTCCGTGGAACATGTGAGGCGTTTCGTGGGCTGTCCGTCTGGCTGCATTAGTCTGTGTGTCATGGGGATCTGTTTGCTCCGGCCCCTTGTTTAGCTGGCTCCAGGGGTTTGGGTACGACAGTTAGGATGCTAATTCAGCGCAGATGTGAGCTGCTGAATCAGGTGGTGAGAGGAAACTCCGGCCCTGGCAGGAGGGAGACACTGGCTGCCCTGTGCGGTGGTCCAGCCCAACATAACAAAATCTTCCCAGACTAACCTCCTCTGCTCTTGCATTCGTCACATCTGCTCTGGAGAGTGATTTTCCATGATGTACTGCATCTGCCCAATGGATTAAGTAAAAAAAAAAGGACATTTTCTACTTTGTCTTTGAGCTACAGAACAAAAAATTGCATCTGAAGACCCAATAGACCATATTCACTCTGATGTCATGTTCAGGGTGGGAAGCTCAAACGTCAGATTGATGTGTTACAGGTTTCAAGTCGAGCCGGTCTTCAGCAGAAAGAAGACAAAGTAGGTTGCACATGAAAGCAGCTAATTGCAAGCCATATTTAAATTTGTTGTTAGGCTACGACCTCTAGTGGCTGTAGTAATTATTACAGCTGCAGAGGAGGAACTGCGGAGAAGTACTGTGAAAACTGAAAAGTACAAATACGGAAGAAGTCAGCAATGAACAGTCAGGAGGCGTCATAACTTTTGGTTTTACCTGCAGGTGTAGGCTCAAGAGCATAATAATAAAAAAATGTTCTCCTGCAAATTTAAGCTACTCAGCACATTTAATATGTAGATCATGTCTGATTGAAAGATTGCGTCAGCGAGCGCCATCCCTGCCTCGCTCCCTCAGTTTTTACATTAGTCTTGGTTGGTGTGGAAAATGTGCAGTTAATGCAGCGCGACAGCTGTGCAGGAACCCTACAGATGGCACAGATCCCACGGAGGAAGTCAGAGAAACATAAAGAGGATGTGAGTTGGTACGGCAGATAATACATTATGTGTAACAATGAAGAAGTGGTTTGATGTGTGACTATATGTATTGCAGTGAAACATGGTTATAGTTCCGTACTGATAGATAGACAGACCTTCCCCTGGATGGATACAGGGTTCAGGGCAGGCATAACTCTGTCAGCTCCTTTGTCTTGCTTATGTTCAGCACCACCCAACAAAATCCTCCATGTTTTTTTCAGGGCATTTAGCAAGCAACAGTAAATCATTCATACACTGATTGCCATTAGTTGCCATGCAAGGTCACATCAGGAGAATTTTTTTGGGATTCAGTATCTTGCCCAAGGAAACTTTGACAGGGGAATTGAACCAGTGACCTTCTGATAACAAGATGCTGGCTCTACCCCTGAGCCACAGCCACCCCCACACAGACACTTCTGTTAATTCAACAAACTTTCTCAAATAGTGACATAGTGTGTGAAGGTGAACTTTGTACATCGACTGTATAAAGCTCGACTCTGGTGGGACTCGAACCCACAACCTTTGAATCACTTCTCATGCGATTACCTAGAAGTCCAACGCGCTATCCATTGCGCCACAGAGCCTAGTTCTCTAGACTCTTGCTCCTGTTGTGTGCTGATATCCATAATAACATCCATAATGTCAGAGCTTTTTTCCACAAAATGTAAATGTTTTGTATGTGGACAGCCAACTCTGACGCAACAGGAGGAACACAGTCCAAAAAAACAAATACCTGGTGCGGCAAAATATGTAAAGGCCACTTTAGAGCTAATGTTTGTTTTGTGCGTTCTGGGTTTCTGTGGGTCTTCTTCGCTGGAGAGAGCCTCTGTAGTTAAAAAAGGCTCATTCTAAGATAACGGAAACACAACGATCCTTAGTCGCAGGTGATTATACAGTAATAAAAACATAATTGCGAATATTATATTCTATTTCTGCCAGTCCATTCATTTAAATCCTGCACACTGGACCTTTGAAACCCAAATTACGGACTGCCGCCAGCTGGTGGTACGGAGAGTTGTTTCCTCTCACACAGGTGCAGAGCGAAGGAGCTAGTTGGCTGTCGGCTGTAGTCTTTGCGGTGTGTTCAAGTGCAGCTTTTTGGCCGGGACTCAGGCGACGTGAGGCGACACAGCAGTAGACCTGGACATCTTTGATGTAGGTTTGGTGTGTCTGAGCCTTCGGAAACTTCCCCAGTCTCAGCTCAGTCTCATCAGTCTTCTTCTATGTTTCCCATCCTCTACGATCCAACTGTGACTCCCTGAAGTGGTCATCTGCCTGGATCTCTTTGCCCCTGTCCCACGACTCTGTCCCTCTGCCAGTTAAACTCCTCAGTACCAGCTCTTCAGGCAGTTCCTGCCGTTGGCCGGCGTCTCCACAGCTGGCCGAGAACAGATTCCGGCCCAAGCAATTGTTGCCCTCACACCACCTGCTATAGGGTCATGGCCATAGAGCGAGCCTGTTCGGGACGTGCACTGTGTGCGTGTCTGCATATAGTGGCGTAGAGGATGCTTTAACACACACACATAACTGACACAGCGTGAGGCTCCATTGTGTTTTAATCAGTATACCAGAAACTGAATAACCAGTATGTCCTCCATCCTTCGCTCCAGTTGACTGACGAGATAGGGACGTCAAGAGACGGAGAGCTGGAATTCCCCTTTGATCAAAGTGTCCGTTATTCAATGGGATGTGGCGTTGCTGGGGGTGTAGAGCGGGTGGAGGCCGGTGGGGCTGAGTGTACAGAGAGAGTGCTCAATTGTCTTGTCCCTTTCTTTTTTTTCGGGATGCACACCCCCACCAAGAAGCCGATACCGAGGTCGTGACCTTCTGCCCCCCCTTTCCCGCTGCGGCGTTGGGGCTCGGACGCTTTTCCTTCACGTATAACTGCTAAACAACCCCCTTTCAGAAACCTATCCACTCTAACTGTCCCACACAACTAGTCGTCTTTCTCTCGCCACCCTGCTTCATTCAGAAGGTGGAGGTCGAGGCGTCGGCTGGGGGAGCAGGTTAAAGACAAAAACCGACAAGAAGTGGACAAAAGACAAATTGACTGTGTCAGTGTGTTTTAGCGATGGCAGCATCTGTTAATGGTTCTTTAAAGCGTTTTTCTGAGAACAGGAGGAGGGTGGCGCAGCAGAAGGGGAGCTATTTGTTTCAAGAGCCTGGTGTTATTTACTCCATTGTTATATGTGTGTACAGCCAAGCCATCAAAGAGCAGAACATTTGGCGATTAACACAACTGTTGTGTTCGACAGCTGTATAACATATTTTTAAGGAATACGCCTGCACAAAAAGCATCTGCAGTCCGTACGAGACGCCTTAAACATCGTTTTCTTTTCCATTCACTCGCGTTCACTGAGGAAAAACACAAACTGTATTCCAACACAAGATATCCATCTTGTGGAAAACATGATGCAGACTGTTACCAATTGACAATTTAAAAGAAAAAAAAAAATGAAAGAAAATCCAATTATAGTAATTTTTCAAACATGTGACGTAGCCCGCTCCGACATTGATTAGTTAGACAAATTAAGCTGGTTAGTGGTCTGGTGGGAGGAGGACAAATGACATCAAACCGAGGAGCGCTTACGTGTCACTGGGTGCAGTTACGTGCAGTTTCGAAGCAAAAACAGGTCAGCTTTTGAATTCAGAATCGATTTAGAATGAAGATGGTAAACAATAGCGGCAGGGATACAGATCTAACGTATCTGAAACTGATTCTATGATAAAACATTGATAAGCAAATGAATCACTAAGCGCATGTTAAGCATGATAATACTATTTGCAACACTGAGTCTCAACATGACTTGAATTCAATTAATAGGGGACTAAGGGGCATCACCTACACACAGTGAAGCCTCCTGTTCAGTTAATCGGTCCTTGTGCTTCCAACATTAGAGGGGAACTGTGAAAGGGGATTTTACACATCAAACAAGTTTTCTAGTCATATCGAGCATTGCTCTGCCCCAGAAAGCAGTTGTGTAATGCAGAGGGGGGGCGTTGTTATATAAGACGCAGCTTCAAATTGTGTTTACATGGTGCATCTTCCTTGATAACAGTGTGTTGAATCAAGCAGAGAGGAGAAACACAAAGGGTGGGATACATGAGCTCAGTAAAAGCTGATGAGGTTTTATATAGTTTGTTTGGTTTAAGAGGTGGCAGAATTTTCTCCACCCATAGAGGATCAATTAATCACTTAGTTTATCAGGGAAATTCAAATTCAGAATCAGCATAATTGGCAAAAGTGTAATCTTTTACTAGACAGGGAGGGTGTGAAAAAATGTAAGCTGCAAAGAAACTAGCGATTAAACCTGTCAGAGGAAGAGGGTGAGGAAGCAAGTCTGACACCGTGTTTGACCTCGCGCAAGAACATATTTGTAGTTCTGAAAAGTGTTTTTAAAAATAAGATGTCACTGATTCTGCAATCCAATTCAGCACGGAGTAACTAAAGTTGTCAAATAAATGTAGTGGAGTAAAAGTACAACGCTGGAGCATTGGATTACATCAGTGGAGTAGAAGTACCTCAGCATCAAACTTTAAAAATGTTGTGTATTGTCCAGAGCCTTTTCATCCAAATGCATCTAAAACAAAGAGGCTGAAGTTCTACTGGCCTCTTGTGGTAAAGATTAAAAAGTAATGAACATGGAGAGCAGATCGTTTACTGTCCAGCAGAGGGCAGCATGCCACTAAGATTACAGTGAGTTGACTGAGACAGCAAAGTTGGATCTCTCCACCTTCCTCTTCTCTCACCTTCTGTCATCCACTCTTGTCTTCAGTTATTTATTTTCATCCTCCACTTTAATCTTCTATCTTCCTCCCTCGTGTTCCTTCTTGCGCTTCTTCACTGTCAGCTCTGCTAAAGCTGCACACAGACAGACAGACAACACCACACAGGCAGGCCAACCATATGGTCTGTTTCTTGAGTTGTGTAGCAGGGAGCTGTTTTTCCTCTCTATACTGCTGCTAAAACCATCACTCTGCCCCCCTCTAACCTCCGCCCTGTGTTTTCTCTCCCTCCTCTCCTCAGTCCTTTCTCCTCACTCATCCGTCTTCCTTTGCCACCTCCTCCCACTCCTACGCCGTCCCCTGCTTTATTCCTCTCTTCACTCCTCACCTCCGAATCGACCTTATTCTTCCTCTTTGTGAACGAATGCTGCTGGAGTCATTTGACTTCATGTGGATGACATCAGCTCTGCACTCACTGAGATGAAACAGGCCGACATACGAGGAGAAAAGCCAAGGTGGGATGAGTGGGAAGGCCGAGTTCATGTTTCTCACGTTTTTCCGCCTCTTCGCTCCGTCGAACACGGCCGTGAGGATACAGACGCTGTGGTTAACTACTGTACAGCTCCATGCAAATCACAACTTCATCATTTCATTGGTTCAAACTGTTTCTATAATTCAGGCCATGCTTCATGTCTTGCACTTTTACTTGGCTGTTAAATGGTGGTTGGTTAGAATCATCTTGTTTCTATCTTCAGCACATTGAACAAATTCGTCAACAATTACAGGACCGATTTCCATGAATGATACAAACACTCGTGGTCCCCAGGCGATGAATTGTAATGACTTAAGTGATTGTGTGATCTTTCATCACATCTGCAGGCCAAACTTTTCACTTATCCATGAAAGTATCTCAGATAAGCATTCATGGTTCCCAGAAAATTAATCCGACTGACTTTGGTGAGCTACTTTTAGCTCCACCTTGAGGTTACAATCTTTGGTTTTGTAATGAAATGTCTGGAAAAAGTGCTGGATGGATTCCCACTGGATTACCATAAACGTGGCTGTCAGGCTTTAACACGTACAGAGAAAAGCGACCACATTACACCAATCCTTGCTGATTTTAATGCTTTTTTTTAAGGCCTTGAAAGGTTCCTGCCTACATCTGTGATTTGCTTACTTCCTAAAAGCCTGACTCTGCTTGAGATCCTCTGCCAGCATCTCATTAATGGTTCCAAAATCTTGATATGTCACCAAAGATGACCAGGCTTTTGCTGTTATTTATACATATATAACATGCATATATATTTAGGCAGCCAGGCTCAGTATCTTTCTTTAAATCTCTCCTTAAAACACTTTTATCTCATGGCTTTCCGTGGTGCGGTGTGTGGCGGTGTATAGGTTTACAAGCCTGTCGCGGCTCTCTTTATCCTGTTCCTTGTCCCTTGAAGTCCCTTCTGGACCTCTGGTGGGTCTCTTTAACAACAAAGCCAGTTTGGTATGTGTTTACACAAAGCCGCCCTCAGTGTCTCCTCTCCTCCTCTGCAGAAGCTGGCTGGCAGATAACAAACACCTCTCAGCGCTGACTGACCAGCGGATTTATGGCTTCATAAAAGTCTGGTTTGGGGATGTGCTTAACAGTTTCCCTTGGGGAAAGCTGTTTTGTGCTCTGTCAACACGTCAAACTGCGGGTGACGATGACCAGTCTGCAGCAGCATCTGGGAATGTGTGGCAGAGATGATGCTTGAGAACTTTTTCTCTGCTAAATAAATGTATATCAAGACTTTGTCAGTGTCAGCATGTGTGTGGTATGTTCGGTGCCCTTGAGAAAACATGGATGTGTCGGCGCTAATCCCTCTGTGGGGCATTCACACTCTTCCATCTCTTCTTCTGGGGGTAAAGAGACGTCATCCTTTCAACAGGTGGAACACACACAAGCAGAGGAAAGCAGTGTGTTTCGCAGGTTGTATGGAGGTCTGTGTGGGCCTCGCACCTTCTCTTAGAGCTCACAGCTCTCTCTGTGCTACCGAGCACCAACACCAACAACAGATGTATTCACACATTCACACAGGCGTCCCCAGAGGGCCGACAGAGGAAGTGGAGGTGGGGAAAAACAAAACAAATCAAATGAAAGACAAGTTTTGTTTACCAGCCTCAAGAGTTGTGTCTCAAACAGACTTGCGACGTAAGAAAGCACATTTACTTTTGATTTTTTAGCGGTTCCAACAAAGAAAGTTTCCTCTTTGTGCTAAGCTAAGCTAACATCTGCTGGCTGCTGGATACACGGTTCAGCCGAGTACTCTATCTTTTCTCTCTCCCTATAAATGTACTTTCCAAATGTCAATCTATTGTTTTAAGTCCATAAATTAATCTGACTTTCTCTTTGTTTTTTCTTCTTTTCTCTCCCATTATCATCCCACGACCCCTCAGATTTATCTTGTGGCCCTCTGTAGGGGGCCTGGCCCTTAGGTTGTGAACCACAGGACACTACCAAGAAAATCTAAAAAAGTAAAGTTAAAGTAAAGCATCTAAAGACTTCTTCTGCCGCTGCTCTCACATAAAGTATGAAGTTGAAAAGAAAAAGCAGTGATCAAAGTGCATCATCGATCCACATTTTGTCAACTTTGAATCCTCGTATCTGTTTTTCTTCAATACGGTGGCACCCAAACCTCACATCCTGTCTGCTCGTGTCAAAACGAGACGCTTATCAAAGCTGGATCTTATCATCTCTTCATGCACAACACTCTCGCTCTGTAGCGGCTGACAACGGGCCAGTCGCTCTGCAGGACCGCAGCCAGAATTTCCCTCAGAGGAGTGAAGCCTTCAGGCTGGAGAGTCACAGTTTACAATGCTGGGTTTTCTCCATTTCATGCTCTCATACTCTCCATTGTCCCCGAGCTTTCACAGCTCCCCATCCATCGGGCTTCAAAAGATCATGTGACATTGCCTCATCCTCTGTTTGCAGAACGCCCTGCTTTTCTACCTCCACCCTGTTTTACTGTGTTCTTTCCAAATTTCTAAACACATTATGCACACTATCTGGCTTTGCACCCGACTTCTATCTCTCGCTCCGCTGTTCCTCGTCTCCCTGCGCTCTTTCTCACTTGATGCATGGTTTCCCATAGTAAACAGAGATTGTATTGTCCCCCGACTGATCTTGTCTGTCCTTGGTGTTGACTGTTTTGTCTGTGGGAATCACCGTGATGGATTGAGATCCCCTCGATGCCTGCAACGTGTGCAAGCGGACATTTCCACTCACCCTCGCTTTGTTTTGACAGTCTCCAAACAACAGTGGTGTTTGTTTGGTGCGCAACGCCTGCTATGCTGCCCCCTTCAAGTATGAGGACAGTGAATGTGATGACAGATCATCAGAGAATGTGGGTTTCTTTTCTACCAGAAGTTCATTTTGTGGTGCTGAAAGTCAGATTCAGTGCTCAAAAACATATTTCAAACACCACCACTACCATCCAAGGAGTCAAAAGGTCTCCTTGCAATGATAGTTTACTTCCTGTTGAGGCATTTAAACATTTAAGGGATACTTTGACATTTTGGAAAATACACTTATTTGCTTTCTGGCAGAGAGTTTAGGGCTTTTCACATTCCATATTGCTAGCACAGGGCTATCTTTCACCCTAGGTTAAGAGTTGGCCCTGGGGTAACTTAGCCCCTTCTCAGAAACATTTTTTCAGGGAATAACTCTACAAACTTGGGGCTAACCCTGCTCCAGAGCAGGGCCAGCAAGCCCATAAGCTAACGTTGGGGTTAGCCCATTTTGGAATGGGCCAGGATTGTGTCAGGGTGAACGGTTTCTTAGCCTGGGGCTAAGAAGCCTCTAAGCCCTAGGCCGTAAGTGCAGTGGGAAAAGCCTAGATGAGAAGATTGACAACGCTCTCATGTCAGTACGGTAATGAAGCTACCGCTAGCAAGTTAGCTTTTGTCATTTTTGTCTTCCCACAGTTTATAGGATCTCTTAAGGGAATACATGTATTTGCTTTCATTTTACAGGGGTATGTATCACACCATGCTATGGCTGGGACCAACCAGCAAGAAATAATATTCATAACCCTCGGTCGAGCTATTTTTTCAAATTTAGCAACCCAAGTCCCTTCACTGAACATTTCTTTATGTTGCTACTTGGTTAGCTTAGGTTTAGGCATAAAAAAACACTTGGTTAGGGTTAGGGAAATACAGAAACCCTAAAGGGCCATGCATTCATACATTTTATTTCCTCCGTTTTCCCATGATAACTAGTTAATTTCATTTGAGATCTCGAGAAAATCGAGATCTCAGTTTATTATCTCGAAATAACAACTGGCGTTTTCCCGAGATGACAATATAATTAATTTGAGATCTTGAGAAAACACGGGAAAACAAAGTTTCATTATCTCGAGATCTCGAGCTATTATCTCGAAATAACAACTGCCGTTGTCCCGAGATAACGGGATAATTTTCTCGAGATAACGAAACTTTGTTTTCCTGAGATAACGATATAATTAATTTGAGATCTTGAGAAAACAAAACGATAGTGTAGTATATTAAATCATTGCAGGAAACATCATTCAGTGTAGCGATGTCAGAGTCACAGGAGCATATCGATCACAACATCACATATCTTTTCAATCAAGGCCTGACACAGGCTGAAATAGCATTATGCCTTGCTATTACAGATAATATACACATTAGTGTGCGTAATCTAAAAAGACGGTTAGCAAGGCTTCAGCTATATCGGCAGCGCAATCTAAGTGGGCCTGATGTCGTCGTTAACTACATAGCTGACCAGCTACGAGGTCCCGGGCGTCTCCATGATCTCAGGCCTATCATATCACAGTCATTATCTCGAAATCTCGAATTAATTATACCGTTATCTCGAGAAAACAAAGTTTCGAGATCTCAAGAAATGATCCCGTTATCTCGGGAAAATGGCAGTTGTTATTTCGAGATAATAACTCGAGATCTCGAGATAGCGAAACTTTGTTTTCCCGAGATAACGATATAATTAATTCGAGATCTTGAGAAAAAAACAAAACAGTGTACTATATTAAATCATTGCAGGAAACATCATTCAGTGTAGAGGAGCAGGGGAGAGGTCCCGGGGTATCCGTGATCTCAGGCCTATCATATCACATATCTCGAAATCTCGAGATCTTGAGAAGATTATCCCATTATCTCGGGAAACCGGCAGTTGTTATTTCGAGATAATAACTCGAGATCTCGAGAAGATTATCCCGTTATCTCGGGAAAACGGCAGTTATTTCGAGATAATAACTCGAGATCTCGAGAAAATCATCCCGTTATCTCGGGAAAACGGCAGTTGTTATTTCGAGATAATAACTCGAGATCTCGAGAAGATTATCCCGTTATCTCGGGAAAACGGCAGTTGTTATTTCGAGATAATAACTCGAGATCTCGAGAAAATTATCCCGTTATCTCTAAAAACGGCAGTTGTTATTTCGAGATAATAACTCGAGATCTCGAGAAGATTATCCCGTTATCTCGGGAAAACGGCAGTTATTTCGAGATAATAACTCGAGATCTCGAGAAAATTATCCCGTTATCTCGGGAAAACGGCAGTTGTTATTTCGAGATAATAACTTGAGATCTCGAGAAAACAAATGAAATTAACTTGTTATCACGGGAAAACGGAGGAAATAAAATGTATGTGTGTTTTAGGGTTTCCGTATGAAAACATCATGTTTTGGCTTAAACAACCTGTTTTGTTCACAACACACAAAAAGTGTGTTGACTGAGAATAAAAAGCGGAAACTCAAAAAGGCTATATCACAGGATAAACACTCAAGCTAAGCATTTATCCTGAGGACTGTGCTGATTTAGACAGAGCCAGGCTTGCTGTTTTCCCTTGTTGTCAGCCTACATGCTAAGCTAAGCTGACTGTCTGCTGACGTTAGCTTCATATTTATCATACAGACATGTTAGTGGTATTAGTCCTCTCATCTAACTCTCAACAAAAAGGCGAATGAGTGTAATTCCCAAAATGTTGAACTGTTCCTTTAGGCGTTCTTCCCTGTAACAGCTGCATTATATCTTTTCTTGGATAGCCTGGTGGTAAATGAGACCACCCCATAGCTGCGAGGTTAGGAGGTTGAATCCCTTCCTCGTCTAAACGTTCTTCAGGAAAACACTGAACTCGTCCCTCTAGTGCACGTGTGTGTTTTCTTAAAGGAAAGTTAAACTCCCAGTTGCATAATCCAATAAGAGGATAGGGCTTTTAAAGTATCAGATATGACACTAAGGGCTTGTCAGAGTGAAATCTTTTTCGACTGTAGCTGTGAATTTGCGACCGCAGGATGTGAACGTGGCTAGTTACACAGCTTTAGTCGGGGGTGGAAAACTATATTCAACAATTGTGGTGTGGTGGTTTGTGGACTGGCTGTGATTTGCAAACACTCTGGCTGGATCACCTATGGTAAATCTCTGCTACGCATGACCACCAGGCTCTGCGTTGTAATTTAGATTTTTACAGGGTTTCATGATACACACATACAAGCGAGCACTCGGGCGCAAACACACGTTTACAGTGTACGCGGCGCATGCCAAGTTATGTCTTTTAGAGCTACACACACGCACGCACTCCCACGTGCAGCTTTATGAAATGAGTGTTATTGTGAAGTGGCTAAACAGTCATCACTCTCTGGACCTGTGATTTAAGGATCACTGTCTGACCACACTCACACTGTCTGCCTCCACAGCCACTGTCACTGCTTTACATCTCACTCACCAGGCATATTTTCCAACAGCTCCTGTGCTGATGATGTTGACGGCACGCACAATGCCAGGCTAAACCCCTGCGCTAATGCCTATAACACATGTCCAGTATTAAATTACAGAGTTTACACACTAAAAAATCGTTGGGTTTTGGGTTATTAAATATGGTTACTGTGGCCCAGATACAACACGTTTTACCTTAAAGCCGCTATAATAGGTTTTTTCATAATAACAATGTTACAAATGTGAAAAAGGTTGCTGAAAGTGATGAACCTACAGAGAGTCATCACCCAGATCTGCAGCTCCCCTCAGCTTTGCAGAGCTTTATAGTGAGTTCAGTTTATTGTTTTGCTTCCAAGCTGTAATTTTACTGTCTTCAGAGGGACAAAGTCTGGAGTGACTCGGAAGTCCAAACAAAGTGAGGTGAAGATGCTCTTTGGCAGGAACACAGAGGCTAAAAAAAGAAAGATCCAAGGCACTCTTCATGCACAAAGATAGACAAAAGGGTTGTGTGGCTACGTGTGGGCTGCTACTCAGCTTCTTTACATGCATTGTCAATGATTTTAAGAATTTCAGCATGAAGTAGAAATCTGAAAAAAGGTTTTTTAAACCTTTTTGCATGGACAGGGCCTTGGGATCTTTGTTTTTTTAACATGATTTTACAGTTTTGGTTCACTCTTACTGGTCTCATCGTGATTTTACAAATCTGACCCTTCTAAAAAAAAGTAGTTGAATAACATATTACATTCAAAATTGGAATACACATATTACTAGTAATCAGCAACAAATAAGTCCATCCACATGTTTTTATGCACATTTTCAATTTCAACTGGAAATGCTGTCAATTCAAAACAGAAGTGGAAATAACATGAATGTGTTTCGCTTTTGGCTGAGCTGGAGACCTCGCAGAAACAAAAAATGGCAGCAGAAGAAACATCAGATCTACATGGAGCAATGAGGAGACTTTAATGTTCCTCAAGTTTATACACAATAATGTAGAAATGTTACACTTTCATCATGTCTTCTACATTGTTTTCCATTGTTTCCATTATGGCACCCTCTTCAATCATTTTATGGCAGAAAAGTTAGGACCAACAGCTGTTTATCTTGATATAATGTAATCCTAATATTCATATAACACAAGTGGACGGAAACACACTTTAATTTCCATTGTTCTAGTTTAAAATTTTTACAGTATAGTTTAAAAAGAATAAATAATAACATAGAGATAGAGAACATCAACACTGGGTCAAAACAAACCCCTGTCTTGGGTGGTTCTCCACCCATGGCTTCTGAGTAAAGTTAATCTAGCAGTGATGTAAAACTGGCTTTCTACTGTTTCCTTTCACAGCAGTGGCCAAAAGCGAGATGACCCCTACCTGCAACACATAGCATTTTTTAACTTGAAGCCACAATGCAGCTAACCAAGCAGACCACACACAGAGTGAGGAGGAAGCACAGCACTGAAAAAGAAAACGAGAGGATAAGGAGGCAAAGGGGAGAGGAGTTAACGGTCTTGTTATCACAGAGGGTGAAAAATGAAATGGCGACTCGTTTTTTCCGCCATAAAAACTCATAATGTATGTTCACCACCACCTCCCCTCAGTGTCAAACATGTTGTCCTTTGCATCTCCCATCCTCGACGCTGTCCTCTCTCTCACAACGTTGCTGTTAAAGTGAGTTTGGTTTATTTTCTTTTTATATGGAGTTTCCATCATGCTCCACTCCCTCTGTGGTTCCAGCACGGCTGGCCAAATGGCAATAAAATGCTCAAAGGACATCAGAGAGGGAAAAGGAGACCTATTTGTTAGCCTAACAAAATCCCCAGTAGTTACAGGCAGTCAACATGTGAGAAAAACGAGGCAATGCTCTGCTTCAGTGCTGCTGTGAGGGGTAAGACAAGTGGCCGAACAACAGCCGCAGGGAAGTAGCCAAGCAGTGTCAGTGTCAGTGTCAGTGCCGGAGATGGGTCAATAGTCAGTCGACCAGCCTTTGACATCTGGATCTTTATTTATGTTGTGGGAGAGTTCTTTTTGTGTACGAGGTCAATTAAAACTCAGTCGAAGTCCTGAGAGATGCAAAATAAAAGTGAACACATTAAAAAACAAGAACATAACTCAACTAAAGGCAGCTTTGGTCAAATAAAAAAAAAAATGCATGCAAAGTCATCATAAAAACAAGTGCTTTCAACTGCTGTGTTTGCTAAAATTATGGCTTTAAAATGCTAGTGGAATGACTGAGTCTACGTTGAGATTTTTCCCGGCAGTCTGTTCCATTTGGATGTGAAGTGAATGAAAACTGAAAGCAGACGTTTTCCTTGTTTTATTGTGGTTTCCTAGAACTTCGAACACTAAACAGCCCCGACAAATCTATGTCGGTGTACCCTCCGTCGCGCCGTCTCGCCGCTGTCATCGAAGACCTGTTTTCTGAAACTGGTGGACTGAAAGTTTTAAATACTTTGCAGGCATTTGAGTTTAATACTTAAAGGTAAGGAAACCGATTCTGGAGAATGGAAGTTGATTGTTGAGTCTCATCCTCAAGGTGTAAAGTGCCAGAGCTTTGGGTCGGTATTCGGTCCGAACTTCTCACCCAAAGCGTCGATTTGACGACCTGTGAATGAGACTCAGCAATCAACTATCTTCCTCCAGAATCTCCCTCCCTAGGTTTATTAAACTGTGAATATGCATTTGTTTAAAACTATTTTTAGCCATGGATTTGGTGTGCTAAGATGTATTTACAACAGCAGGAGAGTTTATGTGGGATTGCAAGTATCTGTCACTTCTCGATGGGTTTTTTTAGTCGATTTCAGACGATAATGGGGGAGAGAAATAAGCTGCATCGGCAGAAAATACTTTGGGATTCGTTGACAAGAAAAATATAGAGCAGTTACAGCCATCGAACCCTCATCTTATCTTTCCTGCCATGTTCCAGACCTGTAATTATGATGAATCTGAATGCACTGTCATCCAATGCCTCTGCCTTTGGCATACGATGGGTCAGTCTGGTCCCTGCTCATTGACCCGGTCACTGTCTGGGTCATCACACAGCTCTGGAGGTTAAATAGCTGTAAGAAAACACATTAATCTGCGAACACTTGGTGAAACTGGCCTTAAGCTCCCTCTCCACTGTCCTGCCTCTCGCTGGCAGCCGTGCCCGAGAATAGGCATGTAAACCATGTAGGCCTGACACCAGTTGTTTTGACTGAGAGCACTGAGGCACTGACTTATTGTGCAACACAAGGCAGAGCCTTTAGCCTCATAAGCTATAGCCCCGAAATCCCTGCTGTAACCTCACCCCTCCCACTTCCAGAGTAGACCTTTTCCATCGTGGACTTTCGGAAGATCTTCTCTAGAAAGGAGCGGTTAATCATATGAGAACACTTTCATACACACAGTGACTTGTATTTGTTCCCGAGTAATTCACACCCACTAGAGTACTGCTGATAGTTTCAGCTCCAGTTACCACTAAATTCTCACATTAAAGTAAATAAAGCCACTAAATAGTCTCATATTCAAGTAGTTTGAGCTGTGTGACACTTCACATATTGTCTGAGCAGGTTATGATAAGGGCTTTGAATGATATACAAATCTGGCTTGAACCAGATGTGAGTCAAAAAATGCTAGCATAGGCTAGCTCTCTGCAAATTTGCAGCCTCCCAGCTCGAAAACACACAAAATTGCCTCTATTCCCATCTTTGCACTGACTTTGTATGTAATCTCAATGCACAAAACATTTGCTTTGCTTCCTGTGGGAACACAACAAGGACTGCCACTAGCGAGGCCTTATGAGCTTCGCATTCATACATGATAGAAGCTGACGCCTTTGGTAATAAATAAATACACAGATGCCCTTTGGAGCTGGTTTAACAGAGTTAGCCTACTTGATCATGAGAACATGTGATATAATTTCCATGTCACGCAGCATCCTGATCCACTTTCTGCACAGACCAGCAGCCGTAGGAGTACATGTGGTTATTTGCGTGCGCTCTTTGTCTGTGTCTGATTCTGTCTTCATGTGTGCGCTCTGGATTTGTGCGATTCAGTCAGTGGATGCAGCAGGGTGTGTCACGCCACTGCATGCCTGTTACATTAACACGCAAAGTTTAAAAAAATAAATCATGCCATGGTTCCATTTCAGGACATATTATAATTAGATTTTAAGTGCTGTTTTCTTATATTATTACATTATAGCGAGGCGCTGCAGTTCTGTTATGACTTAGTATCTGATGTGACTGTAAGGTTAGCAAGAGACCAATGTGAGCTATTTGTTTAGGTGTAACAAGCAACAAGTCAAAATCTCAGACGGACATTATGAAATGTTCCAGATGGAGATGTGCGAAGACTTCAGAATGGAAACCGATCTTCCCACCAGAGCCACAAGTCTGCCTTTTTGATTAGGGCCCCATTTGTTTCTAAACTACAGCGCTGATTAAAGCAGCTTGACTGTGAGCTATTTTCTGACATTTGAGGGAATCCTTGTGAGGTTTGGAGAATGAAGGCCAGGACCCTGAAGGGGATCTGAGACCTGAGCACACTTGTATTTTGTTGGTGTGGTCTCAAACCATCCCAAATTATCCCCTCACAATTCTTTTTACTGCCCAGATAATGATTCATTACAGTTGCAACGCTCCACACAGTGGTTTAACAACTTTTGATTCCAGTAAAGCCCAGCCTGCGAGCCTTGCCAATAAACAAACATACTGTAATTAGGCTACTTAAAACCTGAAAGTTGGACTTCTCAATGTTCCCTGTTGGTGGTCTCTAAGTTCTTGATTTCGAATCAGAGGTAATAAACAGAGTGCTGAAAATTACTTTAACACCCACCTCCACTCAAAAGTGTGTTTGACTTCTAGTTACTTGACATCCACTGTGCAGGATAAACGTTTTATACTCCTTGCTTGAGAGGCAAAGTTTCTCTGTGCTCACCGCAAATCAAAATGTAAGTTCTCATGCTTTTTCTCTGTTTAATTCTGTTTCCTGTAAGAATAGAAAGTTAACATTCATAAGCTTTTGCAGTAATTAAGAGATGAATGTGTGTTGCGACCATCCATCCCCCGAAATAGCAAATAGGACCGCGAACTGAGCTAATTTGCTAATGGCAGCTACATTTAGCAGCAGTTAGCAACTACTTAACCATGTAAATAAAAAGCTATATCTGTCCATTACTCACTCCGTAAATCACCTTGCTTCTTTGACTAGCCTCCACCTCCCCAGTCCAGAGGTGTACAGTTGTGCCTTTGTACAGTTATCTGTGAGGCCCAGCCCCCATGAACACGCTGTTGGCGTCCTTCTCTGGGGCTACCCGTGGCGGCATCATAAAAGTCAAGAAAACGTTTGTTGGACACCAACAACAACCTCGGGGCTAGCAAACTACACGCTGAAGACGGCAAGTTACCCTAACCTTTACCTGGTTGCTAACCGTACAAACCTAAACAAAGTTAGCTTCTCTTACCTTTTCTTTTGTGGGGATTTAGCCTCCACACATGAGAAACTATGACACTATCATGCAGGAAACGATATTGAGGTGTTTGGTCAAAAATATTGATATTGATATCTGATTTTGTCTCCCAGTCCTAGCATCCAAACATTGAGATGTATATTCTATCATATTATTTTCAGGCCCTAGCATGGTAACACAATAACATGTTGAACTATCGCTTAATATCAGCATGTTAGCATAGTTAGTGTAAACTTGATAGCATGCTAGCATTGGTGTTGCTATGACACTTAATATAGGCTACGGTACATTAGCATTTAGCCAAGTCGAGCCTCACAGTTAACCAGTTAAAGGTGCGATATGTAGTTTTGGCGAAGAAATTTTAATCCGAAGAGAAAGATCTTCATTTTTTTTTTATCTCAGTAAACAAACTCTCTTCGTCTTCATAACTGAATAAACAAACTGACTTTGTTTACATGTGGCGGACCCCACCACCTATCTAGCTTCAAACAGTGTTCTTGAGACCTTATTCTCCTCTGAGAGCAGCTTGTTTATTCAGTTATGGTGAAATACATATTCCTGAATTTGCTTTAATACCTCATTAATAATGCAAATATTACAATTTTGAGTTTGAATGTCTTCTCCAAAACTACATAGTGCTCCTTTAATGAACTTTTTTATGGAAAAACCAACAATCAGCTCCAGCATGTCAACCTATAGGCTAAAATAACTTCTGGCTTTGTTACTGTGTGGAGCTAAAGAGCGACAGACTTTTTCTCCTTCAGCTCAAAGAAATCTTCACAGGACTGTTTACATCCTAAAAGAAAAAAAAAAAAACCCGAGCCAGCCTTAATGCAATATCCTGAGCAGCTCCTGCTGCACACGAGGGGGGGGCCTGACTCCTGAAGAAATTTGATCCCGCAATGGGCCCTTTAAAGGAATATGGGATGAGTCTGTTGAATGGAGCTCAGAGTGAGTGAGTCCCACACACGTCTGCGCTCCAAAGAAAAGCCAAGGACAGCAGCGGGACGGCGCGACATGAAGACATGAAACACTGGGCGAGGAGAAATGAATGAGGAATGAGAGCGAGGAGAGAGTCGACGGGCTGAGGAAGAAGTTATGAGCCGAGCTGCGACGACTTGCCGGGGAAGGTGTCCGTGAGCGCAGAGAGCCGACTGTGGGGGGAGAGAGAGACAACAGAGTCACAAGGTAAAGTAGCTGTGAGGGAGCTGCGCTACAGAAACACACTTCTCTCCTTCGTTTCTCACCATATCGCGCTCTGGCGCGTTGAACCAAGGAAGACGCGCGAGGTTGTTGGCGACAAAAGCCACAGCCGCAGCAGCAGAGTATTTTGAGAGATGTGTGAGAGGTCTGCTTGAACTTTTTTTTTCTTTTTTCTTTTTTCGCTGACTGACGGTTTTACGGTTGCTACTATTCCACTGAGCTGTGCGCGTCTGGCACACCTGTTCCTTGTGGCCTTTTTTGGACAAAATCTTGGCCACTGCTTGCCCTTGGAGCAGCTCTAAAACGTTCATTTAAATCTATATTAAGCCTGTATGTGAATCCAGAAAAGAAATTTACATCTTCTTGGTTGCGTTTGCGTCCTTCTCATCGTCGTGCGCATCTGGAGAAATCATCCATACTGCTCCACACAGCAGCCCGAGCTGTTACTGAACACCTCCCTGAGCTGAAACACGACCAGAAGATATATACTGTCTCAAAATATATGGCATGGGGTGTCTTTTGCTATAACTCATGCGGTTTTTTTTTTGGTTTTTTTTTCAAGAAGCAAAGGAGGACTAAGTGTGTGTGCAGGACAGGAGAGCTGCAAGAGGTATATGTTTACACCTCAGCACATAAGAATGCAAGGGCCTGTGTTTAAGCCGGAGACTGATAATGAGTGTGGTCAGTTTGCTGAGGGCCTGTCATTAACCTGAGCTGGGAGAGAGCAGCAGGTTTGCTTGCTGGCAAGAAGCAAGGAGGAGGGAAGGAAGAGGAGGGTGGGAAAGGTGCTGCAGGAGGTGAGGGGAAGGAGCCGCAGGAGGATGGAAAGTGAGAGGTGGAGGAGGCGAAGAGGAGGAGGAGTAAGACAAGATAGATAAGATGATGAATGTGAGGAGGAGAAAGGTGATTTTAAAAAAGTAGGCTGACGACTTGCGTTGGCCTCCGCAGTGCTTTAAATGTCTAATTTGAGTAGTTGCTCAGTTAAAGTTGCCCTTTGAGTCTGAATTATGACGAGATGCTGTCATTTTTTTAAGTTTTGGAACGTTCTCCTTTTGCACCAAACCTCTCAGATTTCCAAGAACGGGGTCAAAGGTTAAGAAATGTGGAGATTCACCTCTTTATTTATAGGACCACGCCGCAGCTGTAGCTTTAAAATGGGACCAGAATAGAGAGGCGCTAATTCAAACAAAAGCGTGAGGCCTGCTTGACCGGATGGGAGTCGACAGAGGTCCCCTTTGTTAAACACTGGGGGCCACAGAGGAGAAGATAAGGCAATATTTAACACACCCATACTTGACTCCTCGTGCTCTGGGATAATTTGTCTTTGTCTCCTCTTGTACACACGGAGATCTGCCACGCTGACACCGATCAGCAGCGACTGACCCAGATTTTCACACATGCTCCTGTGCCGTTTGATGGGAATCATTTTTTATTTGAAGGGGGTGAAGGGGCGATGCCAAAAACGTGGGGAAGCCAAGTCGGACCTCAGCAGAGACAACAACAGCGGGGATTTGAAATGTCTGGTGGGGATGATATCACTGAACCACCTAATCACTTACATCACCGCAGCTGCATGCTCAGCAGTGTGTCAGCGTGTGTGTGCGCGCGTGTGTGTGTGTGTGTGTGCACATGTGTCTGTTTCCAATCTATTTCTGTGTGTATCTCCATCTGTGTCTGAAGAGTTACGACTGGCCGGGGAGCTTGTGTTTGAATATGTGGTGATTGAGGAGGTTTTAGCCAATTGGGCTTGTTGCATCCTCCAAAGAGCAGCGCACACCCTCAAACATTTGATGGAGAAAAAGGTGCAGTCAACAGCCAGACAGACACACGCACGGCATCCAGTCCAAACAACTGCGATCTCTGATAGCTTCCACATTTTTGAATAAAAGCTCTCCTCGCTGGATATCAAATCTCACTCAGTCTGAGGAATAATGCCGTATAACTGTCAGTGTAGTCAGTGGAAAGCAGTCGTAGGCGATGGCAGCCGTAGAAACGATCCTGCTGGGATCGTTGCGGTGGCGTTTCCATTCAGTCGTCTTCCCCACTGTTTGCTCTGGCCACGGCTGCGTGCAAGTTCTCGCAGCTAGATGGAAGTAGAGAAGCTCCCAGGGCCTTCGTGTCAGTCTGCAGCCAGGAGAGGACTCGCCATTCTGGGCTTCAGCTCCACCAATGCATCCACCTCTTCACACCCACCCGCTCTGGGTGGCCTTCATGTTACTTCATGGATCCATCGTGCAGATCCTGGAAACGTTGTTTGTGTTGTCTGGGCTTTCATCCCCACCCATCACTTGAATGTTTCGAGCATTGACGTAATATACCAGACAGAGAAGATACTGCAGAAGAGAGTAGTATTAAATCACCATAGACTTACTGGCTTCTGCATTTCTATATACTGGTGGTTCTCAAAGTGAGGTTCAAGGTCCGACAGTGGTCCTTGAGGGACTTCCAGGGGGTCCCAAGCAAAAAAGGGGACTCATTTAATTCTATCCATACATAACACTGTGACAGAATGCATGATTATTCTGGTCAAAGGTTTCAAACACTCAGTAGAGTGCACACCTCCGCCAAGGCCCTTTATCCGGATCGGCACCAAAGCTTAATTGGGTGTATTCTGAGCCTAGACCCATCCTCCATCCAAGTTTCATGGAAATCCGGTCAATAGCTTTGGTTTAATCCTGCTGACAAACCAACAAACCAACCAACAAATGGACAAATGGGCAAAAACATCTGAAAGACATATTCTTATCAGATGAGCGACACTGGGAATTTAATGTCTTAAATTAGGGCCTATTGTCTGATTTCTGTCAGTTTAAGGGTCAATAATGTGAAAAAGTTTGAGAACTACAGCTATAAACCATCCCACAATGAAGGGTTATACTCAAAAAAAGAGGACTTGACTCGGGTTTAAATCCTCGCTGTAACAAAAGCTGCATTACTCCTACACACACAGTGAAAATGACCTCATTCTTGACCGGCTGCTGATTTTGGGTTGACTTTATATTTATGCACTCTGGTGCAGAGAGGAGATGCTGCCTTTTGTAAACTCCAGTTGCCTTTATTCCACTTCCTACTCATGATACACTGTAACTTTCCTCGTGCTGATTGTTCAGAAGTGTTTCCTGGCATCAGTTGGCATGAACTGCAACAGCTCCGTCACGTCCAACATGCAGGGAGCGCTGAAGGAATTGTTCCGGGGAGAATTGGCATGGCAGTGCTGAGCGTGTTTAAGCATCAAATGGCTTGTTTGCACCCAGCTGTTAGCTCCTCTGGAGGAGGGCCTGGCCTCATCTGTCCTGGCTTGCCCCGGTGTGGCGCAGCAGGGCTCGTTCAAGCGGCCTGATTCTTCTGCTCTTCCCCACGCCGGCGTCCTGCTTGACCTTTATAACCTCCAGTCTGCCCCGGAAAGAGAGAGAGAGAGAGATGTCGGTAGCTAGACCTTGAATGTCCAGGCCCTGGGTACCGCGGTCGGCTGGTGAAACCTCCACATGCATGACTTCTGTAATTTGTTTGCTAGGCCTGTATTTATGAGCATGCTAATTGTAGGGAGTGCTATGGTGCAGTTATAGTGGCTGGACTTTGAACGTCTGCTGTTCTGCTGACAGAGTCTGGCAGCACTTTGAGTCTGTCTGGATACTACTTAACTTTTCAACTTCCTTATGAACTTGATTTGGTTTCTTTTCTACTTAAAAGCCCCGACTGAAGTTTATTTGAATCACTGTTTTGTGTTGTTTTGGTGTTTCGGGGGAAATTTAAGGGAAATTGTCTTTAAAACAAAGTGTTATTAGAACGTTTCCAGTTGTGAATGGGCTTCAGCTAAAACGACATAGTGTGGCTTCAGTTAAAGGAATCATTTTGAGAAATATGCTTATTTGTTTTCTTGCGCAAAGAATGCATGCTGGCAAATTTGCTTAGCTTAACTGGCTGCTAGCGTTCGGTTAATACTACCTGTGCAGGCACGATAGATGTATGGATCTTCTTATCTTACCATCAGGAAGTGGGCAAATGAATGTACTTTCTTTATGAGTTGGAACAAACAGGTATAATGTCCTGTATATGTTTTTTTCATAATTTAAGATACTTAAGAATGGATTAGGGTTCAAGGGTTTAATGATATGCAAACTTTCACTCAAATTCTTCCACACCTCGACATCATCATTGGGCGTTTGTGAGTTATAACCCTAAAGCTGATCGTTACGGCTACTTTTATCTCAAGATAATCAGATTTTATTAAGTTGGGGCCTTAACCTTTGTGAATGAGTATCTGTCCATAGAAAAATAGCCGCTAGTCAATCCTCCTCAGGTAAAAATAACCTCAGCGCCCCAGTTTCCCACATTCAGCACCCGGCCCATTCATTCTCACACATTCCTTCCTCCTTTCTTTGCCGAGGCGAGCTGACGGCCCCCCCTCTCTAGCTGTGATGGGACTGTCATGCAGAAAGACACTATTGTGCTGCGCAGGATCCCGTTTCAGTCTTGCCTTGTAATTAAGAAGGGATTGCATGGTGAGGGAGTTGCGGGGTGGGGAGGTGGGGAAGGACCAGGGGATTGGGTTAGTAGGTAATTTGGCTAAAAAGCAGAGCGCTGACCTGCTTTGTAGCTGGCAGGCCTGGAAGCCGGCACGCATGAACCCGACTCCCCCGCTGACACACAGCCTCCCCGCTGAGGTTTTGTTCAGTGTGTGTGGGCATGTGGAGAGACAGCGGACGAAAAAGGAAAGAAAGGTTACGGCTGTGGCAGTCTTTCCAGCCGCGTGTTATGCGTATGCATGTATTTTTTCTTTGCGGTTGCATGTCACAGAGCAACACAGAAAGTGAGAGGAAGCGTTCATTAAACTTGTCAACGCGGAGTCATCGTGAGTGTTTGCTTTTCTCACGTTTCCTCGGTGAATCATGGGAAGTGTGGTCAGCAAACAGCTTTTAATGAGGTTAAGTCACTTTTTTTTTGGTCCCTCACTGTAAACGAAAACAGAAGCAGGACTGCTTGAGGAAATACCATCACAAGGTTATTTGTGCACCCTGTTCGGGCTGAGATTCAGATTTCAGTGAAATATAACGAATCACTAAGGACAAAGTTGTTATTTCGCGTACAGTGTGTCCAATGGCTCTTGACAGGCCGCTCAAATCAGACAAGCCATATCCTATGTTAGCACAAAGTGGTGAATAGACGTGTGTTTTCTGTCTTTTTCAGTGCAGTCCGAGTCCAGACGCAGAGCTCTGAATCTTCGCCATGGCTGACGTGCTGGACAGCAGCGGCGGGTCGGGAGCCGTCAAAGTAGCCAGCGTGGATTGGCAGAAACGCTGCATCGCTCTGGAGATGCAGCTGCTGAGGTTCCGGCTCCAGGCGGGTAAAATCCGCGAGCTGCTGGCAGAGAAGGTAAGAGAGAAGGTCATCATGCGTGCAGGGTTTATCTGATAAGGATTCGAGTCTTCTGGGGCCAGTTGCAGCGACTCTTCGCTTGGATCAGCTGGTTATATCGAGAGTCGGCACAAAGATCGACAGAGCTTCCTCTTTGCTGCCATGGTAACAAACAACCAAATACACCCAAAGTGCCAAAAAAGCCAGGGCGTGTTTGCGAAAGTGGCACTTCTATCATAAAACACTTCAATGAATGGATTAGGAGGTTCAGAAACGGACAGAAAATGGGAGCTAACTGGATTTTGAGTAAGACCTTGCCCGCTTTTGTTCAGCTCAAACTACAGCACATGTCACATGTTTGAACCGATGATGTGGCCTGGCTCTGATTTGGCATACATAATGTAAAACGAACTGAACATGTGGCTGTGTAAACTTGTCGTGCCACTTTCATCTTGAGAATGCCACAAGATATCCCGGCCTAACACTGTGCAGATCTGCCTCGTCATCTTCCTCCCCTTCTCCTTCTTCTTCTCCTGGCAGTGTTCTTAAGTGTTTTTGCAGCATGAGGAGACAATTAAAGCACGTGAATCATACAGGTGCAGATGATTGTGTGTTTATGTGTGCGCATAAAGACAGATGAGATTACTCAGTTTATTTGGTAAACATTCGGTCCACTCACTCTGTGTCATCAGAGGTTGGCTACAGTCGCAGCCAAGATGAATATTTAACATTTAACTCATCACTCCTGGTGCTTCCCCTCTAGTTTTGGAAATAACCGCCAGCCGCCGGCCAAATGCTTGTAAAGTTGTGGCTGTTGCAAAGCCCGACTACCAGACACTTTGGAAAGTAATCAACTGTCATCAGGAGATTCAACTCTGCTCTGAAGATTTGTTGGTGAAAGAGTTGGAAGTGTTTGGAGTGGAGGAAAGAGGAGTGAGTGTAGTAGCAGAAAAACTCCTCTCCTGTCTTGACTTTTCTGCAGTTTTCAGTCGATATCTTTCGTATTTTCACAAGTGTCCGCCATTTATTGACTCAGATGGCTCGGAGCTGCCACGGTCGTGCTCTTTTTTGTATCATCTCTTATTCTGCGGTGCTGGATTGGTTCACCCAGTCAGTGAGCAGGATGTTTACGGTCCAAACATGACCCTGCGTCTGATAAAAGCAGGACGGCTCCCCGCTGTGGCCTCTGTCAGGTTCTGTCAGACCTCCAGCTCGTCTGTGAGATCCCGTGTAACACAAACACACACGCTATGAAAGAGTCATTGAAAAGGGTTGGTCTTGAAGAAGGATCTACACCAGCCAAAGGGTAAAAGTTCACGACTTATTTAAGGCAAAATGTGTTGTCATTGTTTATTATATCGTCAATAATCCTATCCACCTCATTTCTAGCACTAATGAAAGAGTACGGAAAGGTGGACCGAAACACGGTATTGGTTTTGGTCTTTTTAATCGGATTTTTTGACCAGAAAAATATGAAATAATGCCAGCCTTACTTCTCAACCGCCAATAAAATGAGTTGCAACTTGAAAAAGCTCACACGAACACACTGTTAGCTCCCCATTTGTAATATTAATTTCAGTGCGACGCCAAGAGTAGAGGGGAGTTCAAACTTTTTCTGTAAATGGACTAATTACTGTCCTCATAAAAAAAACACAAAGTTAAAACCCAGCACACACAGTATTTATTGTTCTTTTTGGCCACGTTGCAAAGTTGAAAACAAGCTAATTAATCTCTAACTTTTTCTCTCACTCCTCTAGCTAACACACATGCGTACACACACACACGCAGCACAGGGTTTAAGTGGAGGCCCGTGCTGCTGAGTGTGTTTTTCTGAGTTTTTCTTGAGGGGGGGAGGGCGCTGAGTGACTACCGTTCCGTCATGTTATTGCTGTTTGGAAAGTCTGCTTCACGCTCTTCATCTCCTCTCTTGCCAAGTTAGGAGTGTTTTACACATTGACCCACTTTGGTATGGAAAAACATGAAAAAAAAAAAAAAAAAAAAGTTGACGTGGTTGCCTGTGACATGGCATTTATCCCCAGAGGTTGACTGTGAGTGAGGGAGAAGAGAGTAGGAGATGCCCCATTTGCCTTGTGAGGAGTGTAACAGGATGAGGACTCCATCTGAGAGGGTTTTTTTTGTTTTTACTGTGGATTAGGAAAGTGCAATCGACAGCTGTCAGCTGGTGGCCTATAAAAACAGAAACCTCTCCGGGCAGAAAGAACTGGAATTAGACCGGTGCTGATTCTGATGACACGACTTTATAATTAAAAAAAGAAACTCCAGATTTGAATGACCGAAGGCTTCTACGTTTGTTGGCAAAATAAATCTTGAAATCTCAACTTTCCAGTTCCAGTTTGGTTCAGAGAAAAAGTAGAGACTTGCTCAATATTAGAGGTCTGCTCTGTAGCCTTGAGTGCTTTATTGGACCGGAACCAGCGAGGTTTTGACCCTGCTGTTTCTTCATCAGGCGGACGGCTAACATGAACTGATTATAGTCAACTAATTGCAAAAGACAAGAGATCCCGAAGCAGCCCTAAGGGAAGGATTACGCTGAGAAGTAGTTCATATGACGTGCTGGAAAACCATGAAATCAGATTGTGTTTATAGTTTGTCCAAATAGCCGCGTTAGAACGTGGAGCAAAAAGCTGGCTGTCATAGATAGGGAGGAGAGGTGATAGTCACAGTGTTGCGCTTGCTGAGAAAGAAGCTTGAGAGAGAAATTCAGACCCTGGCTCCTTATCATCTCTGCACAGTTTTGGAAAAGTCACAAAAAGTGATCCGACACAGCCACCCCAATCTGACGCTGGAAAGGTTGTTTCTGCAGCTATCTTTCGAGCCGTTGTGAAGAAGCGTACTGGCGTCCAATAAACAAAGACTCGAGCTGTGTCAGAGAATGACCTTCAAGAGAAAAATCCTCAAGTAGGGAGATGATCCAGAAAGTTTTAAATGTGTTTGCTAGGCTTTCCAAGAATATTGATACACTTCAATCCGAGGAATCATTAATCGGGGGGGTATTCCCACTTCAAGGTTGTCCTTTCATTACGTGGATAATCTAATACTGGTCAAATTAGATTAATCTCTTCCATAAGCCTCACGTGGCTCGAGGAGCAGAAACACTGTTACTTTCACACTCAGACCGGCGGTATCAGTCAGCGAGGACGACTGCGGGGAGGTCACGAGGTTCATTCGTGTGCATAAACATTTATTTTCATGAGAGGATTTGTTTGGATGAGCTCTTTCTAATAGCTCATTTGCCTCAGCCTGTTTTTCATGTTTGTCTTGTCTTGTATGATCACTTCACTAGCTCTCTCACTTATTAAGATACCCTTGTGTCCGACACAGTATTAATACTGTGTGTTTCTGTATTTTTTCTCTACCAGTGCCTCATTTCTCTTTCCCCTGCGCTTTTTTGTACAGGCGTTTTAACATTCAATGATTTATCTGGAGTCATTACTAACCATCAGCAGTGCAGAGGGGTTAATGATTAAAGTCGAGAGGCAGGTGGAGCGCTCAGTGAACTGATATTTCACAGTGAAACTAACGCATGGTGAGAGTAGACCCGTTTTACCTTCACATTTTCAGACCCTGGTCACATAAACGGTGTGAAACAGAGAGGAAAAGGGAGGGAAATGTGGACAGAATCTAATCTATAGGATCAGATCTCAGTCAGTTAGTGTCTGACAGCAACAGTAAACAGATATATAGCTGTGACAGATCTGCTAGCTGTCTGTGAAGCAGATGATCTGGTGTCTGTAACGTCCTCCCATCTTATCTTCAACTCCTTGCATATTATCTGTCCCTCTGGAATCCACAGTGAGGCAGAGGGGGCTGACGCTCGCTCCCCTGCCAGAGTATTCTGCAAAACTCTGCAAAAAAGTTTAAACAAATGAAGATTTAGCGTCAATCTGTCACTTTCAGTTGGCTGGTTGTAGTCTAAACTTTCTTTCTTTTTGTCAATAAATCTCACGAAAAGACCAAAACCATCAGCATGCCAGTCTCTCTCACTGTTTTCAAGGAAATCTGTGACTCTCAACCCCGAGCCCATTCAGTCCAACTGAAGATCTAAAAATTTTAAAATGGCTATATCCTCTCCTGAAACAGCCGGACTGGAGTTTTTAGTGAAAGCTACTCAAACAAGAGTGCATTGATTGGAGCTATTTTAAGCCCTTGGGATTGATCGCAAACAAACTGCAGGGCCCATGTTCATGGTAACGAAGGGACATGTAAGTAAGTGAAACTGTGTGGCATGTGTTGTAGACGGCAGAGAGTGATAATCTATACAAGCTTCTTCCTGCTCAGACAATACTCAGAATATCATGACACTAATCCTTAAAGTCTGGTGATAAATGCAACTCAGACTGCTAATACGAACCTTTGCGAAACATGACTCCCACCTCATCCATTTTCAGCCTCCTCAGCAGCAGAAACAAGTGTGTTGCACAGATGCTGGATTGCACGCATAGTTGTGTCATGCCTGCTCAGCGACTCAGGCCTGAACAGTTGGACTCTGCGTTGACTAATCAGACAGAGACAGACAGAGAGATAAACTGACAGCGCTACCTGACACAGTTGTCATCCATATCTGATGGCCTTAAGGTTACAGAAGCCAATTTGTAACCATCAGGTCACTCGTGACTGGTTTGAGTTGGGACCCAACAGGCAGAGATATGACAGTGATTTTAAACCTGTGGATACTTGTACACAAGAATTTACCTCTACAGTTACCGAGGTGGGTGTGGAAATATTTTTGAAGTAGCTTGAGTAATTTAAAAACTAAATTTGATTATAAATGTATAACGACATATCGACGCAGCGTGACCGAACCAACCCGAGGGCAGTTTAACTATATAAAAAAACAAACAAGACACAATTGCATGAAAAACATAGTTGATACCGTTTAATAACATCCATTAAAAAGCAGCCCGAACATGACAGCTTTGGTTGGTGACGATGTTCTTGAGTTCGTCTGCGAGGGCTGTGTTGGTGCAGTTGGGAACTGCCAAGAAAATGCCCCTTAGGAAGCCTCTTATACCCCAGTAGTAATGCTAAAGCTGTCCTCTGCACAAACTTTGTCAGAAGCTTCTTCTTTCAGTGCTGATATCACCACCATTTAGTCCTCTGTGTTGGCTTCACACTCTCGCTGCTAGCTCTCATTCACAGCCACGACTCAAGGTCCGCCCAGCTCCACCTCCTGACCTCTCACTTGTTCTCAAACTGGATGCGGCAGCTTTCTGATGGCCTATTCTGATTACTGATCTGCTCAACATTGTGACTTCTGAGGCACTTTATATTCAAGTGTTATGTTGCCTCTCCTATTTTGGTTTTTTGAATTGAGGACAAAGTGCTGTTTGCTTTTCGGCTCGAGCTCGGCAAAGCCTTTGACTCACGACGAAGGCTTTTGACCTTGAGGTGAAGAGTCATCCAACCACTAACCATCAGCATTCGCTCTGGGTTTAGTGAGCGTTAATCTGGCTGCGAGGAAGCATTCAAATGTTGTGAGTGGTGGATTCTGGGAATCAGAGGGGCCCTTATGGAGGTGACGAGAAAGGGAGAAAGAAAGAAGCAAAGGGAAGGGAAACAAAGATGACGGGAGGAATTCAAATGCATCTCCCGAGCAGCGTGAATCCATTAGTGTGTTTGTTCTCCTTTCACCTGGGTCACTGAACTCACAAGAGAGGGAGTCCTGTGTTGAACTTGTGTGTGTGTGTGTGTGTGTGTGTGTGTGTGTGTGTGTGTGTGTGTGTACAAGCATTTAAGGGTATTTTGTGCACGCACTCGTGTCTGCGTGGCTCGCTGAGAGAGAGGGCACTTGCAGATGTGTGCATACTTGCAGGATGGAGAGTGTTTGCCTTTGAAAGCACGAGTATGCATGCTTGCACAAAAGGTGACGCAAGCTTGTGCACACACATGGTGGCATTCTTCCATCACACTGTTGTTTGACCGGCGGTGTCAGTGTGAAAGATGTTCAGCCACCTCTGAGGGCCTCTCTGCTGGTCCTACGGTACGCGTATGTCCCTCTGCTTGAAGTGGCATCTTTGTTAAACAGGAAATTATTTAATTTTACTGAAGATTATCCTTCTTTTGCTGCTTCTTTCTGATGTTTTGTTTTTTTTCTTCAGCACTGTTATTGTTTTATCGATTCAGCAAGATTGTCTCAACAAGGGATGTTAAATCTTCTCACTACATTCATCTTTGAAATGTCTTCCCTGTGGCAAAAGTGATTATGAAGGATTAACTGTGTAGGTGTGTGTTTGCGTAGGTAGACCTGGGTTTTGGTTGTCACTCTTACAGTACAGGGTTATGAGATGTGTCTTGCCAGAACCTGTTGTTCTTGGCTTGTAGAAGAACGACTGAAACCTCTTTTCTCTCTATTCCAGATGCAGGAGCTGGAGCAGAGGGTGACGGAGGCTGACCAGCGGGCTGAAAGTGCTGAGAAACAGGTAGAGGGGCCACGGCTTGTCAAATGTTAAAGGATATCTCCACTTTTTGAAGTTGCACAAAGGCAAATAACAAATAACTTTTCCATCTGACTTACTTCAGTATAATTAACTGCATTTCACATTGTCTCATTGTTTGTATATGAGCAATACTCTATGTGCTGAGAGAGTCCATCAATCACAAGAAAAGTTTGAATTTGTAGCTAAAAGCTCTAAAATTAAATCAAGATTTTGTCCTTTTAGTTCTCAAGATCAAGAACTGTATGAAATTTCATGCTCAACGTTGAGAAGAAATCCTAAAATTGGGATCCATAAAGTTTTGGACTTGTAACCACTAAGTAGGAGTTAACCTTCGATGGGACTTAACAAAAGGAGCGTGTGGTTGGAGGATAAGAAACCTCGTACTGTACATGACACATACTCTGTCTCTCTTGCCTTTGTGTTTAATCTCAGATTTGCTGTCATTACTGGCTGCTCCAGGTGTTTCTGTAGTCGGTAATTTAACAGCACCCTTTCTTTAAAAACAAGAAATACCTAAGGGCTGAGAGAACTTTTTCTCGTTGCAAAAAAAAGTATCCTCTGTGTTTTCTTCTTGGCTTTGTCTGGTGCCCATCAAAACCAAACGAAGCATGCAAATTTGAGCTGTCTTTTGGCCGTGCTCGTGCATTCACTGCTCTAATTATGCATTTCAGATCCATGTCATGGAAGAAAAGCTGAAGTCAGCGAATATACAAACCAGCGAATCGGAGAGCTCGCTGTGCAGAAAGTATCAAGACCTGACCAGTCAGGTTCAAGAGAAAGATGCTGCGATAAAGAGATTAGAGATGCAGCTGGAAAAACAGGTATGGACCGAGCCATCAGATAGAGAAAATAATCCATTAATGTTGATAAAATGTAGTTTGAAATAATCCACAACCTCTGTTTTTCTCTGATTGCAGATCTTAGTCAGAGCCCAGGAGGCAAAAATTATTGAGGAGAAGGCTGCCAAGATTAAAGACTGGGTCACCTTTAAGCTCAGAGAGGTACGCCCACACATGTATAGAAACACTGAAGTACGAGCCTCTGGGAGACATTATGTGTGGCAACAAGAGATGCGTATGATTGAAGGTGTATTATGTTCAGCAGTCAGAGGATTTAAACATGCTTTCTTATAAATTAAGACGAATGTGTCTCAGTAATTAAGCAGTTCGACGAGGCATGGCATTTTCCTTATTCTTTCCATCGTACTCTGTATTTGGATGCTAAAGGTTGAACTTTTGTTGCAGATGGAGCAGGAGAACCAGCAGCTGAAACTGGCCAATCTGAATCAGACTGAACAGATAATGTTGCTGCAGGACAAACTACAAGGTGAATTCAGACAACTGTTCTGTAAACTGTACCACAAAGTGAAGGGGTGGGGGACTCGGCATCAGCGTAAACAAAACAAATGGCCTTCTCTCAGCTTCCTTGTACGTTTACGTTTATTTATGAGAATAAACTCTGATTCTTACAGATAACTGAACATAGTTCTGTCCAACTCCTGTTAATATTTATATATAGAAGTAAATATAAGAAATTAATGTATTCTTTTATACATTAAAATGTGCGATTTAATGGAAGCCAACCACGACAAATCACATTAAGACAAACGATAATGCGTTATATTAAGGTCCTTGTAATAAGCACTAGTTAATAGATAGTCAGGCAGTTGTGAGTCCTTATAAGATGCTTATTAACATAAATAAGACTATATAAGTGTTAATAACAGCATAATAGACATGTTTATTGTGCCATTAATAGAAATGTATAGGCTCTTGATATTTTATTGACTGTTTAAAAATGTTTGTAAAAGCCTTATGAGTTTCTTTTGCTTATATTAACGTTACAAACACATTTATTGATTTAAACTCACTTACCTACTAGGCCTTTGTTACTGTCAGCCATTGGATTAACTGTTTTGTTAGCAGTAGCAGAGTTAAATGCCATGTAGACATGTGGGGAGCTGGTGTATCTGTCAGAATATATTCCCAGAGCTCCAGTGGGAAACAGTTTAAGTGACGGGTGTTGTCTTTACCTCTCCAGCTCTCTTAGAGAAACCTGCATCCTCTGGATCCCCTGCCACCTCCCCTGTAATGGATACCCACCTAGTGCCCAGCAGTCCGCTGTTTCCTCCCAGCTGCCCCAGCACGCCACCTGCCCAAGATGACAGCTGGAGACAGACTGGTCCCCGTGGAGCCGCCGCTAATATGAAGACATCGCCAGCAGGTGTGCTACCCTTAATTTGTATTATCTTGGGATGGGTGGCAGGAAGCTTTTGAAGCAGTGAGTGTCTCTTTTAATTCAGGTCTGGCTGATCACCAAAATCCCATTGTTAGCTATTATTCCTGTAGTCTTTTTTTTAGTCGTTGGCTCTGTTGTGGTGTATCACAGCGTGGATGCACTGAAGTCACTCAAAATTACAGCAAAAAACATCAAAATGCATCAAATTGCCCACAGACTTTTAAACCTACTTCTCCACTGTTGACCCATATGTTCTAAATGCTCTCGTTCTGGTTCCTCAACATCTTAAAATACACTACTTCTGTGTATTTCTTTAACATAAGGTCCTCCATGGTATGTAGGCTTTCTTAGATGTTATCAATCTGTCTCCTCAGATGTGAAAAGGACACCCGAACATTCCAGTAAAGGGATTTGCCTCGGAGACCTTGTAGCCCACGATGCTTTCTCTCAGGGCTGGAGCAGGGAGGGTCCCAGCAGCCCTGTTTCCATTAGTGGACCAGAGCTCCCAGTGGGCCCAGAGGGTCCTGCAGGGGGGTCTGACAGAGACAACTCCTCCGATGAGCTCAACAGCAAGTTCCGCTCTCAGTGCCTTCACTCGTCCTCTTCATCTTCATCGTCATCCTCAGCCTACGAGATGGCCCATGGACCGAGCTCCCCGGAGTCGATCATCAGATTGACACCCAAAAGCCCGCTCCTGTCGCGCTCCCCCTCTACCAACAACCCCTTCCCGAATCCTCCAGTTCACCAGTCAGGCACCAGCATGACGTTACCCAAAGTACGGACTCCGCTCACCCCCAGAGACAGCATCCAGCTGGTCAAGAAGCACTACAGCCAGCCGCAGCCCAGCCTGGACAGACTTCACCACCTCAACGTTAACATAGACATCATGACCCCATCTTCCACTTCCTCCACCCTCAAGAGCGCAGGCACCACCAGCTTGGCCTTCTCGCAGGTTGTGGAAGAAACAGACATCGACGATGGGCTCCCTGACAGCATGGACGGGGTGGTGGAGGGGTCGGAATCAGAGCCGCCGTCCCGGGATGGAGTCTCCTTTGTGGGACTCGCAGAAGAGCTGGAGCGGCTGGATCCAGAGGTGCTGAAGCCGCCAACGCCTCCTTTGCACCGCTTCCCTTCATGGGTATGAGAGACCGGTATTATGCATGCTTCCACTGTTACTTAATGCAGTTCATATCTTATCACTTATAACTGCAAGCATGAGCAATTCAATTAGATCTGTTATCTTTTTGTTTCCAGACACTGCCCGAGACGCAGCACTCTATTCGAGATTAAAGGAATAGTTTGACATTTTGGGAAAGACGCTTATTTGCTTTCTTGCCGAGAGCAAGACAAGAATACTGATGCTAAGCTAAGCTAACTGGCTGCTGGCAGAAAAGCGTCATATTTATCGTACAGATATAAGTGTGGTGTCATACTTCTCATTTAACGATGTTAGTTCAGCAAACATCTCAATGGCCGTGAACATTTTCTGCAGGAGAGTCGGATCTACGCTGTGGCAAAGTCAGGAATGAGAGTGTCAGAGGCCAGTCCTGGAGCCAGGGGCCCCGGACGAGGTGAGTCCCCCTGCAGCCAGAATCAAGACAATCTCTTTTCTGCTTCGGCAGTCTTTAACCCTCTGTGTGTGTGTGTGTGTTTGTGTGTGTGCGTGCGTGCGTCGTAAGCCGGGGTGGTGCAGGAGACGAGTCAGTATTGTGAAATGACATGTCATTCAGCTGATGCTAAAGCTGCTGTGGAGGCGTGTGGTTGGTTTGGATCTGTCATTGCCGCCTTTGATGTCACTTCCTCCGGCCCGAGGCTCCACACACCTGCACAGGTGTGGGCTCCTCTTCGGGGAGGCCGTTCAGATCCTCGCCTCCCCTTTTTTTTTTTTTGAAAGAGCTGAGGAAAAGCCAAGGTGGAGGGAGGTTTAGAGGAGCCGAGGGAGAAGCTGCTTTTTAATCAGCTGCGATGAAAGGAGGTGGTCTGGGTGTAATTACTGCTATGCTTTCTGTCCCGACATCATCATCCATTTTGTCAGGATGCAGACGGTTAAGTTTGACAGCACTCTGACTGCTGAGCATCCTGACTGCCAGGTACACGCTGCTGACTGCCAAGCGGCTGTTGTGGATTAAGTCATGCTTGCTCAGCTCATTCAGCTTCCTCTCATGTTTGTGCCTTAAGGTGAATCTGTTCTTGGATCATTTTGATCTCTGGTAAAATTAATACCATGGAACAGTTGTATTTTGTTTTGGTTCAAGGGTTGTTGAACTTTTTTTGAGAAGCATGTAGTCCTGATAAACTTGTTAAAACAAGGCACCATTTCATTTTTCTCCCCCAGCTTTGTTTATTAATCCTCACAATTGAAAAAGAAACATGTGTACGGTACTTTTTTGTCTTTGAAGTAGGTTGTCGTAATGTTTGAGTCTTGTTTGACCTATAAAAGAAGAAATAACACGAGAAATAACAACACAAGCGCTCATAATAATCCTTTTTACCAATGAAAACTTAAAGGGGCATTATTTAACAAGTTTTGTTGAAGTTTTCTCACTCCTGACTGCTAGCTGCATGGCTAACTGAGCTAACTACTATACCTAATGGCATTTACAGTTAGCAGCAGTTAGCGGTTACTCTGGTGATATGCTGCTGCCCCCTTTTGGTATGGAGTATGAATTTGACAGGTGGCTAATTCTTACATAATGCACCTTTAAATTTTTTTCAGCTAGCTATATATATTGCTGTGTAGGCTAAAGGACATGACAGATGTAGTTTGCAGACCTCATGACCCCTCTCTTGTGCTACTGCCACACCATGTTTTCTGTAGTATGTTAAGCTACAAATGCGGTGCTATTTGTGATTAGCATGCTACTGTATGTACACGTCCATAAAAATACATGTAAAATCTGATTCATTCTTAATGTTCCCCAGTGTCCAACCTACCCCAATATCCAGCGGCAGGTCCGTTCAGCCAGTTGATCTACAAGAATATCAACGTGCCAGTCTACACCACACTGAAAGGGGTGAGTGAAATGTTATTTGATGATTATTTAAGGTTTACGCTGCAGCTGGATCTGTGCTGAGCAGCCGCTTAGCTACAGAAATGTCATCACTGTAGGTGCTGTTTCACCTTACAGTACTCTGTCAACTGTTACAGAAAGCCACTCAGATCAGCAGTGTACCTCTACCCGATGATGACTCGGGTTCTGAGGATGACAGCAGCTCCCTGGCCAGTTTACGGACCTCCATCCTGAGTCCAGACAGGAAGAGCAGTGTCCCTGGGAGCCCACGTGCCGTCAAGAGAGGTGAGGACTGCAGATGTCATCATGTCAGGAGCTAGGAAGAGGCTCTTTGTGGATTGGTGTATAATTGTAGTAAAACAAAAAAGATAAATATGCTTGTTTTTCTCCCTTTAACTACTTCTACTGTATCTTTTCCTGTTTTCCAAGGTGTATCCATGTCTTCCATCAGCTCAGAGAGTGATTATGCCATTCCTCCTGACGCCTACTCTCTGGACAGTGACTACTCTGAACCTGAGCATAAAGTCCAGCGAACCTCCTCCTACTCCTGTGAGAGCACTGGGCCTGTGAGTGGAGTCCTGCTTTCCACCTTATTCTACTATCAAGACACAACTCAAATACAGTATGACCAGTCAGCAGTGTTTAAAGGATCCCTGCATTGTTTGTGTCTGTAGGAGATGCTGGAGAAGTCTGGGTACCTGCTGAAGATGGGCAGTCAGGTGAAAGCCTGGAAACGTCGCTGGTTCATCCTGAGGAATGGAGAGATCCTGTACTACAAATCTCCTGTGAGTGTGTCTCGCTGTGAGCCAGCCTGTCTGCTTCCTTCTAAGGTTTTGATATCTGCACAGAAAACATTGCAGGAATATTTCAAAATCTTCCGTGTTTACGTGCAAGATGGCTGCAGTTGAAGGCATAAGTAGTTGTCAGTGTAGATTAAAAAACATTTACATTGCATGAGCACCGCAGTCACAAACTTTGTGATGGAGCTTGTAATTATGATTTTGGACAGAAATGATGATTCTTGTGTGTTCTGGTGTGTATTCAGAGTGACGTGATCAGGAAACCTCAGGGCCAGATCGAGCTGAACTCATCCTGCCGGATAGTTCGTGGAGAAGGAGCGCAGACATTTCAAGTAAGTGGAAAACATGTCTGAAATCCTTAGCAAAGGATCCCAATGCAAAGACTGTGGCATGAATGAAAACGAGAAAACTTAAATGCAGTTCTTAGACAGCAGATGCAGCTACACACACATATAGCGCAGCATCACAGTCGAGCTTTACTGCTGCATACCAGAGAAGCGGCTTAAAATGACATCAGCTATAGTATTGGCCTGGAATGTTTTCCTGGCTCTTCGCAAGCTGATTCTGATCTCGTCTGACACGATGATGCTATCTCAGCCGGCTTGGCTCAGCATTTTTTCCATATTTCTCCCCTTTCGTCTAATCAGTTGATTACAGAGAAGAAGACCTTCTATCTGACCGCCGATTCACCCAACATCCTCGAGGAGTGGATCAGGGTTCTGCAGAACATACTCAAAGTCCAGGCCAGCGGACCGGTTACGGTGGAGACCACCGCCAAGCCCACCGTGAGAGGTTGGCTCACGAAGGTCAGGAGATAGAAGTCATGTTGTCTTACTTGGAGAGTATTAGATAAGATAAATATTCTCGAATGATTTTAAGCTTAATATGAAGCTACGGCTAGGAGATGATTATATTAATAGGTACGTAAGCACTCATTAAGCACACAACATTTCATTTTTACATTTTGTTTTGTTATATAAATTAAACAAAAGAGATATTTTGTGCTGATCAATAGATTATCAGTGTTGTTTTTTCTGCTGATCGACTAATTAAAACGTTTTGATAGCACCTGACATCACACAAATTCAGTGTAGAAATAATGAAGCTTTTGTACATACATTTTGTTTGTATTGTTTATTTTATTAGGTTTCTAACCGGCAATGCATTCTTTGTGAAGAATTTTGATTCACTTATTACTAATCCTTACTTCCCTGCCCCGCTTTCATTGCATATTCACAAGAGGTGTAGGTTAACCAGGCTGTCTCCATGAAGACGATGCCAGAAATAACTCATTTTCCGGCTTAACGTGCTCTTTCAGACGGATATAGCAGCGTCTGTCACCGGGGTGGGGAAGGTTTGACTGAGCACGTTTGGACACGGCTATTCTGCCCGAGCTGCTGGAATGCTTGAGATTTCTTCTCCCCTCCTCCCTCCTTTTTTATTCTGCCTTTCCTGAACCGAAGCCTGTCGGTCTCTGACAGATGACTGACAGCCTCAAGCTGAGATGATGGAGCCCACGTCCTCTCGCCAAACCCCCCCAATCCCTCCCTGAGAGTTGCCTTTGATCTCCTGGTTATGACGTGATCTCGGTTCAGACAGGGGCTATTCTGCTTCTCAGCGCAGTTAACCCCCGGCGACCCCCTCTGAGGGATGCACAGCTGGCTTCGCGTTGACGCCATCTTCCAGTGACATCATTGCTCCATTCACATTTTTCCGAAACTCTCTGAAAGAAGCCTGTCGCAGGAGGTGTTGTGTAATTATCATGTGCCGCTGCATTCCTGGTTAAAGTGAAGTTGAATGCAGGAATCACAGGAGTCACTTTGCTTTGAAATCAAAAAATCGTCCTGTATGGATGTTCAAACTGCCACTTGAATTCCCTGACGTTGCTCTTCTAAATGATTTGCACACCCGCCTCCACACTCCTGGGACATCTGCTGGTCAGATGTAGAAACTCCCTGACTAACATCTGTCAAGCTTTATGAAAACTCCTTTGGTCTGAGTTTCAAAGAATACAGAAAAAATGTACAGTCTTTTATTTGTTTTGAACGGCCACATAGTCCTGACACTTCACTCACACTTTCCTTCTTGTTTCAGGTCAAACACGGACACTCGAAGCTGGTGTGGTGTTCTTTGGTCGGAAAAGTCTTCTACTACTATCGTAATCAGGAAGACAAGGTTAAGAAGACTAGCCTCTGTTTTTTTTTTTCTCCTCGTCTGCTTTCGATTTAGCCTTTTGTTAGTGATTATTCACACCTGCCTCAAAAAGGTTTTGCTTTTTACTGGTTGTCTTAACGAAATAACAGAAATAACATATTGTGCGTTGGATTAAACACACTTAAATCTACCTGTATTGATCTTATAGAAGTTACCACCGTTTCCTTTGTTTGATTCTTTGTTTACTGACTTTCTTTTTTCTGTCATAGTTGCCTCTCGGGCAGCTGCAGATGCGGGAGGCCTCTGTACAGGAAGTGGATCGCTCCTGTGATTCAGATGAGGACTACGAGACAGGCAGTCGAGGTTTCCTCTCCTCCCACTGCACCTTGGTGGTCCAACCGCGAGACCAGAGTCCTACATACCTGCTCATTGGCACCAAGCAGGAGAAGGTACTGGAACAGGCAATATCTTTTATAAAACTGTAATTCAAACCATTATTTTGTTCGTTCATTTCTGTTTGTACGTTGATGAGTACGCTTTTTGTCTACACAGGACACTTGGTTGTATCACCTGAAGGTGGCAGCGGGCAGCAGCGCAACCCTCAAAGTGGGCACAGAGTACGAGCAGCTCATCGGTAAACTCCTCGATGCTGAAGGAGATCCAGGTGAGAAATCCCCGTCCTACAGCAAAGAAGCACTGTTAGGAGCTCTAACAGTCTGTGTTTTGGTTTTTTTTGTAATCTTTTTTTGTGCAGGCATGACATGTGGAGAAAAGTGTACTTCACCACAAATTTTAGCTTTCATATATGCCACAAAAGTTAAAAATGGTTGCCAGGTGGCAAAGAAGCACGTAGATGATCCCTTCTCCAGCTGTACATAATGCATAACATCCTTAATCCAGAGTCCATATGTTGGAGGTGAAGAATCCTTGCATTTACATAAGATTTCAGCACTGTATTCTGTCTTGAGATACAGTATATTTAACACTCGGACATACACAGTAGATGTATAATCGTCTGAAAGGCTTCAGGCTTCATTTACACAACAGCATTCTGCATGTTATTTTGAACCACAGCGTCTGACAGCCTCAATCCACACTGCAGACTGTGTTTACGACCGGAGCACTGTGTGTGAATTCGTGTCAGCTGTTGAGTCATTACAACTTTGAAACTCAATCTTTGTGTTTGTCTGTGTGTGTGTGTGCACGCGTTTGCGTGGGTTTGTGTGTACGTGTGTCATTTCCCAGAATGTGCCTTGTGGAAGAGCGAGGCCTTGAGCTTCTGTAAGGAGGGTCTGCGCTCGCCTCTCACCACTCTGCCTTCTGAAGCGCTGCAGACCGAAGCCCTCAAGCTTTTCAAGGTCGGTCTCTCCACCTCTCACCCCTTTCGTTCCGTCTCTTTTGTTCTGTTCCACTTCCTTTTTCTCCTCTTACTTTCATCTCCTCTTTACTTTTCTGTCTGGTTCTCACTGTGAGGGTCTGTTCAAGGCATCATCCACCCCACTCCAGTTTGTCCAGACCATAGCCCCCCATTATCCCCTCCTACTCCTGGATGCGCTCCGTGGCCCTGCTCTCCTCTTCCCTCCCGCCTCTGAACCAGATCAAAGGCTCGAGGACGAGGGCCCCAGCTCATTAAAAGTGTGGAAGAGAGATAATGGCCTTGATTATCTGCTCTGATTGAGGCCAACCGTTCCTCGGGTTTACAGCCAGTGTGAAAGGAGCCCCTTTAAAGAGGAGACATGGGAGGTCAGGGCCTTCAGAGAGTGGCAGCAATGGATATGGAAGCCACAGGATGGGGGAGGAGACACGGGATCAGAGCAGAGCAGGGACCTTGTAGGAAGATGGCAGATCCTTTTCCTCTCTTTTCAACTCTGCGGCCCTCGGTGCGCCCACCCAGCAGCCCCCTCCCCGCGCCCGACTCATGCTTCACAGCCCCATCCACTACAGTCACTACACTGCAGGATTGAGAGTTGAATGGATCGGCTCTCTTTGACCAGCCAGCCTTGAAAAACAGTCCCAAACGCACACAAAGGAGCGGAGTGAATGGAAGTGACACACTTTTCAAGCTCTACTTCATGCCTTTGAAGTTTATTAATGAATCTGACAAGACTGATGAGAGCTGTTAAATTGGCTCTTTGTCTTCAGCTGTCCCAGTGGATGAGAGCGGAGATTACCTCAAAAAACAATGTCATACACATTTAGACTCAACCTCATGACGTCCTCTTTTGTTGTTTTTTTAAATTTCCTCCGACCTCACCTGGAGTTTTATTGTTTTAACTATTTTAAGACGGATTTAAATGTGGAGTCTCTGGTGTGTGTGTGTGTGTGTGTGTTTGCCTCCACCTGCTGGCGGTACAGTTGAATTAAGAGGTCGTTCCCTCTCTGCAGTCCTGTCAGCTCTTCATCAACGTGCTGGTCGAGTCTCCGTCTGTCGATTACCACACCTCGCTGGCCCAGAATGCTTTGCAAGTGTGCCTGACCCACCCGGAGCTGCAGAACGAAATGTACTGTCAGCTCATCAGGCAGACCAACCGGCGGACGCCACACAACTACTCCCTCACACAGGTCAGCCTGGTGCATATTAACGACAAAACAAAAGCATGTGAATGACACAAGTGGATATTTGTTTTACTTCCACGTTTAAGTTTTCTCCTTTCACCACCTCTTCCTGTAGTGCTGGCAGCTGTTGTCTCTGTGTGTGGCTCTGTTCCTTCCTCAACAACATTTCCTTTGGTACCTCAGACAGTACCTGCAACGCAATGCTGACCCAAGGTGAGAAAACAGGTGGCAGAAAAACATCAATGTAACTCAAACCAGCTGTTTTTAGTCCATTGTTTACATCTCTATCTCTTATTTTTCCACACAGGAGTGAGGTGGGGAAGTACGCGGTGTACTGCCAGAGGTCTGTGGAGCGAACACTGCAGAACGGAGAGCGGGAGGCCAAGCCTTCACGTATGGAGATCGTCTCCATCCTGCTGAGGAACCCCTACCACCATTCGCTGCCATTCAGCATCCCGGTTCACTTCATGAACAACACCTACCAGGTATAGCATGGTCATAGCGCAAGACACTCTTACTCAAGCTGTGTCTACCTTTATAATCTTGCCGTATCTATATCTATATCTATATCTTAAAGACGAGCAGGGAGCAGTTTTACCCGTTAGATCCTGAGCTGCCTCCAGGTAGAGAAAGTACCGGCAGCATCAGTTTATACATTTTGATGTGAGGACGTGTTGATGTTGCCACCTAGAGGCAAATTAAGTAATTACTGCTTCAATATGTAATGGGTACATCCCAATGCCCATATTATTTCCTCAATCCTCACTCGAACCCGAAGTTGTTCTGGGCCACCATCTTGCAGGCTGTTACAAAGTTATTTTTGGTGCGCCGGAGAGAGAGGAAGTCCTTACGAAAGTCTTTTTACAGGCAGACGCGCTATCTTACTGGATATTGGTTGTTGATTGGAGGTTGTAGCTGATACATCACGACTTCACTGGAGTTTCATATGGGAGTAAAGACCGATTAAAATCAATGTTTCACTCCCAAGTTTTATATTTTGTTTTCTAATTGACAATCTACTTAATCAGTGTTGACTGTGGGTCTGATCTGCTCGTGCTGTTACTTTTCTTCGGTGGCACAGTTAGGACTACAACTCCAGGTCAAGCACTGCAGGATCTAAAACTACGGGTCCTGCAGCTCTGACACCAAAATAATATTAGCTGTGTCTTTTTTCTGGTGTTTTTCATCAACAAGAATGAGATGTGTCCCTTGTTTTCCCACATAGGTGGTGGGTTTCGACGGCTCCACCACAGTGGAAGAGTTCCTGAATACGTTGAACCAGAGGATCAGCGTGAGGAAGCCTCAGCTGTCTGGGTTTGCTCTTTTCACTGATGATCCATCAGGCAAAGACCTGGAGCACTGCCTGCAGCCGTCTGCCAAGGTACGATTGTGGATGGAAGAAACCCTCTACACACCACTGAGGCTGTTGTGGCGCATTTATTCAAATTTGTCTCATGTTACCTGATATTTGAAAAGGTCAGTTGTGGGTAGTAAAGGGCTATTTTGACAAATTAAGGCTGTCCAAACCAAAGCCTTCCTCTGTAATTTAATTCCACTCAATCATGATAAAAGAGGTGCCTCCACTTAATTTTCATTTTGGTTACTGAAACTGTTCCAGCTGAGATGTTAAACTCTGTCAGTCTACGGTACATTTTCTGCTTCTTCCACCTTCGGACAGAACCAGAAATAAGGTAAAAGCGTCCACGTGTCTGACCGGAGACTGACTCGTATCCCTTTTTGCTAGATCTGTGATGTCATTTCTAAGTGGGAACAGGCCCTGAAAGAGCTGCATCCTGGGAAAAATGAGGGGACACGGATCGTCCGCCTTACATACAAGAACAGGTAGGAGTTCTTGTGTCGCGTCTGGGTCCAACTCAAACACATACACACACATATCACCTCGCCATCTTTAGTGATGTTGTCATAAACATTTGTCTGAAGAAAGAAAAGGCCTTTTGAAATAATACAACCACACAATAAAAGATGGTGATGTGATACGTGTTTTTCTTCTTTTCTTTGAAGTGAAGTGTACACAATTCCAGGAATTCCAGGAAAACAAGTTTCATGACAACCTTTGCTTCATTTCTGCACGCACAGGTTGTGTTTCAGATCTCAGGTGAAAGGCGAGACGGAGCGTGAGCGCCTCCTGCTGGCGTACCAGGTGAATGATGAAGTTCAGCAAGGCCACTTCCCTGTGAACAAAGAGCTGGCTCTGGAGGTGGCTGCCCTCATGGCACAGGTTGGTAAAGACTGCAATCCAACTTCTTGGTCTAAGAAGACTGCATTCTTCTATTTTTCAAAATGTTCTCTTATTTTGTTTTTCTTCTCCCAGGTTGAACATGGTGATTTGGAGCGACCAGCTGCCTCCTCTCCTACCGGCTCTCCTCAGCCTAAATCTCAGCTGATCCTCCTGCAGGCCTTAGAGCGCTTCTACCCCAAACGCTACAAACAGGACTGCAGCTCAGAGCAGCTCAGGTAAAACAAATACCACTTCCACTACCACAGGCTCAGTTATTAGTGACACGGAAGCCACTAACAACTTTTTTAAAAGCTATTACTTCAGTCTCTTTTTCAAACTCAGCATTACCTGAACAATGTTCGAGTGTTGCTTTAACTTCCAGACATGACATAGCATCATGCCTGTCAGAACTTTATGTCCTTATACAGATTTATTTGTTGTGTTTTGCAATACTTCCTTGCAACCAAAACAGTCTGACAAACACAGCGGTGGCACTTTGTCATAAATGAATCAATGAAATCGATCCATGTCAGGCAAGGCCAGATCAAACAAAACACTGCAGGATGTTCTCGCTGTGCTTGTTCTTGTTCCTCGCTGTAAACTTTAACCTACGTTCCTGTGATCCTTTCAGAGATCTTACTGAGCGTTTGGCCACTAAGTGGTCTATGCTACGTGGGTGCAGTGCATCCGAGTGTGTGAGAATATACCTGACCGTGGCTCGGAAATGGCCCCTGTTTGGAGCCAAACTCTTCAGTGCCAAGGTAAGAGATCAGCTTTTAGTCCGTTATATCCAGTCTTTTTTTAAAGTTGTATCGACAGCGAGCATGCTCTCTTGACACAAATCATACCTTTCTAAAAATTCACTTTTCATTTGGCTTGCACACACACAGCCACCCATCGAACTTTCAAGCACAGACTGAGCCAGTTTCAAAAAACCCAGACAGGAAGCTATAATGTTTACCAGGATGAGTTACACTGTAACACGACCTGTCTTTGTGTTCCCTATCCACAGCCTGTCCCGCCCTCTCCTGTTGAGCAGAGCCAGGTGTGGCTGGCAGTCAATGAAGATGGACTGTGTGTGCTGGACTACACAATGGTGAGTTTCAAACTGTCGTCACATGAAACAAATAAAAAGAGAATGGCGTCACGTTTAATCAGAACATTTAAGTATTTCAGAAAATGTGTCCCTCTTTCTTCATTTCATTGCTCCAAAAATTCCTTTTTACAACTGCAGCGCTCGGCTGGCTCGGCCACAGCGGAGATTTGTCGACCCGTTGGTCTGGAATGATTTTCACTCTGTGGTGTTTCGAAAACCAGAAATCCACAGGAAAATAAAATGGCCAGACTCCGACTTGACATTCTTGACCCTGACAGACAGCAGATCCGACATGTAAATGATGTTAGCCCGAGCTCTGTAATTTTCAGCAGCCCGTGTTGACCCATTTCATTCCTGGTCTGGTGGGCAGCATTGCTCATGCGCTCTCAGAAAATCAGAGAGAAAAACAAAGTGAAAATAACAAGAAGTTTGCTGGAAATCATGTCACGCTCCTTCGCACTCAATTTACCCCTCAGAAAAGAAGAAACCGAAATGATTTCCCCAAATGAATTCCATACTCTATTTCGAGATTAGCAATAAAATCAGAACGAGCTCCCTGTTTATATACGATTTACTGCACGTTTCACACTGGCAATGCTTTTCATCTTTCAGCACACACTGGTCACGTACGCCTACCAGTCTGTGATTACCTTCGGCGGTTGCCGTGATGATTTCATGGTGGTCACGAGCCAGCAGAAGGAGCCTGGAGTCGGGAAGAAGAGTGTAGAGAAGCTGGTCTTTGCGATGGCTAAACCAAAGGTACGTTTAACGAGTACATCTGCACAAACGGTCAGTCTGAATGATTGCCTGAGTGAGCTGAGGCGTGTAGTTGTGTAATAGAAATATTGGTAGATAGAGTGAGTACTCAAGGTATTAAAGGAGAGGAGCTAAGGGAGGGAACAGAGAACCCTGACTTATCCATACTCACCTGTCTTTACACACAAGTGAAAGCTGATGGAGAAAACAGGTTGTTTCTCTTATTTTATGTGCAAAACCTCAATGGAGCTTTAAAACAGACTCATATTACTGGTGTGAGTGAAGCTTTTGAGAGTAACTTCATTCTTGTCGCAGATCAGCGGGGCTTCTCAGGTTTTCACATCTTCCGTGAGCCACTGTGGGCCTCCAGCTCCCCAGAATCAAATGAAACACGACCGTATCATCATGTTAAAGCCATTAATCCCGCTCTGGTCTCACCTGTTTTTGTCTCAGATACTGGAGCTGACTCTGCTCATGGCCAGCTACATGAACCACTGGAACCCCAGCCTCCCGTCTGCCTCGCACCAGCCGCTCGGCCACTGGGACGTAGACGGCCGGCACTTCCCCGCAATGAACTACACCACCAAGGGCCCCACACTACTGTGAAAGAACAACAAAGACTGTTTGACTACAGGAGGCTTGATGACAACAGTTACCTTTAGTCTGCATTCATATGGAGTGCGTTGGGTTGCATGTATTACAGAACAGGTACTAGGAGATTATTTTTTCAAGTGTTTTTTTTTTTAATCGAGATTTAAATTTAGAAACGTCAGGATTGGTCGTCTTAGACAATTTATTTCTCCAACAAAAGAGTGTTTAAACTCTGCCTCACTTAGATGTAAGGTCATCTTCTAATGCCTTGTTAAAATTAGACGTAAACACAGCAGTGATCTGAGGACCTGTTTCATTTCCACAGGCTTCGTGTTTTCCAGTTGTTCAGGCGTCAGACTCTTTTTTTCTCCCATAAAAACAAAGCTGTTGTCTTCTGAGAGCTGCGTTGTCTGGAATACAGCGTTGCGTGTCGCTGAATGATCACCTATACTTGACGATAAAATGTAGCTTGAATTGATTTATGAGGTACGGACAATCTGATATCGATGTGTTGGTGTTACTCCTGGATCATCATAATTAATGTTGCTCAAGGATCGTCTTTGAAACTGACCAGTCATGTTTTTGTAATGTCAGAGCAACCTGGGGGAAAAAAGACCTGACAAAACATCAACAGTCTGGTTTTCGACACTGTCTCATGTGTTTTAATAAATGTCCTGGAACAACATTAATCATGATGTGAAAAACACCAACACGGCGCTTTTAGATACACCCATGAGGTGCTGTGCAATTAGAAAGGGACCGATATGGCATGTGAGACTTCAGTTTCATAGTTTTTAGTGTCTTAATTTGATATTCTCAGTATAATACTTCTCTAATTTAGAGCTAGTTCATTGACCCAAAGTCTAAAGATATTATGTTTAATATGTTTATTAATATTCACATTTGAGCTGCTGCAACCACTTTAAAATGACTTAAATGATGAATTGAGTATGAAATGTATTAAACTAATCAATTACTCAACTATACGTTTCAACTCTACCGCAGCAAAATTTGGTTTTCCTTGTGAAATAGTGGGTAGGACTGCTTTTCCCAAAGAAATGAAGGTAATATTAAAGGAACCTTTATGTAATCCCTTTCTACTGGGGCCTTAATATTTAGCTTAAAGAAGGTCAAATTAAAGTGCGTCAGCCCAGATCTGCTAACAATGTAATGTTACCGAGGTAAACGATAAGAGGGATGGGGTCTGCATCTATGCTAAGTTTTTAGCAGTGCAGCATGTTTATATGTTCATTTTTCTCATGGTCCTCCACACAATATGTCTCTGAAATCTATAAGACATACAGCACATTCATAATCAGGTCGCTTAGCGTTGTAATAATTAACAAACAAACGGAAGTGAAAAACAAAAGAGCTACAAAGTATTTTGAATGACTTGAACTGTCTTGGATCAAACCACTGTCTTGCTCATGTCCATACTAGTTATTTATTTTATGTCCAACATTTTTTTTTTTTTCCATTCACACATTACCTTTAGTGATGTTTTCCACCACATTTATTTTGAAAGACTTAGTTTGCTTTTTTTCGTAGCAGAGTAATTTAAGAGCAGAGTATGTTTGGTTACTGTATCTGTACTAGAATGTGATTGAAAGAGGGTGTTATGTCGCCTTATGTCGTATGTGTGTGTGGTGACAAAATAAATGGTACAATCCTGTGTTCCCGTGTGTTTCCTCATTACTTAATTCAATCTTTTTTGCTATTGACACATTAATAGGCAACTAAAAAATCACCTTGAGATTGGGCTTCACTTGATAAATGAATGAAATAACACCATGCAGGGTACAGTACACGTTCAGTTACCCATACCCACAAAGACTATTCATACTGTATATTAAAAATAGGCTTTTTATAGCAGATAATAGGTAATTCTCATGAAAAGCCAGATAATTTTACTGTTATGTCTCTTTATTTTTTGGATGAACAGACTTCTCTGTGATTATAGAAGTGTAGCAACCTTTTTATTGTACTTCTATTGTACTTGTTTTGGCCTATTCTCTGCACAAACTTTCATTGGCTCTCTCACAAAACACCTTCTGCCGCTCAGGGTTCGTGAACGGTAACAAACTTCAACATTTTAGTCGAAGCTCCTTGTGGAAAAAAAGAAACTGTTCCTACAAACAAAACAAAGCTTCTTCTCTCATTCAACACATCCATAAACTATACACTTAGGCTGTGTACTGGTCGCACACAGCCTGCCCAGTCTACATGTTGCACTAGAGTTGAGGTTGTACGAGTGGAAGCTGTTCTGCTTTTTCTTATCCAAGGGGGTCAAAGTGGTAATGGCATTTTTCTGCCAAATATATGCTGTAAATCCCACATTTTAATAGCTGGTCTGAAGCCCTTGTTGTTCCATAGCTGCTCTTATACAGAGTGAACCGCTCGTTATAAGGCTCGCTGCTGAATTTCTGCATGCCTTCATTGCTCATCAAAAAAGAAAATAACTCGTCTAATTTTTCCGCGGTGCAAAGCAGCTCGGGCCACATGCTTTATAAGAGTTTAAATCAAATTGCATTTAAAGTAACACATTCCAGTGTTGTTGGATGGATGGAGGTTTTGTTTCCCTTACTGTAAACCCTGAATAGCATTTTTACTGGCTGACTGTGTCATAATGAATGTTATATGAATTATGAAAGAAGCAGAATAACATTTAGCCAGAATATAAAGGGATGTATGTGCAAAGTGTAAAGTTTATTTTAAATCATAAAGAGCCTTGTGTTCTGTCTCATGAGCATGTGATCGCTTCTCCCAGAAAGAAATTCGCAAGCATCTTTCATTCATGAGAAATATGTGGTGGTAATGTTGGCTGCAAATAGAGATTCGTTTCATTATTGAATAATCTGCCATTTATTTTCTTGTAATTTATAAGTGGATTTCTCTACAAACACCAGTAAATATTAAATAAATGGGACACACTCCAAACTTCAAAATAGTGCAGCAGTGGGGGGACTAGTACTCAGATCCTTTAGTCAAGTAAAAGAAGAAATAGTCTAAAAAACGGATTATTACAAGTAGAAGTCCTGACTCCTTTCACATCATATATTTATGTTGAATATATTGTTCCATTTTCATCCATCACAAACCCATGTAAGAGCCTTTGAATGTTGTATTTTTGTCCATGTGGAGCCACTTTCTGAAACACCACTATTACATAACACGTTTGCGATGTTACATGTCAAAGCAGAACACTGTGTGCTGTACAGGGTGTTTTAGGAATTAGAGTAAAACCTGTTGTTGAGCAATGTCTGTAAAACAGTGACATTCCTCCTTTAAACCTCTCTGAACATGTCATCTGACTGTTGGAGGGCAGGATCGTAGGATGTCTTTACAACATGAGATTCACATATATAAGCTGGGGTGAGACAGGGGGCTGTGGCTGTGTGTGCTTCGAGGGGCCTCATGTATGTCTCTTACGCAACCCTGCAACATGTGGGTCAAGGGCAGATTCCACCTATATGAGGATTCATGTTCAGATTCTTGTACTTGTCCCTTATGATCTGTTTCAGACCTGTGACATCAAATCTCCATTGTCTATCGATATTTGATCTATTGCATGCTGATACTAGTCCTGGCTTTGAATTATTTAGCCAGGCTTCATTCTTTTCAGGCCTCAAGAGGATCAAACGTGTTATTGCCGCCTTTGGATCTGAAAGTAAGATTAAAATATCTGGAGGCATAATTAAAGTGGCTTTATTGGCATGATTGCATATGGTACAACGTTGCCAAAGCATTTTAGCATCAACTGTGCAGTTGTAGTAAACTCAAATTAGACAACAATAGTAATCTCTTCACCTTGGACTCTGGGATCTTGTGACGCAGCCTTTGTCCCTATTTTCTGTAGAGCCCTACTGATAAATCAGCTGGCCGATATTATTGACCGATACTGGCATACGTGGGCTTGGTGAGAACTTTTCCTTTACACAACTTGCTACATAGAAAGATGCTTGGTGTAATTTCCAAGAATGCCATCCCCAGTGAAGTATACAGTTTCAGTACGCTGATGAATAAAGTTCATTGTTTTACTGTAAAATACCCTGCCTCTAGTGTTCGATAGCAGGAAGAAGACTCCCGCACACTGTCCACTTCACTCGCAAGTAAGTTTAGTGCAACAGTGTTCAATAACCTAATGTAAAGGATTATTGCAGAAAATGTTAATGTGTAGCCTATGTAAGAATATCGACCAACATATCCTTATATCAGCCACTGAAATCCAATATCAGTCGGGCTCTAATTTTCTGACATATTAAGCGATTAATTGACAAAATAATCAATAATGCATACATTTTTTAATTTAAGACTTACAAACTGCAGTTCACATCACACATCCTCAGCTTTCGGGGTTGATTCCCAATAGACAGACTGTGGGTGGGGTGTTATTTGATGAATCAGACTGTGCAACATGCAGGAGCCTGCAGAGACATGGGAATAACCCCTCCCCCTCCCCCTGAACAGCTGTACTGTCACCTGTACTGTATATAATATCAATGCATAACACTAAATATAGTTTAACCGAGCTGTCAACACAATTCATACATGCATAAAGTGCATTGTGAGCATCAGTGCAGCTAAACTATAACTTCACATGTACAGTATGGAAATTAAATGACCTTTGTGCTGATTATGCGATTGTTTGCCTCATATCGACCACCTGCGGCGGAGGGGGGAGGGGGGGGTCATGGTCCCATCCATTTTTATTTGCAATTTACAAAACACTTGGTGGCTGTGAGGCAATGGGAGGGTAAATGTGAAACAGCAGTTTTGTGGTGGTAATTGAATCCATACTAGCCTAGCTTAGCCTAGCCTGGGAGCACTCGGAGAGATATCAGTGGTGCGCTCCTCCAGCGTGGGCTGCCTGCCGCTAACTCCGAGCTAACCGCGGGACGAGACGCAGCCGAGGGGAGAGAGCTCACCGAGAGGGACAGGTAGGGCTGGCTGCCCGAGAGCACCGAGGCTCACTGTTAACGGGACATTGTGACATGTTTATGGACCGTTAGTGTGGATAACTTGTAGCTGGGTTTTTTTTTCTCTCCCCGTGTGTTTGTTTTTTTTAGGAAACCAGGAAAATGACAGCCAAGAAGCCGCAGAGCATGCTCCGGGAGGCTTCCCATCAGATTATTGCCGGTGGATCCGCTGGTGAGTCCAACAATTGTTCCACTTCAGCTGTTTGGGACACTTCAAACAGATTACGCAATACTTTATATAGCAATGCATGCTGCTAAATGTAAGTAGCATATGAGCACACAGTGTTGTCAGTGAAACATAAACGCAGTGACGCCGTCCTTCCCGTTTGTCTTGGCACGAGAACCGATCCAAAATGTGTCCTGCTATCGCTTACGCGTCGTTAATCGACAACCGAATAGTTAAAGTGTTCCGCGGGAGATGTGGGAATCTCCGGGCCAAAGATTACGCATGTGTTCTCAAGATAGTTCTCACACTCCTCACATGCTCGATCCGTGTGGGTGTTCACGGAAGCGTCGGAGAAGCGCATGCGTAAAGGTGTCCAAAACAAAAGGGGTTTTCTTCAGTGCAGCGCGCGGAAAGGAAACTTTCAATGAAATGTTCTTTGTTATTTCAACCAAAATTATGATGAACTAACATCACCACCTGCAGCTTCACTAAAACAATAACATGAACACATGTGAGAAGAGTCAGAGCCACAGGAAGACAATGAATAGGATGCAAACTCACTGTAGGTAATAAAAAGCTTTGTGGAAGTCGTTTATTCATGAGCGCAAACATCTTTAGTGTAGTTGGAGACCAGTCAAATACAAATCATGGACTTACATACAGTACAGAGTGCTGAGGACACAGATTGGGCTAGATGATGGCCGGAGTACAGACAAACCAGGTGCAGTGAAGAACCAAGAAATCTAAACACGTCTTTAAAAAAGCTTTTTAGTGTCCTTGCGTCCAGCCTGAAAGTGAGCAGGAGTCACTTTTACCTCACACACAATCTCCTCCGTTCCTCCTCCCATTGTCTGTATGTGAGTGGCTTTATGTTGCATAACTCGGCTGACACGTTGTCGAAGAAAAAAGGCAAAGTCAGCGAGAGAGACGACAGCCGGTGGAGTAGGTAGTCGAGTCAAGATCACAAATAACAATTTGCCTCACGGGGCTCTGCACAGCTGATGGCACATTCTGTCCTCAGAGCCTCATGAGACAGTTTCCCCTCGATCAGAGATGCAGTGCAGGAGGAGCTGCGTAATCAGGTGTTCGTCATACGTTTGGTGTAATTAACAGCTTAGTCTGGCTCTCGTAATGAGTCTCGTGGGGGGGATGTCACGTGGGCGTTGGAGATGGAAAAACAAACGAATGACGGTTCTCTTAAAAAGGGGTTATAATTTACCTCCAATCAAGTTTTGGTGACAGCGCCAGAGGTAGCCCTCCTCTAAGTGATCACACCTAGTGAATAGTTATTATGCCACAATGATTATAATATAGTTGAGCCAAAAAACGGGCTGTCTAACGACTCACACCCGAGCCATTATTGTGAAACAACAAATGTGTTGAAAGAGTTTGAGCACGCAGGTAGATTGCCTTATTCCGTCTGCTCTGCCTCACACAAAAAACATCAGTTGCAGTTTGGCAGAAAGTGGCGGCAGGTAGGGTGTTGATTGCATGAGAAGATAGTCGACTCTTTTTTCGTACACGTTCTGTAAAGAAGTATGCAAAACCAAGGTCGAGGTCGATGGTTAATCATTTTACATTCCACAAATCGAGCAGGCGGCAGTGATAGTCAACGGTAGTAATTCACCCTTCATGAACTGCTTGCTGTTAAAATGTAGTCTCAGTCCTCCACTCTGCACGAGCAGCTCAGTGACCAGCAGCTCAGGATTGTGGCTGCGTGTTATTTGTGGAATGAATGTGATGGATTCACACGATGTGGCTGCTCCGTAAAAAAGCCAGAAATGTCGCCGGATACCAGAAGAAATGCTGGCAATGTACATTCCTGCCGATATGTTTACAACTTTACCTTACTTTATGTCGCAGCCTTACATTTCTTTAGGTTCCGCTTTCAATTCAAAACTGTGTGGTGACAATGCTGTGTTCATGGCTCGGTTAGGCTTAGGCATGAAAACCACTCGGTGAGGAAAAGATCATGTTTTGGCTTAAAACGCCTGATTTTTGTCGCCCCCCCAAAACACAGCTGGATGTCGTTCCCCTTTAAAAATATCCAGTGGTGTCACGCTTACAAATGTTTCAACGCTGTCTCGACCTGCAGCCATAAAACAACCTGTTTAGGGTTTGGAAAAGATCGTGTTGTTGCCTAAAATACCTGTTTCGTTCACCACAAACACAGCTGTCGCGAGGTCTCCTTAAAAATATCCAGTGGTGTCATGCTTACAGCGCCATATCTAACTTGGGACGTTGACCTGGCAGCCCAGCGGTGTTTTGTATGTCTTGTACGCAGTTTAATATTTAATTGAGTTCTTAATCCACACACTAAATTGTTACATATCTCGGTAACTCATCATGTTCTGCTCTTCATTTGTAAGTCGCACAGCTGCTGCGATGCTTCTTTGTGCCACTTCTGCATCCAAATGTTTAAACAAAGAAAATATGATATGTCCTTGAGTCTATTTGTGAACAAGTAACAGTAGAAAGTTCTCAAACAAGCGTGAGCGACATGGATTATTCAGAATGGGTGCAGACTCTCTCTTGTCTCTTCGCGGTGTCAGTTTTTGTTTTTTTTTCTCGACAGGCCAACAGCTGTAAACAATAAGGACCGCAAAACTCTTTCCTCATGTTTGTGTTCTTGCTGTTGTTTCTGCGCTCACTCACCGACTTGATCAGCACAGAAGGTTTTTTTTTTTTTTTTATCTTTCTGTCCACAATGTCCTAAGTTATTTTCATATTCAGAACTCATAATAATACAATGTGAGTCTTTACTTTACAGATGCCAAACATATGTACCTTTTTGATATTTTCTAATGTGTTTGCATGTGAGCCTCTTTATTATAGTATTGTATGGAGTATTGTTGGTGATGTAGTTTGATTTGAAATATGTAGATTTCCCTATATAAACCGTTAAATAGGCTGAAAGCATCTTGTTTTTTCACCATCGCACAGAATGACCATAAAAAGTTCAAGCGACTCATTAAATGCTTTGGGAAATCTCCAAGTTTGAAGCCAAAAGTACACTATGTTCTCTTCTTTCCTGCACAGTGCACAGGCAGATTTTCAGTCGATGGTTTGCTTCCCAGTGTCACGCTGCCCCCCCGTAACATTTCCCTCTTGAGCTTGCTTGACTTTTGTGGAAAAATGTGACTGTTTCTTCTCGTCTGCTATCAAAGGGTTAAAGGGGTGTTTCAGCTGTTGTGTCCCTGTTGTTGCAGTTCCTCTGGCTACTGACAGAGGTTGTTAGAGGTCCTGTATTACTTCAATTGATGGCTCCTTAACTTTACTCGCAATTATGTACTTCTAATCCAGCCAGTAGAAATGTCTGTGACACCTGGTGCTTGGTTGCCATGTCCTCTCTCATGCTGTTAAAGCCACTGATGTAATCTTTTTACTGCTCCAAAGGAAATCACACAATGTCAAAAGTTTCTCTAAACAGTTAGTGCAGTATATTCCAGGTGTTTTACAGTGGAATGATTGGCGTTTGGTCTGATATTTACCTCATTTTCTCCAGTACTTTGCTGACATACCTTAAGAAGGAACTAACAGCCGATCCCAGCAGTGGTAAATGCACCGTCCTGGCTCCTCTGCAACCAAAACAAACAAACACACTTTTGGTCAGGAGTGCAGTTGGTTGGCATTTATTTTATGTTGTGTGAGCTCTCCAGAGATTGTCGCATTACCATCTGTGATCGGCTAATGAACGCTGGGTCTATGTGTTGGTTATAGGCCTGGGCAATATTGCTATATTATGATATGAGACTATGCACGATCTGATATCACTGTGTCGTTGTTCTTCCTGCAACATCGTAATAATTGTTGCTCCAGGACCATGGATGCAACCGACGGATCATGTTTTTTTTAATGTCATACTTTAGCAACTTGGGGAAGACGATCATAAAAATACGCATATGGGAGAAGTTATCCCTTTGTAACATGTGTTTAATGTTGTGAAAGGATCTATTTTAACCCAAAGCAACATTAATTATGGTGTTCAAGAAGCATAACAACACAGCGATATCAGTAAAACCATGAGACCATTTACCGTCTTAGATTTAGATATAATTTTCTGAACTTACCAGACTGTTCTACTTGTTCTAGATTTCAAAATATCAAGAGATATATATTGTGTATCGCAATATAGCCCAAAACTACTGCAGTATTTTTTGAAGGCCATGTCGGCCAGGCCTAGTTGGCCTTATGAACTTCAGTTGACTTGGCAATGAACAGCTCTTTTCATGCTGTCAACTAATTATGCAGTAGTCCGGGTGCTACTTGTCTCGGGTGATGTTTTTACGAGAAACAAGGTGTCACGTACTCGCACCTCACAAGCCCCCTGGGTGTGACAGCCTGCTGTCCTCAGCCTCCGTTCGTCTGTCCTCACCCAGAATGATGGGACAGAGGTTTTAACCCCTGAGCAGAATGACCTCAGTGTTTCTCCTCACCTTCACTCTATACCTCCACTCCAGGGATTTTTTTTTCTTCATCCCGACTCGGCGTTAACGAGGATGGAGGCGGACTGGTGTTAATTTATGTATGAGCCGGTCATCAAGCCTGTACGTTAAATTAAAGTGAAGAAAGCTGCGTTCTGTTTTCTGTAAAGTCGTCTGGACACAGTTCGGCCCTTCTGCAGTGCGTCAGTGCGTGTTTACCTCTGTGTTGAGTGCCAGGTGTATTACAGTGTGTTTATTTTGTGATTTTAGCGGGACCTTTTTACTGTGTGTAGAGCTGAAGGACTAATTGGAAAGACAAATAGTTGCTTACCTTTTTGATAATAATCCCTCTAATGGGTAACATGGTGTTTTTTCCCGTTTCACTTTTCAATTCCAACTTTATGACAGACTCAGGCTCCAGATAAAAGACAGGACACTCCATATAATAAGTTATATACATATAGGGGTAAGTAGGGTGTAGTGCTAAACCTTATCTTTAATTAATCTACGCATGATATTTCTTAAAACAGCTCGGAAAGTGTTGACTCCTGCAGCCACAAACGTTTCACTCGCACTGTCCAATCTCAGTCTGTTAAACATCATTCTCGAGGCATCACCATCAGCCACTTGAGGTCTCTGTAAGCTTTCATTGTCGTTTGACCGTAAGTGTGCAGCACAAAGTGGTGTACAGTTTGCTCTGAACAGAGACATCTTCACTCCATCTGCACACGCAACTAGCGTGAGAGTATGTTTATTGCTTGTGCATACATCTTGCGGCACTGCCTATAAATGTCATCATCATCTGTCATTTGTTCTGTAATAACAAGTCCAAGATGTTTAACCTTTTTACCAACCTTAAGATAATTATAAGACAATTTGAAGTCAGGAAATTTAAGACACTTGTCCTCCGTGGTTCTACAAATTAGGACGGCGCTCTTACCCGCATTGTATTTGACATGATGTCCAACACATACACAGAGAATGTAGTTGATGTAAAGGGAGTTCACCAGATGTGTAATGAATGGATTAGATGCAAATGTGCGTGCTTATTGCCAGTGATTGTTTACATATACATTTAAATAAGATAATTACTCTAAAAGGGATTCATTTTTGTTTGATTACATTAAAACACTGAATATCAATAATTATAAATTCAGTTCAATTAATTATCATACTTTATGAACAGGTCATTATTAGACAGGTGTCAATATCTTGTTTTGTTCTCTTTATAAAGATCCTGCAGAATCTTGGGGGGGATTAACCCTCTGACGACTTGACTTGACCAAAGAAAAAATGACTAGGGACTTGCTTGAGGCTTGGACCAAATGACTGGTTGCAGCCCCAGTTGGAGTTCTGTGTATTTCCAATAAATTCAACATGGTTGTGCAGCAATCATTAAAATGTTCAAACTCACTTCATCCTGCAGATGAGCGAATGGGTAATGACGCTATATAAGTCACACATTAACTGCCTTTCTCATTTTGTCCACAAGGGGGTAGCAGTTGCATACTGTATCGGTTGGCATGGTAAAGGGCCGCTCCAACATTTTTAGTGGTTGCGTTTCAGTCTAAACTTTTGGTTACAGGGAGACAGTGATGCATTGGGCGCTCTGCAGGGCAGCTTACGAGGATTTGTAACTGATCTCAAATAAAAAATTTAAGTTATGTTCTCTTATGAATGAGCAGATGGAAGTAGAGGCAGAAAAATGTCCTGAAAATAATAATGTCATAATGATTAAATACACAGTAAACCAAATACAAAATAAAAAAGGAAAGGAAATCTATCTAGTTTCATGCTCACTGCTGTAATGTTTTCTCTAAGTCCTTTGTTATTTCCTTGGTGGATGCATTTTTTAAACTCCATGAGTAAATCGATCCGTCTCCAGCAAATGGACTGTGACGACATGAGACAGACGCCCCCGCGTGTGATTACTGCAGCTCTCCCTCCAGACTGTCAGAGCCTCGCTCAGACTCTCCTGATTTAATTGGTTTTAAACAGTGAACCTGAAATCAGTCGGGGAAGAACAAATAAAGCCACTTAGGCGAAATGAAGGAGAGGAGGAAAAGGAGGAGAGGGGGGAATCAAATAAATAAAGTCAAACAGCGTGTGTGCACATGAATGTGTGTGTGTGTGCACGTGTGTGTGTGTGCTATCCGCTGACAGAGGCTGCAGTGTGTGTTTCTTTATCTTCAAGTGGCTGCACCAATCACAGCCGAATTAGGCCTAATATTTATTTCCAGAAACAATTGTGCATGTTTCACTGGGGCTTTGATTGAACTCCCGGTGGACATGTTGTAGACAGATGTTTAGATGACCTCATGTTTGAAGTAATGTTGATTCTGGATGGGGTGCCTGTTCCTCTAACTCTGCCTCCCATCTCTCTCTTTTTTTCCACTTCTTGTGTCTCAGTCTGGGAGGGCACACGGACCTCACGTCCTTCATATTTAATGTGTGCTTTGGCTCGCATTAAACGGCACACATTAACATTTTTTGTTCCATCCTTGACAGACAGATGTCCACATGCGTGGGGGTCGTGGATGGCTTGTTTAAAATGAGCCATGATAGTGCTGAAGGATGGCTACTTAACCGGACACATCTGTCTTTTGTTCTCAATGCTTCTCTTTACACGTGTCTGCTTCAGAACCAGACCTGGATATAGCGTGAAGGCAGCATTTCTGACAAGCTTGTAAACATTAGAGCGAACTGCATTGATTATTTGAAGTATCAATTTCTTTATAGACACTTGAGCGAATTTCTCCCTCGTGTTTCTCTAAGAATAAATTGCATGCTGCAGGGTGCGCAGGCAATAATTGAAGTAACCCCTCATTTAATAAGGAAAAATTACAACGCTCCAAAAATAAACACGTGAGATTTATTATCTCTGTCAAATAATTACCGTTCTCGGCTAATGTGAATGATCGCAATGCCATAAGAAATCAGCTGACTGTGAACAGGCATTAAGTCTAATGGTGGTCTAATTAATGTGCCTTCAAATCCAAAACTTAAGGAAGCTCAATTCTGCCAGTTGAAGAAACGCAACTGATGAAAACTTAAAAAAAAAAAAAGGTAAATCATAATTATGAGGGGAAAACAAGCATAATAATGAGATGAAAAGTCCAAATGATGAGATAAATGTGACTTTATATCATAATTTGTACTTTCTATTAATAACTTTTACCTTTTTTTAAATCTCATAATTATTACTTTTATCCCATAATTTTGACAAAATGTAACTAATTATATTTTACCCGTTATTGAATAGCTACGAGTTTTTAGCTTATAATTATAATGGTGATTAAATAATGCTATTTGCGCAATTATAATTAAATAATTAGGCCTGAATTATTTATCTTAAATTAAGTTGAATTATATTTTATCAGGCAAGGGGGTCTTTTTTTTTGCTACTTTCCATTTTGACACACAAAATTATAATTATAATTAATTTTATCTCTGCAAAAGCCTGATCAGTAATATCTCCTGCAGCAGAAATGCCATTGGCCACTGCTAATGTGCACTAAACGCACATTATCAGCAGGCCCAGGGGAGTATGACGGGTATTTTTCGTCAGGGACAGATGTTGGTAACCTCAGCTCACGCTGTCTTTAAAAGACTCTGGCGGTCGGTCGTGTGCCATTTGGCTGACTTCCTGCGCTACAATCAGCGCGGCTAATGACTGCGTTTTGACAGCAATATGCCTACGAAGATTCTCAGTCATCCAGGTCGGATAGAGTCAAACAAGAAGTCTCTAATGGCTGCCTGTTAAATCAGCAGTGTCTGTCTTATAGCCCATTTTTAAAAAAAAATATATTTTTGTTTATGTAAAAAAAGAAAGCAGAACCATTACGGCAGACATCAAGACTCCGCATGATGGCATGGCCTCCTTGATGTATCTATTAAATCCAGTTTTTTTCGCTTATGTAATGCCAGCAGCAAAATCAAAAACATGTCTTTATTTGACTGCGTCTCAGTTTCAGCTGTGTCTACAGGTGAGGCCTGTCAGGCTTCAGGCTGCATGTGAATCATCGTGATTTGACAAGTGCCATCAATTCTCAGTGAAATTAGCTCAGACCGGGACTCAGATCTGTCTCTGTCACATTTTTGGACGGAATGAGCACAGAGAAAGGTAACCGAAGCTTTCTTAGCTGTAAATTTGGCTTTTTTTAAGCGCTGTGTTTGTTTGTGTTGACATTCATTCTGATTTAAGACAAAAACAGGACCGCACTCAGAGTCTGGGCAGAAACAAAGCAGTGTGTCCCAGCTGAGGGTCTGTGATGTGATGTATGAGCCCCTCTCGCGCTCTCGACGTTATCTTAATGATGTGATTTATGAAAACGGTTCCCTGGCGGAGTTTCTGCGGACCGGAGGAGGCCTGGCGGTGGGGAGAGAAGGAGACTCCTCTGTTGAAATGTGCTCAGCCAAAGACGCAACACACAGTTACAGCTGTTGTTGGTCAAGGAGCCAGCCCAGTGAGTTTAGGTGACACACTACTGCATCATTATTGCATAACGTATAATATGACTTTAATGGGTCACACTATATAATAACCATTATTAATAAAAGGCACATTTAGAGTTGATTAAACTTAATTTGATAGTCATTTCTCTGTTAACAAACAATGAAATGCTTTATAAACCATTTAGTGAGCAATTGTAAAGCTTTATCATCATCCTTATAATAAACAATTGCTTGATATATCTTTTTACAGGCGAAGCATGTAGTTTTGGAAAAGAAATTCAAACTCTAAAAGGTAACATTCACATTATTCATAAGTTTAAAATTATTAAAACTAACAGATATTTATCAGAAATATGTACTCGATATATTTCCAAAACTGAATAAACAAGCTGTCCTGAATGTAGGAAAGGGGCTACTTAGAAGGGCCCTTCAAATATAAAAGAAGTCAATGAATATAATCGCGTCGTCCTTTGATTAAAAGTTCTTGTGCACCTTTTTATCTCATTGCAGATAAATACATTGTTTTAAAAATGCGCTACTTTAGCTCCAATAGAGCGTTCATTCTGCGGAGTAACCAGTAACGTAAGTTATCAAATAAATGTAGTAAAAAGTACAATATTTACCTCCAAAATGTAGTGGAGCGGAAGTATAAAGTAGCAGAAAAGTGTAGTACAAGTGCATTAATAATGTGCTTAAGTACAGCTCTCGAGTGAATCTACTTAGTTACATTTCACCACTGTATAAGGTTACATAATGTGGGCAGTGCAGGGTCCAACTGATCACGGTCATATATTGCAAACAGACAGTAAACAAATAGTTATTTTAGAAGAATGCTTCTACATGCAGGCTTCAATGAGTTAATTATAACCGGTAAGAACTACGATCTGATGATGGTTTAGTGCATGAGTACGAGCAGCATGGTGGTCTGTTTTCATTAGTAATTTACAGTTGTCTTGGCAGGTCAGAACCTCTTCGAAAACAGCCTTTGGTGAATATCACGGTCAGGCATGTCGACACACACAGGGCATTTATCATACATGTGAGTTCCTAGGATAATAATAATAATTATACTGTTATGGTACGAGCGGATTCAGTCAGATAATTATGATTGCTCAACATGGAAGACTTTCTCTGCATCATTGCCTCCTATTTAGAAGTACCAATTATTAAAACCAGGGCCGCTGCGCTGCAGGGAGCTGATTTTTTGGACTTTTTCATCACATCATGGCATGATTTCATACTGCAAACAAGATGATCTCGCCGCATGACACTTCACCAGTAGTGCGAGTCATTACAACGTGTGCGCGGAGGGGTTTATTCACAACGCCAAATCACGGAGGAGGGCCGGTGCGGCGTAAGCGCTGAGATCACTCAAGTTCCGTGGCAGTGGAGAAGTGAAAAGTGAAGGCGGACATCGTGCAGCACATGGCAACAATAATAAAACTGGGAGGGAAATCAGCAAAACAAGCTATGCTTAATTGAGCACTTAGACTAAGTAGTCAAGGGGCAAAGAGAGAGTGACCCTGCAAGAAAATGAAAGTTTACAGTTGTGAGATTGTACCGTGTGTGCGTTTTCGCTGCATCTGGGTTATGTATTCGTGCGAAGGAAAAATGGCTGCGTGCGTGGGCGGCGTTTTCATGCCACGAAATGGTCAAGCGTACGTGTTTGTTTGTTTGTTTTCGTTTGCGTGCGTGTGTGCATCCGAGTGAGAAATTTATGCCGGGAAATTGGACATAATTGGGTGTGTTTTTGTGCTAGACGTGCGTGCACATGCATCTAAGGAAATAGATATATTTAAGCGTGTGTGTGTTCTGCACGGGTCTGGATTATGTTTTCTGAAGTGTGTATATTTTTGAGCCCGCCGCTGTCTCGAACCTCCTAATTAAGTCACAGGAGGGACGAGCTCTTCCTGTGGAGAGCTACCGTCTGTCATCCCGGACGTTCTTGTATTTATTGCGTTGAAACAATTGTAAAAATGAACTTTTCCAAAAGTTTTGACTGATCCTTAAGAGCAGCAACATGGCCGCTGTTTATCCTCCACCACCTTGTTCCTCATCGACGTTGACATGTGTGTTGAAAAGTCTCGAATTGGGCATTTAACCTCCTGCCCTGCAGCTCGCAGCCACAGTCGGCAGTAGGTCAGACATATGGGCCTGCTGCACTGCGGTAGGAGCAACCACTGGATGCTTTCCTAATGCTGATTTTTCAGGCTCACCGGTTTTTGATCTCTTGTTTAATAGTTTTTGTTTTGTTTCAGGAAATCTTCGAGAACGAGTCGAGGCCAAGACAAACCTCATGTTATTTCAACTGAATTTGATACACGATTCAAGAGTTCAGATACAGTAATTACAAACCCTCGGTGCTCCTGCTGTAAGCGCTGAAATATAAATAAACATAATAAGTACTGTCAAAAAAACAAAAACAAAACCGGACAAACTAAAAACCCCGAATTACATGGCCATGTATTTGTGTGTGCGTGCGTGTGTGTGCATTGTGCGCCCTGTGATTCTCTGGATGAGCTGGAAATTTACAACACAGGTTTTTACAGTAAGCCCCGGCCAAAAACTGTAATTCTTCCTCCCCTTTTAGCTCTGTAGTTGGGAGACGGGCCTGCCCACTTTGGGTTAACTCTATCAAGATGAACAGCATTTGGGCCAGTGCAGTAATCATAATGTAATTTGTTGTGCTCGCGGGCCAATTTGTGTCGTTTGAGAGGAAATATCCCGTGCCTGGTGGCCGTGCGAGCGCATGTCCCGGGGCAAGGCTTTAATTTAGGGAAGTTCAAATTTATAGACACTTTGTATTATTTCTGATCTTGAGTGGTTGGAGGATGACATACTTAAGAGAAGAAGGACGCTGGCAGGGGACGAGGAAAAATTTGATAATGAGAAACTGAAAAAAAAAATGAAAGGTCATGTTCGGAATCTGTTTACCATTTCATTATCATTCTGAAATCAAAGAGTCCCGCAGCGAAATCGAAGCGGACGCAAATGTCAGGGTCTGGAAAGAGCTCGTAAAGAACAGTGAGAGGTGCAGTTTGTTTGAATAAAGAGCGAGGGATGGAGACGTGAAGGAAGCTGCGGGGTTGGAGAGAAAAAAGAGCAGTGTGTTAGTGTGTTAATGTTCGTCCCGAGAATGATGCAATATGTTCCACAGCTGCAGCGATTGCTTGATTAACCGATCGATTGTTGTTATTTACATGTGCGAGGACATTAAAATATCAGGCATTTCAAGTGTTAACGTTCATTTCCTGCACTGCTTTTTTAATGAGGATTAAAATGTCTCACCCTCTGGAGGAGGATCTGATCCAAATATGTCATGAATATGATGACTCAGGCAGAGAGACTAGAGGGCAGGAGAGAGCCATACTGCTGCTTTTTTTAAATCCGCCTCTTTGATGCAGCGAGTTAAGAGTTTGTTCTGATCCCAGCGGACGGACTTAAAGGTAATAAGAAGACGGATAACTTTGCTGATCCTTTCACATGTATGCGCAAATGATTTCACTTAACCAAGACGTACAGCTCTCAAAATATGAGATAATCCCCTCACATCTGTGTTTAGTTTGCCGCAGGTATCATTGGAAATGTTAATATTACCAGTATGGAGAGTTATTTATCCTGAAAGGCCTCCAAGCTTTCATTCAGCACGCTGATTCTTGAAATTGTTTCATCCCCACGCCGAGATCCAAATCATGACTCAGATAGGACACAGGCTGTGTTTTCTATGGCCTGTGTGAGATTCGAAACAAGGGTTCACACTGAGACGCATTTAGTAGAACGGAGACCACACAGAGCGCCGGCACAGCAGCTCTGCAGCGTTTGGGGAGAGGGCAGCGGCCGAGGAACGGGGACGGAGGAAGGTTAAGTTATCAGTCCGACGGGGCGAGCGCTCAGCTGGGCAGCTCTGTAATCAGAGGCTCTGACAGATGCTTTCTCGATAAGAAACCCCCACAGAAGCTTTGGAGGAACACACAGGCGGCCAGCTGTTTCCATAGTGAGGCATTGATGTTGACGTCTTCAAAAGGAGAATGTGAATCCAACAATAACTGTAGCAAAGGCCTGTCTCTTTTCAAGCTTCCCTCTCGTCTGCTGCTTTCAGAGCAGGTGATCTTTTTTTTTCTTTAACGTTCTTCCCCCTGAATTTGTGCGTTTCCAAGTTTGCGCTGCTCGGTGTGTAACAGTTGGAGTTGAATTATCAGTCCAAAAAAAAAAAGTTTCCTCTGTCTCTGCCTGTACCGCACAAGAAGAAATCTTTCGAGAGCTCCATTGGTGTTCTGGTCTTTCCTGAATTGCGGTACTCTCGGGTGTGTTTCATAATGGTACTTGGAGCGTTGCAGCCTGATATATCACACCCAGGGGAGAATCTGCACTCTGCAACAATCTATCAGTCCCCAGGCTGGAGGAGGAAGGCAGAGTGACACACTCAGGCAGGCCTCTGCCATTATGGCCCCCTCATCATATTCAAAATTTATTTTAAATTGATGTGTGTTTTTTTTTAAACGTCTTGAGTGATCATACACAGGCTTTTGTGGTTTTGCAGACGTTGTTTTTATTGTGATTACTTGAGGAAATGTTTTGTTAGTAAGATTTTGAAACATTTAATTGCCGTCTCGAGTCGTTCTGTACGTGCGTTCAGTTGTCAGTTCGCTTTATTTTAATAGTTTATTGATATTTACACCACCCACGCTCTGAAAACTGTAATAATGATTATAATCATACAAATATTACTCCTAAACTTTACTTTCTACCTGATACAATAACACTACAGCTCTCGGTTTTTCTTAAGTGGAAAGGAGACAAGGTAATTACCCGCGGGGCAATTAGAGAAAGGGGCTGAGGGAGTAGGAAAGTCATTTTCTAACCCAAACATCCTGGTCCGAGGGGCCGGAGCGGCTGGACGGCCTCCTGGAGGGCGCTGGCTGGCTCGCGGGGAGCCGTTCGTGGGGAAGTGGATCAGGGTTTGTTTTCTTTCTCTGGAGGCAGGCCTCTGAAACCTCTGCCAGATGAACAGCACCTGAAAAACGCAGCAGCAGCAGCAGCAGCAGCAGCAGCTCTCCCGCCACCGTCGGCAGAGGGAGTGATTTACTGTACTCGGCTAGGCGTGCTCGTGTGCATGAAATCCTTTAGTCAGCTTCATCACACTGTAAGCACCACAGTGGATCAGGGAGGAGGTAGTTTGTTGGTGGTTTTCTCTGCAGCCTCTTTAAGGCGGCTCAAATATGTTTGTGTGGCCCTATAAACACGCACAAGCCGCATAATAATGCCAACTTATTACACACATATGCAAAAAGCTGGCAAAAAAAAATTGCAACCTAATGAGGACATGTGAATGCGAAAAGCAAATGTGGTTCCTGCGGCTTGATTTTTATTCTGGCAAATCATTAACCTGCACTGTAATCTTAATATTGCATTTATGAAACCGCATAAATCAGAGTTTCCATTCACGTCAACGTCCATTCAATCAAATCAAATCATTTGTCTTTTACACGAGGAAATATACAGTGGCAATCCCGGAAAGAAAGAAAAAAATGTTAGTTTAGTTTTTAGCTTGGTTGACATTATACGAGAAGGAGCACATCTGCAAAAGTGTCCGTGTTAACACAATAAAGTTCAAGATTTATTTCCAATGTGTTCCTTGACATCATGCCACCAACACAATGAAAACTTACTGTATATCACCACCAGTAAAAAGTCACAACAAGTCAAACATCTAATTACATACACATCATAATTAATGAGTAGTTGATTACTAGAAAACTAACTGACAACTGTGTGAATCTGCTGTTTTCTTACATTGTAGTAAACTGAATATATTCTGGTTGTGGGTCTGAAGATGTCACCCTTGGCTCTAAAATTGCGACATGTACTTTTTTGACTGTCGGCCAAATGATGAATCGATTAATTCATTAATTCAGTTTCATTACTGTATATTGAAAATAGTCTCATAGCCCTGAGCCACAGATTTTTTATTAATCATTGCACCTCTGCTACACTTAGTGATAATTGTATGGCGCTATACTTCTTTAAATCTCAACCAGTAGAATGAATGTTGGCAGACACACGTTGCACATGTTGACACTTTACATTTGTTAATGTTGCAGCTTTATGCTTATTTGGGTACATTTTTCTTCATGCTCTGGTTAGGGTTGGGCACAACAACCACGTGGTTAGAGTCAGGAAAAGATCATGTTTTGGCTTAAGAAATATGTTTTTGTCACCACAAACATGGGCGGAGATATCCCGACTTTTCATAAAAAATATCAGCATTTTTGCCGCCACAAACACGGTTTGAAATTGTCCAGAGTTCTCTCTCTTTTAAAAATGTCAAGCGGCGTCACGCTTACAGATGTTAAAACACAGTCTTGAACTGTGGCCACTGGCTTGGCAATTTTCTCTCCTGTAACTTCACCACCATCCGCTCCACCTCACGATGCAACTCACAAGCATGTAATGTGAACATTATGTGACACGTTTTGTCAACATGGCATGTAGTTCACTGGATTCTTCTTCCTCTTAAGTGTGAATATTTGCTGGATTTCTTAGTCTCCCATGATAAAAAACTGAATTGTTTTGAGTTTTGGTCTGTTTATATTTATTTTTTACAGACTGATTAATTGAGAAAATCATAGTCAGACTAAACAATGATTAAAATAATCAGCCCTAGTTGGGATTGTTTGGATATTAGTGAGCGCATAAACATGTACTCAGGCTGGATTTAAGGCTGTGATACAGGATATAGCTTGTTTGCCCATCAATGCTGGGCCTGCCTCGTCTACAAAGAGTGCAGACAAACTGATGTGGTCATCGAAAAGAGTCCACACAAAAGACAAGCGGAGGGGAGAAGATGAAAAATGAGAGAGCAGAAAGATCTGGGAGCGGCCACAGAGGGACAGAAAGAGAAAAGAAAAAAAGAAAAGGGAAAGCTCTGGCGCTCTCCGGCCCTCCTTATGATCCGTTTGTTCATCCGATCTGAGAATCACTCTGCGAGCCGAGTCACAGTTCTGACAGTACAGAGCGGGGAAGCATGTCAGGAGTTTAACGCCTTGTGAGTGAAGTCCATCAGGAGAGAAACGGGGCAGAAAGCTCCGCGTTAGAAACCCGACATGAAAAATTGAGCTTTGTGGGAAAGCGAGGAGGAAAATGGGCGTTTTTTGCATGAAGGTGAATTTAATCTGAGGTGCAGAGAGCTGTCTGTACGACAAATGTGATCCATTTATTACTCATTCTAGTCGAGCCAATCCCCTCCGATACAGCGTAGATCTCTAAATTTGTCCTGTGAGGAGAAGAAGAAGAAGAAGAAGGAGAAGGAGGAGAGGCTCATATTTGCATTCACGACTGAATGAGAATTAGTCTTGGCCTCCTGACAAGAATCTCTAATGAGCAAACACTGGATGACATCATTTTGAGGTTTGGAGGGAATTAGCTTGATTAGAATAACCCTCCACTCTCACCTTGGCGCAGGCATCCAACTGCTCTGCAATCTGCCTGTCAAAGCCTCTCTCAGCTCCTATGGTTTTGGTTTTGAGACTTTTCCCCCCACACTGTGGTGCGTTTAATGTGGAAGAAGAACATTTAAGGGGGAAAGAAAAATGAGCGTTGGTGCTGACGTTTCGTTAAGCAGGATTTTTGTTATTCTGCTGAACATTTTTAGTCGTTAACAGAGAGACGAGGAGGAGCAGCGGGGGGAGGTGTCTGGTTTTATTTGTCATTGTTGAGTTTGCACAGTTCCCTCATCGCTGGGATGAGTGAGGCTCGCCATCAGCTCTCTAAAAACAACAAGCCTCGCCTGCCAAACTTCCTAGATAATTAGCGAAGCATTTCACACTGTGCAGAACATCAAAAAGGACATGGAAAATTGACAAATTAAGCATGGTCCATGTAAAGAGGGAGGGGTGTTTCTGGAGTGGAGAGTTGGTCGAGCTCCAACAGAGCACATGGTCACTCGAAAACAAGTGTGCTGCACAACTTAGTCCAATTTACACCAATCAGCGGTGCTGTGGGTTTTTTAATGCCCTGTTTTCATTCTTCCAAGACATTTCTTTATTCTGAATTCATTAGCTAATTTGTTATCTGATGTTTATGATAGAGGCTTTCTAACTGATTATAAGCACCAAGATAAGCACGCGCAGAATGCGCTAAATTGAATTTTAATGCAGCCACAGCATGACTTGAATGCGATTTGTAGGGCAGAAAGGGTGTTTTAAATTCGGTTACCGCATTTCCTGGGTGGGTCAGACAGCCTCTTAAAACACAATCAAACACAAAGTCTGAAATGTGATCAAAAGTGTTGGGTTTGTTAAGTGCTGATTGTTTGTGTAGTCTGCGCCTGCGATGACTGCCAGACAACTTACGTGCTCATTATTAGCCCCTTCGTGATGATTGTTCTTGCAGAAATCAGGGAAATCCAGAGCACGTATTGTATTTGGCATTTAGGGATGGTGTTTTTAAGAAACTCCTCTTCATGGCATGACATTTGTTTCATCAACATCAATTTGCGATATTGCAACTTTGAGGAAAACAACTTGACATGTGACTGAAAAATTATCTTTTTATACATGAAAGTAGACAGGCAAGTTTAGCTCCAGCTGACAGCAAATTTCCAGAAAATCTGCAAAATAAATTGCAAATGACAGCTTCTTTTCATACACTCCTCTTTTGCTAAGCCTGATTTTTCAGATTTCCAGCATATTCGTGATGTGCGCTTGCAAAATAATCACATTGAAGGTCATGCAATGCCATATAAATGCAAATTAACTCAAACGCGTCCTGCTAAAACCTCTTTTAGCTGATGAAAAAGGCTTCAAAAGTATCAACATTTCTGGTTTAGGTCTTTTAAAATTGCTTGAAAAGTGTACAGACCATGTAGTGAATTATATTTAGTGGCTCAAGTTTATAGAAGATTATTATTATTATACTTGAAAACATCAGCAGTTTGTTTGTATGGCTTTGATGAATTCTTGTTACATGTAGCTGATGAGGTTTATATGTTCATTTACATACAAACCGATGCAACCTCATTCTGAGTCAAAAATCATCCATCACACGGCAAAAACATTGAATCAAGAGATGCCAAAATCCAGTTTTTGTAATTCCAGTGCAAACACATGCATACAGTAAGTTGTTCATCTTGTATAAACACACTGTAAACATACACACATGCAAATGCAACATGCTTGAACGTACATATATACATACACACCCTTATATACACTGATCACGGCCACCACACCCCCCTCAGTCCTGCAGCCACAGCCCAGCAGAGGAAACTGTCACTGTGTCCACCGTGGCACTCTGGAGAGTTGAACTTGACTGAAACATATGTCTTCAATTTTAATAGCTCTCCGTTCCCCCAGATGGCCTGAAGGGGGGGAAGGTTGCCTGAGAAGCTGCGTTTCATGTAAGAATAATTTGTGCTAAGTAGCTGGGCGATCTGTTTGTTACGCTAGAGCCGACAGTTTGTTTATGTTTCTTGAGGAGTATGATGGATGGGGCAGGAGTTGATGCTAATTAGACTAAATTGTTGCGAAGAATGCTGAGGGTCTGCACTGCACTGCTGAGGCCAGTTTCCATTGTTCCTGCGTCTTCGCACTTTGGGCATAATTGAATGGAGCTTGGGCCCATTCATCATGGCAGTGGGCGTCCGGGGCAGCAAACAAACGGCTGGACCTGGATGGAGAGGTTTGGGGAGAAGAGGAACTGTGGATGACAGCGGGAGAGCTGGTTGCTGGAGAAGGAAGATGTCACTTTTTTTCCCTCATGGCCAATATGAACAGATACAACCTGAGTCCAGCCGCCCATGAAATTAATGTTTACCCAGTGAGTCTTGACCAGGGAAACTCCTCCCCTTCAGCCTGACGGTCATGGTCAGCTGCACGAGATGGCTATTAGGGAGAGTGTCACTGCATGTGCTTTCCTCTAAAGCAGTGGTTCCCAACTTTTTTCCTTATGGAGTACACTGACGACCACTACTAAGTGCCATGTGTTGTGAATATTTCATATTATATTCAATTCATGACAATACCAGTACAGAACAACTGATGAACTGTAAAATTAACTCAAACAGTGAACGTAATAACTCCAGGAAGTGTTGGTAAACTGATTGTAGATTATTTCTTGTGAGATGATTTTTTAAATATTTCTTAGGAACTTTTTATACAATTATTTTTAATAGTCATGCATAATTAAGAGCTTGTTTCTTGACAGATTCAGTGTTTTCTTCTTAATTCTTAGAGTAATGGCTCTATTACTGTAGCAACCCAATTACCAGGATAAGTGTATGTTTCTGCAAACCATTTCCTCATGTCGCAACTTTACATTTCTTTATGTTAAATATTCAGTTTTATCTTGTCACAATGCTGTGCTTATGCTCTGGTTAGGTTTAGGAAACAAAAACATTTGGTTAGGGTTTTGTTTTGGCTCAAAATACCTGTTTTTTGTTGCCATAAACATGGCTGGAAATCATCCCGAGGTCTCCTTAAAAATATCCAGTGATGTCAAGTTTACAAATGTCGAACACAGTCCTGAACTGTGGTCACTGGCTTGGCAGCCTTCTCAATTAACTCCACCACCATCCCCTTAAAGGGGAATTCTGGTATTTTTAAACCTGGGGCATATATTTAAATGTTTTAATGTATAAATCATTCATACTTACCAAAAGTTTGGGAATACTGTAGGTCCAGTTGATCGGCGCAGCTGGCAGCCGCGACATGGCTGCATTGACCGCAGTGTAATCCTTAGGGGCAACTGTGACCATAAAAGTTACGTCCCTTAAAATTGCTTGTTTTCGACACTGATGGGCTGAGGTTGTTAATGTAAGTGTCTTTACCAGTGCACATGCTACAAGGATATGAACATAACACCAATATACGTGCAGGTGAGTCAGAATAATCATAACCAACAAAGCAATTTAGAGAGAAGATTATTCCTGCATCAGAGCCAAGTGAACACGTGTATATCCCACAACGGACCACATGCTCGGCGACTGGCTTGTTGCAGCACGTCCGATCCTCCAAACATGTCCAGCGTTTAACACCCTGTTAGTTCCTCGTCCCAGAAACAAACCTGACACTGCATCTGCAAGTCATTAACCCCTAAGCATGTGCAGTACAACAATGCTGTAAACAAAATGGCATTGTCACAGTTTCTACAAGGAAACGTGTGAAGTCGTAGGTAACAGAGAACAGAGCGAGGTCGAGCGTGTTGGGGCCAGCGCATGTTCAACCTCACACAGGCACACAGGCTTGACAAGGATCTGGTCCCTCCACTTGTGGCCTAGTTCAGCTTGAGTTAACCTCTGAGTGCCTACAGTTAGATATATTTCTACACTTCTGAATTTGTCATAGAGAGCCTCAACTTGCAATTAGCTATTTATGATAGAAATAGCAAAACATAAAAAAAGAAAGTGAGTGAGTATTACAAAAAGCACGCTCTCTACAAAGCCAATTCTCTGTCATTATGAACAGGCCAGTCCACCTGATGAAAGTACTGCTCACTGAGAGGAGGACTTGTGTGTGTAAACTGTCAGGTCAGGGAGTCTGAGTTTTCTTGGCTCGTTAAGAAGACAAGTCAGCATCTCTTGTGGCTGCGTTGCATTGTGGCTTATTGAGGCTTCTGTCAGCGGGTCATCTCCTCCACATCTGTGATGGATTTCTCCGTGTTTTGATATTTGTTATATATCAGAGCAGAATGAGGCCGCAGTCGAAAGATGCTCTTTATTTCTGAGGAACTGACACCAAACTCTGACATTTGATGTTTTGAATGGCCGAACTGGATTTATTTGCAAACTTGGCAAGCGCCTTTTGTAGCTGCAACTGGAAATAGCTCACCGCGACTTCATGTTTGTGGTATTTTGGCACTTTTGCTGGAATATGACAGATACACAACCAAACAATGAAATGGAGAAGTGCAAGGTGTATTGCCAATGCTTGTGTTTCTTAAGCAGTGTCAGAGTGATTTAGGGAGGATTTTTCCTTTAAACTGTGTTCATGGAGAATTCAATGTTTAGGACTACCGTCTCTGTGTGTCCTAGTTGGCCTGGGACTGCATCCTGCCAAAAATAACTCTCCGATGTCTGTACTTCTATTTTCAACTGTTTGAAGAAATACAAAGCCTCGGTAACGGCTCCATATGTTATTTCCTATCCCGGGATAGGACATCAATTTAGATTATTGTGAAGGTTTGAGTATAGAGATGCATCGATTAAACAGTTGGTTGTCAACATTAATCACCAACTACTTTCAGAACTGATTATACGGTTTGAGTAGTTTTAGTGCAATATGTAAGAATTGACCACCTGTCAAATTCATACTCGGCAGCAGATAAGGGGCAGCAAATCGCTGACTGCAGTCTGTACTGGGACAGACTAACTATCCATGCGACAAAATACATAGATGTCATAATGTCAGAACTGTAATTCACATTCTGTAGATAATTTTAGTGAAGTTTTTAATGTTTTCACCCAAAATTCTTACATATGGCACCTTTTAAAAAAATAAATCTCTGATTTCAGCTCCTTCAATGTGGATATTTCCTGATTTCTTAACTCCTTATTACACTAAAACCGAATATCTTTGGGTTGTGGACAAAACAAGACATTTAAGGACGTCAGCTTGGGGTGTTTGGAGAACAGTGATTACCATTTTTCACTGTAGATTAAACAACTAATTGATAAATTGAAAAAATAGTTAACAGATTAAGCAATAATGAAAACTAGAAGTTCCGCCAGGCACAATAGTCCCCATTTATACTCACTCAGACACCAGCCACCTTAATATGCCTGATTTTTTTTTTCATCAACATCTATGAATTGTTCCCTGAGAAAATGTTGAAAAACAGCCCTTCTCGCAATGTTAAAGAGAGAGACAAAAAATCCGTACTTCAATCATGATCCGTACCAAACATTAACAGGGTCTATTCTGGGCCGAGATTCATTCTCCATCCAAGTTTCATGGAAATCTGTTCAGTAGTTTTTATGTATTCCTGTTGACAAACCAACCAACCATCCAACAAACAAACAAACCAAACATAACCTCCTCACGGGAGGTTATAATAATTACATATCTGTCATTTTACTTTTGGTAGATGATATATATTAAAAAGCAGTTTGCCTTTTCTTACTTGCATGTGTCTTGAGAACTGATACTGTATGGGTGGGATGTGGGTTAAGGATTTTAAGGACGGGGAGGGGATCGAGAGAGGAAGCGAGTTAGCCTCGGATGGGCGAGAGTGAAACCCGAGCATGATTGAGTTAGGGGAAAGGAGACAGGAGCCCTGAGGCTGCCAGTCGGATGCTGTGTGTGTGTATACACGGCGCTCATGTCATGCTGCCCTGTTAGCATGGGGAGATTGTGATGGAGTTATCTGGCCTGGCCCTAAAAACGGCTTGTCATCTTGTTGTATACACAAGGAGGTAGCGTTAGTCTGTGTGTATGCTTGCACGGTGCCAGCAACATTACTCACAGGCCTTTTGGGACACAAGCAAAGCCTCGCCTGGTTCCTTTCCCTCTGCGTGGAAATATACTCACTGCATCCTCTGAATTCTCAAAAGATGAAGGTTACACAAACAGCGATGGAAATTAGGTCTTAGAGGGTTAAAGTATTGGCTTTCTTGTGGGATTCATCCTCACCTGCCTTTCAAATGGCCTGTGACATGGCTGAAAATGGGAACTTATGAACACAAGCTCTTGCTCTTACCAAATCTTCATAATTGTCATTTTTGTTACCAGTGATAATATGTTCCTTGAGCTTAAGACACTTTTTTAAGCAGTGTCTGAGATGCCGTTTAAGCTGTGGGAAAAAAAACAAAAAAAACGTCCCAAACTGAACACAGTATGGAGCCCCCTGCTTCACACTGCAGCAGCACTAAGCAAAAGCAGATGTTAAAAAGTTTACAGAAATCAGAACATTATTTTCCTGTTTCCATTGCATTCTTCTAAACACTTAGTGAACAAGCTTTGAAGTCACCCAAGAAATCTAGTCTGCGGGAGAAATGATAGGATCTCCTGGAGCAATGGAGCCAGGGAGGTGGTGGCGGTGGTGGTGGGGGATCTGAGCGAGGGAAGGGGGGAGATGAGGAGGAGCCTCGAAGTGGGTTGATGAAGTATTTAAGGTGCTTGTCAGGTCTAGATTCTGTTCACTCTTGTGATTTCGGGTTGAATCATCTGATTGGGACTTGTTCGCACGTCTTGAGCGTTCCTTCAGGCCTTCTCCTTGGGCTGGATGTGATCTGGGACTCTGGGGGGAGATAAGCTGTGTTTAGGCAGGCCTGCTGTGGGTCTGATCATAACAGCAGATAAATCCCACTGACTGTGTTAGATAGCCTCACCGCAGGCAGTGTACAGGACTGCCAGGAGGTCCGCATTAGATTCCTGTAATGCGTAGCCAATTTTTATAATAGACCTTCCAACTACATGAGTAATGTGGCTGCCTGGCAGACATGTCCATTGGAAGCCTTAACAGAAGTCACCTATCATGCAACCGTCTTTCTTTGCTTTTTTTGTTGCGGCTTGTATCCTTAAATGTTCTCAAATAACCGAACAGTCATGTTAATTTGTGTCTTGATCAAAGAGTTTGCAACATCGTTCCTCACTCCTCAAATACAATTCTCGTTCTCTAAACATTCCCTAAAGAGACAGTTCACCCCAAAATCAAAACAACATATTTTTCCTTTTACAGTACCTGCAGTGCCTTTTATCCATCTAGGTCATTTGATGATTTTTAACAGAAGTGATGGACCCAATTTGTTTGATTTACCTGCAACTAGCAAACTGACTCTTTTGTTTCTTTTGGATTCAAAACCATGATCAGGCCACAGATTCTAACTTGCAAAACCTCAGTGAGATAAATGATCGATGAGTTAGGTAGACTAAACTAACGCTAAACAACCCCTCTGACCCTGCACTCTCTTTGCTACTAGGGCTTCATTTTTGTCCTTTTGCTAACATGGGGGATGGCATCCAATCGCCTACTGCTTTTATGCATCTAGATTGTTTTGGGTTGAGTTGCTGAGATTATCAATCAATCAAATTATCAATCAAATATCAGGCGCATTTGAAAAACTCAACAACAATGTCTCTTTCCAGAAATCATTACCTGGTTTCTCAAGGTGAACCATTGACCTTGTTGTGAGTGGTTTCATGTAGGAACTATTGTCTTTTTCCCAAACTATACCCACCAACTGTATCCTGCGCATAAGGAATTATGCATCTACCCATGGACAAGAGACAGGGAATTTAATCATTGATGGCTTCCTCCTCGCCTGAACCTTGAAACTTTAGCTAGATTACGTAGCTTGGTCAGCTAGCCTCTTGTCCATGAGTTGCAACATCATTCCGATGTCTCCAGATGAAAGAAATCCCAAACAACTCAGATTCTCCAAACACTTCCTTTAAAGGAACAGCTCACCCCAAAATAAAGAATAAAAATGTGTTGAGTTTTTCTTTTTTTGCAGTTTTGAGCACTGCTAGCCAAATGCCATCTATTTCCATTATATCCGAGAGAAAGCAGAAATCTCTACGACCAAGACAAACTAGATGTATAAATAGCACTACAGGTAAGGGGAAAAATATGTATTTCTGTTTTTAGGGTGAGCAGTCACGCTGCTCTGTGTCTTGATCAAAGCTTTTGCAGCATCGTTCTTACATCTCCAGATAAAAAGATCCAATTCTCTTTCTCTAAACATTCCCCGAAGGCATAGAGAAGCAACGAAGCAGCAGTGCGGCAAGCTTTCCATAAAACGTGTGACTTCTAAGATGGCTACATCTGCAGCGCATTAGGGTTCAAGCACGCTCCCACAGGTTAACCAGCTCGTCATGTTACCTCGAGTGACTGAGTCTCCTGAGAAGCAAATGGATTGCAGTGGGCTTGGATGTGGTACGCATTGAAGAGCTTCATCATCTTAAGATGCGTTAGACTTCAATGTCACCATCACTTGGTTTTGATTTAGCTGTGCAAATCACCCTTGTTACCATGTATTACCAGCGCAGGAGAATACAAATGCCTTGTCCCTCTCCTCTAGCGTTCCAAGCCAATCTGCCTCCTCTCAGCCCTTGTTGTGCGCTAATGCAGTGTGGCATATGAATCATACACACAATGCATGTCTTCATCCGACCTCTACAGACAGGACCTCACAGGACAGCCACTTTGGCATTTCCTGCTCTCTCATCTCTAAGGCTTAGTAGAGACATGCACTCCCCGCTCTCTTTGCATAATTCAATAGAGAGTTTGACAATCACAATTAGGGCAAAGGCAGAGTAGCCTGGCAGCTTTCCCTTGGTAATATGGAATTACAAAACCGTGCCCAGTTATCCACCCACATGTGGTGGGTCCGCGCAGTGATGCATCTTTGTTGGGCTCGACCCAAAAGACCCCCCTCCGCAAAACAAAGTGCCTGCAGAGAGCTTTGGAAGATCGCCAGCTCGGATTGCCATTGAAAACCCATGAGAACTTTTCGGAGTCTTAAAGATTTCTACATGTGTGTGAGTAGGTAAGGGGTCTACCTCAGAGTCTGATGGGAAGGGAAAGGATGATGTATATGTATAAAGTAGACCTGCAGGTATTTCCGTCCAAGAAGCTCTTTTTTTCCCCCTCTTTGTTTGCCTTGTTTCTTCTCCACACGCTCCATTGTTTTCATTGGCTGCGCAGCCGATGATGCTGCAACGCTGGAAAACGGCTGGTGTGATTTTTACAGGAGGACAGGGAACATGGGTCATAAAACTCGCCTCCATTTTCCACAGCCTGAAAAAAACCTCGCCCCCCCCCTCCCCTCCTTTCACCTTCACTGTCAAAGCACAAGACCTCTCTGGGAAGCCTGTATCGTACGGAGGAGTGTGTGGGAGAGCGAAGATGTGTCTTCGGCGAGATCACCTCTACACACCACAAGAAAACACACACAGACTGGTGGTTTCTGATGTGATGTCACGATCGGAGTGTTTTTCAGTGATTTTAGTCGTTTCGGTGCTGTGATAGGCAGTGAGGGGGAGTCTCAGGGGACTGAAGAACAACAAGCAGCCGTCCTGGTTTCAGGTCCCCTGGGTGGGGGGAAGCCACAGCATTCCTACCCCGGCAGTAAGCTGCCTCACCCAGACAGACAGACAGACAGGCTGTCCATCTTCCTGCCCTGTGTCCACTTTTATTTAAATGCAGATGACGTTTTGCTGTTGATTCTGATTCATTATACAATTAAGGTATGCTTGAAATTAACTAGCTGGTGCCAAGTAACCTCCAACTATCTTTTATAGCCAAGCCTGCCATCATAGATAGACATTTGGGACTAGTTTCCTGGAAAGCATGATGTTTCACTCAATTGAAGCAGTTGTCCAAATAATGAAGAAAGAAAAAAAAAAAAAAAAACACTTTACAGAGACTTTGAAATCCTGCATACTTTCTCACCTCTGCACACCTGGCCGGTCGCCGTGTGAAGTGAGCTTTCTTGTTGAATTCTCTGTTTTGGAAAGTTTCGAACACCCAGCTGTGACGTCGAAAAAGGTGTGGGGCGTTCAAACACCGTCTGACAAGCACTTAATTTGAAGCATAATGACACCTTTGTCTGTGTCTTTTAATTTGGTTGAACTTACACTTCAAACAAAAAAAGAGGGTTAAAAGAGGGCAACATGGTCGCCAAGTGGTTAAGGCATACCACATGGGTGCTAAAAGCCCCTGAGCTGTGAGTCCCAGGTTCGATTCGTTGGCTGGGCGGACCGTTTTGCTGCATTTCATTCCCCTGCTCTCATTTCCTACATGTCCTGTCACTATCAAATAAAGGCTTTAAAGCTTTAAAGCTTCAGAAAAGAACATACCCCTTCAAGGTTCAAGGTTTTTATTCGTGTCCCCGCAGCGAGTCCTGAATTAAACGACAACGAAAGTTGTTTGTTCTTTTTTCTTAAACAGGATGACATCGGCATTTCAAAAATAAAAGATTTTACAATGCCATTGTTTTGGTCCGGCACACAAAAACAAGTTAGGGAAACGTCATGGTTTGCTTAAAGATGGTTCAAAGAAACAAACGCTGACTGTCGGTGGGAAACGGCAATCTCCCATGTCACACCAACGCTTTCGTCAGAATAAATGTTGGCAATATGCTTCTGCAAACCGCGGCTGTGTTCAAACTTTTCCTACATGTTGCAACTTTTGTTTCCTTAGGTTAATTTTTTAATTTTATCTTGGGACCTGCTTACGATCTGTTAAGGTTTAGGCACAAAGACCATTCGGTTAAGGTTCGGGAATGTTTTGGCTTAAAATACCTGTTTTGGTGAGATGTCCCGACTTCCCGTCAAAAATATCCAGCCATTACACGCTTACAAATGTTGAAACATAAGCACGTTGTTTCCTTGATTGGGACAGTATGTAGTTATACAGATAGTTTTGGGTTTATCTGAATATCTAAATATTTAAAAACGCAACTGCTCTACTGCTCTGCTCTACTCTGGGAAATATTCCCGTTTGCTTGACCTCACCCCGTAGGTCAAATGGACCAAGGAGGATTATTTCCCTCCCATCTTGTGTGTGTGTGTGTGTGTGTGTGTGTGTGTGTGTGTGTGTGTGTGTGTGTGTGTGTGTGTGTGTGTGTGTGTGTGTGTGTGTGTGTGTGTGTGTGTGTGTGTGTGTGTGTGTGTGTGTGTGTGTGTGTGTGTGTGTGTGTGTGTGTGTGCGCGCGCGTGCCGGCCTGCTTAGGATGTCCATGTTAGTCCGACGGCTGCTACAGGAAACCTCTCGCGCCGCATGCTGTTTTTGGGTGTGAAGGAGGGGAAAACGTGGGGTGAAAGATGGCCCTGTAGGACCCGAGCCAGACCATGAAAGTTTAAGTAAATAAGGAGGGAGGAGGATAACCCTGGTGGTCCGGGTTACCCCCTTCTCAGCTGATGTTTTCTCTCTCCTCTGCCCTTGTTTGGACAACAGTGTGCGATTTCCCCAGTGGCCAATGTTCGTAGGTTGGTTTGATTGAGAATACACTACTGTATATTCAGGATGCACTGGTATGAATTCAGCCTAAAGTCGCGCTCTCTGTAGAGATACAGTTAGAGAGGTACACGCATTTTTTCCACAGAGATCATCCAACTAAAACAAGTACATGAATATATTTTTGTACTTCTTTAACCAAGTGAATGAATGAAATGAAAGTGTGTTACAGAACAGTAGCTGTATAGTTACTTGTGTGGCAAGCCGTCGGTGTCAAACATAATTCATTTCTTGTCTGTCCACATCTCACAAAACCTGATAATGTTCAGTGTTATGTTTTCCACCATTTTTCAACTTTTAAAAACAGCTCATGCGTGGTAAACATCTGAAATTAGTTGCTGCTGGAGAATCTCTTCACACCCTGCATTCCTGCCTTAATGTCCAACTGCTTCTCTGCATAATTAAAAGCAGACCAATTTGCTTCTCAAAAAACTTCACACCATGTTTTGGCTGTGCGTAATTGGGCCTCGGGACCTGCGCCCGAGCTCCACGAGGCATGAGAATCATCTCATGCATCCCCATCCCTCTCATTAGTACTATCTGAAGGTACGTTGTCCCATTATGCTGCTTGACGTCTAGCATCCGCTATCTTAACGTGCGTTTTAGCTGCCATGTGTGCAAGTATTCAGCTATGTGTCAGTGAGTCTGAGCAAATGCCGCAGATTCAGTGATGGACAGCAGTGACTCGGATGATTTGTTAAGTAGTGCAGGGTTACGTCTTCAGATTGCTTCCTTTGTCCAACCAACAGTCCCAAACTCACAATCTCTTCATTTGATATCATGCATGATGAAGAAAAGCAGCGAATCCCTGCATATAAAAAGCTGGAACCAGTAATTGTTTGGCATTTTCGCTTCAAAAAATAACTGAAGCGATCCCTCAATTATTAGCTTTTGACTGACTAATCACTTAATCGTTGCAGCTCTTTTAACATAATAAAACATATGATGTGCTGATATGATATGATGCAGTGCTACACTAGTTTTTCAGTCTAAAAATGTGTAGATTCATATAGAATAACAACATTCAAACCGTATGCAGTGTGAAGTAAAAAGGAAATGTAGCGTAAATTATGAAAAACTACATCTGGAGTTGAAACTTGAACATTTAAAATGCGTGCCTTTGTTTTTAGCACACCTGACTACAGGCAGCAGATAGTTTAAAAAGCCACTTTTAAAGTAATTTTTAAAAAATATTAAACACGTAATGATCCTAGTGATACTAACATCATCTCTTAAACAGCTTTGGCTTTAAACAGCTTTAAACAGTATTTTAAGGTGATGTTAGATATATTTTTGTCACATTGTCATAAAGCAGTGAAAACAGCTGCGTAATGACAACTGCATATGATGTCTCAACATACACAATAACAGTGTTTCTTTTTGTTTTTACAAGTTGATCAAAATGAAATAATTTCCATAGTACACTGCTTTATTTCCCAAATGTTGTATATTTGGGGAATAAATGATGAGAAGTGTAAACACATTATAGGTTAGACATTAAAATAGAAAAAGGGGAAAAAGTACTTGTGCAACTGACTGAGATTGAAACACACGTCAGTCTGCACTGTGCTATTTTATTTTGTTTTTCAATATTGTTGCAGGCCTACAAAGTGTCAAGATTTGCTGGATTTGCTTGAAGCTGTAAATGTTTCAAGTTTGTGAATCAGTATTCATTTTTTCAGTGAATGCAGCATGCTCTCTTCTACAGATCCGTATTAAAACAACACCATCTGTTCTGGTGCTCAGCTGTGTTTAAGATCATTTCAGTAATGCATACGCTGCATATTTCCATAGATGAAGCTATTTCTGACTTTGACAGTTACTTTGCATTCTGTCCACTGCAGCCACATGATTAAAATTCATTGTTGGACTCGTGAAATATCGCTCCCGTGTGGAAAAGCTCCGTCGAGCAGGTGTGCACGGCCTGTTGAATCTTTCCCACCGTGATTAAATTGGTATGTTTTAGATTATAGTGTGTTTTTTGGCTCCCCGCCGTCCTGAGGTTCTGTGTGTGTATACATTTTGAACTCGTTGCTGTTCCTCTTTTCATGTGCTTCTGGGCCGAATATCTTAGCTTGGAGCCTGAAATAGGCCGCGTTCAGAGAGCCAAAGCTGGACTGCAGCTGTTCACTCATTATCTTCAATGTGAACTCAGGACACCTTGAATTTATAATGAGAGGAACATCTGATGGGACGGGTAGATTAACAAACTACACTCCTGTTGATTCAAAAGATGAGATAGGGAAATGTGAGATTCTATGACTGGTGTGATGAATGGATGCTCTTTTTTACTGCTGGCTATGTATGTTGGATAAAAACTACTGTCCTGTTGGCTCATTCAAGGTGTATTATGCTGTAAGGCAGGCTTTATTTCAGGCCTGGAAAAGTAATGAAAAATGGGAAATATCAAAAACATTTCAGGGAAAGCATTCATGATGTTTATAGACAGTTAAGTACTTTAACATTGTCTTCTGAAAGGTCAAGTCACATTCTGACGGCAAAACAAACCAAACTTACAATTTTCATTATTCTTACATGAGTCACAAATAAAAATCTGAGCGTCTTGGACCAAATATCTGTCAGAAAGTCACGTGTTACCGAAGGCGCAGACAGAAATCGGCCATGGAAACTGCACTGTCTCTCCAGGAATAGCAAATCAGAAAGGAGGAGAGTATGAATAGCAACCCATAACCCATCCTGAACTCTACCCAATTTTCAGGGTGTTCCTAATGCAGCGAAGGCCCCGAGTCTCTGTAGCCGAGGCCCTGAAACCTCAGCCCTAAATCTGATGGGTGGATGTAAGACGAGACGGACGGTAGAATAACAGAACGTGCACTTTGTTCACCCCCAGCCTGCAGTAAAAAGCTCCGAGAATTACAGAGTGAGAGACAGTTTAACTCCGGGTCGTAAATATGTGTTTGGAACATTTTCCCTTTTTCCCTCCCTCCACGCTTCTCCTGTAACGTCCCTGTTACTGGGCTAAACAGAGCCTTTAGTGTGTGTTGCTATCATTTTTGTGATATGTATGTTTAATACTATACTGCTTTTCCTGTCCGTCTCGCTCTTCCACTAAGTGTATTTCCATCCACCTGTTTTTTGCGCATTTTTGAGTGGAAAAACCAGAAAGTCCAAACATTGCAAAGACGTTTATGCTTGGCTGAGGTGGAAAAGTTTTGTTATTTTCAGGGCTGATTAGGATTACTCATAATGAAGGAGAGCAAGAACTGATATTTGGAACTGATATACATTTGCAGTAAAAATGGAGGTTACATTTTAGAATAATCAGTGATGTAATGTGACAGTACAGTTTACTTTACTTGTGAAAATATAACCTCGTTAGTGGAGATTATAAAAAATCTATGGAATATCAGATTCCAATAATCAGAAAAATGGACTTAATACATCATGAAACATATGAAGCATGCAAGTTATACTTCATTCAACCTTCTGATGCAGTAAAGAGAACGAAATGGCGTCAGACGAAAACATCAGATCTGCAACGGTCCTCAAATAAAAGCAAGAAACAAACAAAAATGCCATAATTCCATCTCATGGTTTTCCATTGTTTGATGATTGGCTTTTTGAATTATGTCATCGTCGTCTTCTGCAACGCTTTGATAGCATCCGACCGGAGAATTGGCGCCACCAGCTGTTTATCTGGATGCGCCCGACTCCTAATATAAACATAACAACAGTGGATGGAAACGCACATTATTTCTACTTCTCTTTGGCTTATTTTATGGATATTTGGTTAAAATTCATGCTAAATTTGGATAGACGCACTTCTGCATTCTGTCTCTTTCCCACACACATACACACACACACACACACACACGTTTCTCTGATGTCTGGCATTTTGTCATGTGTGTTTACAGTCATCTTTTCCCTTCAGGCAGTCTCTCTCTCTTTCTGTCCTCCCATCGTAGATACACACCTAAACAGTCAGAGTGTGTGTGTGTGTGTGTGTGTGTGTGTGTGTGTGTGTGTGTGTGTGTGTGTGTGTGTGTGTGTGTGTGTGTGTGTGTGTGTGAGAGAGAGAGAGAGGGAGATGTCTCCCTCCTTCCTTGTTTCCACCCTGTGGGAGAGTCCCTACCCAAACCGCAGCAGGGTAATAATCACTTAACCCAAATCAGGCGCAATCAGGACGAGCCGGGCTGCAGCTGGGAAGCACCCAGCGCATGGGGGCGAGGGGTGGCAGCGGGTGAGCGGGTGGGCGAGCGAGAAGGCTTGGGGGGGAGGTTGGTCTGGATGACGATGCGGACACTGATGACCAGGAGGAAGATCAAGAGCGCCGCCCTTTGTTGTGCCATCCTCGTCCTCATCTGGCTCCAGCAGGGAGCGAATCAACGGGGGGAAATTGGGGAAATCAGAGATGAGACTCCCCCTACAGAGCGAAGGTTAAATGCTCTTCCTGCCGTGTGTGTGTGTGTTCGTGTGCTGTCTGTGTGTTTTGTCTACATGTGATTGTTTCGTTAGTGCACCCCAGGCCCCTGCTGAGTCACTGAATCTGATCTTGTGTGATCCAGTGATTGTGTTCTGAGCTATTTTCCCGATGTTTGTGTTGTGATGTAGGTCCTGTCACAGCTGCAGGCCCCACAGGAAGACACGCATACAGCACACTCATATATGCAGGGGTGTGTCAGAGTTGTACGCCTATTGGGGAGACATCTGCAAATAGGCCTCGACATGCACACACACACACATGCATATATCCAGGGCTGGGTGGAACCATGACAGAGCCTGAAATCCAGGCGATTTATTGGGCTTCGCTCCAGTCGAGACCTACAGCATGTCAAAGCTGTCTCAGTTTCCCCGTCCCTTCCGCCCCTCGAAGCTTATCTCCTCGCAGCTCGCTCCTCGGCCTGCTCCTAATCAAACGGAGATTGCCACAACACTGTATCGCAGAGATAAATCTGAACTGTGTACGTGCTATTTGTTGTAGAGGCCATGCAGTTGTTAGAAGCCCACCTTGTAGCATCTGCCATTCATTTGGAGTGGAAGACAAACACACTGATGAAAATGACTCAGACCACAGGATCATTTCTGTCTTTTTCTCTTTACTTCCTGACTCTATTTCTGCTTTCTTTTGCTCTCTCTCTGTCTCTTTCTGGGGGGTTACAAAAGTAGCAAACAGGAATTCCCACTCCGTTGTATATGTACATATCTACTGTGTTTTAAACATATGTTTGCACAGCACATGGAGCAAATTTCAAACTCCAGCCACATCTCCACAATTGAATTTTACTTTGTTTAAACACCACTCACAGTGCTGCCTCGGCGATGTCGCCAATCTGCAGCGAACCCCACCGAAGACTCAGATGTGCATGAGTGTATTTGTCGTGCATCTGTGTTTGATTTTTGTAGGATCGACATGTGGGAAACTTAAGGGGCAAAAAACATAATGCAACTTTGAGGCATCTATCGGTGACTTTCCAGAACTCTTGTGTTGTCCAAAATGTTTGAGAACTTTATATATTTGGCACATTATGGTTCTGACAGGGTGGCTGGGTAGTCCAAGAATTAAAGATTGCAAGTGGAAAGCACAGGTTCAGTCCCAACAACAGGGAGAGACTCAACAGCTTATCTTCAGGATGAAATGTTTGCAGTTGTCTGCAAACCACTGATGCGTTCACATCTGTACGCGACATACGTATCATCCATTGACAGTTCTAGAAAATGTGTCATATCACGCTCCATGTTACATCTTTATGACCTGACTTTTAAATCTTTAAGTGGAGGGGATGGTGGTGGACTTGCAGGCGAGAAGGCTGCCATGCAAGTGACTCCAGTTCAGTTTAACATTTGTAAGCGTCAAACCACTGGATATTTTTGAAGAGAAGTCGGGACATCTCTTGCCATGTTTGTGGTACCAAAAGCACTATTTAAAGCCAAAACATGATCTTTTCCTAACACTAGCTAAGAGGTTTTTGTGCTGACACCTAACCAGAGCACTGTTACAAGATAAAATAGAAAATTGAACTGACAGAAACTCTTTATTTTTGGAAGAAGTTAGGATGTCTAAGGCCAGCTTCATCTCTAAACAGACTTGAAGGAGTCCATTAGGGCAAGGCTCTCGAGTGGTCAGACACTCAGACAGGTTGTAAACAAATCCCTGGTCTAACTATATTATCCAAACGAAATTACCATCAGTTCGTCTGACCGCTCCTGTTACTTTCCTTCATGCCTTCTGTTGTAAAGTGGGGCTGGTGAGTGAAATGTTTAAAAAAAAAAATGAAAGATGGAGAAAATTATGAAAGTCAGGACCTTTCTTTGAAACTCCTGGTGAACTGTAAACACGTTCAGCTCTCCCAGATGTAGATGAGTAACTGCACATTTCTAATTACACCCAGTGTGACATGAGAGTTGAAGTACCATAAATTCACAGGATAAAAGAGACAGGTTTCTCACCTGGATTCTTTTATGACATGATGGAGTGGAGGGTGGGCGGAGAGTTTGGAGGAGGCTTTGGGGGGTTTGGTGACAAGGTGTTGAAGTGGAACAGCCCACAGATCAGCGGGGTGGACACCTGCCCCCTCTGGAACAAATAGCCCAGAACTTTACAAATCCTTCCTCACACAATGGAGGGTTATAAACACACATGCACACTCGCACACAAATGTTTTCCTTTGCACCTACCCACGCATCCAAATGCTCAAATGCTACGACAACCATGGTTTAAGTTTGGAATAAAATATCCTGAGGTATTTTTTATGAATAGTTTAATTCTACACACAACAAAAGCAAACAACCACACAACTCTCAGCATATTTCGATTCAAATATTTCTTAATTCTGATTGGTGCACTTGGATGCATGACATCACCCTTTCCCAAAGGTCCCACCCACTAAAAACCAGTGAAATACCAAGGGCAACAGATACAAATGCAGAAAGTTCTGACGTGACATAACTCAAACTGCTCAAACTTTGTCAGAAAATCTTCATGCGTGACCTCAGCTTTCAAAATAAAAGCTGATTGGGGAAATCAGTATTCGGCGCGCTTAAGGTTGATTAGTAAATCCACAAAAAAAACACTTTTGATAATGAGTTAATCATCTGTAAAAATGCAAAAATGTATATATATTATTTGGTTGTGTACTTGTATTATCCCCCAAAAAAGCCAGAGAAATCAGTAATTTAACTCATGGTAATGGGAAAAGCACCATTACCATGAGTTAAATTACTGATTTCTCTGGCTTTTCATTTGGTTGTCTGTTGCTATAATTTCCGGGGAAATATCAGAAGATTGAACAGTGAACAGTGAAGGGGATTTCTGCCTGAGTCACACCAGACAGATTTTCACTGGTAGTGGTGGTTTTACAGTGACGTCATCAGTTCTGATAATCCCAGGCTTCTTCACAACATCATCAAACTAAATATTTAGTTATATTTTTTTATTGTTTTAAATTGTCAAACCCCCAGCGACAGGCCTAGGTCTTTCTTACATTTGTGAGGACTCGATAGATTTAAATAAATTCTTTGCTCGGCTGTGGTTGAAGAATTTGTCGAGCCTCGTCTTAGAGCATTAGCTGAAAAACTGGAATACATTTTTTGCACAAAAATATGCATACATTATATTTAAAAAGCTTTTAGATGGAAATCTCTTGAAACCAGAATGAACAAAAAGCACAATCAAAGCGACCAACATGTATGAGTGTAAGTATTGTTTTGAGACAGACTTGAGAACCTGTCCCTTAATCCTTGAGTCACATCACACTAATATCATGCACGCCATAGTTTTTCGAAACTGAGAGGTGATTTCCCCGCTGTGTTTACCTCTCAGCGACGGCTTTGATAAGATAATGGCAGCAGTTGCACAGTGAGTGTGTTCTGAAGCACCTGACCCTTAAATAGGTGCTGAGTGGAGGGCCTAGGCTGGGCTGCTGAGACGTGCTCATGCTCTGTTGACTTAAGCATTCAGACTGAGCCATCAATCATCCGAGTGTGACGGCTCTGCCCCTGAACCCCAGCGTATACTTTATCTGCCAGCAAAGCCTCCCTGCTCAACGTGTGCATGTAAAAACCAGCCCTGCTTTGAAAGAAGTCAGTCGCATTTTTATCTCTTGTCTGTCTCTCGCAGAAGTTTTCTCACAAGCGCACACACACACACACACACACACACCTCCATTTTCTATCTCATTTCACCGAAAAGGCTGGGAATTGGTTTTAAATCCTTCCTTCCTACTTTTTCAAAACCGCCGAGGCATTTGGAAAAGGTTCTTTGCAATTATATTTAATCATATGCGGCCGTCCCAATCAAGGCCAGCCCTGCTGATCACATTTGCATGGGTTTCAGGTTTTGCCCTTCAAGTCAGTGTAGTGCCCGTGCAGGCTCCGGGGGTAAGGACCACCTGGACGCTCTCTCTTCCTCTGCTCAGCCTTTCCTTTTCTTCTTCTTCTGCTTTTTCCCAGCTCGCATTGCTTACTGTTTGCATTGAAAAAGCTGATTTTCTTCTTTCTGTTGCTTTTATTTGTTTTCACCCTTTTCTTTCTGTGCATACTGGAAGTCGGACCAAGTTTTTACGAAATTAAACAAATAGTATGTATTTGCGTGTGTGTGCAAAGCGTTTTAGCAGAATTCCCAGATGCACTGCCCCGCTAAGTCCAGCTGACCAGCCCACCCAGCCTGTGAGAGAGTGGGCTTCCATTTTTCTTCTCTCAGCGGACCGGAGAGGTCAGTGTGACTGCGTGTGCGTGAGCGTATCAGGCCGTCATATGTTTGCCTGCCTATTTTCCTGTGTTTTTGAGGCCACGGAGCATATGTGTGTGCGTGTACATGTGTTTTTAGTGTGTGTACACATGCTCACATGTGTCGCAGGAAAGCAGCTTCTGTCTGTGATCCCCTGCTCCTCTCATTTTCCCTGGTGAAAGGCGGCATTATAACTGATTTCCATGACCTCAAGCCAGGGCCTTCACTCCCTTCACGGCCCACGTGTGTGTGTGTGTATATATATTTGTGTGTTTGTGTGTGCATTATAACTGCTTTCCATGACCTCCAGCCAGGACCCTCCTCTGCGGCCTGCCTCGCAGCGCTTGTTTAGACAACAGTGGTGCACATGTTGGCTGAAATATGGCCGCTGTGCTCGTTTGCTCGGGTGAATTAAGCTACGGCATGTGTGCTTAAACCCAGACGGCTCGCTGATTTATCCATATATTTAAATGATTGATTTAAGAGTCGCCCAGCCAACACTTGTTGAAGCTGTGGATTGGGGGGGGCGGGCTGCAAGAGATGAGAGAGAAGAAGGACAGAATTCAAATGAGAGCATACACAGCCTCTCTCACACAGGTAGTGATATTTACGCCATCCACGGCGCGGCAGAGGGACATTATTCACAGAGCTGAAGTAAATTATTCAGAAGTAAAGCTTTACTTTGCACAAGATGGATACTTTTAACGATGTACTGATTGCTTTTTAACATACTCCATTTTCAAATGAGCTATAAAATTTTGTTTATTATGGTTCAGAACATGACATAGGCAATCTATTTTAATGTCAGGAAAGCCTGGAAGAAAACGTAAGAAAACATGTCCTCCCATTCGCCAGGATATGTGTGTATATATGTGTGTGTATGAGGGTGCGTGTGCCAGTGTGTTTTATTACCTGTCTCATTATTAAATGTGTTGGAGGCCGGCTGAGCTGGGACAAAACATTCCAGCTCCTTTAATGTCTCCCTCTCGTCTCCCCCGTCCCCCTCGCTCCTCTCTTTGATAATACTTTTCCTTATGAGCCCATAAAACCAGACGCTTTCTCAGAGAACCACCTTTTTCCTCTGCGCGCTGCAAAAAATGTGCATCTTAAGTTAGTCTCGTATTCACCAGGGTTAATGATAGTAGATAACTTTTCGAACTTACAAATTTCACGTGAGGAAAAGATTAATTTGCAATATGTGAATTAATAAAAAGTTTAAGTTAAAAAAATGGTCCTTCTGTCTGCCACTTCTCTGCATATATGACACATGACAAGTTCGGCAAGTTGTGTAGTACATTTTTCGCCTACGTTCCAAACTAGTTGTTCCCCCATGAATGTACCTTAAGTCTTTAAATCAAAATTTTTCATAAAGCAAGTCAAAAAGATTTTTAATATGACACCAATTTAGCTTGAATTTAATTGATTAAGTGGCAATATCTTGAATAATGTCATGGGAAGCTTCTGAGGAAATTTGGATTTTCTGTCGAAATCTTGCATTTTCTCAATTATCGTTCAGCAAAATAAGACTTCACAACATCATGTATGTATTAAATAGTTTAGGTGGGCATTTCTCACAGTGGGCACATTTAAATTCTACTAATGAAATTGTTTCCCTTCACACCTCACATTTTAAAGAGGAACTCCACCAATTGCATACATTAAAGTGTGTTTACAGGGCTTGGGGAGTACAACTAAATACATGAAAAAGCAGTATAAAGCCTTCTGTGGCTCCAGAGGAAGCTGCATGTAATCTGTTAAATCACCTCCAGCGATGTCACTCAGTGGCTAAGTTGCATTCTGGGTAATGTTGGCGCCAGGTTTTTAAAAAGCAGTCCACAAAAGCAGTGGACAGGTCAGAAACAAGCAGAATCAGCTTTTTTTATTCCACACATTCTTCTTCCTTTTCAAAACCTGCCGCCTACATTACCCACAAAGCAACTAAGCCACTGAGTGACATCCCTGGAGACAATTTCTCAGATATCATGCAGCCTCCTCAGGAGACACAAAAGGGCTTTAAACCACTTTTTTCACAAGGCCACTGTAATGTGTCAAAATGTTGGCGTTACCCTTTAAACTTTGAAGTGTGCAGAGAAACTAAAATGTGCCCACTGTGAGAAAATATCCACCTTAACCAGCTGTTAAATGTACACAATTGTAAAATGCTGTTTTACTGAAAAATAAGAGAAATTCAAAATTTAAATTTCTGCAGAAACTTCGTCGTCAAAGAAAATCCTCAGATGAAATTGCACTGCAGACAAGCGAAACTTAGATTTCAAGACTTAAGGTGCATTACCCTTTAAGAACATGTTGCTCCAAGTCTAATTTGTTCCTTTATTTCCTCTGCCCCCTTCTCTCTTCACATTTTTGTTGCCTTTATCTCGATATTTCTTCCTCCCTCCTCCTCCTCCCCTCTCCCCTTTTTCCGTCCCTCTCCCCTCTCTCTGGCTCTCCCCGTCTCTCTCTACCGGGTCGAGTAAGGCATAAGCGAATAATTAGGTAATTGCCCCCTTGATTGAGCTCAATAGGAAACATTTCAATTAGGCTAAAACTGCGCGAGGAGGAAGTAGGCTCTTACAAAGGGAAACATTCCTTGTCATGCAACTGTCAGCCCCTGAGCCCACACCACGAGCCAGGATTAACTGGATACTAGAGGAGGAAACACTGGGGAAGAGGGAGGTCGTCGTGAAAAGCCAGGGGGAAAAACGTTGGGGGGACTGGAGAAAGTTAGTGGAACGGAGGGTGGGGCCTTTTTTTGAAGCAAGAGGTGGGGGCTGAAGAGACAGCGAGAAATGATTGCTGCAATTACGGCTATATTTAAACACGCCTTCCCTCTGATATGATTTTGCTGGTGATCCCCTGTCCAGATAAGAGGGAGACCTCTCTGCCTGCCCAGCCGCCTGTAACAAATTACAACCTCCCAGCCATGGAAGAGACATAGTTCCTGTGGGAGGGAGGGAGGGAGGGAGAGAGGGAAAAAAAGAAAGAGAGGAGAGCTTTGAGAGTCTGATAGCTAAAGAGAGAGAGCTGAGTGGGTAAAAAGAGGGACACATGGAGGGCTGACATCTAATGAATCGAGGAGGAAGTGGTCGATTAATCAGTTATTTTAACGTCATTTGTCCTTTTATTCAAATTCTGCACACCGTGGTCCCCTTTTTCCTCCTCTATGCTGTTCTTCAGAGCCTCAAATCCATCAATATCTTGTGTTTAGTGCAAAAAAAAAAAGATGCTCACAGCTTTGATTGAGATGTGTGCACACGAGGCGGTTCCATGCACATCTGCCGCCCGTGTGAGTCGTAGCGAGATAGTCCGTCTGCAGCGGCGCAGCTCGCACGCCCGCCCGTCTGTCATCACAGTCACCTTTACTGCCCTCATACATGGGCCATGAAATTGAGGAGCTGGGCGCTGACCTCTAATAGAATACGGGTGCCTGTAGGTGTTTTATGTAGGTGTTAATGGATCGTGTGCGAACGTCTCTGTGGACAGGTGTTAACGTGGAGAGGTGGAGAAGCCGGTGGCTGTCTCTGTCTGCGAGTGTCAGTGTGTGTGTGAAATGTTGTTTATATCTGAATATGAGTGCGTGTGTGTGTGTGTGTGTGTATTTGCATGTGTAAAGCGGAGGGTGTTTGTGTGTTCAAATATTTTATTTTATGTTTGAATTTGGCTTAATTTGTGTTTCTTTATCTGCACGTTATGAGTGTGTCTCTGTGTGCACTTTTTAATGTCTCAATTTTTTGCAGCATATATTAAAATTATTGTGTGTCTGTCTGTGTAACTGTCTAGTTTATCTGAATTTATATGTTTGGATTTGTGTGTGTGTGAGAGAGAGAGAGAGAGAGTCTGTGTGTGTGTCTAAAGAGACTTTGGCTTGAGCTTTTTATCCGTGTCCCTGTGGGACGCAGTGTGGTTAGGAGAGTAAACGGCGGTCCATGTTAATACGTTTCCTGTGTCTGGCCCACCATACCTGTGTGGTTCACCTCGACACACACTCGCTGTACAACAGAGCAAGTCAGACGCATACCAGGACGTCTTTTAGTAACACTGGGGATTTAGTTTGTGCAGGATGGATACAGATGGCTGAGACATTTGGTCCTGTGCAGAACTAATACGGTTGTTTTTACTTTGCTAAAGTGATGCACTTCAACATCAGTCAATCTTTAAATCTTTAGCTTTAGAATATTACGATTTAAATAGGCTAATTATGGTTACCTTGCTGAGAGAATAGGCAACCGTCACGTTACTTTGCATGCGCTGCGTCACATTTTGTGGCTACGCTAATAGGTTGCTTTGTAAGATCAAATAGTCAGAGGGCGCTAGACTTCTTATAAATCTTCAGATATTTTAGCAGTGTAGAAAATGATGGCTGCATCTTAAGATACTTAAATTTTTCATTTTTTAACAATTATTTTCTTAAGTATGTGATTTATAGCTGTTTCTACTAAATGTCAGAAAATGGTGAAAATGTTTAAAATCATCATTTTAATTTATGTTTTGTTTAATTCGACTGACAGTCGGAAGATGTTCAGTTTTCTGTCAAATACCGACAAAAAGCAGCAAATCTGGAGGTAGAAAATGAAAGTGTTTGGCTCTCTTTCTTTCTATAATAAGTGCAAAGCCAAGGGAAATGGCACCGCCAACCTTTTTTTTTTCATAAAATGCCAGAAAACGTTCTCCAGAGTCCAAAGAACCAGAGCAAGAGCGATTGATTGGCCTGGACGATATATTGGCGGATATTGTCTTATTGCAGATTTGATTCTTTCGGCCAAAGAGCACCAAGAAATTTCAGTACAGGAATGTCAAACTAAGGAAACTTAGAAATAGTTTCTCTTTTACATAGTTTGTCCAGCAGAGAGCACTGACAAGTTTATTTTTGCTTTTTATTGCTTTCAAGTCACTACATAACTAATGAACTAATAGCTTCAGCTCAGTCTAATTTGTTTATGGTATATAATACATTGTATCTTTGTTCATGCTGATTGTAGCACCTTTACTACGTATGCCTCAAGGTGATTAATTTCCATGAAAAGAACTATAATAGAAAAGTGTTTTGTCTTGCTTTATTTACATTTACATTTAGGGTATTTAGCAGACGCTTTTGTCCAAAGCTCTCTACCTACACTATTTTCTGTTTATCCTCCCTCCCTCTCTCATGTCAGTCAGCCCCGCATTCACATTGTGTTTACCAAGATAAACACCTAGCTGCTAACTCGGCAATCACAAACGGACTCAGGCCACCTCCTCCACCCTCACGGTGGCCCAGACACCAGCCCCTGTTATGACAGCTCCCAGCGCTGTCTTGATTTAGCCAAGGCAGGACACACACATCCGCAGTTATAATTCAGTAATTTGTGTTTGTGCATTCTGTGACAATTGTGACAAATGACTGGCCTGGAGTCAAATGCCAACCTGCCCCCTCCCCCTCCCTTGTTTCCTGCCTGGGCCGAGGTATGCTTACACTGCTCAGGTGTGCGCTGAGAGGGTTTGCGTGCTGAGCATGAATAGGCCAGCTGACAAGAGAAATGATTACATGGCCGTGTTTATTTTAAACGTGATTTTTATTGATGAATCATATCAACTCGGCAGGCCTGTATGATCACGTTCTGCAGAGGGGTGGCGTGCAGCTCTGCTCTGTTTTTTCTTCTTGTGGTGCAATGAAACCTTAAGCGACTCAACACACGGTTTGTATCCTCGTTGGGCAGCATGCTTTGCCTTTCCGAACACACATGCTTACTCATACGCAGCAATCATTTCATCTAGCCAGCCCCCCCCCTCATTTACATTTTCCGGCGCATTTTTCATCGTAAGCGCGTTCTGTCATCGATATTTGCGGGGAAATTGAGAGTTCGCATCGGAGCGGGCGGGCCTCAGCAGAACACGGAACCCATTATGGAAGCCAGGCAGCAGCAGGAGGAATCCTGGTAATGTTTTACCCCAGAAATGAGTTCCATTCCCTTCCAGTCCTGTGCAGAGTTAGGGATATAATACTCATATGGAGCAGTTTATGAGGATTAAGAGGTTTTATTTAGTCTATGGGGCCAGCGGGCGTCCTCAGCTGCAACCCTCCTCCATCACGTACAAGCCTCTCGATTGCTAAGGAAGGTTCCTAACAGAGTGAAATGACCAGTAAGTATCTAAGTTGCAGTTGTGATAAGAAAGGGTCTCTAAATGTTGAGGTAAGAGGGGTTGAATCAAAGGTTTCATCACGGTTCAATCTTCTATCGATTCTGTGGACTATCAGACTTCTACCCATCGCTGAACAAATTACATGTATTATTGACTTTTTCTTACTCACCTTTGGGTTTTAGCCACTGCATCTCCCGACTGAACACCACAGTTGAATCTCAGCCTACACGCATGTGTATTTCACCCAACAGGGAAGCTAATACTGCTGAAGTTAAAGCTACCTGGTAGCTGTTCTCAAGAACCCAAAATATTTCCAAACTGCTGATTTATTCTAAGGAGGGCAGTAAATATCCTCACCAGTTTTTCTTGGTTGCTTGCCATTATCATCCTGGCGCCAGCACTGTTTGAATGTTGAGGAAAGAGGTGCACTTCGACAGACAAGGTGACACAGACCATTGCCATTGGATTGCCAGAGTTTCTTAAAGGGCACCTCAACCAACTGTGCACATTAAAGTGTATTTACAGGTCTTGGAGAGTACAACTGCATAAGAAATTTTTAAAAAAGTAGTATAAAGTCTTTTTATGGCTTCTATGGAGTTAAATTGAGTCCAGTGATGTCACTCTGTGGCATAAATTGCATTGTGGGTAATCAAGGCACCAGATTTTGAAAGCGAAGAAAAATTTGTGGAACCAAAAAGTTGATATATCTGGATCTGCTGTAACGATGTGATCATCTTTTTATAAACTGTCCATAATAATGGATTGTCACACCCCTTAAATGGTGCTTGCTTCCTTTCTTATCTCCTTTAGCTTACTGGACCATCCTTTACTAAAGGGAAAGAGATAATGCCGTCCAACAACTCCTTGCAACCCTACTGCAAGTGCAGTCAGATTCTCTTAGTGCTGCAGTTTTCTTTTCCCGAGTCTCCAAGAATTCTCCTTCACATCTTTCATTTTTTGGTCAAGGACAAGTGTTACGAAAAGACACAGGACGTCATTTTTAAACTGTTCCACCGCAGCCCCGTCTGTCAGGTGGATGACTAGCCGGTTAACATGTGAGGTAGTGGATCAAGGCTCTTAGTCTGTAGTATAGAACAGTTTTCGGGTGGTGACAGTGTCGGACTTTGCCCAGAGTCTCAGCAGGCCTGAGCTTTAACACCTGTGGCAGGTGGACTTGTGTAGGTTCTGAGTCTGCTGTTGGCTTCAGGCTTTTTTCCAGATTGGCTCAACATTTTTTTACCCTTCATTTTTTGCTGGATCCATCGGGCTGAACATGACAGGTTCTTCTTTAAGTATGCATTTTTTTTGGACTATTAAAGTGATTTGTCTATTTTTTGTGTGTTTGCCTTCCATCTGTTGATTTGCATCTGCATGTGTGTGTGTGCTTAAGAGTCTGTGTACGTGTGTGGCTCTCCTCCATCTTTTTCCCAGAAGGAAAAGTCTCATGTTCACTCTCTAACTCGTCCTGGTAGAGGGTCAATTGCAACCAGTTGGCCGCCAGTCTGGTCCAAAGTAAACATTTGGAGAGAGGCGACTGTACAGGCAGGTACCTGGGGGCTCTGTTAGTTGCTCAGCTTTCCCCTTCCTCCCACTCTCCTTTCCCCCCTCCCTTCTCCCCCTCTACCTCTCTACCTCTATGCTTTCTTGATGCGTGGTGGTGGGCCAGAGATCTCCAGGTTTGCTGCTCTTGGATCCTGCCGGCTGCTCGGCTGGGCTCCGTGAGATGGTCCCTCTCCTGGGACCGGCTCTCAGGAGATTCTGCTCCGTTGGCCCGCTCGGTCCTGCCTGCCTGCTGTGGTCTGGCTAGTTTAAGAGCACTGGAGGATCACAGACAGAGACAAGCCAGCCCCAGGTCTTTTTGATATGTATATACATGAACACAAAACACAGAGCACATCTCCCTCATTGTGTAAGCTGTCAGGAATATGGTTTTCATTTACGGCTCTGTGTGTGCCAGCTAGATTTATTCAGGTCCAGGCAGGGGCCACTTTTGTTTTGTGTGGCAGGAGGAGGAAGGTCTGCTGCAGATTTGCTGTGAAGTGTCGGGCAGCAGCGCAAGGCCGGAGAGCGCGCTCTGCAGCTCGGAGCCCTTTTTGAGCCTGATGGCAGGCGACTCCTTTAACTGGGGTTGGGGAGCGGTCTGCACAGCTCAATTTTGCCCACATTAATCAAACTCACATTTCCTCACATCAGCCCGTGTGCCTATCAGTAAGGCGGGCTTGTTAGCATAATGAATTCAGGTGGTTTTACACAGAGGGCCACAGTCTCCTGGAAGTAAATTCAGTATGTTTGAAGATGAATAAAAACAAGAACTTTTACTTTTTTTGCTGGCTATATTTAGGTTAAATTCTAATTTACATGTAATCATAATCAAGAAGTTTTTCCAAATCTGCCTTTTTTAATGAAACTTCTTCTATTCTGAGCCTAAAAGTAAAAAAAATGCTAAACTCAAGCCTTAATTCCCACTACTTTAAATTCATGCCACATCCAAGTGTCACATATTTGCTTTCCGTCACAGCTCCTGTAGGTCAACTCCGCATAAAACATCAAAATCTATCATTTCATCGCGGGTTTAAGTCAGAATGGCCTTTTTGTATACGTGCTGAGTTATTTCTTTGCAGGCAGACTTCCTCTTGGTAGGAGCGAGGGGGGCAGAGGGTCAGCGAGGAGAGAAGGGGCCAGGGGGGGTTGTGGGGGGCCGAGGTGGTGGTGGCTGGACGGCTGTCTGAGAGAGTGAAAGCATGCAGTCAGACAGTGGGAGAGGGCCATGCTTTGCCGTTCATTCATACAGGTGCTTATAATTTGCAGCATGTGATTAATCATTGTTGTGTTTGGGGGTGACATCTTGTTTAATGGATCTGTCCATCTCCCTCTCTCACTGTTCTGGGGAGGTAGGCGGTAAGCAGCGTGCACAGCGTTAAATATTCTAAACAGACATGTAAGCATATGCAGAATTTAACATCAAAATCGACTTAATTTTAATTTCAAGCTCCCTAAAGCACTTTCATGCTTACTTCTGCCCCGACGTTGGAGTCAAAACTGACCGGGTGAACGAAGTAGCCAAATGCAACATGTGTGCGAGCCCACCAGCTGCCACCACACAGAGGCGGTGGTGTTTTCGTGTGTGTTTGCTTTGGGTGGAGGGCTGGCTGGCTGGTCAGCGTGGCTGTAAATCAGAGTCTTCCTGATGGAACCCTGATGGACAGGAACCTAATCTGTCCCCGGTGTGTCATTACGGCTCAACCTCCCAGATAGCTACAGATCCTGCTGCTCCTCTCATCTCTCCCCGGCCTCAACAAAGACACACAGACCCACACATACCTACGTCCGCAGCGAGGCAGCCAGGGCAGCCTTCTGGAAACCAGAGACAGTAACGGAGACACACATGTTGAACATAAACCGGTCGAGCCAGTGTCAAGAGTTCATCGCCAGCATCTGTCATAGCAAAGTCGGTTCCCAAAAAGCGCTTGCTAGTCTCACACCGCAGCGACTCGCTCTTGCTTCAAATGTACACAGGCCATGCAACTGCTGTCGCCAAACTGGCCTCAGTGATGGCTAAACATAAGCAAACTGACGGATCCTTTTAGGACATGTTAGGATCTGTCCCAAGACCAGATTGGCTGCTGCGCAAGAGCCCCCACACATTGTAGCGGACTGAGCCAAGGTGTCATCTGTTACTTTTATGAACCTTTACGTATCCAAACCAAATGAAAATACTGTATTTCCATTTGACGCAAAAATAAAAATGGGCCCTGAAATTTATGACAAAAGATTTCAACAGTACATTTAATTTTGTAATAAATTAAATGGCTTAAAACCTGAGAAATACTCCCATGAAGTTTTTAGTTTGATCCTCCAAATCTTTTCTTGTTATTAATCAGATGTTTTTAAATGGTGTACGTTATGTTTTGGAGCTCCTCAACACCTTGTTACTGTGTGACTTTCCCCCTTTTTCCACAGACCGGTTCTCATTCATAATTCTCTGCTGACAGTTGGGAGTTATTTCAGCTTCTCTGACAAATAGCAGGATAAAAGGGACCACCACATCCGTGCACGGTTCAGTTGGAGTTTGTCCAATGAGGAGATCTTGACCCCTCAATTACAGGATGATGGAGCTGTTTCTCTTGCGTGTTGCTGAATTTCATTAACAATTTCGCATCCACACATGTGAAATGAACTCGGTGGAGCTTTGAATTTTGCAATAAAAGTTGAGAGTTTCCCACATGTGCAGTTTCTAAACCTCTTTTTATATACATTCAGTGTTGTTCCAAAATAGTTCTCTCTGTATTTCTGTGATCTTTGGTTCCTTCCGCTACCTTTTCCAACAAGTCTCACACAAAGCCAGAAACCAGAGAACCGAGGCTATAATCTGATGCCATCGCGAGACAAAACGTGGATCCGCTCCACTGACAATGAATCGGAGACTTATGGACTCAAAGAATGTTTGCTTGACCTTTCTCGGCATCACCTCGGACACAGAGTCCGTCCAGAAAGTCGGTCTGTCATTCATTGCCAATGGAGCAGCTCCAGGGTTTGTCTCCTTAATGACAACAACTAGAGAGCCTTGCCTCTCATTTCCAGCTTGAGTGACATGTGATCATGTATACAAATCCTGACTTAACTGTCTAAGATTGCAGGAATAATGCCATGTTTGCTCTGGTTTATGCTGGATCTCCCTAGTTTGACCTTTTTTTCCCAGCGCTGCAGTTTCTGTCTCTCTAGGCCCCTCTGCATCTGTTCCCCTATCTGTAGATCTAGTCTGTTTGTGTATGACTTAGAAAGCACTGATAGGAAGAGGGTAAGGCCTGTATTGTGATTAAGCCTGAGTACGGTTTCCCTGGTGCTGGGTGAGCGACGTGGCACACGGCCATCTGCCAAAACAAAAGCCGTCAGAGATGCCCTGTCACACAGTGAGCCATTAAGCCCGCCTGCCTGCGACAATTAATTACCCCAATTCAAATAATGTTGATAAATCATAGACATAACACAAAGCTGTGCTGCTGATTGCATAATTATTGCATCCAACCACCGTCGTATGTAACATAATCACGGTCTCTCATCAGTCTCAAACCACCGACGTGCATCTGGGGCGGCGTTTCCAATGTTTGGAAAGACACACAGCGAGTTTGCTAACAATATATGCAAAGCTGGTCGGTTTGTGTAGGGTTTTAACTTGTCGAGAGTCTTTTATCTAAATGGGACAACAGAGCCCTGTTTGCACGAGACAGACCTTCTCCCCACACCCTACTTTTTCAAGCGCTGGAACATATTTCGACTGTGTTTAAGCAGTGATGGCTGAATGCATTTACACTTTGGTAATGGCTTCCTGCCTTTAACTCTCCTGGCTTAGGACAAGGGCGAACCATGCGGGTACTTCCCTTTTGCTACTGCCGCAAGTCCTGCCTCTGCTACTTCTGCAGCCTCGCAGCTCCTCTCCCTTTTCCTCGGACGGACCACCCTGTCAGATTATTCACTCTCTCCTCTACTGTATCACTTTGTGGACGAGAAGATGGTATCACTCTTCAGGAATGTCCGCTGTTTCTTTCAGTCCCTGCATCATTTGCATTTATCTACCTTGCAGCCTTTTTCTTTACCCAAAAAGATTGTATGTTTAGAGAACGTCTCTACCGTGATGCATCCCGAAATGTCAGCCAACAAGGGTTTTATTCCAGGCGGTGAGAGGCCTGAGCCCACAGAAGATCTCTGCCCGCTCTGTATTTTTCACCTCAAGCCAGATCCCAAGGTCCCAGGCAGCAAAGTTACAAATTAGCTTGCACAGACTGCTTTTGTTGTAAGGTGTGTCTGTTGCCGACAGCACGGTAGCTGACAACATGAGAATGGAGCTTACGTATGTGATGTTACGTATGTGATGGTGCATGGTTAACGTTGGGAAAAGGTTGCAGTTTGGTTTTACCTTGTGAGACAGCAGGCTTTGCCAGATCGCTTGATATCACAAGTCCATCTTTTCAGGCTTCAAGCTTCTTGCTTGTGGCTGAACACACAGTGTTTGAACCAATCTGTGTCCTTTGATTTCTGTTTGGAAACGACAATGGCAGCTCCTCAAGAAGTTAGCTTCTATGCTGCAGTAGTATCAGTTTTATTATAAGTGGAATGAAAGAAGAGCAATGAACGGCATCAAAGTCTTTTCCCAATGGAAGAGATGTTTTTTAGATTTGTAGAGGTGCTCTCCCACTGTTGATCTCACTGGTTGAAGTTAGACACCAATAGAGAGACGGTTCGTCCAAACACCTGCAGAGTATTTTTTGAAAGCGCTTGCCGTTTTTCTAAACAGCTCCTAGCAGCGCCTTTTCCGGATGATTCTGTGTGACAAACCATCGGGTGCAGGTTCAGGTTAACGTTGGTTAGGTTTATGCACCATAATTACTTGGTAAGGTTTCGGAGAAGATCATGGATTTGGTTGAAATAAGAACGTTATTGATGCCATTCTTAAATATCCCTCGATTCTCCCTAAGTTGAATCAATCACAGTGTGATCTTTTGCATACTAATTAGATAGGGAAACGTATTGTGGCCCTGGAACGTAGACATAACCATAGTTCGTGTTGGTTTCATATGTCTCCCAGCCTCTCAACAGCCTGTTAACAGTAAAGGTGAAGGTCTTTTCTCTGTTAAAAGATGAGTCATTGGCCCTCTGCCTGAATGTCCATCCAGCCTGCTCTCGGCAGCAGCTAACGATGGGGGAAGCTTCAACCTATACATATAGACACAAGGTGTTAACAACTAATTAAAGAATTTACTGCCTCACTAAAGCTCCATTATTGCTGTTCCCTCCCAATTATTGGCTCTATTATCAGCTTTTATGGACTCAGGTGAGCTTCTGGAGAAAGTTGTGCTTGTTTTGGTTGAGTGGTCAGCTGCGACTCTGTCAGAAATAACAGGATTCAGAAAAGCTATGAAGCTCGGGGGCTAGAATCTGTGAAGTCTTTGTCATAAACTGAGATTATACTTTATAAAGTGACGCACTGCACAGATGGATAATTTGCATATGCATTTTTTCTTGTCACATTACATGAAATATGCTTCTGCAGCAGCTTTTCTCTCTCAGGCAGAGAGCCATCTCTTGTGTGGCTCCCACATGTGCTTTCCATCTCTGTCTCGGTCTCACCTCTCTGTGTATTAATCAATCTCTGTCTCGCCTCCGTCCACTAGGTGACAGTAATGACCCAGCTCTCCCCTCTGGGGGTTGGGGATGGGATGAGGTGTAATCTTTGTTTACACAAGGTGAATTGGCCTAAAACTGGAGGTTATGGACTGGGTGGGTGTGTCAGCAGCAGTGGTGATGCTGTACTGATGTGGTGACGTGGTGGTGAGGTTAATGATGGTTGTGTCTACAGTGGGAAGTCCACTTTCTACCCATTTACTATTCTGCTTCACATCACTCAGCAGCATATAAAGGCTCACCATAATGGCCCATTGGTTGTTCTCTGCGAAAGCTCAGAAAGTAAAGTAAGAAACATGGTTGTTTTGTAGCTGTGTAGTAGTAGATGTTCTGGCACCATTATGTCTAATATCACCGGGTTGACTCTCATGGCTTCTTTGCAGCTGAAATAGGAGCCACACACCAACTTTTTTCCATTGTTTTATGTCTGATGTAACCCTGCTGCCCTTTTAGACACTTTGAATCATCCTGTTCCAGATGAAAACATTTGAACTGATCAAGTTGCATTCATACTGCTGCTATGGACAAGCCAGTCATCGGAAATCCAAAGTGAAACGTGATCTGTTTTAAGCTGTAGATTTTAAAGTGGCATGATCTTTAGCTCCCACCGACTATAATGATACAAACCGTGTGAGATAGATTAGACGATGCTTTATGTTCTTACACACAGAATGAATGCAGGTAGGAAATATGCATGGAGGCAACACAAACAAACATGGAGGAACGTGAAAGTGACAAAGGATCGGCCACCCAACGGGACACCCTTAAAGTCCAATCCACAGTGTAGGCTCTGTGGATCACAGGGATGCTTCATTGGATTGGGATCTGGGGAATTTGGAGGCCAGGTCGGTGTGATGAGCTTATTTTCATGTTCCTTGTGCCATTCCCGGGCAGTTTCTGCAGCCTGCCAGGGGGCATTGTCCTCCTGCAAGGGGCCACTGCCTTCGAGGAGTGCTGTTGCCATTAAGGGGGTGTACTTGTGTGTACGTGTCAAGTGACAACCACATGAATGCCAGGACCCAGCAGAACATTGCATGGCAAGGAGATAGTGCAATTTACTTCCTCTGTTCGTCCTTTTAATCTTGGGGCTGATCAGTGTATAATTCAAAAAGTGGTCACACATCAGAGAATTTCAAGCTTGGTGACTGAATGACTCTTGCTGAAATGCACCTTGGGAGTTGTGGTTAACTTCTCCCTGAACGTTTGCACGTTCACAGGCTTGTACCAGTTCTCAATTATCTGTTTTGATGATTTAACCAGGAGAGGTTTGTGCCCATTCAAGCAGTAGAAGAACTTCAGACTCATGGGACATTGTGGGAAAAATTAATTTGCACATTTACTTCAGGAACCATAAGTGGCAGAAATAGCTTCTTTTTTTTTGCAACTCTATTAGCACTTAGTATTGTATTAGTATTGTATTTATACTTCTCTGCTTGCTTTCTAAGTTGTCCTCACCTACTCTGAACAGCAGTATGGGGCATTTAGGTGCTATGGTTGCAAACTGTAGGTGCTCCTTTGCAGTCAGGCCTATTATAGCTGGTGGTTCATTGGCTATTTTGACAGGAAATGTACTAAAGATCAGCCTCACTCCTACTGAACACAAATATCTGAATACATTTTTGAAAAATTCATTAGCACTTTAAAAGTAGTGTGGTTTTTTTCCCTTCTTTTTTCCCCCTCCGGTGTCGATATGTGACAGATGACAGTCATCTGATGGAATTATTTCACATGTTCAAACTAGAACAGGACTTGATAACCACAAAATGATGTTTGATGAGTGCAATGATGTGATTAAAAACAGGCCTGGTCACATGTATACACGTGTACACACACACACACACCCACACCCACACACACACACACACACACACACACACACACACACACAAACAAACACAGAGCAGCCCCTTAAAACAACAACGATGGAGTTGTTCAGAAAAACAGATGACTCACTAACAACTTTCACAAAGTATCGTGACACATCGAGTGTTTTACATATCAACGTCAAATTTGTTTAATCAGTTTAATCCAGTGTTGAAATAGATTTCTCTGAGATGGAGAAAAATAAACAATGCTTTTCCGTTACAGTCAGACTGCTACAACGCTCTGATTGCAAAACACATAAAGACGGAAAAGAGTGTGGCACAGGGCATTTGTGTTTGGTTACCAGTAATCTTTCTTAATCGCAGACTTTATCAGATTTCAAGTAAAATCTTTCTGCTGCACTGACTGATTTTTATGCTGTAGCTCCATTTTTAAAAAATCATCTTTAACTGACATTTTAGTGATGTTGCAACAGAGCCATTTATTCTGTTTTGTACAGTTCATGTAATTGCCGTCTGGTAATTAAAGCACTGGTGCCAACAGCCTAGAAGTGTGTACTTAAGTGGTTTTTAGGCTTGGTTTGACCTGTAGGCATGTGTAAAGGTATGATGAAGTTGTGCAGACAGGTGAATGTCAAGGTAAGTACACAAATTGGCTGTGGCGGTGCCAGTCCTCTTGATTTTCATGTTTATATTTGAATCGAAGAAACGTGGTTTTAAGCTGCTGATTCAGCAAATGTGGTTGGGTGTCAAGACAAAAACGAGGTGAAAACTTTACGACTTAATTTATGATTTAATTAATAATGTAACATTTCCACATTTGCATACCCAAAAAATGATTAGTCCTTTGTCATATCTGTTGTGTACTGTTATCTCAAATGTTTTCACCAATGTGCAAACCCAGAAAAATCAGGGAAACGTCAGACGATACGTCTGACTGACGAAGGAAGTCGGCGAGTGTGACAATACATAACGTAAATAACTAATACATTACCTAATTTGTGAACATTTCTGCCACGTCAGGTAGCTCTTCATTGGTAATGGTGGTCATTTAACAATAAAGACAACAACTACCATGATCCCACAGTTCATCAAGATGTCACAAAACTACGTCTTTTGATTTGTTCTGATTAAGAGGCCCCTGGCAGTGGTGCGCTGAAGGATTTAGGGTCTTCAGATCTTCTGCTTGCTACACACACACACACACACACACACAGGCTTTCTAGTCTAGGTGGAAAAGTTGTGCAAAGACTTGCAAACTGTAAAACATGACATTTTTATTTTCTGCATAAAATGCAATTTGCAATTTGGGCAAATAGAAATAATGTTTCACAGCCAAATTGATGAATTAGTAATGACAGAAATTTACCATAAAATGTAACTGTCATGTTATTTACCTTTTTGTTTATAAACTGACAGTTGTAGATGACGAGGTATCCATCTCCACACACATTTTCACAACACTGACAACAGGCAAACATAATAAGACTAATCAGGACTTAAAGGAAGAAAAGAATATAAACAATAAAAACAAAACACTGAGACAAAGAGAAAAAAACATGGTAGGATTCTGTTAAAAACTAAGTAAATGAATGAAATGTTCTGTTGGGGTTGAAGAGGGCAGCTTTAAATCCTCTAGTATGAGCAGCTAAATTAAAATAAAGTCTTATTATTTGATTTGAATAATTTTCAACAGAAAAAATATTAAGCAAATGTTTTCCCCTTATCCAAGTAGTTATCTTACACAACCCAGTTTGTGAACATGCATAATTAAAATCCCCTGAAGGCTTTCTAGCTCCAAGTTGTGCTCATATGTGCAGAGCTCTGTGGTAATGTGTGGCAGCTTTTGTTACAGGGTTATACAGTTTGTTTGGATGGTGACAGGTGTCCTGCAGGAGTTGGAGACAATTTGTTTAAAAAGCGATCCTGGTGAGAGAATCAGGCCGAGATGACACGGGGCACTTCCTGTCAAACATCAGTTACACCAGGTTTTGCATCCATTTTGTCCCCCTTTTTCCCCTCCTGTCACTAGCTTCCGCACTGCTTGCGCGTGCATTTGCATCTCATGGTCGTGTATAGACAAAAAAAACTGTGACCACAGGTGTCAAGAAGACAGTGACAGTAATGGAGGAGGCAGGATCCGACACTGACGCGGCTGCGCTGTCGGCACGGTCTGTCTGTCAGCCCGTCACTGACTTATCATTAGCCCGTCACCGCAGGCAGCTCGGGCCCTGACCAAGTCAGCAGCACACACACACACGTCACACACACACCTTTAGACATACATCAATATCACAGAGTTCATCTCAAGTTTGACAGACAGGGACATACCCGAGCTGTCTGCGTGTAGCCAGTGGGTGAAAACGCGCCATGACGCATGACTTCCAGCGATTAATCTAAAGTGGAGACACGGACTCACCTGAAAAATCAATCAATATTGGACTCTGTATGATTTAATAAAACATTTGTTTATTTTATTTTTTATTTGATAGGAGTATCAGATAAAGGAGAAGGGAGATGTTTGGTTTTTCAGGGTGTTGACCAACTGTTATGCAAAAAAGTATGACAGTGAGGTTAACGAATCACTCTCCTTCTCTCTTTGTTACCCTGTAAACCGGATTTAAAGCTCAGCAGGATGTAGTGTGTCCGCATTAGTAAGAACCGATGGCACGTCGGAGGATTTGCCTGATGGCTAAATTGCGACTGTGCGTTCACCTGTTAAAGAGTCGTTACACAACCTCCCTTTCATAGACGAATATTCCCAATGAAACTATCTGTTATACAATACAAGTTAGGCTTGTTTTTGTTATGTCTTTGTGAATGGAGACCCTTTACGCGCCACAAACAATTCAATTTAAGTCCGGTGTTTTGGTGGCTGAGCGGCAGAAAAATCTTAAATCCTCGACATATAAAATAAATCTGCAGAAATTAGCGAATAAAGCTTTTGCATTAAATTTGTAGAAATAAAAAAAAGTTAAAATTGTTTCTAAAGATCATAAATTAGTATTTGTTTTAAATGAGCTGTTTTGCGTTACAAAAGAGGAGATTGCCTCATTTAATTCAAGGGTTTAACATTGAGAATTAAGAAAAACGATTTACTGTTTTGCTTATTTAATCATTTAACTTCAGACTATTTATAGTGTGGATATCCGCACCGTGCGCCAGCAGCAGCGCCGGTAGCCGCCACAGGCCTGCGGAATGCCGGGATGCTTGCACCTCTCGTCGGGGGCCCTTTTACTTAAAAACTCCCCCGCTGTCACTGGAGATGGCCCCGCTTGTTTTTCTAAGCACCCTTTGAGCTTTTTCAAGTGCAGAATTAGGGACTGTTTGGGGAGTTCACTGGGACGCTTCTGCGCTTCCGAGACAGGAAGCCTGATTGGTGATATCTGTGATTAATAGCTCTCTCTCCCTCTCTCTCGGTCCTCCTCTCTCTCTCGCTCCAGATGTCTTGAGCCATTATCCTCTGTGTTTTTTTTTTAACATATAAATTCCTACATAATCAGTTCCTCAAGTAGTGTTTGCTTTAGGAGATAGAGTTAATATAATGTTCCCTTTTTTCTCCTTTCCTTTCCCCCTACTAATTTGCTGAGAACAGATTCATCCACTTCTGACAGAAGATGTGGAGCATAAATCACTTTTAGTAATGGCTGCCCGCCTCTGCATTAATGACATTTTTAAACTTAAAGGGGCACTGTGTGTAGTTTTGGAGAAAGAAATTGAAACTAAATGTGAATATTTAAAATAAGGTCCCCAGAAAACGGTTTGAAGCTAGAGAGGTGGCAGGGTCCACCACATATAAACAAAGTAAAACAGTGTGTTGTCCTTTAAGGTCAGTTTGTTTATTCAGTCCAGAAAACAAAGAAAGTTTGTTTATTTAGTTTGTTTAGAAATACATTTAAAAAATCAGTCGGTGAAGATCTTTCTCTTCCCAAAACTACGTAGTGCACCTTTAAATACCTTTTAATATATAGGGACTAAAGGCGTTTCTTTCCCCCCTCTCCCCATGAGGTGATTAAATGCTCTTTTGACAGATTACTTGTGCCATTATTGTATGAAAATGGTTTATACTCAGTTTCAGTTTTAATGTGATCAGTTTGGAATCGTTTCACCTCCTGTTTGCTTTAAAAACAAGTTTGGCTCTGAGGCCGTATTTCAATACTATAGTGTGCCTCACTTGGTAGTAACTATAGTTTATTGGCCTCACCTCACCTAAGCAGGCAGGCCTCATGTTATTTGGGAACCTTTTATGTTACATTTATTTCACCCACTTCCCTGATTTGTCTCGTTTAAGCCGACCACAAGTGTTTTCTTAGGCATACGGTGTGAATTTATTGTCATCTGTCGTAGTAGGTTTATGTTTTAATAAACTAACAGAATGAATGTGGCATTAAAATGGAGTCAGGCGGGCTCTGATTGTTTGTTATGGAAAATAAACACGGCTAAAATCAACTCGGCATGGTTTAAAGAGTGAGGAGTGGCAGGTAAGCCTTGCCGAAAGAGATTGTTTTGAATTCTTCTATCTCTTGTGGCTTTTTTTAAGGTCTAATAATAATAATCTCTGCATCTTCTTATTTATCAGCGTGACACTCACTTCATTCTTTCGCCTGTATTCCTACCTGAGCGTTAAAAGATCTCGAGATCAATCCCGAGTTTCTATATCAGAGCGCCCGGCCCGGTTGCTGATGGATATCACGTTGGCTTTGTTACTGCAGATGACAAATTGCTGGGGGGAGCAGCGAGTCACAGGGTTTGTTTGGCATTCCAGATCTGATGTGTTTTGAAAAGTATTAATGGAGCACATGGAGGCATGAGATATCACCTTGCAGGTTCAGTCAGGAGCTCCTGTCAAAACCAGAGTAGGCCTGCGAGGTGAATCTCTGTCATCATGAGACTCTTATGCCTCATCTCACGCCTCGAAACCCCGGGACAGTCTACGATTTTCCGCTTTGGCTCTCAATGGCCCAAGAAATATATTGTTCTGTAACATGTTTTTAAAACAATTAGCAATGTGTTCATTTCTGAAACGCATTTTTTAACTGTTCTTCAAGGAACTTTAAGCCCATTTTATGCTGATATGACCCACAGTATATGACCTACGTGGCAGCAGGGTGAACAGAGTGTGGCCAAGGTGTGTGTCATCTTTTTGTATCATCTGGGCTCTGTGCAAACATCTCACCTATGTCGCTGATGCTCTGTAGATGGGTACCAGGGATGTTCTTGGCAGTTTTGATCACCTGCTGCAGAGCCCTCCTGTCCTGGGCCGTGCACGAATCATGCCAGTTTGTGATGTTTCCAGTCAGAATGCTTTTCTATCGCTCCTCTGTAAAAGAATTTGTCTCCGGAAATGAGTTCCCGTAAGAAGTAGAGCCTTTTCTGTGCCTTTTTTTACCGGTGGTGGTGATGTGTGAGGTGCTCGTTCTCAGGAAACTAAAACGCCTTAAAGGCAAAATCTTAAAATCAATGCAATATTCAGCAGGGCTGCAGAAGAACTGGAGTAATATGATATATGGAGGGAGTTCTGGTAATGATAAGGGCTGCAGAGCTCTGGACCAGGTGAAGTTTATGAAGACACTTGAGAGGGAGACCGAAGAGAATAGAGTTGTGACAGTCAATAGAGAGTGAATGGGGATGGTTGTGCTGTTCAGGGTAAGCAACAGGCGAAGACGAGGAGAATACTCCATAGATAAAGGTATGCAGACAGAGTAACATTGTTGATGTTGCTCCAAGAGATAATTGGCTGTCCAGGCTGACACCCAGGCTCGTAACCTGAGGGGAAGGAAGTACTGTGGAGTGGAAGTCAAAGAAAACCTGTCCGGTTTAGTGGATTTGGTGCAGACGAGGAGCACGCCAGTTTTATTACTGTCAAGAGAACGTTGCAAGAGAACCAGGATTTAATTTCCAATTTCTGTTATTTTATTAGAGAAATGATTAGCATACTTAACAAAGTAGCGTGTGAGCTACTATTAGAGACTGTAGCATTTAGCGGGTCAAATAAGCGTGTGAAATGAGCGACCAGTATGTCTCTCATGTATTAGTCCATTTAACTGGGGGAGCTGTGCTTCCTGTGGCAGTGACCTTCTCCCTGTGGCTGCTGGGAATTACAGTCATTCAGTGTGTGTCTCGGCATGATGGATGGCACCTGCACCCGTTGAGCAATCGCTCCCTGGCGCACTATTGTTGTTCTTTCTCACTTTTGCGTGGGAGCAAACCGTGTGCATTCCCGAGCCAAAACCAACTCAGATAATCATCTTGCGTGATGCATGATCTTCTCTCATTGGGAGACAAGTAATCATTCGACCTGGAATGTTTCGCCAACGCGTTTGTGGCAATGCAAGTGTTACCAGTGAGGCTACTTGTTGGGTCTGTCCCAGAGACGCAGTGAGCCGTCCACACAAAATTAGCCCAGCTGAACGAGCGATGATGCAGCAGGTTTTAACACCTGGCCTCACTGTTTCTGCCACATGATCGTCTAATCCAGCGCCCGACTTAAAAGCCAAATTTCACGGCTTTTAAAATTCTGCATGACGTCAGCTCTGTGCAATAAGAAAACCAGGCGTTGAATAAAAACTATATGCTGCGGCAGTGTAGAATCAGTGTAATATCTCACTGTAGCCTTGTAGCGCTTTTGTTTCCATTGCGCAATTATCCTTTACGCTGTCTGCTGGCACAAAATGCATTTGTTGCAGTCTTCTATTTTAAGAGTTTGTCTTAATGGCTGTGCTCCAGGCACTCCTTCGCCATTAGCACTTGTGTTTAACAAGTGTGTGCCTACAAGGTGCTTGGATGACAAGGTCTTTCACCACCATTGTAGTTCAGGAACAAAAGAACCTTCACATAATGGAATCTCCCAATATGTCACTCACTGGTGCATAGCAAGGCCATCAACGTCAGCCAGATGGCAGGTCACTGTAATATTACCTCTTCCTCCTCCTCCTAACAGCTGGAGGAGGTGGCTCTCTGCAGAAGAAGAAGAAGCTGAGCTCAGCAGCTCAGTAGCATCATCTCTTTGGTCTGCCCTCACCATGCTCGGTGACTGTGCATCAGAGGCTACAGAGGAGTGTGAAGTGCTCCCGAGAGTGTGTGTGGGTTCGCTGCTGCCGCGCTCTATGATTAAACGGTAGTATGTGCTGACAGCTGGAGTAGAAGAGCATGATGCACTGGGGCACAGCAGCGCCAGAAGCTGGAGGTGAAATTAGACGTTATTGGGTGTCTTTAGGCTTTGAAGCAGAGACGTTTCCATGATGTGTCACCAGCAAAGCTGAATCAAAGTAAAATGACACTCGTACATACTTGGCAGGTTTTAACTGTCAAACATTCCCTGCCGGGCAGGACGAGAAAACAATTCGGCTCCATAAAATATCAGCAATTAATCGTATACTGAAAATATCCTTCGCAGATTAACATGTTTTTCAGCGACAGGCTGCGTCTTTTGTGGATCTGTCGTCAGTTCAATGCAACGCCCGTTTCTGCGGCAATATGATTGACAAGTCACACAACAACATTCGCTTTCTGACTTTTGCTCAAGTGGATACACTCTCATTTGGTCTTTTCACATACAGCACAAAGGACCTCTGTGACTGGAACACAAGGGAACACAATCAGCAGATTAAATGTTGACAATATACATTTCTCCGAGCTACACATATGATGAAAGTGTACATTTCCTTATGTTGCAACTGTATGGGTCTTCATGTTCAATTTTCTATTGGTTAGGGCAGGGGTCAGCAAACATCACACTAACCCTGTTCTTTTTTTTCCCCTCAGGCATATACAGCAATCAATCCTCAGGCCAGAGCATAAAACACAACAAAATCAGCTCTGGGTCTGATGCTATTCTGCGCTTCAGCTACCCATTTTTACAATCACACAATGAAAGAATCACGAAAGGGCCTGAGAGCCACTGCAGAGGGGCGAAAGAGCCACGGGTTGCTGACCCCCAACTTAAGTTTAGTAAAACATCACGTTTTTTTGGCGCCACAAACACGACGCCTCCTTAAAAATATCCAGTAGTATCATTCTTACAAACACAGTCTCGAACTGGGGTCACAGGCTTGGCAGCCTTCTCGCATGTAACACCACCACCATCCCCTCCGCCTCTGGATACGGCAGGTCATAAACATGTAATGTGAACATGATATGACACGTACTAATGTGAACGTATCAGCGGTTAACTGCTCCCATTTTATCCCGGTGACTAGGCTGTCCATTGACATTGATGAATTAAGTGGAAACGTGTCAGAAAATGACAACTCTTCACCACAAAATGACTCATTGGTTGCAGTAATACCCTTCTACATTTATTGTACAATATCTAAGACTGCCTAAGGTTGAATTCATTTTTTTGATGCATGCAGACTTCAGGTAGTTGTTGGGTAAATGTTTGTGGGAAGTGTACTAAAACATATTGATTCAGTCTTGGGTGGCAAATTCCTACTTAACAACGTACAAATAAGTCAGTTTAAATAAGCTTTAAACAAGAGCTGTACCACATGTCACACAAAGGTCATTTTAGGATTATGATCACACTCTGTCTCTTCGTCAAGTTTTCCTTCAAACCCCTACAGCCTGTCGTCTCATCTGCCAGCAGCTGTCCTTTACGTGTCTAGTCTGCGGGGGCGTTAGACCCACGCTCAAATAAACACGACGTAGTTTTGCATTCACGCTTGTCATCACGTAATCCTTCTGCAACTGCCATCTTGGAGGCACCACATGCTCGTCTAACTGACGTTCACCTCACTTCTAAAGACACTGGTCCCCGGCGCACTTAGACACAGACAGCCTGAGAACTGAGCCCGACACACTGAACCAATCACTGGATGTGAACGGCACAGCGGGGCAGGTGTGTTAATTAGTAAAAAGTGTTAACTACTGTTACCTTTCTAAGTTAATGAAGCATTTGGTAACCTGTATCCTTTAGAGTTCCTGTAATCTGAGGTTTACGATGAGGCCCAAAATCTAGTGTGAATCATTTTAAGTGAAGTATCCAGATGTGCACAGCTGCTCTGGTCACTTGCAGGTACAAGAAACCATTAGCAGCGCGCTCTTTTGGTTATTATTGAAAACATTTAAGACTGTGAAAGCTTTTGGTTGTGGACAAAGCAAGATATTTGTCGAAGTGATCTTGGACTTCGGGAAACACTGACCGACATTTTTCACCATTTTCTAACAAGTTAAACACCAAATGGCTAATTGATTAATCAAGATATTACTTGACATTGACAGTTAATTGATTAATTCCCTATAACTTCTGATGCGGATTCGGATTAAGAGATGGATCCAGGATTTTTTTCTCACTTTCTTTAACATTGTGAGACATGGCTCATAATGGAAACAAATCAGGGTATTTAGGTGGCTGGTATCTATGAGTGAGTGGGAATGAGGGGACTGTTGGGCCTTGTATGTGCTCTACTGAGTACCATTATAGCTTGTTAATAAGTTATCTTAATTTCCACAGACTCCCCTCAAGAATCCTCTTCAAAAAAGAAACGTGTTGCGCAAAAACTTCATTTTTTTTGCTATAAAGTGAATATGACTTAAGTTTAACATGTTTCACTCACAATTTGCAGGAGTCTTTTGGAAATGTCGAGAATTTTAGAAGATGTTTATATAGTCTGCTCTTTGTTTTTGCTTCCCACTTAGTGTCCAAGTGTACTGTTTGAGGTTGCCAGAGTTGTCTTTGCTCTTGACTTTACTTTCCCACCTCTGCATCTCCTGTTGGAGCATGTTTGGTCACTTCCCAGCATCTTCATGTTTGCACAAGCTGATAAAGCAGGCAGGCAGGTCAGGTTTCATCATGTAATCTGATTACCTGCTGAAAGATTCGATGCGCCTCATCTTCACCGCCAGCCTATTAATAGCAGGTCCGGGATGTGGTGTCCAAAGCAGCCTTGTATTTACCTTCTCAGTGCAAAATCATTAATTACGGTAGTCAGGTCAACTGAGCCGTGACAGATGGAGTTTTGTTTGACTGTTGCCTGCCGGTAGTTTGTTGAGTAATTCTTGATCATCACATTCATACATTAAGATTCAACTGTAGTTCAACCAAGTAATTTTTACTGTGGCATTTCACTTGATAATTACTTCCTTGGAAAAACCCCAGAAGACATTCTTTTATAGACAATATGTTTAATTGAGCAAATTAGTAAGAGTCCATATTGCACAGCAGCTGTGTACACACACAGAGGAATCTGCAAGGGAAGCCTTCAGAGCACCAGTGAAGGGATGCAGTGAGAATTGTTAGCTAAGAAAAAAAAACAAAAAAGACTGATTGAGTCAGAAGGCCTCCGTGCCAAAGCAGTGGCTTTTCACCACAGATGCGCATAGTTAGCGTGTGTGTGAAACCTCAGAGTCCTTGACTGATCACCCAGCTGCATTGATTCTTCAGCTGCTGGCACAGGGGTGACGTGCTTGGTTTGCGTGGACGATATGGATGATGGATTCTGCCCTTCAAAATCCAGACGAGTACAGTCACTCGCAGGATTTATTTGAAACAAGTCTCATTGGGTCACTCATTCAGACTCTTGTTCTTGCAAAGATGGCATCAGACTCAAGAACACTGAGAATTACTGAAGCAGTATCAGGTGTAGTGACGATCAGAGAGGTGATAAGGTTCTCGTGGAGGATCGACAGGGGCTGGATTTCAGTTCGAACCATTGGGGGGCAACAAAAAGTGCAGTTGTACAGCTTTAAATTTGAAAGGAAGAAATCACATGGAAAAACCTCCAGCGACTTTTGCCCCAGTCAGCTGTCAGACGATTTATCAGATTATTTTCAGGTGAACTGTCAAGCATGAAGTAAAACATCAGATTTATGTTACAATCTGATCCTGCGGGGATTTAACATTTAATTTGACATGTACAAGTTCACATAGAGTCTATATGGTGGATTTGACAGGTGGACAGCATTTAGTGTAACGCGCCTGCTGTAAAAAGAAAAGCAGAACGGTATGAAAAAAAATATTTGACAAAGCAACTATTGCTTGACAAGTGTGTTAAAAAAATTAGTCTATAATCAATTCTGTGTCAACCGACTTAAGATGGTTTTATGCCGGAATCTGTGGTTAATGGGAGTCTCTCCACAGATGCTTTAAGAGGACCATAGAGATATCTTAGGTGTACGTGTGTGTGTGTGTGTGTGTGTGTGTGTGTGTGTGTGTGTGTGTGTGTGTGTGTGTGTGTGTGTGTGTGTGTGTGTGTGTGTGTGTGTGTGTGTGTGTGTGTGTGTGTGTGTGTGTGTGTGTGTGACTGAAAAGGAGAAGACTGCTGGGTCGTCTCTACAGTACAACTGTAATTAATGCTTTATAAAGAAACAACGTCCTGATATCACATCCAAGCTAGCGTCTTTCCCTCTAGCTTCTATGACTCGACAGATCTTTCTTTTTAAGTATTTCTCTGATATCTTTCTGAAAAAATGCAGCATGGTCCTGGGCATCCATTACAAAACTTGCAATGAGAAATTTAAAGTTGAACAGCAATTACTTAAAATTTCCAAGCCCAGGTGCCATAACCAGGTTTTGCCATATCTATAAAAACTCTCCCACGGTCTCTTTTTTTGTGCCATGGCATTTAGCACGTAATGTTCTATGGCTTAAGGGAAATGGTGTTAATGAAAGGCTGCGCAATATTAAAATATTTAATTAACCATGATGTCAGATAGCTCCTCTGATTATTAGTTTTTGCCCTTGTCTGAACTTGCGAAGTGAAACAGACGTCATACTGTTGAGTAAACTTGTGCTCCCAGCTGGATTTTTAGTTCATAGAGTAGTTCAAAATGTCAATGGGATTTTGAATGAGGTTTTCCTACTAACAGAACCTGGAAGTTCTGATTTCACTTCAGCGCCTCTATAGTTTAATGAACTATTATTAAAGTGACTTATTCTGACTTTTTCTACTTTCAGGCCTGGTGGAGATCTGCTTGATGCACCCCCTTGATGTAGTCAAGACAAGGTAAGTTCAACCTTAGCAGCCCATACATACATCTTTAACGTTTATGCTGCTTACAGAGAGCAACTTTTCGTCCACATCTGCCTTGAATCCTCTTGGTGGGTATTTGGGTCTGTGTAGTGGAGTTCCGAGCATACCAGGTCTTTTTTCCCAGCTCAGTTGGCCTTGCCAGCTCCGCACTCATAATCCACACAAGTGGGCACCAATGCCAAGAGCCTTAGACATTTTGTGGAAAATGAAATGCATCATTTACTCCTTTATTCCCCACACAATGCTAACGTTAGATGTTTTTATGCTCCCAAACTTTTTACCTTATTACTCAATTTAAGAAAATAAGAATCACACATTTTTTTTTTATTTTTTTTTTTTTAGTATGGTGTGTGGTTCATGTAAAGAAAATGGGAACAATCAGATGCCACTAAATGCACAGGCTACTTTTAATAGCGTGTTTTCCGCTACCATCTCCTGTTTGTGTGTTATGCAAGAGCGGCAGCAGTGTTGAGCTGTTGAGTGATCAGGAGCCTCACACCACAGTGTCTCAGCCAGCCATTAACAGGTCGTGGGCTACTACTAAAGCTTTATAGTCTTTCACAGGCCTGGCCAAGACCCCTGGCTTCGTTCTTCGCCCCCCTCCCCACCCTGCCTCATACTCGTCAGTAAATTGTACTGCTTTTTCTGTCATTTACGGCAGCAGTTTCTTGGTAAATAAATTGCTTGGCGTGCCTTTTAAAAAAGTGAGATGGTTGCACTTTGAAGGCCGTGCCACCACCAGAACACAGAGGAGGAAACGCGGGGATAAAAGCCAGGGGTGAGCGGCGTTGTATTAGCTGATATTTGATACTTTGAAGGCACACGGTGTGATTTACGGTCACGTGTAGAAACTAAGGGGGTTTATTACAGGTAAGTCTTGAGCTCTGCCTGTCCGTCCTCACACGGGGTCAGGGTTAAAAGTGCACTCAGTATTTTCTTTGTAATGCTCTTCCTTAAAAAGCGGTAAAAGCTGCTCTAAAACTAGACAGGTTTATCTGTTTGTTTTCCCTGTTTGTGTCGCCATGTGTTTACGTGGATAGGTGCTGAGAATGGGTCTGTGCAAATTGATTCCTTTTGGTCTTGGCTCCGGGTATACTCTGTTTTTTTTTGTTGTTTTTTTTTATGCAAGAAACAGACGCGTCTTTCTTTGGACGGCGTCGAGAGTGTCTAAACAACATGAGGGTTGCTGATTGTTACATATACATACTGTACGTGCATGTTCACACACTTAACATCCACACATGAATTCATAAACCAAGCATACATACCAGCTAATTGGGACACTGAGGGAGCTGAAATCTATTAGCAGGAACCTTGGAGCCGAGAGTGCAGACACAGACACACCTCCACTGGCTCTCTGGGTCTCTCGCTCTCTCTCTCTCTCGCTCAGGCATGGCTCTTATTAGGCACTGGCTCCTGCTTTTAATGTCCACCGGTCCAAATTGAATGGCAACTGGAGTAAATTTACTTTTTTCCACCAACTCAGAATCAAAGGGATTTTTTCCCCCCCTTTCTTTCTCCTTTTTTCCCCTTTTTTTTCAAGGTAAACTTGACTAACTGTGTACCTGCCCGGGAGCCGATGTTTACCTATTTTCCAAATGAGGGTTTATCTTTCTTCTCTTTCTCCGAGTGGGGGAAGGAGGAGGAGGGAGGCGGATTCAGGATTAGCTGCAGCAGTTGGTGTAGAAACACTCCACCAGTAGCCAAATACTGCTGTTATGAATCAAAAAGGAGCATTTGGCAGCTTTTTGCTTTAAACAAATAATGATTCATCCTCCAAAACGGCTGCTTTGGCAGATTAATGAAGAGCTTTGTTCCAGAGATAAAAAAAAAATGTGACACATAACTTCCAATGTGATTGATAGTGCGACATTTGGACTACTTCAGAGATGTTTTTAATGCAGAGCAGCAAAGCAAGGCCATTATGACAAAATGATTAAAAATACTGAAGAGCAAACACTTCTGGGTAATTTTTGACTACCAGACCACACTGAACACTGCTTTAGCTATGGGCCGTAAAAGTGAAAGTCTTGTCAGATGATTCACAGTGTGTCTTTCTGCCTTTGTTGTTGCACTTTTACTCCCCGTCGCGTTGCTCGCTGACCAGTCAAGCCATGACCCCCTTCACTCACCTTTGCTAACAAGTACATCTATCTTACATCTGAGGGACTCCTGCAGAGCCCACCTTCCATCAGTGTGACTTACTGCCTCTTTCATCGTTGTGAAAGAGTCGAATGTGCACAAATGTATGTAGGCCATTTTGAGGTAAGCACATGGATGCGTCCAGGGTACAAAATTAACACCTGCCATTCACCAAATGCTGGTAAAATAATAATTTAATTAAAGCACCATTATGTAACTTGACACAGCATAAATGTTGGCAATGTACATTTCTGCGAGATCACAGATACCTTGAAATTTCTTTGCGTCCAGTTTTTCACAAGGCTGTGCTTATGACTGCTTAGGTTCAGGATCGAAACCCACCTGGTTATGCTTAGGAAAAGATCATGTTTTGGTTTAAAATACCTGTTTTGGTCACCACAAACACAACTGGAAATTGTCCCGAGGTCTCCTTAAAAATACCCAGTGATGTCACACAATGTTGAAACACAGTCCTGAACTGTCGCCTGTAACTCCACCGTCATCCCCTCCACCACCAGATATGACAGTCAGGTCATAGACATGACGCGTGAATGTGACATGGCACGTTTTGTTGAAATGTAAATATTGTCTGTAGCCTTATGAGTGGAATGTATCCATGGTTTGCAGAAATGACCTGCCAACATTTTTTCCCCAGCCTTACTGATCAGCCTAAAGGGAAAATACAGAGCAATGTGGAAGTATGTTTAAAATAAGATTCACAGAGAAGTTCACAGATAAGGAATAGCAACACAAATACGATGATTAGCAGTGTTTGCCGCAGCTCATTAATTTTGAATGGCATCTTTTCTGTTTTATGGTCAGTTGACAAACATTTTGGCCTGTACCGGACCAAAAAGTAAAGTTTGGACCCTGAATGCATCATTAAAGACTTCTTTTACCGGACAAATGATTATTGATTGCATCAGCTGTGGTGTGAAGTGGCCTTTTTGTCAGGGGATAGTAAAGCTGCAATGAATACATTCATTATGAGTTAATGATTTGCTCAATAAAATGCCACATAGTGAAATATGTGATCTGAAGTGCTTGTTTTGTCCGACATAACAGTTTAAAAACCCAAAGAAATCCATTTACAATGATATAAAACAGAAGGAAAGCAGAAAAATCCTGATTTTGATTACACATTTCTTCTTCAATGAGAACGCACACACACACTGCAGTCCAAACTGAGTGTGAATACAAGCGCACAAAAGTTTAGTTCGACTATTTATTACACATGTAGCTTCACATCTGCAGCTGGGACAGTTCTGGTTCTCGTTCTTTGCTGCTTTTAATACACGCAATCCAAAAATGAAAGTGAATCCAGAAATCGCAACATTTTTCTCATTGTGAGTCACTCCGAATAATAATCAGCCTAAAATGTAAATGTAGCATACTTCGCACAAAGTAAACCGTTAATTGCCCCTGACCCTGACCTCCCCGCCTCCTCCTCCGTCGGTAGGGGCAGGAATGTGGGGGTAAAGATGGAGGGTGCGATGCGGTGTGGGGGAGGGAGGGCAGTCGTCAGTTTAGCAGAGAGAGACAGTGGGACCGGAGTTACAGCTTTTCATTAACCTGGAAACCACCTAGTTACATGGTTCATGGGCTGGTCTCAGCTCACTTGGAGGTAACAAAGGGTGTCGGGCGGCGCTTTCTGCGGGGGGCTGTGCACTCGGGGCACCCCATCTGACTCTGATCAGGTTCTCCCTCTCATTAGGGAGTTGGACTGAGCCTGCATTTCCCCTTCATGTCGAGATCCTGTTACATGGAGCTCCACCCTAATGCACATGCATGCGCAAACGTACTCATCTGAAAGCAGCTTCCCGGCACCCCTTTGACTTCCGCCCCAAATAGTGAAGTCACGCCTTCCTCGTGTTGCATCTCCTTGAACAACTCCTCCTGTCATCGTGAGCTTCCTGAAGTTTCTACGCCGTGCACATGATCTGATGTGTTTGACATAATGTCCCCCGAAGATGTAGTTTGTGCAATAACTCTTGCCTTTGTTCCTTTCTCGTGTCATTCATGCATTCCTATTCTGTTTCCCCTTGCTCCTCGTCTTTTCCCCCTCTCAGATAACAACCTCGTGCTTTTTTAACCCCTCCCTCTGAACATTAACTGTTTCTTTTGCGTTTGGTCGTTTTAGTTTTTCAACAGCCATCTCCGTTCGCCCCTTGTTATAATCAGCCACTACTTTTTTGTTAATACAACCCATATCATATAACAACATCATCATCAACATGTTGAACGCATTGTTTGAACTTCCATCATTCCTTCTGAATTTGTAGCTTGTTGAGCGATTATGTAATGTTTTCTTTTAAATCCCCGTTGTACATGTGTTTTAGAAGATTTGTATCGAATTATGCAATTCTGTAAATTGTATTGTATGACATGGCTGTCAGAGTCATTGCAAACCACTAAGCCTGCCAGTAGCCTGTTTCAAGCCTGATTAGAAAAACCTGGTCCTGGCCCTCGCTCGCGGCAGTCTCCATGGCAACACTACCTCCATTTGGTCACAGCACGCATGAAAGTGTGTCCCACTCGGGGGGCTTGAAAGTGATCTTTGATGAGGTCTTTGACAGATGACGTCCAGTCTTTCTGGGGAACGTGTGACAGCGCCGAGGATGGCCCAAAGGCTTCACCCCGCCTCCACCTCCGTGTGCCCCCAACTGCTTGGTGAACCCCGGTGCACTTATGGAGGAATCCCTGACACAACCCTCAAACAGCAGGGCACAAAGCAGCAGCAGCCTGATGGCTGATCTCGCCTTGTAAAGGAGCAAGCAGGTCAGCGGTCGTCAAGCCAGCTCCTAATCCCTCTGGCGCTGTGAGACTGCAGGGCAAGACTTTACTCGCAGTGAAAAAGCCAAACACATGCGGCATGCGTGCAGGATAAACTGAGCTCAGTCTTTGCATCGCTTCATTGCAGGAGCTTGAGCAAGGGCAAGTCCAGTGCAAAAGGTGGAGAGCGACTCTTTTCATGAGCACAGCAGAGCAGCGTGTTTGGCAGGATTGAAATGATGCCTTTGCATTCCAGTCATACTCAGATGACACCTCAGACTTCTGTATGAAAAATTGTTCCATTAACATCACCCATTGGTTTTGCAATTTTGAGGCCTCGAGACTGGCTGGTTTTTAGAAGCCAAAGGTGACCATATTTGGACAAGAGGGTGGAGCTGGGTAGGATATCCTGATTGGATCTGACTGAGAACCCGAGGCCACGCCATGTTAGCAATTTCTCAATCACAAGGTAGTCTCGCCCTAAAGCGTACCCTGCTTGATTGACTATATTACTCTAAATGAGACCATCATTTGCTAAATGAACATCATGCTATATTGAAGAAGACCAAAAACCCATTAGGTAACTGTTTGCTGAGGAGATAAATCAACTGAGAATTGGGGTCATTTTCTCATAAGCTTGCATACAACCTGACTTATTTTTGAAACCAGTGGAGTTGGCCACTGCTGGCCATTAGAAGAAGAATAAAGAAGAATGCAGGTTTACGTCAAACATCTGCATTTCATACAGTCAATGTCACAGACAATTATTGCTTGCAAACCGTAAACACTTTTTTTGCCATATCCGCAATCTTTCGCAAACAGATATTGTGGGAAGCAAGAATTTTAAAAATGTTGGTGTTGGATTACTGTTCAGAGTTTAATACACATATACAACAGAAAATCAAAAAAGAAGGTGGTCAGCTCTAAAAAATTTGTTTGAGTATATGTTATTTATTACTTCAGTTCTTGCAAAAGACCCCCATCAACATGTACCAAAACAGTTCAAACACAATATCAACTGCCCATCTCAAGCTACTAAAGATCGGGAACATCTGGCCGCTTTGTCTGCTTTTGATTAAACAAATTAAATAAATGGTTCAAATAGATATAAAAATATATCACTTCAATTTGGCCATTCTTCTTTCTTGAATAATATGACATTTGGGCCATCGTGGTGGTCGCAGCTGTATATGATGCATTTCATTTAGCTGCAGCATCATTTCTTTGTAGATTATCTAATTAGAGTAAAATGCATCGAGAGAAAAATAAACTTGTGTGTCCCATTAGTTTTAATGTTGTGACAGATGTTGCTGCAGTTACTCACAGATGTCAGAGATGTAACAAATTGATTCCTTTTTAGAGATTTCAGTTATAGATAGAGGTAGACATAAAGAACAGATGTGCATGTCAGCGTGTGTGTGCCATACTGGAGCACCTGTAATCATTATCAGTGATGGGCTTCACATTCCAGTACACTAATTACAGAGTGAAGGCATTATGTGCTTTCATTTCAGTAGACCCTGACTGTGCTGCGACCACAGTGCTGCCCCCCTGCTGCCCCATCTCTCTCTTTATTTTTGACTCTCAAAACTAACGCATGCATGTCCATACATCGTTTATCCCGCCTCCATCACTCCTTTTCCAACCTCTTGCGAGCAGCTGTTGAGTCAGTCGAAAAGCCACTTTCAAACTCAGCAAATACTGTTGTCATTGAGGCACTAATACCTGAACAATAAACGACTGAGCTGCAGTGAATGCAGGCATCACAGCTGTTTGACAATTTCCAATTACAAAACATGGTGCGCAGTGGGACACCTCTTCTCTTTAAGTCATTCAAACTGTGAAAGCATTTAAGCTTACTAAGTGCCTAAAGCGCATTGTTGATGTAGTTGTGATAATCTGCACTTGAAGTGTTGAACAGACACATAAGGACTCAGCATGGTCCCTGCGCCCACTGCACTCTCCACAGCAATTCATGTGTATGTACATCCCTACACTCGCAAGTCGCGCTCGCCGCCCTGTTGGTGTTGCCATTGCTGTCCAACATGCCGTACACTAGAAGGCTGCTCAGGAAAAGCTGCATGTGATGTCTCTTTTACCCCTTTCATGCTGGGCAAAAAACCCACTAACACCCATTAACATCTGGCTTTTGTCTTCAGTGGGAAAGGATACAACTGGCATTCATTCCCGCTTCAAATGGCTCTGCAGTAATCACGGGTGTTCGTCAGCTCCGGTTCTGACAAGCATTGATGGAAACCTGACATACCCGGGTGGACACAGTGAAATGCTATGATGCATATCGATATTAGGGATGTTGACGTGTAATTTCCATCCGTCTCTGTTCGAGCAGCCTCCAAAATCGTTCAGTTGGGATTGAGCTTGAAATGAAGACTGAAGTAAAAGATATATAAAAGGCCTTCATGCTGTTTTTTTGAGTGTTTGTAATGTGGAAAGAGACACACAAGTAAATAACATAAAAGAAAAACTCATCTCCTGGCAATTGCCTATTTTAAGTTTACCTGTGTTAAGTTAACCTCTGTGTGCAGAGGTTTTGCTGGCATGAGCAAAGTTGCAAACAATTTCTCGATCTGTACAGGTCTACATGACGTCTGTTCTGCACAACATGATTGGCTGAAAAGCTCAGAAAAATCAACCTTGTTCTCAGAAGATGATGTAGCTTTTTCGCCGTGTAATATTCACCATCTGTTGCTCATGACAAAAACAACAAGGCCTTAAGATGTACATGTCAGATAAATGATGAGAGGAAGTTAACAGTAGTGGCCTGGTTTATATAGAACAAAGAATATAACAGGGAGCTGAAATTACCCATTTTAGAGCAACAATAAAGGCCTCCGTAAAATCTCATTAGTTTTTAGCATCTGTGGGGAGCTGAGTGGCGCCCACAGTGACAGCTTAGACAAGATAGCGTAGTAACGTCTACTCTCAGATTTCCCCCTAGAAGCATGCAGGGCAGTTGTCTTCTGTCTGGAGCTCACTGTGTTATAGCCAGTGGTTACCTGCTGTCAGGGGGGAGTCTCTACAATCCTGCAGCATCTCCTCACATCAAAGTGGCTGTTATTGTCTGTCACTGGGTAGTCCCGACTTGGCGTGTCTGGTTTTCCATCATTTATCAGGGCTTCTGTTTTTCTCTGCAGCCGGACCTTGAAATTGTGCATCAGTGTAGATCGGTTCCTTTAAAGAAAGGGTCTTGACTTTCTTGCAGAGCTATTTTCACTGTTATACTGCTTTATATATAGTGTAATTAAAATTATTGCTAAAGCTCTTGCAGCATAATTTCAGTTAACAGCTTTTGGCAGGGGTTATGAGACCCCAGTTTAAACACCCAAGAAATCCTATGTGTTATGCAACCACTTACTGGAAATGTCAGGAAGACTGCTCATTTTTTCCACCTATCTGCTCCGCTTCAGTGTTAGTGGCTTTCTAAATTTGCTTCAGTCGAGTTAATCATATAGAAAGATCTGTCAGTCAACGTGGAGTTTGTAATGCTCAAAACATCTGAGTCACAGTCCTGGCCTAGCCTGTCCTCGTGCTGTTTTATGCAGCTCTTTTCCTGCTCTTCCACGGTAACACAGCCTGATCTCGGGTCACAGAGGTCACAATATATGAGCAGACATCTGGACCGGCAAAGTGGTCCCAACATCACCATAGGGAATCAGAGGAGTCAGTTTTATCGGAGTGAGGAAGGATCCAGAGTGACAGGGGGATGTCGACCTGCCTTTACAGCCACTTTTTCTCCCTTGTCTAAACCACAGCCCGCTCCGTAACCTGGGCTTTCCCAGGTCTAGTAGGTTTGCGGTGCTGTTGTAACCCAACCTGGCCTGGTCCAGATCAAGCTCTGGCAGCCTGCCGTGTCACAAGCGCCAAAGGTTTATCACTTCCCCTCTGCTCCCATCTTGCATCTTCTTCCCCTTGACTTTATTTTCCTATTCCTCTCTCCAAAGGACTGTCTTTATTGGCCTCCTCCTGCCTCGCTCAAACACTTTTTCCTTTGACAGTTTTGCCATAGATTCAATCCATCAGTATTTGTTTTTTCTTTGCTCATTTTTTAACATGTAATTATGCAGCTAAAATCAACATTATTACATTACATTTATTGGGCATGTTCTTTTGCCCAACGCATTTTGCATCAAGTCAAACTTTGTAGGAACAAAAGAGCTAAATCTCATCAAAAATTGGGAAAGTATCCCTACTTTTTATTCTTCAAACATACTTTCAGTCCGTAAGCACTGTTGCCAACAACAATGGGTTGTCACAACAAGCAACTATTGGATCCAAATGGGACCCTTTTTTGGTTACGCTCTCTTACCCTGAAGCACGATTGGCTAAAGTCACAATTGGCTGCATTTGCCATGTTGGACTATTTAGGTCTGAAAAGTGCTCTTAACCTCATGTACCAATGCGATGGACTTCTACGATCTTTATGATCCCGCTCATTAAAATTAATTGTCTGGCTGTAAAAACTAGATTTCCCCTTTATGTTGCCTTCTGGATTGTCTTATGCACTTCAGATGCATCATGAGAAATGGCTTCCATTCCTTCCCCCTGGTGATTCACTTCTCCTTTTTCCTTCAATCATATATTTTGTCTCTTTCTCTCTTGTTTTTTTTTTTTCTTGTCAAAGAACTTGGCGTCCCTGCAGGGAAGGCATGAGCAGATCAAGACTCAAGCTGTAGTAACCAGTCCAAAAACACAGCAACGCACATAAATCATAATGTTCAAACTTGGAGAAAATTGCACAGATTGAATTATTGCAGTATAATAGATGGCATTAGATAACTACCTGTTGTAGATTAGGTCATTACGTCTCTATATGGGGTGTTAATTTAGATGTCAATCTGTCTGAATAGCTGTAAATATGATTTCATATCAGCCTTATTAGACACTAAATTTTAAAGTGAGCAAGTCATCAAAATTGGTCTGAGTGCCACTGAGGGAATACCCCTCATTTAATAGGGCATATTTTTTTAAGAGACCTCCTAAAAAGCATGGCCTGCCCCTTTTAAAAGAAGGCCCATCAAGCCTCTCCCTTTTGATCAACCCAATAACCCCCCTACCCCCTTCCCATAGGCATTTTTTTAACACCATCATTAATGAGCCTCACCTCTACATCTCGTCTTCTCCGAGGTGACAGCCCGTCTTGTTGGTCCCCGGTTCGAGCCTATTACCACTGGGGTCTGGGAGCGGACACGGCCTTGTAAGGCCCTCAAACACTGCGCTCCTGTCCATAAAAATACAAAGAATGGGGCTCTCGTCAGCCACTCCGCCCTCATTTACCTTTTTGACTTCTTTGTGGACGCCTAGAGTTTGTACTTTTATAGGCGGTGGAGGTCAGGTGGACGAGGTCTTCGGGATCATTTACCCCGTTGTCTCGCTCGCAGAAGCACCAACCTGCCCTCGCCTTCACCCTCACCTGGGCAGCTCTGGGCCTGTAAAACACAAACACAGGCTGAGTTGGATATGGGAAGGAAATGAAAGGAGGGGGACTTTTGATGAACTTGCAGATCTCATCACCTCTGAGTATGTAGTATCTCCACTAGCTTTCGCTGATGATTGAAGGAGATGCTCCAAGCGGTTCGTTTTAAGGAAGCCCCAGGGTTTTCCTTGAGTCTTCTGTCTGCAGAGTTTACGATCTGCATGGCTGACTCCAAGGCCAAGTGAATCTGCCAGAGCAATGGAGGCTCTTATGCTCTTCTTCAGGCAGTATATCGTCACTGAGGCCTTATTAACAGAAACTAGAGCTTTTTGTCTGCACAGATCCTCTAAAACAGCAAATTCAACCAGGACTGACTGAAGCTTTGAGACTTATTTTCCACTCTGAAAAGCAACATTAGCAGCTTCCTAGCCAGGGGCTTGACGGTTCCCCTGCTGCCTCAACTTCTTCTGGTCCTCCCTATTATCTCCCACTCCCTGGGCCTTGCTGTTTGGTCCCTGGCTTTTATGGCGGGGTAGGAGAGGGCCATGAGGAAATGAGGTGACCCCAGGGTCATGAGTGGAATCAGGGGGCTGGAACCGGACCACGGCCCTGCCAACCCCACTCTCTCAGGGCCGGCTCGTGTCGAGGGGGAGACGGGGGACAGGGTCTCTTCCATCCTTGACCCCAGCATCATATGCCTTTAATTAAGCCAGATTTGAATATGTTTACAAGCCCCAGTAGTCTTAAATCTTCCGGGTCTTTGCCCCCCTCTCCGCACCCCTTATCCCACCATCCCCTCATACCTCCAGTCCTTCTTTTCCTTCTTCTCTTTAATATGGTGTCAGACATCTATTTATTATGCTGGTTTAACTGGTTTTCAGGAACGGGTTACAAGCTATTTGGGAATCCACCAAATAGGATTTGAGGGACACCCCTCTAAGATGTTAATCTGTTAGCGATATGAAAGGCCGCTCACCCCACTAAACTCCCCCTCCACTGGAACCCGGGGGCCCTTTATGGCCCCATCAGGCACCCGCATGGACGACTTACTGCTGACCTTGTGACCTGGCAGTTGAAGCCATATGAGGAGGGAATCTTTCTCTTGTCCTGTTGCCTCTTACTTTCTTTACTTCTGCCTCTGTTTCTGCCCTCACAATCCCTGATGTTCTTCACTATAACTTATTTAAATCACTCGAGTTATCTGTCATCACATTTTGAACCATGCTTTTTTTTATTGTGTATTGTTAATTGGGTTAAAATCATTGCATAATCTCATCAGACCATTAAGTTTAACATGTTTTCTTCTGTTGGAGTCAGCCATGTGGCAGCATATAATGAGAATGTCATCTCATCCTAATACCTGAAACTCTTTATCTCCAACAGGCACCATTTATGTTCATTCTTTCACCCCCAACTGGTCTCTCATGTAAAAGATTTACACGCAGCTCACCAGCCTTTATTAGGGAGGTACCAGCGTGTTTGCTATACAACAAAAAGTCCCTCGACTGGCTCCATCATATTAAAAATTTACACGTAACTGAAGAGCTGTTACAATTGGCTTACTAGCATGTTAGTGGCCGAAAAGCTTGCTGCAAATGGCCTGGTCCTGGGGAGTTGGGTGGCTAATTGGATCGGTTGGGTTAAATAAATGTTTGAGTTCTCCCCTGCGCTGGGGGGACCTGGTGGCAGGAGCCTCTCGTCTTATAGCGGAGGAGGAAAAAAAACGCGGATGAAAGGGAGCGGGAGGAAAAAAAGGAGGGAAATGAGCTCATTTAGGATAAGTCTGTTATTAACACAAGTGTCACAATGTATATCAATAACACAGAAACTAGTTAAATGTGGAGCTGCTGATACTTAAGAAACTTTAATGAGAACTTTGTCATTGCAGGTTCCAGATCCAAAGGGGATCCAGTGACCCCAACAGCTACAAGAACCTGGGTGATTGCTTCCGGACCATCTTCCGCAATGAAGGGTAGGTTATCCACAACAGTTGTTGCCAACTACTGGACTACAGGACGTTTAAAAAAAAAGTTCACAAATTACAGTTTCTTCAGAGCACCAATGATGTCAGCCTTCCTGTTTCCCGTGGGCAGAGAAGGAGTAATTTCCCCTCCTTTATTTTAATGGCAGATGGCTCAGACTTAGAGTATTTTGAAGAGAATTATTTCATAAAAGGAATGACTTAATTTACTTTCATGGTGCAAGATGCAGCAAGTGTATCTGCACACACAAAAAGATAAAAACATTTTGTTTCACAAAGTTTTTTGTTGTGGGGGTTCTCATCATTTATAGCAACCAAATAAACATGCGTCCTTTTTTTCTTTTTGAAAAAAAAGAAAAAACAACACAGTGTATGATATTCGTGAAGTGGACAACTTTATCAATCAGAAAAATTGCCTTCACATGACTGTACAAAATGGCCAACAGAACAGGAACAACATTACCCACACCCCACCCCCTTGACCCTCCCCAAGCAGCTCTTTTAGCCTTTCAGATAGGATATCTTCTCTGTTTGTTTTTAATATTAAACCTAACCCTTTCTAAATATGCACACATTTTATAAAGATCATGTTAAGAAAAACCTTAAATACACAAGGGCCAACTCTTCCCGGTCCATAGCAGGCCGACATTACCCAACACCACAAAGGCACCTCATGGGAAAAAGCTCAAAAGAATGTTTGAAATGTACTAATACGCCACACACATAATTCAATTTAATGATGGTGTCGCCTCCATAATAAAGTATGTATGGCCTCCTTGTCATCGAAAATGATCCTATTATCTGCTGGGGAACAGATGCAAGTGTGCAGTACATATGTGTATCAGAAATATAAGCAAATGCCATTTACAGTGGGTGGTAGGCCTGAACGATATGCAAGAAAAAGTCATATTGCTATTGATTTTTGGTGGGGTCTGTAACAAACAAACATATGGAGAATATGATTTGTAGGCTGGAGAATCTCTGTAGCACCACAATGCTTCCCGACCTGTCTGTCTGTCTGGTGGTTGGTTGGTTTGTCGGCAGGATTACCGAATGGATGGTGTTAATCCGGATAAAGGGACGGATCCAGAAACTTTACTTTTTTTTAAAAATGTGAGATAGGGTGTTTTTCCGGCTTTTTAAATTTGGACAAACATGGACCTTGATGAACAAAATTAGGTGTATTTAGATACACCTAATTATATTGGTATGTTGCTCCAGCGATTTGGATATTGTGCTTAGCCATATTGCAATTTCAATAATATTTCGATTAACTGTTCAGCCCTGGTTGGTGGTCTATGGCTGGAAAGAGTTAGATGTTCAGATCCTGAAACTGCCGTTGTGTTTGACAGATATATCCTGCAGTAAGCCACCGAACGTGTCTTATCACTCATTGCACCTCACATCGGATGAGAGTGCAGCTGTTATTGGCTTCAGACCTGAATGTAAAACTTTCACAACTAACCAAAGACAGTCCTCAGGCCGTTCTCCCTCCTCTACTGCCTGCCCAGTGACAGGACTGTGAGACAGTGCAGGTGCAGGAGAAAGTGGTTGCCACTGGCTCTGTTTACGGCGAGTCGACAGCTTTACAGCGGATATAAAGTTGATCTGCTGCGAGGTGTGAGCGAGCGAGTGCACGGTGAAGGAGGCCGGTCAGTGACAGTTGGAAATCCCACGCTGGCTGCAGCTCAACAGAGGCGGCTATCCTAGTACAGTAGCTGTGCCCTCTTCACCCCACACACACCCACACACACGCTCACAGTGTGAAATTTAATGCCTTTGTGCCTGCATGCTTTCTGGGTGTGCCCTGTGGGACTAGGCAAACATGAATTTCCAGAGAAGACTTTAACACAATAAGATGTTTGCCAAATTAAACAGCGTCATCGTCGCCACTACATTTGACACCTATGAAACGTCGGCTCTTATAACAAAGCCTCGGTGTTTCCCCAAAGACGGAAGATCCACCTTGCCGTCGACCAATTATCACTACAGTATATTTTTTCTGAGGCTGTAATCACTTCACAGTAGCACATCGCGGATTTCCTCCAGGCCAAACCACTTAGTTATAACTTATACAAATAGTGTTAGGCCCCACTGTTGTAGAATTATTATTAAAAATAAACATCTCCCGTCAGCTCATGGCAGGGCCGAGCTAACACCAGGCCTCACTCTCTCTCTGAGGTGATGAGGGAGGAAACCTGAGCTCCCGGCTCGAGCTCGGTGATTAAAGTGAGGAAAGACATGGAAATGTACACGTGTGACATCATCTTTAAGACAATCTGAAGGCTGGACATAATGTAGACTTTTGATGTGGCCGCAGGATAAATTTTGAAGACTGTTATAGCGTGGATTATTTCAGTTAAAAAGTCAACATTTTACATCATGTTGTTGTTAAATCTGGAAAATGCAGCATGAAATCCTGTAGCTGTGCTCATAAGTGTGTGACAGTGTGAACCACGCTCAGCAACACTCGGTTTGTGTATTGCCTTACAGGCCACGCTCCTTTTTCTGTTGCATGTGGGTGTAGCAGCGTGAGCATGTGTTAAGTGTTTCCGTCTGGAGGGAAACAAAAAGTCTCTATTCTCGAGCATTCTTTACCAGTGTGGTATCCAGAGACTGGGTCGGGACCCAAAGCACGGCCACAGGAATATTAAAAGGGTCCAATGCATTGCAGCAGAGCGCGTTGGCCTGTGTACAGTAGATCAATGACCAATTCCTGGAAGTAGTGCATGATTGAGGGAGGTGGGGGGGGTTGAGTCCAGCTGGGACCACCCATGCAAGTAATATCTACGTTCATGGAATTGTGAAGAAGTGCAGATAAGCGTGTCCAACAGATTACACATGTTTTACTATGGTGACACAGGCAAGGATTGTATGAAGCAACAATCAGTTTTAATGAAGAGTTTGACATTTTGGGAAATGCTTCCTAGCCAAGTTATGTGTTTTTTTTCACGTCAGTTATTGAATGAATTGGACAGAAAAACAACATGTTGATTTGTGGGCTTCAGAGGTGCTGGTCTGTGGATTCATTTGAGTTAGTCAGAGTCCCTTTGTTTCCAGCCTTTGTGTAAAATAAGCTTACTGGCTGTTGGTAGTTGCTTCATGTTCATAGTTTTGATCTTCTCATCACTAAGCAAGTGAGTAATTCGTCTAAAATTCTTTATAAAATACGAACTGAGTTATTTCCTTGTGGGGAATCCGAATTCCCAAGAACACATCATCATGTGATTTGTCATCATAGATGGCTCATCCATTTACCTGGAAGTATTTTTTTAAAGTGCCTGCCAATTTCCAAACAGTTTCCAGTGGCACCTTTACAGATAATCTGTGTAACAAACCAACATTTAGGTAAAAGGTATTATTTTGAAATATCATACTTATACTAATACTTATATTAAATATGCATATCTATAGTTTATAGTGCTATTATATCTCATTAATTGCCCCAAATTCACAAGTCTCAACATTCATCATTACATAGCGAAAAAAGAAATCCTCCAGTAATCATCCAAGTCTATAAATATCACATTTGATTATATATTTTTTTGTGCTTACTTCAGATGTGAATTAATAACTATTTCCACCTTATAATGTGCATGACACACTAGGTGGAGATACGTGTTATTTGTGCTTTCACCATGTGAATCCTGACCACTGGTAATTCTGTTGTCTATCCCTGGCTAGTGACAATGTCAAGGTTACAGTAGACACTGGGAAAGTGAAAATATTTGCAGATGAAGCATGCCGGTTGTTTACATGTTACAGTGTTCCCTGGGGCGCCTCATATTTCCCATGGTTTTCCTCATGTATGGAAATTAACAAGTCTGCTGCAGACAATGATTGTCCTCAATTGTTTTTTTGTTTTTTTTTAATGCAAATTATCTCTTTACTTCACGTACATTTCTACTGCTAGGTGGTCAGAATTTTTTCTGATGGATTTTCTGATTGGATATTATTGGCCGGTTTATTTAACCCGTCGTGTCTGCAGTTCTGTCGGTGCTACGCTCCTCTCCAGATGGAGGGAGGCTGTTAAAAAAGGAAAGGTTTATGAAAATGAAAGACAAATAAAACACAAGCACACACCTACATACCCACACGTGCCCCCCCTCTTCCCTCGCTCAGTGTCAGGAGGCCATTTGCTTAGGAAAGTCAAAAAGGGACTTAGTGTGCACTTTACATTGGAAATCAAATTAGGATTCAAATGATGGCCACTCACTGGAGGCCATATTTGTTCTGTAACAAATTTCACCCCTTCTTCATCACCTGGTGGCTCGCCAGCCTGACCACACCCGGGAAATCTGTGGCCACCATTTGCATGGACAAAGAGAGCAGAGGGAAGGGTCTTCCGTCTGACTGAAATAACTTGTTTACACAAACAATACGAGGGATTAATTCCCGGCTTCCTCAGCCATAATCGCACCACACCAGCATTATTATGATAGCTCGACTACCCAGAGGCTGTACCATGCATGTAACTTCAGGTGAAATAGGTTGGCTTTGTCACCTGATGGCAAGTGTTTTCATAATTAGTTGCGGTTCACTGCTGTTTATTGAAGGTGGCCTCGCTGCAATGGATTCCTTGTAAGTGTCATGTCCTGCCCTTCTCAGGTTATGTTCAGTGGAAATGTGTGCCAGGAGCAAAAATATTTACACTTGGACCCAATCAACCAAGATCATCTCTGTTGACTTGTAAAGAATGTTTCCACAACAGAGCTGGTGCCACAGTTCACAGGATACAGTCGGTCACGCCACGTTGTCCTCTTTGTCCACAGACCTGTGTTCAGTATCAATACGCACTCCCTTATACTTTATCTCTCTCTCTCTCTCTCTTTGTATCCTGCAAGCAGTTAAGTGGAAGGGGATGCTCTCTTTATAATGGTGCTGTGCACATTTACAGATATATTATGCATTTCTGCTGTTGACTTTCTTCCTTTTAAATTGGTTTGCTGACTGAAACAAAGGCTGGTGATATTCTCTGTATTTGTTATTTTCAACAAATCTCCCGAAAGACGAAACCTACATTTATATGCACACCGATACTCTGAATGTGAGTTTTTTCCAGTTAAGACACGTAGGATATGTCGATATTTTTCGAGTTTTAAAAGCTTCCTTTGGAAATGTAAATAACCGATCAGAATGTTCGTCTCAGTGAGGCATGCGAAGACATGAAAGTTTCATGTCACGAATATCCTGTCAAGCATTATTGCTATTCACGATATTATTCCGATAATCATCAATATTCTTAAAACTACAAAAAAAACAGACTAAAATTACACTAAAATGTACAGGAATCACTTAAACCTTGCATTTTGTCAGGAAACAGATATTTTTATAATATTACAGATACTATGTACTGTTACAATATGTACTTAACAGGATGGTTTGTGTGTTTTGAATCGACTCCTGATAAACTACAGCGCCCGTGTTGATCCTGATGTAGGAACACATGACACAGTGCAACAAAGTGGCTCAGTGATGTGTGAATATTTGCAGACAACATGAGCTCTGTGGCACAGAGGAATGAGATATGTCAGGCTTTAACTGCATCGACAATTCATGATAGTGCTTCAGTCCATTGATGTTTTTTTTATTTTTTTTTATGGCATGTGTTGTCAATAAGAAGAAGAGAGGCTGGTGTTATGTGTATCCTTACAATTAGGAAGACAAATCAACAGCATTTTTAAAGATGCATGATATGATGTGATAATTTCACATTTTACATTCTTCATTTTGCATCTTCTTCTTCTTCTTCTTCTCCTTCTTCTCAGTGTTTATTAGTCTTTGAAGGTGCAAACAGCCACCTTCTGTATTTGAGTTTGTAAACACTGCGCTTGTTAAGTCAACAAAAGCCATTAGGCCTCATGTTATCAGCTCTATTTACTGGCTAGAGTTTCACGAATAGCTTTGAATAGCTGAAAAGATAAATACCCAATACCGGGCAGATAATTAATTGGTTTGATATATATACCGTGCGTCCCTAGTGTTTTTACATGAGCTGGACAATTACTCAAGAATGTCCCAATCGTAAAGAAACAAGGAAGTGTGGCAGTCTTAAAACATTTGACTTGTGATGCAGGACATTTTTAATTCTGCCATGGCAACAGGTTTGTGTACTGCTGGTCCCTCAGCTCAGTGGCTCCCTCTCAGATGTTTTTTACACTCTCAACTCACTATGACAGGCTCAAAATGGTACTCACCCTTGTCTACTTTGTTTGGTGTGGTTTGACATTATATAATTTATGGCTAAATCTGTCAGAAATACTCCGTATAGTGTGGAGGCATGGTGTAAGCTCCACATTTAGCTGCTGTGTTATACAGACCTGACGCAACCCCACTTGTCCGTTGGGTAATCATGGATAAAGAATGTACGAGGGCGGAGATAATTATTTAATTGACCCCTTCAGTTTGTTCCATCGTTATATCTTTTATCAGATATAAAATGTGACAACTTGATGTTATGGTTACTGCCTGTTTTGTTTTTTTCGATTTAGACCTGTTGTACCTGTTTCACTTTGAGGCAGTCCCCTTAAAACAACATTTAAAAATAGCAGAAGTAAAAGAAGCTTGCTGTTGACGAAAGGCTTCCCCACAACAGCAAGTTTTTAAGTAGTGACACATGCCTCATGTATGCCAGGTTTCACACCTACAGTGGCACAATACTTTTTTAAAAAATTTTTATGGAAGCTCACTATTGTCATGTATAAACAAGGTTTGAGAAATAAGGTTGTGACCAAAAGGATTGTAAAGAAAGTACTTGAAAATCAATCGATGCCTGAATATTTTTATTCGTTTGACAACATCCTCTGCCAGGTTCAAACAAATGAACTATTCAGCCCATGTTTTCACTAAATTCAAGAGTGGGGGAAATGCACGTGTGCACTTCTGAATGTATACGAAACATGCTTTGTGCCCTCTTAGCAAAACAGAAAGGGTACTACTATCTTCTTCCATGTCTGCATGGACTGGTCAGGCACAAACCTCTACTATCATGTTCACAAACAGCTGCTTGTAAAGGAAAATAATAACTACCCCTCTTGATAATTTCTCCTGGGTTTTCCAGCAAAGTAAAAATACTTAATGCAAAATATTTTCAATATTTCATTTTTAGATTTGTTTTTCGTTTATTAAATAAATTCAGCAAATGTTTTAATTTAGTTAAACATGATTTTTAGGTAAATTATTTTGTACGATAATTCCTGAAAATTTCAAGAGAAACTTCATTAAACCAAGTCTATTTTAAGAGAATTTGCATAAAACTAACAATCTAACCAGACTGTCCATTTACTCTGTAAATATACTCCATAAAATGGATTGCTTACAAAATACAGTGTGTGTTAAATGTAGGCATACATCTTTATATACATAACTCACTGTAACATTTTATTATTTTTCCTGTCTTTGAGTACGCTTTAAATCACGGCTGGACGTATGATTGAGCAAAGGCAAACTACCAAATTGACTAAAATTATACAGCTAGAGTCTTTTGAAATGTCCAGTATATCAAACGCTGGAATAAACTCTTAAATCATTTCCTCCACAGATTCCTTGAGAACTTGTCTGCCAGGGTTTGTGGTTTCAGAATATATCTTGGTTGTTATGGTGCCAAACAGCAGCAACACACTTTCTGTTTCCCATTTTGTGAGCTTGGTATCCATCAGGAACTCTATACTGTCAGATATTTGATCCCTCTAGTAACTGTACATATAACTGAACGTACCAGGATGTTGGCAAAATTTAAACTCCTTAAGGGTAATTCCACGTATTTCGTGTCTTTTAAAGGAGCTTTGCCAAGTCTGACAAAATAACCCTTCTCATAACAGAAACCTGGCATCGCAGACTGAAGGTGTGGTGTTTGAAAGATGTGGTCGTAACCAGGCAGCCACTGACTTCCATTCATTTCCGTACAATTTGGAAATCAATGACTTTGTTAAGTTTCGTTAACTGTTTTAGAAAAGTTGTTTTCATTTTTGAGGCTGTTGAATCATTTTGCATTATACAGAGAGATGTTACTGTTACTCAACGTACCCTCATTGATAAAGATGGAATTCACAAAATATCAGAAACACAACTGAATTTCTCTGCGCTGATAATTTTGTATAATTTGGCTGAACTGACCCTTTGATTGCACGACTGCACAACATGACCTCACATTTGACAGTCTCGGTAGTCTGCTTGTTGATTTTAACATTTTACAGAGGATGAATGGAAACTAATGGCTGCCTCGAATGACAAAATAAATGGAGTCAGATTTCTAAAACGTAACAACAAACAATAGCATGGTTCGGGAAATGATTTGCAATAAAAAAAAAGTTGCAGCTAAAGATCATTTTAATTATGGAGGAATGTGCTGTTCAATCTCTTGAATTAAATGATTAATTGTACGATATACAAAGTGTTACAAAATAATGATATGACAGAACTTGTCGTGTCCAATCAACAGACCAAAACCCAAAAAGTATTTACTGTACTATCACGTATGATGTTAGAAATAGGTCATGTTTGGTATTTTTGCTCCAAAAAGGACTTAATGATCAGTCGTCTATCGTAACAGTGAGCGTAGCTTGTGTAACATTTTCTTTTCTTTCTCCGCAGCATCTTCGGCTTCTACAAGGGAATCCTGCCTCCGATCGTGGCAGAGACGCCAAAGAGAGCGGTGAAGGTGAGATTAAGGATGTGCATGTTAGTTTTTAATAGAAAACAGCAAACCTTCTCGCTCCATGATGCAACGCTCAGTCTCTGGTTTCGCCCTGAACTGCTCCGCTGCCATATGAAAACACTCTGACCGCAGCTTCTCTGTAACGTGGTACACACATGTTGATTAAACACATGACGCCCTCCGCCATGTCTGCCTCCTCAGCCTCCTCCTGTTTGTTCTGTTCGCCTACCAAATATTGACTTACAAGCATTTACAGCGAGCCTTCCCCTGAGCCCCATCTTTTGATATTTGTTTGTAGGAGGGCTTAGCATCTCTCGCCTCACACTAATGGGGTGACGAGGAGGCGGGAGGGGGGTCATTGATGCCTGGCATGGAGCTGCTCCATAATGAGATGCTGGAGACGGGGATGTGTGAACTTTAAAATTAAGCGCTCACACTGAGAAGATGGGGTAATCGCTCACACAGCGAACAAAGCTGGCTGATGGTGAGAAATGTCTGGAGCGAAGAATTAAAGCGAATTAAAGCTCCGATTAAAACGCCTCTGCTGGCATTTTGCCCTCCGCTCAAATAAACAAATCAGATGGATGTGTCTCGTTTTTATATTTAGACTTTTCGCCTTCCACAGAGTTCGTCATCACTTGCTTGTTGAGATTTAAAGGGGCTCTATGTAAAAATGCTTAGCAAATGACGTATTTATCACTTTTTTATTAGCCATATTTGAGAGGATTGTATTGTGACATGATAAATGAGACCTTCCCCGTCTCTCTTGGTCGCCCGAGGACAATTTTGTTGAAGTTGTTTATTGCAGCTGGATTTCTTCTGGAAGGACTCGAGTTGGATTTCCTGCGACTGTCCAAAAGATGTGACTTTATGCACGTCTCAGTGCCTCTTTCCACTCTGCTAACAGAGTGCAACAAGAGCTATCGTTAGTTTAGAAGGAGTCAACCGACAGGTAGCTGCTTTTAAAGCGTGTGTACATGTGGGAGTGTGTTGTGTGTGTGCAGAGATGTCAGCGTATGAATGCAACTCTCTGACGGCTCATTTGTCCCGATCTTTCCTCTGCAGTTTTTCACCTTTGAGCAATACAAGAAGTTGTTGAATCTCACCCCTTTGTCTCCTGGTGTGGTGAGTCCTTCACACGCACACAGACACACACACACACACACACAGGAACACCTGAATACACTCTCACCTGAAAAATAAACAAACACACAGGACCAGGAGGAGCTTTACACCCAGTGTCAAAAATCAACGTTTCAGCTCACCTGCCAAACGCTGGTAAAACAAAGAGCGATGCCAAGAATAATTTTAGCAGCTAAACACATTTATGCAAATTTGTCAACGTTGTCAACGTATAGTTTTCATTACTGGTTCATGTACAAATACAGGTTGTGCATGAATACACTTAGAGAATTTATCACACATTTACATTTTTGTCTGTTTTTTTTCTTCATGTGGCGACTCACCTGTTCACCCTGACCACAGCGCAGTGTTTCTACTATTGCTAGCCTAACAAAACATCTGCTCGGTTTTGTTTTGTTAGTTCACCATTGTGGCAACACAAAATTGGTCTTCTCACATTAGACAGGACAAAAAGTACACTTCGCGGGCGCGAATTAAGTGAAGACAGCCTGGAATAACACTTTTGTTAGGTGTTAAGCACATGTGAATGCTTCCCTGATGACTAGCTCAAACATTTAAATGTTGGGTGTGTCATAGACGGTCACCAGTTTGTGAACCAACTTTAATTAATGACAATTGGGGCCAATTTAGTCGGCATTACATAGTTTTATTGAAAAAAAGAATGGGACCCAGGTTTAGTAGTTTGTTTTTTTTTTACTTCTAAATCAGAACCTGAACGTTTCACTCAGATTTAGGAATGAGGTATATGAAGCGTGTCGTTTAAAAGACAGCGCTGTTGTGTGAATTAGTGTGTAGTTTGAAGTCAGGGAGATCAGGTTGGTAAAAAAAACATGCTTCTATAAAGTTTTTTTTTGGTTTAATTACATTTATTTCACTGAATATCAATAATTATAACACAAATTCAAATCACTGTCATACCTTTTGAACATCAAAACTGGCCAATAATACTATTATCAGACAGGTACTGATACCTTGCCTTCTCTAGTTACTGTAGTATCTTAGAAAGTGATTTGACTTGTCAGAACTAAGGACTTGACGTGACTTGTCCAAGAAAAAATTACTTGGGACTCGCTTGAAACTTGGACCAAAAGACTTGACTGCCTGCTTAAACCTCAAATAAAGTAGTCTCGTCCTTCTTGACTAATCTGGTTTCTGTTATATTGAGTCAGAGTTTTAAGTAAGACAGATTTGCGTTGCCGGGGTGTGGTCACCACACACCACCTATTCAGGTGGCAGCCAAGTGTCAGGCGTGATGGATGGTTCACCTGTAACGCAGCGCGGAGGCCGCCCCAGCACGGCGCATATCCTCGTCTTGTTTTCACAGCACACTGGTGGAAAAATGTTTACCTGTCCCATCCATCATGCTCTCCTCCCCCCCCCCCCCTTCTTTCTCCTTCTCTATCTCTTCATCTTCCTCTTCCTCGAGTGCCTCCAGCCCCACTTCCCCCAGAGGCCCCCTCATATCAAGTACTGTAATCACATCAGGTCATTAGCGCGAGTGAATTACAGATTGGTCCTGAAAGGATCGCTCTCTCTCTCCTACTCAGTGTGGCACAGCTGAATGCCTTCACTCTGATTAATGAGGACACGCACAGTAATAATACAAATAAGGAATTAAAGCGTAGCTGGCTGGCTGTGTAAACATCGCGAGGCATGTCTGAGAGGATGGGTCCCGGGGCTCTGACAGCAGGATAAAGAGGCAGGAAGAGTAATGAGCTAAAGACACGATCCTGACATGTTCCCATTACGCTTCTCTGTGAGCACGCATGCACGCCCACCAACACGCACACACTTACATGCAGACATTTACAGCCCCATAAACATGTCAGAGATATACATTTATATTAGATATTTTTTTATAGAAGAAAATGACTGATTATGAAGTTTTTTGTCGCCCTTGAATCATGACTTCTGCCTTTTTTTTAACAATCTTTAACCTCTCGCTCGCATTCCTATTTCCTCCTTTCGTTCACCTTCCTCTCCCTCCCGTCTGTCATCTAGCAATTTCTCAAACGATAACAAGCGCAGGTGTCTTGTGTGCCTTCAGACATTTGTCAAACGACAACAATGACGGACGTGACAGAAACACGAGAAGACAAAAAGACTCGGTGAACGAGTTTCCTGAAAGCGAAACTGTGATTCAGCATTAATAACCTCTCGCAGCTCGGACACGTTGACATCCGTCCTCTTTGTCTGCGTCAGTTTGCTCTGTCTCTACCCAAATACTATCTACCACATTCTCCTAACACTCCTAAATCATGTCCATCTCCCCTCCAGGCGCTGTCTGTAGCTGGGCTTGGCGCGGGCTTGACTGAGGCTGTTGTTGTCAATCCATTCGAAGTGGTGAAAGTCAGTCTCCAGGCCAACAGAGATTCCTTCAAAGAGGTCAATAGAAATAAAATACTGTGACTCATAACCTGTTGGTAATGTGCACTTTTCTCTTTGTCAGCATTTGAAATTCACTCTCTCCTACACAGCAACCCTCCTCATTCGCTCAAGCAAGACGCATAATTAAGACAGACGGATTCGGACGTCATGGCCTAAATAAAGGATTAACATCAACACTGGGACGCCATGGAGTGTTCAACATGATCTACTTTGGCTTCTACTTCAATGTCAAGGATGCCATTCCTACCAGCCCGGTAATATGCCAATCAAAATCTGTGATCGCACTCCAACCTCCTTGCTGAAAAGGCAAACCCAAGCCAAGTGACCCATGCTTGACTACAACTCATTTTTGCTGCCTTCAGGGTATCTGATACGCACGTGTCCCAGCCACCTCGCCAGTGGAGAATTGCAAGTGTTTGACAGTATGATTAGTTAGCCTGCCTGCCATGGCAAGGAGGAAGCAAAAATCAGAGAGGAGCTTGTAAGATCAGCCCTGCTAATACCTCGTCTGTTTGCTCCTCATAACATCCTCAAAGTCTCAGATTACACATCCGGCAGGGCCTGATGGCCCAAACAAAAGTTAATTTTGTTTAATGGAAACGTTACCATACGCCGGTTCCACATGTACAAACTGGGAGCATTAGATTAACTCCAATGAACTAATTGGAAGCAGACAACGATACTATTTTCAAGAGGAGGTTACAGTGGGAGCCCAGGCTCTGCTATATTTTCGACATTTTTCCAGTGACGCATGGTATACAGAGAACCAAGTGGTCATCCTCTGAATGATAATTATGTGGCTGGACGACCCAAATAGCTCTCTTCTTAGATTGCGGCCGTCGCTTTTGGGAACGATCCTTCGGTATGATGGAATGATCTTGTTTGTGAGAGGCTAACGACGGCTATTGTTGAGGCAGAAAAGGATAAATATTGTGGCCTCCGACAGCTTACAGGCGGAGCGGAGAGTGGCGCTTCTCCAAAGCCCTGTTGTCAGAAACATGAGCGATGAGCTTGCAGCTCAAACATGTCCGTAGTCAAATTGAGCCGGCCGAGCTTGGGGCTTCTCTCATAACGCTGTTTTAATAGGGCAGAGGAGTCAGATAGCACACTGCCATCATTCGCAAGTGAATGTGTGAGGACATGTTTGCTTAAGGCTGTTAGGAAGTGGGTTGATGGGTGTACTTAGGACGCGGGTATGTTACCTCCTTCCCCACATCCCACTTGGAAAAAAAACAGAAGAAGAAGTGGGATTAGCTGTTGATTTACCTCGGCTCTCAGGGTGTCCAGCCGCTTGAGAAAGGCCTGGACCAGAGAGGCCGCTGTCATTTGTAAAAATATCCCGGCCAATTAGCTGTCAGAGCTCTCTGAGTCTGGGCTTCTTTGGTACAGTAATACCCCTGTGCCGAGTCACAGCCCAATTACCCAAATTGTCCCCATATGCCTCCCCAGTCTGCCTGCATGCACCCTGTTTATAAATCCTCCGTCTTGGCTCCCCGAAGAACATGTGCTTCTGTTCAGCCAATCAGAACGCTGCACCGCAGTCAGGAAGCACTAATCTGCCCCCCGCTACCATAAAATGATCAGGGCTTTCATGCCAGCTTTACAATCATATGCACAAGCCCCCTCATGCTCTCCTTCACATGTATATATACACACAATGGCTCAGCATTTATTTTGTTAACTTTCTCTGTGTTGCAGTAAGTTTTATTTACTACTTGTCCTTTGTGTTATTATATTTAACACCTGGTGCCCACTCCAGAAATGTTTCCCGGTGCTTGTGTAAGACCTCCGCCAAGGAGGTTGTGTTTCACCCGTGTCCATTTGTCACTTGGTTTGTTGGTTTGTCAGCAGGATTACACAGAAATTACTGAATGTATTTCCACAATACTTGGATGGAGGATGGGTCTCAACTCAGAACAGAATCTGTTCAATTTTGGTGCGGATCCGGATAAAGTCACTAGAGTAACTGCTAACAGCTGCTCACTGTAGCTCCTGTTAGCTAGGTAGCTCAGTTAGCCGTGCAGCTAGCAGTTTGGTTAGTTAGCGGTGTTTATACTGCTAGAACAGGAGTTTTGGCCCAGGACAGGCCAGGGTTAGCTGGTTAGCATGCCAACTTCATTAAGTATGCCTGCAGAACAATACATAATGGTCAAAATGTCCTAACTGTTATTATTGTTAATCGTCTTCGTCTCTGCCAGGACCCTACCCTGGAGTTCATGAGGAAGTTCGCTATCGGCCTGGTGTCTGGGACCATCTCGTCCTGCGTGAACATTCCCTTCGACGTAGCCAAGAGCCGCATCCAAGGCCCCCAGCCCGTGCCCGGAGAGATCAAGTACCGCACCTGCTTCCAGACCATGGCGCTGGTGTACCGGGAGGAAGGGTAAGGGATAAGTCGGGGAAACGCAACTTGAAAAACTGTCAATGGTGCATCCAAGAATTAATGAGGCACTCTGTCTGCTTTCTTAGCAGATGATAGTTGGTTAGCTGCCAAACTGGCTGCCAGAGAAGAAAAATTATACCAGCTGCAGCTACAAGTTAGCAGGGTTTGATTGTGCAGCGTGAGTTTCCTGCTCTAACTACAAGGGGAGTGCACGAAAAGCTTGATACAAAGCTGCGATCTGAAGAATGGAAACCAAATAGTGACGTTACATTCTGGGCTGTGTTCCCCTCGTGTGTGTGATCATACATTTCTGCAGTCTGTCAGTCGTACAGTAAATGTTAACATATTTTCAAGCCTCAGAGGATGACAGCTCTAAATAGAAGCTTCAAGGAAAGATGTATGTTATGTTAGCAATTGCCCTGGGCTTTCCACTTTCCCCCCATGCAGCTCCACTAGACAAGGGCCAGCGAGACGTTTGTAGTTAGTGGACACAGGAGCCTTGGGGGCTGCTGCAGGAACGGCACTGCATCGTCGCAGGGGTGCGTGGAGGGTGCCCCCTCCGCCACATCCAGTCCCCTGCTCTAACACAACACAGTCCCAGCTAATTAGTGGTCCCTATGGGAGACGTCGTTAAGCAGACCCTAACGAGCCGCGCGGCGCTCCACGGGTCAATCTAATCAGACAGAGGGCCAGGGAGGAAGTGGGTCGAGCCTTATTAACGCCATCAGTGGCGGGGGCAGGGAGCGGGACAGGGAGCACGAGGCGGAGGCAGGCAGCCACCGATCACCTTGAATGCATTAAGGGGCAGGTCCTCGCCTCCACCGGCCGTTAGACCCCAACTATGTACCTGACGGGGTGAGAGACAGACAGGCAGGCAGGCAGGGCAGCCGACAGACAGCCAGGCAAGAACTCGCTGCATATACACACACGCAAGTACACACGCATACTGAATTAGTCTGCTCTTGAGCTGAAATCTTGACTTGATTTACACACTTCAAATTTAAACTATGCATTTTTGAGTGTTTGCACATTATTAACATCCTCTTTTTTTCTACAGGTACTTGGCACTATACAAGGGGTTGGTGCCCAAGATAATGAGGCTCGGACCAGGTAACAATAAAAAGTTCTTTATACTGATATTAAAATAGTCCTTATAATCACAAATTGTCAGTTACAACAGATGAAAGTGATTCGTTATGTTTCTTTGGGATATATGTTCTACTTTATTTTGTTACAACACTGTTTATAGTCTGGCTTAGTTAAGGCACAACACCCACTTGGTTAGGGTTAGAAGGGATCATGTTTTGGCTTAAAATACCTGTTTTTGTCGCCACAAACACTGCTGGAGATCGTCCCGAGGTCTACTTAAAAATATCCAGTGGTGTCACGCTTACAAACGTTGAAACACAGTCTCAAACTGTGGTCACTGGCTTGGCAGCCCTCTCGCCTGTAACTCCACCAATCCCCTCCACCTCTCCATATAAAAGACAGCTCATGAACATGTCAATAATCTATGTATGACACGTACAAATGCGAATGCATTAGTGGTTTGCAGAAACATTAACTGCCAACATTTTATCCTGGCAACTGGGCTGATTAATTCATGCTGTTCTGTGCTGTGTGCTCAATAACAAAAATGTCAAATCTATGTTTACATTGTGTTTTCTAACATCTATGTAATGTTTGAATGGAAATCTCGTGAACTCGAGCCACTTTCCACCACAGTAGTTTTTCCTAATTTGTCCACACATGTAATATCTATCTAGAATACATAATATATTCCTGTGTGTTTCCCAGAAAGCCTCTGAATCAGCACTGTAGATCACATGACTCTTAGACATCAGTTTCTATTGGTTGTGTAGCTCACGCTGCTTCGTCACAAGCAGGAAACTACGGATTGATTGACTGTGGCTCTCTCTTCTGTTCAATGACAGGTGGAGCGGTGATGCTGCTGGTCTATGAATATGTGTCCGGATGGCTGCAGAAGAACTGGTAAAAAAGAAAGAAAGGAAAAAAGGAAACTCCAAGCGTGCCTTCCGGATTGTGCCTCGTTGCAATATCGTTGACTGCCTCCAGTAACGTCAGACCAAATGATTTGTTTGTTTGTTTTTACCGTGAATGCAAAATACTGCCCTGCAAAATACCAAACCAGCATTACAACATATGTTTGTATGCAGCTTTCTGCAGGAAAGACGACATTGTCATCAAAGTTAGTTTCTCAGGAATTAAAAACAGCTGCAATGTTTGAAAACTGACAAATACATTTCTAATACTAAACAGGTTTTTACCAGTGGATCAGTACGAAAGTACAAACCTATTTTTTTATTTCTTTTTTAAATCAGCTTCTTACTATGAGCATCACAGCCCTGCATGAACACAATACTTTCCACCAAATTCATAAACATTCTGATTATTTGACGCGAGAGATTATTACAAAAGATAATTGTCGGGTTGTTTGTTTAATACGCCCGCACATTCCTAATGAAGCAAATTAAGAGTTTTTGAGAGTTAAACTCTTGAAGAATAAAAAGGAGTACGAATGTTAGCTTATTTAGTCAATGTTAGTTAATGTTCAAAATAAATTCTTGGTATTTGAAGCCAAGTTTTCGTGGACTTCAATAATCAGTGTCAGTGAAGGAATGTTTCCATGAAAATCACCAAGCAAACTCAGCTCTAAACCAACTACAGAGCACTGAAGTGATCTCATCATTATATCGCTGCACAGTACGTGTAACATGAAGCAAGGAACACATGCAGAGCTCAGATGAGTCTCACTTCCTTACACTCAGTAGATCATCCACCTCTTGTGTCTTAATATAAACTACTTATAAAAGAGACAGTTCACCCCAAATCAAACACATTTATTTTTCTTCCTACCTGCTGTGCTATTTATCTATCTAGACTGTTTTGGCGTGAGTAGCTGGCACTCGGCTGCGTTACTCAGAGCGCCAAAAAAATGAATTTGAAGAACTCAACGACAGTGTCTCTTTCTAGAAATCATGACCCCGGTACTCGAGATGATTCACAGACCTTTTTGTGATCAGTTTTATGTAGGAACTATTTTCTTGTCATGTCACTACACAGAAGGAAGCGTGCATCTAGCCACAGATGAGAGACTGAGCTGTAATGTAAGCTAGCTTAGTCTCGTCCATAAAAGAAAATCGTTCCTATGTGAAACTGCACACAACAAGGGCTGTGGATTATCATGAGTAACCTGGTCTTGATTTCTGGGAAAAAAAACATTGCTTTTGAACAGAGTTCCTTTAGGTTCATGATATTCAAGACAAGTCAGACATCTCTGCAGCCGATATCTCTGAAACTTTCAACAACAACTCACACCAAAACGATCTAGATGCACAGAAAGCACTAAGGGTAAGAGAAAAAATACGTGTTTTTGATTTTGGGGTGCACTGCCCCTTTAAGGAAAAGCCTGTGATGTCAGCTACACACACCAACTACAACAGGGGAGTGTGTCACGTCTATGCGCACACATACGTACTGTTTGTACGTACTTTCTGAACAATAATGTGTACGTGATCACAAATACTAACTGTGATCTCAACCATAGTACTGAGCCGTACTGCATATCTTAGCTAATAGTGCCTATAATTCTTAATAATAATTATTGTGTTTAAGAATTTATTATATGTTTAAGGCCTTTTAAATCTTTTTTGCATGACTGACATTTTTATGTACCTCCTTTAAGTTAGACTAGATTGAAATCTTTATTTTTCAAGCATTTACTGGTAAGAAATTGTGATAATTAGACTTTTTTTTAAATCTCGATCTTAAGTATTAGCATTAGTGGAAAGTTACTGTCATGTATTCATAACAAATAAAAAGGAATAAAACTCCTCACTTGGTGTCTCACTGTGTGTGTGTGTGTGTGTGTGTGTGTGTGTGTGTGTGTGTGTGTGTGTGTGTGTGGGTGTGTGTGGGTGTGTGTGTGTGTGTGTTGAGTTAAGGGTGAAGCACTTGTGCATCCTGTAACTGTGAGTTTGTGTTGTTGCGTGTTCTCCGGGAGAGTTTTGGCATTGACATAAGTGTATCACCTTCCCTCAGTTTACCCCTTCTTCACCCTCCTCCCCCTCTCTCCCCCATCAGAGCACTGTGTTGTTTGAGAACCTGTCAAGAGAAGTTGTATTAGCCAACCGAGCGTCAGTGCTTTCTCTATCGGTGGCGGCGGGAGGGGGGGGGGCAGGGAGTCTGTGCCTGAGCGTAGCTTCAGTGCAAGCTAAAACAACAAGCTCAAGAAATGCAAATGTGGCTGCAGGAATGGGGGGGTGACCGCACACATTCTCTCTCTTTGCCAGTCTATCTCTTACACAAATATGCACAGTCTCACACACACCTGTTGCACAGCCTTAGGGGTCATGGCTGTTCTGTAAGATACTCATCATAACCTCATCTGGTAGTAGGTAAAACTGAGCCACGTTGGCATTTGACAGTCATCATTAATGTGGGAGTCTCTCTCTGCCAAACTGAAACGGCTCCTGGTTTTTCGCCGGGGGGCCTGTGGTGATAGACTAACAACTGCGGCTTGCAGACTGATGGAATTGTAAGCGCTTAACCTGTCCTTTTCTGTAATGGAGTGCTGAATGTTTGTTTCAGACGTGACGGCTTGTAACATGTGCGATGTGTATTGCTGGTAGCCAGGCAACACAGCCACCCTTCACCTGGATTCCCCGCACTGATCATAAATCTTCAGTGGCAAAGTCCCCTTCTCCTCGTTTTTTCCTTCGCAACCCCGTCCATGTATGTTCCTCATCCTCACCTGTAACATTTCAATTCCAGTGGCTCCACTTTGACAAGCCTGCAATTTGGGCATGGCTGTACCTGTCTCTCCCAACGCAGATGCAGTTAATGATTAAAATAGATTAAAATGTCCAAGATTTACACTACATGTTGAAAGAAACGCAAGTAATTCATGCCAGTGGTCATGTTTCCATCAGCGATTTGAAGTATTGCACTCAAAAACGCTGATGGAAAACGACATCTCGAGTCTTGCGAAAATGTTTTGCCTTTTCGAAAGAGTTGAATTGGAGACGGCTCTGTGGGCGAAACATGTAACGTACGTGACTGATTACCTGTTTCTGCTAGGTGAGAGGGAGAAGAAGAAATACTAGCTAGCATGAAAGAATAATTACGACTAACTCAAATGAACAAAAAAAATCCTTTGAGGTTTTTTGCCGATTGGCAAACAACTGGTTTTGTTTCTGGTTTTGCAACCTGGAAATGCGCGCAATTTGCATTTTTTTTTTTCTTCCTCTTTTGCAACTTGTTAAAAGAAACGTTAACTTAATTTTGCAAGGAAAAAAGCTTGTGCCCTGGTATGGTTTTCACCTTTTTTTTTTTAAAAAAAAGAGACGACATAGCCAACATTTAACTCGCATGACTGATCATCGACGAAGAAAAGCTACTAAATGCCATGAAAGAATAATAACGACTTGCCAAATTGAACATTGTGCGACGTTTCAAAAGTTTCCCCCAGTTTGTCTGACGAATAGACGGAGACACGTTCGGTGTGATCGAACACGAGTACCACATGCTTACACTTACATACCAAAGACGCTGAACCAGACGTGTTGTGATTTTTCCGAGCCCAGTTTTTTAAGAGGTTTCACTCACCTGTCTGCTCTAAATTGCTGTTTTAAGGCATTAAGAAAACACTCTGGCTGTTGTCAGCTTCTTTTAAGAACTGTTCATTGAGCAGTAACACGCATGAAGTGCTGTGTTCACCCGGTGTTGCGTACTCTGCTCTGTGTTACTCTGCAAATGGCTGTCTTGTTTCTGATTGCATGTGGAGAAGTAAAGATAACCATATGACACTGAAGTCAGACTCGACATCATTAATTATAAACACGTGTCTGCTCCTATTTTTAAGACTACGCCTTTTAGACCTTCGCCTCCATAAAGCTGACCAACATTAGACTACAAGAGCAGGGATCATTAGACTTTCGAGAAGCTATTCGTCCTGTCTAGAAAACACACTGTTCCTATTTTTTCTTTTTTTATACATAAAAACTGGTGTCAATTAAGACGACCGCATTTTAATTTTGTTGCATGAGTCAGAGGAGACTAACAAGACTGTGCTCCGTTCATGTAGCTTAGTTGAAAGGAAAAGTTGTTTGGCCTTGTTGTTTGTAGGCTGAGGTAAAAACACAGAGCATGTAACGACTTTTTCATGCCACTCAGAGAGTTCACCATCATTTACTGCAGGCCTACGTGATGGATGGTGCAGGGTAATGGGGTGGCCGTGAGGGCTGGCTGGTACAGAGAGTGTATCATCACGTCCCTGTGATGTGGTTCACGTACGGTCAAAGAAACACTACGATCCCTGAGCAACGGTCCGTGACCACTGGATGCGGGGAAGAGTGCTTTCCAAGTCAAATCAGCTCCTGCGTGGGGAGGACTGTTGACACTGTCACACGGAGGGACTGTTTATGCTGTAACACAGGAGCAGTGGAAACTAAACTCAAGCACCTTCTGAACCCTCAGCAGCAGGTAATTCTATGTAAAAGAGCAGGTGAGCAATTTTATCAAGTTATTAATCTTAAAAACTTCACGTCCACGCTGGAGCCCGGCTAGTTTAAATCTCTGGTTTCCGCTGCAGGGCTAGACAGGGCTTGCCAGACGCACTCATAATTTATTACACTACACTTTCCCCCCTCAAAACTTTCAGAAAGTATTTTTGCATCATTTTGCAAACATGTCATTTGTCAACCGGGCCGTGTGCTTTTTCTTTTGTAATGAACATGTTGAGTTGGCCCTGACAAGCCCTATTTGGCTGTTTTGTGGCTGCTGAAGGTTCGCGTTTGGGTCACATGTCTGATGACCTTGGAGACCGCAGGCCAATGAGCCTATTTGTGGCTCTTTTGAATGCACGTGGACTCCACCTCAACCCCCGGAGGCTGGGGAGTCCCCCCGCACACAGATTTTCACATTTTTATGCAACAGTAATGTTTTAATTTAGTGTGCCTTACACACGCTTTACTGAAAATTCCTTTATGACTTATAGCTGTTTAAAATTAACATGACATCAGACCAGGGCTGCTCAAAGTGGGTTCAGTTTGGCTCAGCAGATATTTATTTATTAGTCATAATTAAAAAATATTAAAATGTTTTTGCTGTTTTAATTTTTTTGTTTTTGTGAGGTAAAGTGACACTTATGGAACTAAGGGAACGTGGGATCCTGGTGTCATTTTGCATCTTAACAATATATTACAATAAAATAACAATAGGTGTTTGTTTTTGCCGTGTTGCCCACAATTAAAGGGGCACGGTGCAGTTTTGGAGGATACATTCAAACTCAGAATTTTAATATTTACAATATCAATGACGTAATAATGCAAACTCAGAAAAAAAAAAAATTTCCGTGACTGAATTTACATAAGCTGTTCTCAGAGGAAAATAAGGTCCCCTGGCAGGGTCCGCCTTTTGTTTATTCAGTCATGAAAACGAAGAGTATGTATATTAAGATCAATAAAGATTTTCTCTTTCTCTCCAAAACTACAGTGTGCACCTTTAAAGTGGAAAAAGGAAAAAGTTTGGGCGCCTCTGCAGTAGACATTCACTATTTCTTACAAAGGAAAGCAGGGCTCTGAAAAACTCTTTTAAACTCTCTTATGAGATAGTTAAGACGCCTTTTCTGTATGAACAGTGAGTTAAAAATACCATGTCTATTTTTTGGTAATAGTAGTTATTTTATATTTTTAGCGCTTTGTTTTTTAACATAAAATACATGCTTCAGATGCTAAATTTATTTGAAAATGGTGCAAATTTTAGTGCTGCTTTTACATATTAAATCTCTTTAGCCCACGTTTCCTTTTGTCGTTGAGCTAATGACCGGACATAAATTAAAGTAGATGGGGCCATACTAAGTGTAATGAGGTGACTTTCAATGGCCAAAACATTCAAAAACAATGACTTCGTGTGGTGACCAACACTCAAAGCATTTCTGATGAACTTTCCTAATGAGCCGTGACATTTGGTGATAGAAAATACAGGCCTTGGACGAGCACTTCTCTTTTTTTATGGAAAGCAGTTTCCTGCTCATGTAAAACAGACCAGGCTACAATACCTTGAATTTAGCATAGTCGCAATCACATTAAGATTGAGGACATTTAAATAAAGTGAATATAAAAGTTCTCCACACGACCGGCAAACTCCAATAACAGCCAAACAGTTTAATAAGATACATTCAATTTCATTGTGCAACATTTGTCAATTAATGCTCTCGACTCCATCATAAGACCAATGCCAATTTTGTCTAAACGTGCGTGGAGATTCCCATGCTGTCTCATAAGGCTAATTGCACTTCATTCAACGTACCTTAATCTAATAAATAAACTTCTCTCTGGAGCTCTCGCACTGGCTACATTTTAAGAGAAGTGTGGGGGGGAAACAATGCTCCATAAGACGGTTGCTTTTATCAAAACATTACAACACAAAAAAAAGCATACAAACATATAAAAACAATAGCAGTTAATAAGCACCCTGAAACACTAATGCAAAGTTTTTTTTCTCTCTCCCTCTTCTGTGATTGCTTATTCATGAAGTTGTACATTACCCCATTTTGCCCAAAGACATTTGCAGAAGTGTGCAGTAAAGAATCTGAGAGGAGGAATTGTGTTGATGGATGTGGAAGGAGTCATACATCAGTTCTTCAGTACACCTGTCCTGCAAGTTTGTAGTTAAAATTGACAGACTGTTTATTCCTCTCATGTCTTTGGTCTGAGTGTGTGTAGCAGAGGAGGACGAGGAGGACGAGGAAGGGGGGGGTCACACACAGAACGGCACAAATATGGGTCCTGGGGGCCGAGTCCTTCATAGAAAGGAGGAATGAAATGAGGCCACAGGCGACAGACTTCCTGTCCTCGCCGTCTCCCCCCCTCCTCCTCCTCTCCCCCAACAGTCTGCGGAGCTGACTTCACAGCGCCGAGGCGGTGACCGGGTGGATGGCGTCACGGCTCATGCTCTTGTAAGCCAGAGGGGTGGCGATGTCACAGCTGTGGGGAGATAGAGCATTGCCACTGGCCGGCTGCCATGTGGGTCCGGTCACATAGGCCGAGGTGGTGGCGCTGTACCCCATGTAGGGAGACACTTGGGTGGGAGGGTGGTAGGGAGGGATGCTGGGTGCTGTGACATAGCTGTTCACTGTGGGCAATCCATTCGGCGTCTGGGGACAAAGGAAATGAGAACGTTAGCAGGTGAAATTGATTTTTAAAGGTCACTGCTTAGTGTAGAAATTGTGGTGAGTGATTCTCCTCCAACATTGGAAAAAAAGGAAATTATTTGCCTCATTAAATCTAGTCACTTAAGAGGGGAATGTAAAGCAAGACCTCCATTTTTAGCTACAATATTTGGTGGCGTACCCTGCCACAGGTCAACACACACACACAAGCAGTTGAGTTATAACAAGAAAAAGCTGAGGCAAGCTGTAGAAGAAGAAAGAAAGTGGAAGGAGAAGTGATGTTGGTCGAATTATAAACAGCAGAAATTCAAACTTCACAGCCACCACATAAAAAAACCCCATTTTCCCAATTTTTGATGAAAGTATGAAGGATCAATTATGCGCCCTCATGCCCCTGGAACATATTAAACATGTATGAAAACCATACATGCATGATCGCCCATCTATGTCCATATAATTTCGAACCGAGAAAGCGGACGTTTTCTCCAGCGGCAGTGATACACCACGTCAGACGATGGGAGACGGAGGTGGTTGGGGGCGCCACAAAACAGATGTCATGAGAGATTGAGAGTGAAAGGGCAGGAAGAGGGGAAATATGATAGAGAATGAGGCGAGCGCAGGGTTCGAAGCATGAATGAATGGGCTTTGCTTTTCTGGCACAGCGACAGGACTTAACTTGAGGAATTCACCAAAGCATTTGAACAGGGAGGCTGAATTTCGGTTCCTGGGTGGTCTGCGACTACTGAGAATTATTTCTAAAATTGGGACCTTTTCGGTTTCTTTGACCTCTTTGCTCGACTGGCAGAGTCACCGGCTATTTTTTGAAAATAGATATAAAAAAACAAACTCTAAACTGACATTTGTGGTGATTATAAAACATAACCATGGAGTGAAAACTGGATTTGTGTGTGTACACACGCCATTGAGGGTGTCTGTGGGTCTATGCTGGGTGACTGTGGGTGTCTGTCGGTGACTGTGGGTGTGATAATGCTGGAATGATCGAAGCTTATTTCACAAATGGGCTCACAGGCTTGAGGCTGCGTTTTAAAATAATGTTTGCTTTTTTTGTTTTTTTTCCTTTAAACCAGTTTTTCTTGTTAAAAAGATTTTCCGAAAGATTATCACCTCTTCTGCAATGAAGAGCAGCATATGCAACACACAACTACAGCACATATACGAAATAAGAAGAAACAGCTCACAGTATGATGCACACACACAGAGTGTGTAACAAAAAGTCAACTAAATTTAAAAGGTCAAGAAAAGGCGTATTTATGGCACTGTTCCTGTATCAGATTGCATCCATTTGTTAAGGTGTACCTGTTATTTTGTCCACCCGTACTTCACCACCCATTATCTACATAGGTGGATATACTATAAAACCACACTATATCTAAAAGCATCTTAAAATTTAGATTTATTTAACATTTACATACTATGCAAAAACTGTATCCACCTACATACAAAACTCCCATTTAAAAAGTGTCTAATTTAAAGAAAAAAATTAGTTTTCTCTTCTTTTGTGGATCAGAATATTTTATTTCTAATAACATGCGTTGGTAATTGATGTTTTTTTTTTTATTCGGCCATCATTAAGCACAAGTAGTAAGCAGAATTGAATAATGAATAATAAAAGCATTGACGCCATTCATCCAAATAATTACAACTCAAACGGATTAACTTCGTCACGCTCTGATGCTTCTGTTTATATTTCAAATAAATCATTAAAGCCTCGGACTATTTAAAAACACCAATCTGCCACGAACAAATATATATATATAAAAATAAATATATACATATATATAAAGCAAGTTTTACTTTTTCTTTTTTTCGCCGCTGCGCGCACTGAGCTCATGACTTCAACCTTAAACCTATTTTAATGATGCTCTTCTTCTTCTTCTTCTTCTTCTTCTTCCTCTAGTTAAAAACCTGAGAGACCCATGGGTGCATCTGCCCTCTGAGCAGCGCCTATAGGCCACATGTGGGCCTACTAACCGCAGCCTCAAACCGGTCATATCTGACAAGAATTAAAAGAAAAAAACTTAAATAAAAATTAAAAAAAGACCTTTACCAGTGTTCTGTCAACCGTGAGGAAAATATACAAAACAAGGCCTTTGGCTCCAAGGAAATGTGGAAAAACATGACATGAAGAATATAAACTGCAGTTTGAAAACTTCTGAGTTTTTCGGCGTCCATTTCCAGACGATCCTCGCATGACATCTCCCAGTTTTACTGTCTCTCCCAAACACAAACAGACCTATTTAACATCACATCTCTGCAGGCTGAGAGCTGCCTGTATAAAAAGTCTGAGTGACAAAGGCTACGATTAATCCTGCATCGCTCTGGTGGAAAGAGTGCTCGCTTTACCATCCTTTGTTTTTCATGCAATAAACTCAGTAATTTATAGAGTTGTTATTTTCTGCCTTTAATGGTTCACTTTTTGTTTTTTGTGCAGCCGGTTGGCTAACCGCTCAGACAGCTAGTGTGTCCACTCTGTGCTGTAACTTCTGAGCGCTCCTAATCTCACAGCACCGGCCCTGCTCTCTGCGTAATGAGCGTGATGAAGTGGCAAAATAAATTATCCCGCATGAAATTGCTTTTTTTAAATTATTATTATTATTTTCCCCCTTTTTTTGTCTGTGACGAGAAACGCACGCCCTGTCAAAAATGAGCGAAAACAAGCACGCATGCGCGCAGAGTTGGCGTTATCATAGCCCAATAAGACCAAAAATAAAAGCCTACTTCACATAAACTCACTCCATTTAGATTTGCATAGAAAAGTAGGGAAATATAAAAAAATATATAAAGTGTTTAGAGACTACTATAATTACATTTTTACCATGTGTTTCCATCCTTTAAAATAAAAATAAAAACCTACTATTTTTAATTTAATGTGAATGCGTCTAACGTGCGAAATTCGGCGTCGATGCCCGAATGAACGTCGCCCCTGCCATATTTCGGAAATGGCTATTTCACGCCTATTTGCCGCATATAACAAATTAAAATGCCGAAATATCAGGCCTGCACGACTCGTGCCTCAGACAACGTATCAGCCCAACAGCAGCCTTTATTTTCTCTTTCTCTTTTAAAAATGCAGTTTTCCTCACGCAGTTCAATGTCTTGGCGAAAACCCTGCATGGATTCTCGCACTAAACCATCCCATTAAAAAAAAAACTCTAGGCCTATGCTAGAATAATTCACCAGGAAACCCGAAAACACACCACATATCACTTTTCTGACTCATATTTTATGGCTCCAGCCAGTTTCTGAGTGTTAAGCACGCTACAATTAATTCCAAGCTGGAAAACAAGAATCGAGAGAATATCTGGGCTATCCCAAAACTCTCTGACCTACTAATTATGAAATAATTCACACTTAGATGATTCATAAAAGCAGTGACCATGCAGCAGCAGGGCCTACAGGAACTGCAGCTTTAGGCCGAAATAAAAAAAATAATCAGATATTATAGCCAACATAAGGAGCGCATTAAAGCTGTGAGAGGGAAATGTCCAAGCCACATAATTATTATAATATTTAAAAAGGAAAAATACTCTGTTAGATTAACAGTCTGGTTGCCAGAAGTTTGGATAGGCTCCTTCTACTACTGCTGCATTTTAGCTTACAGAAAATAAGAGGTGTCCATTTTTGTTTTACCTGTGTGTATTTTGCTTCAGGATCTAAATGCGGTTTATCCAAGCCATTGACTAGTGGAGAGCTTGCTGGTGGGAAATTAGTCCTGTTTATAAGGCTCCATTCTTCTAGTTTGGCGCTGGGAAAGGATGGACTGTCACTAACTGGGGGGGCAAAAGAGAAAAAAGAGAAGAGAGGAAAATCAGAGAGGAGATTTTTGAAGACTATGAGGAGAAAAAAAAAAAAAAAAAAGACCCGCACAGGCCGGTGCTACTTCTCAATCAGCCATCAGCAGGCCAAGGTTAGCCAGGCTGCATGAGACAATAAACCCCGTGACATTTTGCACTGGAGCACGGTTATTTGTCATCTTACGCACAATTAGCTCATATATCAATGGAGTTCCGCGTGCGTAAAGTTTGCAGAACATCACCTTTGGTCGCCTTTCTCAAACACTCACATAATCAGATATTGTGTCAGTTATTTTTCATTCTAACCCTCTTCAAGTGAAGCTTCTTAAAATATTGAGTTTTGGATATTTTCTCTTGTTTCTGTAATTTTTCTCTAACCGTGAATCAATAAACGTCACCAGGCCTCAACTTATTTTCTGTTCAGGATTTCGACTAAAACCACTGAACACTGTAAAAGTAAAATAATCTTTGAAAGTAAAGTTTGGCTCCTCCTGAGATTCAAACTGGGGCCCAGCTGAAGATGTGCAGACGACTCTGAGGAGGGTCAGGGACATTTTAGCCCACCAAAACTCTCTTCCTGTCGGGGACGATTTAGCTTGACTTTCACCGCCTCCCTCCTTTTGTGGCTGACTGATATTATATTATACTCAGCCCTCACAGTTAACACTTGGGAAAAGTAAACCCAGTGAATTCATAACTCGACAAAGAGCCTTTTGCGTCAATTTTCGATGCATGCAACTGAATTCACCCACAACAATCGACTCTGTGCAGCCTTTGTGTGCCCGCATGCGCGTCAAATCAAACAGAAATAAAATCACAAATAGTTTATGATAACAATCCTGCACATTTTCTCTTAATATTTCACTAAAATCCACCATTTTCCATAAACTACAAATCCTTTTTTTTAAAACAATCTGACCGGTGAAATCATTTTTGTGCAAAATGAGCTCTCAGCTCACCAAATGTACTGTAAAACTAAGCCTTCAAAAACCTGCCTCAAACATCTGCTAATAATTTACAAATGCACAAATTGTTTAGAAAGGCATCCTTTCCCTTTTATCTCCTGTAATTTCTCGTGGATATACGCGCTACGTTTGTCTTGTTTAGATCCCCCGAGTTCGCCTGTGGAGAGGAGCCGGGGCGTGTTTTCTGCATGGTTAGCCATGAATCCTGACAGCAGGACTTGCTCGCAATGGACTGACAGCGCTTCCCCTTCTCCTGCCACTGGAAAACAGGCTCTCAGAAAATCCTTCTCACAACACCGAGCCGGCCATTAACACTGATTTACGCCGGATCCTGTTTCACTGTTTCCAAAACAGTTGTGTGCCTGAGTCCGCGCCAAACGTATCCGGGCCTACCTGCATGTGACACATATACGACAAACACAGCACCGTGCAGCAGATATGCATCCTAACGTGAGCTGCTGGCTCCTCGATGCGCGGCACAAAATGTCTGCAGCACACCTCATTTTGATGCACTTCACCTCACCGCCTCTCCCTCCTCTGTCCCTCTAATATTCCACATCCGCCTCTTAATTATTACTGCAAGCCGGACCATCTGTTTCTCAACTAACCTGCCTCCCTTTCAAATCAATATCAGCAGGCAGGTCAAATGCCATTTAAACTCTCTCTATGACCCCCCTCCTCCTCTCTCTCGCTCTCCGTCTCAGAGGCCTGTGAGTTTATAACATCCCGATAGTTACTTTCGGAGGCCTATAAAGAACAATTAGAGTAACTCAAAGAGGAAAATAAATCCACTTTCTCTGTCAAACACACACACATTCGCACTCTTGCGCGCAAAACCCCTTCAAAAGTTGTTTAAATGTAGTGCAATAAACAAATGCAAACCGCCCTCCATGCAGCCATGCTTACTTTGTTGCTCAGTAATAGACCGTATCCCCAGAATATCTGTTACAGAGTGCGAGGAGGGCCATATCCTGTGCATGGCCATGTGTCCGGGAAGGGTGGGCATGCCAGGGGGAGTGGGCACTTTGGATGTCGGATATGAGTATAAGTGGTTGTAGGGTAACGTTGGTTGTGGCGGTGGATGAGGCCCCTGCTTGCCCGACTCGTACTGGCTCTGCTGGGACAGATTCCCGATCTTGTTGCGCAGGATCCGACTGATGGAGCTGACGGAGGGCAGATTGAATTTATCGCAAACCCCGTCGGCGAGTAGCCTGTCCCGGATCTCCCAGGCAAAAATCCCCGGGTCTCTCTGCTTGTATGTCCGTATGTGTTTGACCACGGTGGGTGTGGTGACCCGCGGCTTGCTGCCTCCGATGGCCCCCGGGAGGATGGAGCCGGTCTCGTTGTAGCGGGCCAGGATCTTGCTGACGCAGCCGTGGGAGACGCGCAGCTGTCTGCTGATGTCACAGGGTCGAATCCCGAGCTGGGCCAGCTCCACTATCCGGAGCCGGATGGCGTTGGGGAGCGGCCTGCCGTTCACGAAAACACCGCCGAGCTGGTTCACCTCACCGAAGGCTGGCTCTGGTGTCAGAAACAAACACACAAGCAGGCCGAACAATGAGAAAGTGATTAGGTAACCAAACCAAGGCCTGCCAAGCTTTAACCTGGGTTAAATCGCACATGTGAAGCCTGATATTTCTCACCAAACACACCATTGTGCACAATCAAATCCGGCAAAGACGTTAAGAGTTAAACTGAGTTTTTAATCTGCTTATTCCAAGTTTTTATCATTTATGAAACCAAAACTAATCCACTGTAAAAACATCTTTACGCACTTGCGCATATTTTTATACTTCAAGTGTTTCCACCCATAAAGTGTCACTCTTAAACACCAGATTGTGACCTACAGTTAAGTATAATGTTTGAGTGAAAAGTACCAGCCAATAGCTGACTGATAGCTGTCGTTCACGCAGGCTTAACTTCACACGGATGTCCAGCGCTCACTGCCAAAACTCATGCGTAACTGGCACATGTAATAATTCAGTCTGCTGGCTTCTTCCCGCTGGATTTGCAGCTAAAACGACCCGCCAAAACATCACACACGGACCAAAATCTCGCTGTATTTTTCCCACCTTGCCGTTGGACCGCTCGCTTGCATCCCTGACAAGAAGAGAAAAAAAAAAACCCCGATACGACACTGAACTCACCCATCGTGTTAAAGCCGCAAACGAAGAATACGGTGTCCGGTTCGTGCCTCCTGCGTGGGTCCTGCTCCGCGTCCAGCGTGTCCACCGTCCGAAACCGCGTCCAAGAAAATCTTCTTGCGCGATAAGGAACAAGAGGAACAAAATTCTCGATCTGTTTCCTGACGGCGCTGGAGACAGGCTTACATTTCAATCTGTTGAAATCAGGAGGCTGGACTTCCAACGCTTCTCCCCCACTCATTGGCTCCACTCGCCAATAGACTTATGAGTTTGCTGAGAGCCGCGTTGCTATTGGTCCAAAAGTTTGACATGACAAGTCCGCAGAGATTCCCCCCACAGTCCTCCTCCTCGTCCTGCTCTCTCCCATCAGTAAGCAAAGCTGGGGATATACCACCATGAATGCGTTTGTTATTGAGACAGATAGGGTGAGTATAATGCCATATCGAGACTTTGGATCAGATCTTCACATGTTCAGCTGTGATGAGGGAAAAAATATAAAAAGATGGAAAGATGAGAAGACGCTCAAGTTGGAGACAAGGAACCATCACCTCGGAAAATGTTTAGTTTTATGAAAACGCACAAACTTCTACAATTAAAACCTTGCAATTTAAATAAAAATGTATCCTTCACTTCATACTTTAGTTATGTTTGTTTTTTTATGAAAGAGATTTAAACTTTCAAAGTGCAAAATTGAGAAAACATAAAAGGTGGAGAACCTGAGTTTGGGTGGCTTTTACGCTCCACTACACCACCCTTCATCTCAACCTTTTAAATGGCATCATTAAGGAAATGGGAGGAAATGAATGATTGGTTTTTGAGTAATGTGATTGGCCGGGTGATGTTTGTAAATTGTATCTGCAGCGCGCTTGAGGATTATCACACTTTTTTCCCTCATTTGTCGCCCATGGCTTTTTATTTATTTTATTTTGTTTTATTCTTACTCTCCTTTACGCATCAAGCACCGACTGCTACACTTTGTTAAAACACGCCAAAAACAAATCCCTCACCGGGGCGATGTTTGGATGAAAATGAGGCGATTAAACGTGTTTCACCTCTGGAAGGAATCTGTCTGGTCGTGCAGTTTGAAAATAGACGCGCGCCAGATTTATCTCTTGTGCCAATTCTAAATTGAATTTTATGTGATTTATTTTGAAGTGTGTGTGTGTGTGTGTGAGTGTGTGTAACGACGGTACACTTTAAGGTGCGTTTTAACTCACTAATATTCGCTTCTGCATTTTAGACTGAGCGTACATTTAATTTGCATTAAGGCTAAAGGCCAAACGTGCCTTTTTTTTAGCCAATTACGCACAGAAAGCGTTGGCGCATTCCGAGCTTAAAATGATAAAGAAATGACCTTTAAAGTCTCAACCTTTACATAATTGCATTTCAGACTCCAAGCTTGCAGATCTTATAAATGGATTATTTCTAACTTTACTACCTCTGCTCTCAGGAAGGAGAAAAAAAAAACACTCACAAGCAATAAGAAAGATTTGTTGCTTCCCGACACGAGAAACAAACACACGCCATAACTTTGCGCCTTCACTCTCTCCCTCCACTCTCACTTTGACACATGCTTTGGGTTTTCTCGTGTCATATTTTTAAAAGGCCACGGCGCATGACTGACCTTCATCTCTGCACAACCCCGAAAAGGATCAACGTGCATGTAAACATCAAACAGCGGCGCTCCTGTACAGAAGTGCAATTAGGAATATTGTTGAGAAAACTTCTGCTGACATTAAACACCGACGCGTCTGTGAGGGGCCAAAATGTACACAAAGTATTCCTCAGTATTTGTTTCAGCACGGAGGCTGGGTGGAGGGGGAACACTACAGTATACCTATATTATTTTGTTTTGTTTTTTATTTCCCACCTTTTCAGGATGGCACAGATCTCTGCAATTACGCACGCTGCAGCGCGTTTTGGCGTCAACACGAGTCAGTTAAAGGAGGCCTATTTTCACACTTTTCTGCATATTTGTGTTTCCATGTCGGCTTATTTCACCTTTAATTTACTCTTTTTGTCCTGCGCCCCCACCTGCCCGCCTGCCTGCCCACCCGGCTCAGCTCCCAGGCCACTAATGCGTCAAGGATAATGTTTACCGTGGGGAAACGTGCTCCACTTGTTTCCATTGAGGTTCCTCCGGTGGCTGAAATAACAAAAGGTCAGCGGTGAGGGATCAAAGGTCTCCATCGTCTGGATTTTTGGAGGCTGAACGGACACCTTCCTCCTTTTTTTTTCTTTTTTTCTTGTTGCTGTGATCTGATGGATGTCCACCTGAGGATGCTGCAGCCACGTCACCGGGTTTATCATATTAATGACATCATGCAACAACTGGTTTGGAGAAAACAAATAATTGCGGGGTGTTGAACGCAATGTTTAAAATTCCCATACATTATTATTATTATTATTATTATTATTATTATTATTATTATTATTATTATTATTATTATTATTATGCGTGTCCCCGGTTGTTAATAATGATTTCCAGACTCGACATCACGGCTGTCACGTGTGTGTGAAGCTCACCGGCCCAAACTCGTCCACCGTCGTTGAGTCGTTGAAGGCAACAACGCTTCACTTATCAGACAAATTGTGTAACAATGGACTGAAAAGCTTCGACCGTCGCTCACAGCAGGAGGACACGCCGACTTATTACACTCACTTATCCCCTCATCTCATACCGTTTTGCTTGGTTTGGCAGCAGGGCTGTCCTCCTGGGCCTTTGCGTCATAATACTAGTAAGATTTGCTGCAGACGTCTCAAGATAAACGCACCGAAAATGGCTTAAATAAAATGATGCTTCTGTCTTTAAAGTGTGTTTCTTTGTGGGGGTGAAGTCCCGCAGGATATAGTGTCTCGTTGTGTTTTGGATATACAGTAAGTGCAACAGCACTCAGTCTCAGTGTGCCTTTGTTATAAATAATATAATATTGTAACACCTCTTCTGCGGAGCTCCCCCTCCTTACATCACGATTTTAGAGGTGAAAATAAAAATGAATATTTTTAAAAAGTTAATAAAGTTGTTCTATATGCTACATGTGTTGACGTCTTGAGACTTTCTCCCTTCTCCATGCACCTTTGAAGCAGGTGAAGTTGTGCCAGAATCTCCTGCTGTACAAATATAATAATCTCTCAACAAAAAAATGTGTATTACGTTTAAAAATATATCTTAAAATAAGGAAAATATTCTGATTTTGTGTAATAAAAACACTTTGAAATGTGGGATGTGGAAGTTAGCTCATATATAATAATAAAAAATATTTAAATAATTTAAAAATAAGTTGTCATTTGTGTCTTTTGTGTCCAGATTTCTTCTTCTTTTCCTCGTTTGTGAAATCATCTCGTCCCAGTTGGAGCTGCTTTATGATTCACGCTGCTCTGGTCTGATCTCCTACCTGCTTATATATCACAGCTTGCTTTCACGTTGACGGGTGTTTGCTTTGGTCCTAATTGATTTCACGGGCCGAGCAGGTCACAGATTATTTTTGTGTCGCTCATTTCAGTCCCCGTTAAGATGCGTTTGGCCGCAAGTGATGAGGACTTTCAGGAGACAGCGTCAGACAGGATGAAGTGCAGAGAAAATAAAGCTAAAGGGAGTTTCCAGGCTTTTTCCGGTGAATGTGTAACCTGTGTCGCCTGTGATGACTTAATTCCCTGAAACATAAAGACGCACACCTTCACCCACTCTCAAAACGAAGTCTGATGTTCATCCCATCTTTCTGCAAAATCAAATTTCCGCAGGTATAAATCACACAGCAGCTCCAGTCCAGTGTGCCAGGTGACTTTTTGTTGACATGTACACAGTGTACTGCCATAAAGTGCGCTGATGGCAGCCACTCCCGCCTCAACTATCTCCTTCATGTGTGAGCAAAGTAACTCAACCGCTTTTTTTTTTGTTTTTAATTTCGGACAAGTGAAGACTTGACAGACTTTTGTTTTCCCAGCTGTTGTCGCCACGGTGATAGAGACGCAGCTCCACGTCTGGAGAGATACCTGTTCTGGCTTTTTTCACGTCACGTACACAAAGAAACAGGCGGATTGTTGTGTTGATTTCGATGAAGTCTGATCGAAGAGATGTCAGTCTGTGTGGACTGCTTTTATTATGAAGGGTTCTCCTCATTGGAGAGAAGCAGCGCGTCTGCGTAAAAATCAAACGTTAATTAATAATATTTCTATATTTCACCTGTTCAAAATTCATCTCAGTCAAAATGTGTCACACAGTCGAGTGATGTTCTTCATCTAACAGTGAGATTAAGGTAATCTATACACCATTAGTCACCGAATTAACAAAAAAAAATTTAAAAAAAGAAAACGACGTCTCATCCTTTACATCTCGTTGTGAAACAAAATAGTTTGACGCTTGAAAAATCAGATCGGAATCAAAAGTTTAAATTTTGAAAATGTTTTTAGATTAATTTATTTATTGTAGCTGTTTTTTATTCAAAACCTGTCAAAGACCTTAATTTATCTGCGAAGGGTGACGAGGATGATTCCTCCATCAGCCATAAACATCTTTGTGTTCCATCAAAATGTCAAAATTACAACCAGGACACAAATAAAATTCGTTCTATTAGTTTTATTATTTATTATTTATTTAAGCAGTCTGACCTCTTTAATGCCTAAAGGAAGATACGTTCATCTTCCAGAGCTGCAGGAAATTAACACAAACCCCAGGCTGTACGACAGACGGACACACAATCAAAGCACAAACGAAGTCACGAATAATCAATAATATGACGTCATCTTCAGAAGTTAAAATATCAGTGAAACACAATTAAAAAGAGAGTAAAAAATTAGACTCGAGTGATCATTCAGTCGTGGCTGCAGGCTCTCAGATATATTTTTAATCAGCTGTAACTTGATGGTAAATGACGTTTTCGATGCAGGAACAATTAGAACAAGTCAACTGGAAAGTCCAAAAATAAGAGCGGTGATTGCAGCTGTTTATTTGTTTATGCACTTGTGTCATTTTTGAAGGACTCAGCTCCCATGTTTTATATTCTATAATCACAAGGTTACAGGGTTACGTTTATTTATCCTCTAACAACGCCACGGCTGCAAAACGAAATTGAGTTTGGGATCACAGGAAAGGAAACAAACAGAAAAACTACTTTATATGAGTGTGGAGGATGAATTGAACAGTCTATTATTATTATTATTATTATTATTATTATTATTATTATCATAATTATTATTAATAATAATAATTTGTGTTATTATCTAGTTCCAAACATTACGCGGATGGATCTGACATCAGACATGACTTGAACTTCTTGTATCGAGAGAGAAGAAGTCACAGCGGATGAATTGACTGTAATCCGTCAACCGCTTCTTCTTCTTCTTCTTCTTCTTCTTCTTCCTGGTCCTGGCCAGATTTTCTGTTTCTGCTCAGACCTTTCCGTGGAGAAACCTGCAGAGCGGTGGTGGGAAAAAAGGAAAAAAGTTCCCAGTTCCCGGTTTTGTGTTCCCAGTAAGATCCTGTGGGAAATCCAAGTCACCACTAATAGGTTGTTATGGGGGGACGCGCAGTGATTTCTTGCTTCACAGAGGGGTTGGAGGCCTGTCATCTCATACTAACTGTCCCCAAACTGACTGACATCTGCAATAGGATACACACGCGTGGAGAGTTATGGTGTGTGTGTGCGTGAGTGTGCGCTTTCAGAAACGAGGCCCAAGCAGTTTGTCATCCAAACGCGCCACTAATCCGGACTATTAAGGCGGAGAGGGAGGTGGTGTCGCCTCCAGCTGCTTGATACAAATAAGATAAGACTGTGGAGCTCTTAACGTGTGGAGGCTGCCAGTTTTTAGGGACATGCCATCACTCGGGCGCCTTTAAAATAACCCGCACTGATGACTCCTAACCTTTGCGGCCCGAGCGGCGGCGACACCATTAAAGACTTTCTGCAGGTTAGCACTTCTCCCGGGCTGAGTGGCCGGTAACTTTAGTGCGGCCTTAATGAGGACGAACGCGGGTTAACGACGTATGTAGTCGTGTTTCAGGGGCCAGGCCTGGAGTTCAGCAGAGAGGGGACAGAAAGAAACAATATTTACGACACTTTTAAGCATACATCACTTTGACATCTGTTCGTCTGGCACCTGGCACCCATTAGTATTAAATATTTCATTCCGCCCTAATTTGGAGCGCTCTTTGTCCCGAACCAAGGACACCGGGAGAAAAATGGAGAGTCGTACCTTTAGTGCGCTTTTACGCGGCGTTTCCTTTGTGCCGAAAAGTGCAAATGGGGTGTTGATGCAGACCACACCGCCGCGTCGTGCGCTCCAAACCCGAGGAATCGTTGAGTCATACCTGGATTGGATTTATATTAAATTTCCTCATCCATTAAGATCTCAGAAACATTCCTGCAATTAGTCAAGTCTTGGGCTGCACACGAGCGTCAGATATTTTACACAGTGTTATTAGATTACTGAGAGCAGCGAGCGTTCAACATCCTCATAAACAAACAGAGTCAGATGCGTAATGTCAGTGAGAATTGTGACAAGGAACGAGTCCTCTGATATTTTTTGTTATTTAATGAGCCGACATGGAGCCTGCTGCCAGGAAAATAAACCAACGTATGAATGATAGAAATGAGAATAACTTCTCTTCTATTTTTTTTTATTTTTTTTCAGTTCAGTGATGTAATCTTTCTCCCTGATGAAGAGGAGATCAGTTCACAGGACTGAAGCAGCACTGAGGCCTCCGTGCAGCGTGGTGACACTCCCAGAATGCAAATGGTGTCAGACCGGTGCTATATCTAATGACGAGCTCCGTGTCGGTGGAATCTGAAGCAGCACTTCTTGGCAGGAGGTTCAGGTGCACTGAGGTGAGTTGATTTTAGAATGAAATGCTCGGTATGAAAGGAGACATCCAGTACTCTCTGCGCAACAGATGTTCCTATCAGACTTTGGGGTAAAACATCTGTCCAGGTGTTTCCTCTTCGCCAATTATCAGAAATGTTAAATGAACTCATTTTATTCTGTAGTTGTTGTCCTAGATGGTCAGACTGTCTGCAGAGGGTCACTGATGCTGCTGCTGTTTGCTGCCTGTTTATTCCAAAATACGGTGGCGCCATCTGGTGGACATTATTAGGAATCAAACGCCAGTACTCGAGGAGAAACTTGGTATTTTCCAGTGGCAGAACATTTACTTAAGTAGGCTCCAAATACAAGGAACTATACTTCATGTAGCTTAACATGGTAACACCTCATTGATGGAATAATTTTTTATTAACCATGTTTTAAGCAAGTGTTTATTGTAAAATTGCAAATATAACAATTGCTAAATAAACAGTTTACAAGCATTTCATTCTTTGTTTATATTGAAAAAACTATTAAGTTTAATTAACTATAAATTTACCATTTATTAGGATTATTATCATTATATCATTACATATAAGGGACAGATATAGTACTTTTAACTCCACTACATTGATCCGACAGCTTTAGTTCGCTACTTTTCTGATTATCATTTTTTAATATCTTGTCCATGTTCATTGAAAAACCATGCATCTCCAAATCTGGTGGTCGAGACTGTGTTTTAACATTTGTAAGCATGACGCCACTCAGTGTCGACCTTGGGACTTCCCACCAGCTGTGTTTTTGGTAAGCAATAGCAGTGTCACAACATAAAACATAAGATTTAAAAAAAGATTTAAAAAAGTGTACTTTGAGGGATATGTGGTAACTTTGATGACATTTCTGACTTCTCACTTTCTCACACACTTTTTCAGATTCATCACAAACCAAACAAACTAGTGATTAATCCAGAAAAATAATCAGCAGATTAATTCCTCATGAAAATAACCATGTGTTACATTCCTGAATTGTTCAAATGAGCTCCACTTCAACCATTTACAACAGCATGAGTATTTTTATATATATTTTCTGGTGTTCTGGTTGTATTTAACATTTTCAATGAAGGACTTACTAAAGAAGACTTTTTTTACAGTGTTGCATCAGTACTTCTGGCCTCTGGCTGCAAAAGCACTGCCCTGAAAGTGAACTAAACTCCACCCACAAGAGTTGAGAAGTGCTAACATGAGGCGTCTGACAGTTTTTCATCAGTGTGTCCTGCAGAGGGCAACCAAGTATCACACATGTGCAACAAGTCAAACAGAGCAGTGTCAGTTCAGAGTGTTGGTTGGTGCTCAGAAGTCGTGTTCAGGAAGTCAGACATGAAACGTTTTTCATTTCTTGTTACAGGATTGTCAAAACTGTCAGGAGACTGGTAGCTCCACTGGCAGTGACTGATGCCTACATCCTCTGTTTCCTCAAGGCATCTCAGTCTGGAGCAGGCTGGCTGCTCTGGCTGAAAAAACCTATTAATCTCCACACAGCCTCATGTTATAACGTCTGCACGCTTACTCCATGCCACAGAAGTTTAAGAAAGACAACGTTTCCATCTCGCTTGGCTCTTCGTCAGGTCAGAGATTACATACATTCACAAATATATTATATTATATTGTATTTATAAAGTAATTTTTTATTATTTACACATACATGCGTCAGCGGTACAGAGGATAGGGAGAGTTATTGTGACATTCCCATAGTTTTCATTCACACATCTTTTCATTCACATGCTTTCCCGACAGCCCTTCAAGAGGTTCAACACTGACCATCATCTGAGTCTCAGGAGCTGCAGATCTTCTAAAGAGTCTGTTCTGATGCATGTAAGTGAACTCAGATTTCTTCACTTCCATGTTGACTTTATAAATATAACACAAAGTGAGTTTGGTACAGGCACAGGTGTTTCCCACGTTTGGTCTTGTTGTTAATCTTGTTGTTGATCTTTTCATAGTGTATGTTTGGATATGTTTGCATGTATTTTGTTCAGAGAATTGCAGTAAATATTTATTTGACATAGGACAAAATAATACATAGAGATGTGATTTATTGCTTTGTTGCTTTTAAAATAGATCAGTCAGATGATGACATCAACTTATTGGGACTTAAGACACCCTGACTGGCTGTGACGATGGCAGTTCAACTCAAAAGTAAGTAGTATATAGTTATATTTTAAAGACTTTCTTGCATGTCTCACATTGACCTGAGGTAATGAACTGAACTATTAATATTTAATCACTTCCTGTAAGTCCAATCAGAGCAATGATTGATCACAGCTGACTATATCATTTGCAATGTAAAGAAACTTGGAAACTTTTACTACATTTTACTCCTAAAACATTTCAAACATTTCTTTATGTCGCCTTATTTCTAACTTTTAAACACACTTTGTTTCTGCCTGTCGATGTCCCACTTTCCCGTTTTGTAACTCCTTTCATGACAATCCCATCAGCACACATGTCTTAAAGCTCTGTACAAACAAACCTGACTTCCATTTTTACACACTTTCACTAAGCAGCACACACACAGCTGCCTCGTGATCAAGCAGCCTCACAAGACTCCAGTTTACTGCAGAGAGAGTGATGTGGCTGCCAAGTCATTATCCCCCCGCAGCCCCTCTCCAAAATGCTAATGGTATTTACAGGACTGGGAGAAGGGAGAGGACACCAGCGGCAGGTGCAGCTGCTGGAGCATCATGCTACGCTGAAGAGTAACAGAGGGGTCATTGTGGGTGTTTAGGTGATGGATAATCAGATAAACATCCTGGGCTTTATCTTTCTCTTCGGTCGACTCACAAAGCTCACAGTTTGAGACACCATGTCGTGGTTAGAGCCGGTGTGTGTTTGGTTAGAAGGTGTTAACTTAGACAAGCACTGATATCTGATTTGAATATGTAAACTATGTAAAGATTTATTCAAACAACACTTTTCAATACTCAAGTTTAGTCAAGTGCTCCACAATAAAAGCAATTACCAGTAAGCAGAGACAGAATACAAGAAGATAACTACACTTTTCTCCTCCAATTTTTACACATCACAGTCTGTTTAGAGGTGCTGATGAGCATATTTAAAAGCCTTTTGTCGCTCCAGAGACGACTGATTGAAATCTGATCAATCGCCTTATGTGACATCACAGGAGGCGACTGATTGTCAGTTGGGGTCACGTGGTCTAAAATGACAAAACTCTTGAGGCTGGCGGCTCGCATAACACACCAAAATCTCCAACCAGAGTGTTGGCGACTTAGTTGCATTGTGGGTAATGTGGGTATCAAGTCTTCTTCGGCCTCTTTACACCTGTATTTTGAGTGTAACTTATTTGCCAGAGGTAAAGATGAATTTCACTGACATTTTGACAGCTTTTTTTCCCATATTTCTATAGATATCATGTTATCGTGAACTTGTTTGGCCACAATAACCCTGTGGTGAAAATCTGATATCATGACAGCCCTACTTTGAAGACATGCTTTAAATATTACTAAGCGTTGCATCTAGTTTTTACACCCCCACAAAGTGCGATTACATTGTTCAAATCATTAAAATTCATCTTCTCATTCTCCCTCATTGAAAAAATGTTTTATCTGTTAATCTGCAAATATTAACCTATAGCCATATGATGTCCACTCATTACATCACACTTGTGTTATTTGCAAATTGTCAAAAATGATGCTCCATGTATGTGTCTCCTAAATGTCAGATTTAAGGTGAGCACAGAGAAACGTTTGGCCTTCAGCAGATGAATGTGAAAACATCCTTCTAGTGTCCAACGCTCCACAGTGAAGGCCAAAGAGTGGAGGGGGACCTAAATAAGTAAGAGTTCATATATAATTTAACACTGGAGTAAACAACTGTTTGTGGTTCAGTGTTAAATGTTCAGTGTGGTTGATCAGTCTACAGCACTTAGTCTCCTCAGTGGCTCAGGTCGGAGCTGTCACTTCAGCTGCTGAATCCGGAACCATGTGAGAAAAATCTCCATTTGGCTAAGCCGAGGAAGGGATTGGGAATGGAGAGCTGAACAACAGAGTAAATATTTGGCAGTGGAGAGCTCTTGGGAGCTGCAGAGGACCCTCTCTGGCTGAAGCCTGCGGGTGTTAAATAGATTAAGTGGCTGCTGGGTCATTGTGGACAGAGAAATTCCCGCTCTTTGGACATGACTTCTCTTTGCCTTTGCGTGTTTTTGCTCTCCAATCGAGTGCCCTCTGTAAACTATCCACTCCAGCGACCCCGCGGTACTGTAATCCGCTGGTGTTTGTCAACCGCTGGGAGGCTGTTGTGTGCGCAGGGAAGGGAAGTCCGCTCCCTCAGTTATTAGTGATGGAAAATCTCATCTTAAAAGTTGCTCGATAGTATTTGTTTTCTGAGGAAACTCGTGCGTAATGTGCGTAAAGGGCGAAAATTAGGTACATTTTGTGGCAACACTACAGGTCACCGACTTGATGAACTCTGAAAATGTAAACGGGATTTAATACGTCTTGAATCACACATGTAATATTGCTCCGGACTATAGACTTGGCGGCAGCAGACGCAGAGCAGTAGATAGTGTCCCAGATCCTTTTCAGCTCCATTCAAAACCATGACAACACGGAACAAGCTCGGATTTATCCTGCAAAGTTAAAGGACATTGTGCCGGGGCGTCAATCAGGCATTATTGCGGGACTGAACAAATGCAAAATCTTGACTGGAACAAATGCTTCCAACGGGTCTCGGACGCGGGGCTACATTTTCCCCTTTTGTTCCCCTCCTCTGGTTGGCATGTATTTGTGTTCCCTCTCGTCCGACCACCCAGGACGCCTGGGGAGGCATGTCCACCAGCACTCTCTTCCCCGGCCTCATGCGCCTCGCTGAAGTGGATGAGGGCCGATATCAATATCAAATACGAGGGGGGAAGAAGCCCCCCACACACGGCTGGATTCACGCTTTGCATTTAATGCGTTTTATATGTGCGGAGACACAGAAAGAGACGAGATATCAGCCTGTGGCCGGCAGCCTGCACAGGATCAGACTACTTTCACATGAGGTTATCAAACTTTTAGACTTTCGAAATATCATAATAAACAGACGCGCTCCGTTTAAGTTCTGTGATTCATGATGAATGATCAATAATTAATCTTGATTACCGATTAATAAAATCTTGTCAGCAGTCATCGGTCACTGCCCCAATTTGTCAGAAGCTGAGAAAGGCCCGTTTAGAGGTCTAAGTGAGGCATACGACCTATATATTTACAATCAATTAGCCTTTGCAGTACAATGAATAATAAACACGTTAGTCTAAGCCCATTATTAACATCAGTACACACCACAGAAACATTTCATAAGTGTTTGTAAAACAACACAAGTACAGAAGTATCATTAGAACTTCTTCTAAGAAGACATGTTTGGTATTTTTTACAACTATTTCAGTGTAATGTCACATTTAGTTATTTATTTACTTACTTATTCATTTACTGATGTATTTATTCATTTATGTACTTACTTATTTATTTACTTATTTATTTATGTCTTCATTTATTTATTTACCTTAATTACTTTACTACTTACTTACTTATTTATTTTACTTGCATATTAACTTACTTATTTACTTATTTATTTACTTACTTAACTATATATTTATTTACTTGACTTCCGTACATATGATTGTTTATTTACTTACTAACTTTTATTTAATTAATTTACTTACCTACTTACTTAATTACCTGCAGTTATTGGTTGATTTACTTACCATTTATATATTTATTCATTTATTTACTTACTTCCTTAGTTGGTAATGCTCCTTCACTTATTCGTGCCCACAAGAGGAGTTTAAAAATAAATTAATAAACACTTAAATCTGCCCATAACAACGTTATATCGTGTTTAAAACTATTTATTGGACGTTAAAGCAAAAATGGACCATTTTTTTCATCCGTCATGAGCCAGAATATCATCATACATCACCCAGAAAGCTTGAAAAGAAAGATTTCCCTGTTGAAAATTCCCTAAATATGTCAAAGGAATGAGAGAGAGAGGGGGGAAAAAAGCATGTTTGGGAAGTCCTCCACATCCATAAACGTCCAAACTTCTCACGCCTGTAATTAATACGCCTCTAATGGACGTATTAGTTAAACCAACTTGCGGGCATCACGCTAATTGCTCACTTTGTATGCAAATGTTGGACACGTTGTTTGGGCGAGAGGAGGTGGGAGACGAAGAAGGAGGAGGATGAGGAGGAGGAGGAGGAGGAGGAGGGGGAGAGTTTGATGATGGGACGGGCTCTGTTGTCAGTTGCCACCCAAGACGTGATTCAGCTCCAACAATTACCATTATCTGTTCCCCCAGTTTGACGATACGGGACGAATCTGTAATGATGACGAGTGTTTCCTTCGCTCATTGTTGAGGCGTTTTTCTTATTCCACACCTACCATCATTGGGTGACAGCACTCCAGCCATTCAGGTACTCAGCGGAGGAGGAAGAGGAGGAGGCTTTATAAGCGGAGCAGCCTTGTGTTTGCAGCTTATGGAGTGCTGTTTGTGTAAACACTGAGCCCAGTGCACACATTGGTGTTTGGACAGCGCGTAAAAGTGGAGAGGAATCCGCTGCGTCTTTTTCCTCCTCCTTTGGATAGATTCACTTTGAGGACTTGTGTGTTGTTGTTTTTTTCCCTCTCTCTCTCACGCAAAACAAACCCGGAGTACACGCACAGGACGCGATGGCTGCCGCCAACAAGTTCAGTTTTTCCGTCAGGAGCATCCTGGATTTGCCCGAGCAGGATGCGGAGGCTGCGCCGCGGTCCTCCCCGGTTTACTCCTCCTGCTCCTCCAGCTCGCCTTACACCTCCTGGATGGACTGTGACCGGAGTCCTTGCATATGTGAGTACATGATGATGATGATGAAGAATGCAATTTATTGAAATATCCATCAGCCCTACGCTAAATGTATTGCCATTTGTGTCTTTATTTTAATTTAACATCTTGTAGTTTTATTTTGAAATTATAAGATATAATAGATAGATGGATAAAATGCGTAATATCTCATTATTTTCACTTGATTTTGGACTAACCTGCGTTATTTATTTCCACAGCTTCTGATGAAGGAAGTGTCGAGGCCTCCCCCGACTCCACCAAGCCGGATGACTCGTCCCCGGACTCGGAGCCCGACAAGAGCAAAAAGAGCAAGAAGCGCCGGGTCCTGTTCTCCAAGGCGCAGACCCTGGAGCTGGAGAGGCGCTTCCGTCAGCAGCGCTACCTGTCCGGCCCTGAGAGGGAGCAGCTGGCCCGCCTCCTCAGCCTGACCCCCACCCAGGTGAAGATCTGGTTCCAGAACCACCGCTACAAGATGAAGAGAGGCCGGGCGGAGGGAGGGATGCAGGACGTGGAGATACCGCATCATCCTCCGATGCTGCGCCGGGTCGTTGTTCCGATCCTGGTCCGGGATGGGAAACCATTTCACACCTGCCTACTTGACACGGAGAAATCTGGCTGTTTACCTCCCTCTCCGGGGGTTCCCTTCCCCTTAGCCTACCCGTCTCTGCAGCACCCGTCCCCCGTCGCTCTTCCTCCACGGTACCACCAGCACTTTCCCACCGCCGCGGCCTCCAGATTCGCCTGGAGGGACTTTTGGAGCGACTCGGTCGCCTTTAATTCCTTCAAGTGAAGTGAAGGCCTCACTTCAATGCACGGACTCATTTAGAATAGCATCAAATGTTTTCTGAATGTTTTGCAAATTTTCGAGCAACTTAAACATTTAGATTTTCACTATAGAACGAAGGATATTTTGCACATTTTATTTTGATATTTCTGCGCGTGTTTGTGACTATTTTTGATAATATTTTCTCATGCATGGGCTTACTGGTGTAGCCTGTAGATTTTTAATTATCCAGTGAGATAATGCATTTGTATGTGAAGCTGTTTAAACATAATATTTGTATAAATAACTTTTGTTAAAGTCAAATAAGTAGGTGGAGATAGGAGAGGTAGCAGCAAAGCCACTATATTACCCTGAAGTTTGAAGGAAGAAATGTTTGTTTGTTTGTTTGTTTTGTCTTTAAGGAGACTTTCTTTAAAGGTTTTAACTGTTTAAACTGTTTCTTTTTGTGAACGAAATAATTAATAAAAAGTTTCTCATATTTTGATGATAAATCTGACTGTGCAACGTGCTTTATTTTTCAAGTTTGGGCCCAAAAAAATGAACCTTTTTTGAAAAATCTATGTGGGTTTTTCTTGTTTCTTTAAAAAAGTGCATTTAACATCTTCCAGACATAGAAAAAAAAAAATCCTAATATATAATCTAATTCATAAAATCTAAAATATGTAGCAGGTCATGACAGGAGCCTGGAGGCTTTTATAATGTTAAAAAAAAAACTAATTATGCACCCAGAAGCTGAGCAAACATCACTCCCTAAAAGGCCTGGCTTTGGTTAAGCATAAGAATACCCAGTAAACATTACAGCCTCTCACACTATAGCACCCTGTTGTCGTCTGGGCCCATGGGCTGCCTTTCACTTTTATACAATTAACTTTTGTTATTCTAAAGCAGGAGGGATAAATACGGCTATTACACTGAGGAAAATCTTGGTTTGTGTATTGAGGATATGATATTTGAAGGTGCAAGGCGGATGATCAGCTTTCTTATAGATAAGTACTTTGCTAGATAACTGAACAGGTGCAGTTGAGGAGGAAGACGCTTTTAAATCCAGAAATATGCAAGAATAAGAAGAGGTTTTATGAATGTTTTTTGTTTGGCACAGCAGATTTTACAGACTTTTTACATTTCTGCAGCTGTTAAAAGCTGCCAAACTACCAGCGAACGTGGATTTAGAGCACAGCTTGTGTCATTCGTGTCACCGATTTCCACTCCCATGAAAAATATGCCTCGGTGTTTAAAATCATGTCAGTATTTCATCAGTGACGAGGGGGGTCTTCTGCTTTCACGCCCACTATAATGTTGTTTGCTCGTCCTGTGACCCTGCAGCCCATCGTCCCTGTCACCTGGTCCTTTGTCCCCCGCGCTGGGGCCACCTTGTATCACATATGGAGGGGACTGGCCGAACCCCTCAGCTCGCTGCATCTCCCCTTAAACACTCTTTTTGTCTGTGTGTCTCCCCGTGAATGGACCATTGTCCCTCATCCAAAAGGGACCGAGACAAAATCTTTAGTGTTTCAATTCCCGTGATGTTTAATCAGTCCCTGCGACAAATTTATGAGGTTTAACTGCACAATGGTGTTTTAGAGCATCTCGGGGTTTAAGGGTGACAAAGACAGGCTTTTAGAGGTTGCCATTGGTTTTTTAAGTTGGTCAGAGGAATTGTCTGAAAAGGATGGGCTTGTATTAGCCTGCCCATCCTATAGTTTTACTCACTGCTCTGCCCCCGGGGGCCCCTTTCAGGAAAGTTATAAGGTCCACATAAACTAGGCCACAGGAGGAGTTTTGTTAAGTTGCTGCAAATAACATTTATTATGTATTAGCTGCTAATGGCCCCTCGGAGACAAAGAGACCGATTGTATTTTTCAAATTCTACGAAGATCGTTTATTGGCATCTTCTTGAAGTTAGATATGATCATTTCAAAACCTACAATTACAGAATTTGTTCGGTTGTCTTCAACCATTTGCAAACACTGACTGTGTGAGAATGTGCAGTATCAGCAACAAACTTAAGAAAATATAATGTTTTTTTACTTACTCAACATTTAAACATCACTGGCTGATTTATGATCATGTTTCAAGATGATGAAGACGTATAATTTGAGTTTATAAGGCCTTCATTTATTTGGCACTATGTGAAGAGCTACCGCAGCGTTTATGTTTGTTGGTTGAGTGATGAACAACATCTAATGACTAAATTAGCAGTTTATTGACTTGTGTGAGCCTGTATGTGTGAGCCCTGCACTATCTTGAAGTGAGACTTAAGTTTGATTTACTGCCTCTCCTGGAGCTCTGAGTGAGTGCCAGCCTAAATTCACTGCAGGTGAATGACAGCAGCTGAAGAGAGGAGATGGTACAGACAGAGAGTCAGTCGCCAGAATTTATGTTGGCAATGTACTTTTCTGCAAACCACAGATGATGCAGCTTTACTTTGCTTTTTCAGTTTTCAATGTTTATGTTGTAACAAAGCTGTGCTTATGCTCTTGTTAGGTTAAGGCACAAAAACCATTTGATTAGAGTTAGGACGAGATCGTGTTTTGGCTTGAAATGCCTGTTTCGGTCACCACAAACACCTCAAACATGGCTGGAATTTGCCCCGAGGTCTTTATACAGATCTACACTGTTGTGTTGTCATAACACAAACTAATGCCAGTAAAAGAAGATGGTGTTCCTTGTAACACATTTCAAAACGTTAAAAACTATGAGAGTTTTTGTTTATGTTTTCAAAGGTCAAAGGTCAGACCATAGTTTTACTTATATAGGGTTTTAACTTGAAAACACATTAATGGCTCTAATGGCACCAAAACATAGGCTATCTGTCTTCTACCCACATCACATTTTTAAAGTCACAGTTCCTCTTTGGATTTGTTTTTGTATGCTCATAAATTTAGTGTTTTACATATTGGCCGCAAAATGTATTTGTTTAGTAATAGTCGTAATGCTCCTTTACTCTATAATTTAGATATTAGTTGCTGTGTTTCTAGTACAACAGTGATCTTACAGAAAAATATGTGTAAAGGAATATCATGTAGACCTAAATGGACCAAAATGTAAGCAGGATCTAAGACATTAAAGAGTGCAGCAGTTATAATATAGATGAACCTCAAAGCTGCGATCCAACGCTGGAATCTCAGACTCTCATACATCTAAAATACTAAATACGTGTCTTTTCTCAGCAAGTAAAAGCATATTATCTAACTGGATCCAAGATAAAAACATCTGTTATGCAGTGGCATAGTGAAATCTTCAGAGTACTTCCCATGGAAAATAAAATGAGACCAGCCTTATTAATGGATGTAGCTAATGATAGCTCTCTCGCCCAATTATCTGACTCAGGCCCATCTACAATTCACTCAATGGAACAATGTGTAAATGTGCTTAAAATACAGTCTTCATTCTTAATCTATCAATATCAGGCCTGTAACAAAAAAAAACAAAAAAATAACAAAGAATAACAAAAAGTAACAAAAAGAATAACAAAAAGTAGAAAAAAGTAACAAAAAAATAACAAAAAATAACAAAACATAACAAAACATAACACAAAAGATAACAAAGAATAACAAAAAGTTACAAAAAATAACAAAAAGTAACAAAAAGTAGAAAAAAGTAACAAAAAAATAACAAAAAATAACAAAAGATAACAAAAAATAACAAAAAAATAACAAAAAGAAATAACAAAAGTTGTGTTGTTATCACCAGGTAAACAGGTATTAAGAAATGCATACAGTCAGATGTAAACAGGTGTTTGCTGTTTATGGCCCAACTGTCCACTAGATGGCGCACTAACACACAGTATCACCTCTCACCTCGGGCAGTGATTTTGACTGAATGTTGCGTTGAGTTGTTTTGGCTGCAGACAGCCGGTGATCCACTAGGGGTCGCACTTCACTGGGGAAACACCACGTTTTACTCCTCGAGCCCCCCTCTAGCATGTTGCTTTGCATCTGCTGATTGGGTGCAAAAAATGGCAACCCGCAGTGATGTGTGGCTGCGTGGAGTGACGTCACGTGTCAGTATGTGATCAAGGGTGTTGCAAAAGCTCACTTCTCTAGTGAATCCTGTCACTTTCCCTTTCTGATTATAAACCATGCATTAAGCATGCATCAGCTGCAACTTTACATGAACCAGTTGCTTAATAAATGGCTTATAAAGCACTTTACTGTTTGTTAACAGCGAAATAACTATTTACTAAAGTTTAATTAACTATGAATTTACTTTTTTTATTATTAATGATGGTGTTACCCAAATCTTTACATGTCCATGTGAGGTGACATAATCGGATAATGAGTGGAAAAGATGCTTTCTTATGAATCTATCTGACCCTGCTGTCCAAACAAAGAAAGAAAGAAAGAAAGAAAGAAAGAAAGAAAGACTTAAGGTCATCATCAGATGAAGTCTCATGTGTGAAGGTGAAGATCTTCTGCTTTCTTTCATCACCTCCTTCTCAGCGTCTGTCTTTTTTCCCCTTTTGTCTGCTTTCTCATTTCCTGGCAGAACAAGAGTCGACAGAGTTGCAGAAAATAGAAGGGAGAAAAAAAAAGTCAGAAAAAAGTTTAGAGGAAACAAAATCCTCAGGGGAGCCAATGATGTCAGAGCAAGAGGCTACAGTTATTATCCTCAATCTGCTCAAATTAGATTTAATTTGGTCTGAGACATTCAGGACAGCATGCAAGCAGTAACACATGATATCCATCATTTATAAATGTAAAAATGTAGAATGAATTCAACTTTATGGTTATTTTACTATTAGCATACAATTATACATGTTTGTAAACATCAGTTACAACTTTACAATAATAAATTGCTTAATAAATAGTTTATAAAGAATGTGATTGTTTGTTAACAGTGAAATAACTAATAACTCAAGTTTATTTAACTCTAACTTTACCATTTATTAACGATGGTTATTATAAAGTGTTACATTTTAATGCAAAACAGCCCAAATGTTTAAACAATTTGTTATTTCTCTGGAGATATGTGTGCGGATGTTCTCATCCTTGGTCATTTGCCCTTCATTAGCCTCCATGTATGCATGCTTTGAGGTGCATTTTATGATATTTTCGTACTCATCTCTCTTCACAGTGTCACTGTAACCACCTTATTATATATTTTGGGTACTCAATATTTGCAGTGAATTTTCTATCGTTAAAAGAAAACATGGTTAATACTCCATGTTGAATAATAACAGTAAGTAACTTCACTTTTTTAGTTTTCATTACATACACTTGCTCTGTGGGTTTATATCATGCACCAATCAGTTCATAAACAACAACCTGAAGCCTCGATAACAAAGTCTCGGTAGCCTCATACCCTCCACTTCAAAGTGTCCTCATTATTCTGAGGAATTAGTCGGAACATTTGGACTAATTGCCGCTAATTGGCCATAATAGCCGTGTGCCAGAACAGTAAAAAGGTACTGATTTAGATGATTAAGAATGTCTTGCGAAGTTCCGTAATTAAGGAAGGCATAAGCAAGATTTACCTTGGATGCAGAAACATGCTGTAATTCTAATTGCCTGCGATTATATGGCCTGTGAATTATGCTCACCGCAGCTCGGCTATCATCCAAACAATTTGTTTTAACTGTAATGTTTAGGCTGGCACTATATGATAATATTGCTTCATTAGAGGTAATTATACGGTAATAGGAGGATATAGATTGTTTACTGTGCCGGGCTCTTTAAATTGGACCTCCATGCATCTCTGCAAATAGTGCACAGACAGATTATCCTTCTGTAACATGCAGGCAGCCGTGAAATATGCAGCGAGAAGCTACAGTGGCTGGTGATCCCCGTGACAAACTGTCAGTGATCTGCATGTCACTGCAGTAATGGGACACCCTCACACCGCTGCCGAGCCAGTTTGCTGCTGAGGGCGCAGAATCATTAATTTGAGCAAAAAGAAACAATTCAACTGGTTAAAAATGTATCGTTTTATTTTGTAAACGAAGCAAGCAATACATGCTTCGAGTCCCAGTGGAATAAAACCTCTCACAACATTAGAAATTATTGTGTCTGCCACCAGAAGACGCTGTGTTTCTTTAATTCCTGTGTAAGGAAATATCGACTCAACCTGCAGGCTCAGACTTCTTCTTCTGGAAGGAGCTGGTGGCATCTGTTGCTGCTGATTCTGCTGCGAGACTGACGTTAGACCTCCCGGCAGGACCTTTACAGAACCGAAATGTATTGATAATATTTTACAGTAGGCGTAGATTGAGCTCCGGTTTGATCCTGACATCCACAGATTGTGTAAGTTAGAAGTTCTCGATTTTAATTCTTATATTGTAATGATGTAGGTTGATAGTTTGTACATAAAAAAAAAACAAGAATTTGGATAAATCCGTGGCCGAATGATAGCTTTTACTTTTGGCTGTTTTATGTGAAAAAGCTGACAAACATGCAACATAATTATACTAGTACTGTTCGGTAGAAAGAAAACTTATACAAATCCTAAAAAAAAGCACTGATGGTAATGGCCGATTACCAAAACAAATGTAATAGTAATAACAATCTCAATAATAATACAACCAAAAATACTCATACACGACACTATTAGAGTAATCTATTAATATTTTGTGTAAAAAAATGTTTTGATTCTCATTTTGGAGTAAAAGACGCAGAATCGTCACCTAAAAGCTGTGCGTAAAAGTCCACTTTTACGCACAGGCGACAGGGCAGAGAATACCATTTCTCTACTTCAAAGCCGGTTGGATGAAGCCAGAAAATCTTTTCTCGTGCTCCTGAGTCAAATTTTAGAAATGAGATATGATTGAGTTAAACTGCTCAGGCTCCTTGAGCATTAAGCCGAAATGCTACTGAGGGCTACCTGGCGTTGTGTTGCAGGAGAGTCCTTCACCGCCGTTAACTTCACATGAGAGCCTCTCCTCCTCCAGACTGTATTTTGTTGTGGGCTTTTTTTCGTCATGTTTGTATTTTTCACTGGGTCTCCTGCACGAGTGTGTGCATCTGAATTTAGCTTACAGGCTGCTTGGGTCCAATGATATCAAAAGAAAAAAAAAAAGAACGGGGGGAAGTTAATCATTTACGCAGCCACTTAACACGCGGATGTGTATTTATTTACTTATCAGTATCAGTCAATTTCCCTCCCCGCAAGTGCACTTTTGCATGTCTGAGTACGATAAGGCATAACACAAACAATCCTGCAATCACTGGAGGCCTCTCATGGCCATTAAAAGTCAGTAGTTCAACTGAGGAGTGGTTCTCCAACTCTCAAGTCCATATAGGCCTCCTTTCATCAAGAGGCCCTCGTAAACATCACTACAGTTAATAAAGTGTATTGTGTGGTCAGTGCAGTCTCAAGGTGCAGCCGTGTGTTTATCAGCGGCAGCAACAAGTCACAAACTCCAAACGCAGCAGCTCAGCAGCGAGTCAGGACAGCGCCTGCAGCCGCCGGGATGAACATTTATGATCATGTACAGCGCTTATGTTATTGTTAGTGGGAGGGGAGCACATGTCTTGTAAGTGAAATTACGCTCGGCGAAAGGAGGCTAGAGCTGTTTGGTATTGTTGCCGATGCCCCGCCTCTGATGGTAGCCTTAAACCTGGCACCCAGCTAAAACAAACCAAAGCCAGCACCGAGCTCCCACTCAATCCAATTAAGGCGGACTTGAGGCGCTCTCCTACGTGTTCATCTACCAGGATCGACGTTGAGACAACAGGAACCAGAGGGGCTTTGGCCAAAAAAAAAAAAAAAAAAAAAAAAGAGGAGAGAGAAGGAGAGATTGCCTTGCCTTCTAATTTCTCCCTCTCCAGCCCCAGAACAATGTCGATGAGCCCTAAGCATACGACTCCTTTTTCTGTTTCCGATATCTTGAGTCCCCTTGAGGAGAGCTATAAGAAAGTAAGTATGGAGAATAACAACTTGGGGGCACCTCTCAGTTCTTACCGGCAGCCGCAGGTCTCTCAGGCGGCGATGCAGCAGCACCACATGGGCCATAATGGGACTGTGTCTGCGGCTTACCACATGACTGCGGCAGGTGTTTCCCAGCTGTCACACACGGCCATGGGGGGCTACTGTAACGGCAACCTGGGCAACATGGGCGACCTGCCGTCGTACCAGGACGGCATGAGGGGCAGCACCACGGCCACCGGCTGGTACGGAGCCAACCCGGACCCGCGCTTCTCCACCAGTGAGTATCCAGCCGCACCTGTGCTTCGTCTCGAGCTTTTGGGTTATCGCAGGGGGCTGAAGTGCAGTTTTGTGCGCAATGTTTTGTGCATTTTAGCGGTTGCTGTATTGTTTCTGTCACCTGTGCGTGTTTGTGCGCCAAGGTGCACACTCTCCAAATCCCTATACGGTCTAGATTTCATCCGCTAGTTTTTAAAAATATTATCAAGTAGGGCAAAGATAAAGATGAAAAACATGCGTTTCATGTGCTGTGTGCAACATCTGGAAGAAAGTCTCACCATAAGACGCATTCATGCGGGAAATCCCCTCCAAGCTTTGCGCCATTATTTAAGATAATTTAATTTTGAACGCTTTATCACATGAATCTAATAATAATACTCCTCCAGTCATGAGCTCGTGCTGAAATTTGTGCTCAGGTGACAGCTTGATAATGTGCGAATATGGACTTTGATACGCGTTAGGGTTTGTTTTAATGGGAATCATTTTAAGACTCAAAATGCTGACCATGTTGAGTGGATATTTGCTGACAGCCGTGCAAATAATTATAACACAAAGTTTTATCCAAGCCGGCTTTCTAGGGGACTTTTTAAATTTTATTATTGCAAGTAGAAAACAGTAATTTCATTGTATTAATTTAATGTTTTTCCCTCCTCAGTTTCTCGCTTCATGGGCTCGTCGTCGGGCATGAACATGGGCAGCATGGGCAGCCTCAGCTCCCTGGCAGACGTGGGCAAAGGCATGGGCTCCCTGTCCAGCACCCCGAGGAGAAAGAGGCGAGTGTTGTTCTCCCAGGCGCAGGTCTACGAGCTGGAGCGACGCTTCAAGCAGCAGAAATACCTGTCGGCGCCCGAGAGGGAACACCTGGCAAGTATGATCCACCTGACCCCGACCCAGGTGAAAATCTGGTTCCAGAATCACCGGTACAAGATGAAGAGGCAGGCGAAAGACAAGGTGTCCCAGCAGCAGATGCAGCAGGACAACGGCTCGTGCCAGCAGCAGCAGCAGCAGTCCCCGCGGAGGGTGGCCGTGCCGGTGCTGGTGAAGGACGGGAAGCCGTGCCAAGGCAGCGGACACACGCCCACATCCTCCGCGCAGAACCACCACCAGCAAGGGGGCAATGTCATGATCATGTCCAACAACACGTCCGGCCTCGGGCAGCATCAGAGCCAGCAGGTGGGAAGCACGGGGCACTCTCCAGATTTGGCGCCGCACTCCTCCAGTCCACCGTCGCTGCAGAGCCAAGTGGCCGGCCTCTCCCACCTCAATTCCCCCGGCGCAGAGTACGGCTCGGCCCTGCAGTGTTCAGCCCTGTTATACGGCAGGACATGGTGACAAGAGGCGCCGGCTATGATTTAAACCAATTCTTCTATTTAAAGAAAAAAAAAGAGACATTTTTTTTCTTTTCTTTCAAGACAGTTTCACTGTAAATGTGCGCATTTGAACAAAACGCCGAGCGACACCGGCGCAGCAGCTCCTCTTTGAATTTTCACCTTTTGGAAGGAAGTGTGACTTACACGGAAGTGAAGGAGAGAAAGAGACACTTTTGACCAGAAACTGCGGATGTGAAAGTCTTTGGATTTATTTATGTAAATTATATTTGAGACAAAAGGAAGAATCAGCAGTCATTATAGGCCGCGTTAGTTGGGAAGAAGTGAACCTGAACTAAAAAAACTGCTGTATATGGGTGCTGTGAAATCCCCCCTCCCCCCTCATCCCCTCACAAACAAACACACACACACACGATGGCTCTGATTTATAATAGAATTTAATGTAAGCCGTAGATCTAGCTTGTATATTTCTGTAAAAGGTTTGAATTTTAGCTATCTGTTGTACAAAGTTTTTGACGCTTATTGCCGGTTTGTTGTCGTTTCATTGGTATTTGTACGTTTTATTTCTTTGTAACTTATATAGATATTTGACTTACAACAAAACAGTCCTATTAATAAATTATGGAAACAAGACAGTTGAGGTTTTGGTTGTGAAATATGTCAACACATGCGGTGGAAAATGGCGGAAATAGTCCTTTGGGGGAGAAATCAGTAGGGCAAAAATGAAACCAGTGCGTTTATTATTATTATTATTATTATTATTATTATTAATATTAATATTATTATGTCTACTTCTATTATAGGTGTTTTTCCTCTTATGTTTTATTGATTATTGGGTTTTATTGTGAGATAATGTGAAACATTTCCAAGAGCCACGTATCCGGTTTGGCAACCTGACAAGACTTAAATACTTTATCAACACTCAGGCTCTTATTCTGACACTAAAATTAAACACTGGGCCTTTTTTTTTTATTTCTGTTTTATATTCAGTGACAAATCACACACCGCTCAGGCTTATCGCCAAAAGGCTGCAGCTCACACAAGCATGAGTAAACCGAGCCTTTATGTGCAGGTTTTTTCTTTTCTGTCCTCCCTCTCCCTCTCTCTTTCTGTCTGCGTTTGAAGCGCTGGTGTGTGTTTTTCCTCTGCCCCTATATGCTGACTGTGTGTGAGTCAGAAAAGGTGAGGTCAGTCGGCTCCTAACATCAAACACAAAAGGGCTGCGCAAAGAAACAGCTTATCGATACCAAAAAAAAAGAGAAGAAAAAATCCCTGACCAAACAGCGCGGTGTTCTTCTCAAATAACTGCCGACGCGCGGCTATCAGCTGCGTTATCAATAATCAATCAGGGGAATTGAAAGGAAACGGCGAAGGGTTGTTTGTGTCCGGTGTCAATAACAAAACCAGCACACACACAAAAAAAAGTCTCCACAAACATTTTTCTTTTCTGAGGTTGTATTTTACCTCGATGTGTCTTTTTTTTTTTTTTTAACGGCCGCACACACAACCAGTAATTTATTTCTCTGTAGGTGCAGGCGGCCTGTAAATATAAGCTATAATAACCATTAGGGGGCTATTCTCCCGCCACCTAATAGCGCTATAAGTATTCACTGTAAACAACGTGGTTGCTGAGCGACGGAGGTAAAGACAGGTGATTGTCGTTCGTGGCTGAAACAAGTTGCTTTTCTATTCAGTTGTTGTCCTGCAGCGATTATTTCAAATAGTTTCGGTCAGGGAGGAAGATCAGAACAATCCAGCTTGATTGAAATGCTATAGCTTCATTTTAAAGGGCACATTTTTTTTGTAGACTGGAGCAGCCACTGTTTTGAGATAAATGATCATTTCTGCGCATGGGCCAATTGAGCTGTTTGTAGGCGGCGCGGCCTCTCTGACCCTGCGTCCTCTTCACGTCAAATCTCACCACAAACGACTTGTTTTGGTGCTTTTAATTCAGACGTAAAATGAAAACGCAAACACAACTTAATAGGTTGACACATCATCGGACTATTCAGCTATGTGGTATATTTTCGCCTTGGAATAAAAACAACTATGAAGTGTGTGCCGTCGATGATCCCTCACATGCAGCTGCAGTCGTCCTGCAGGCCCTGTTTGTCCTGTTTCCACATCTAAAGCGCGTCTTTTACATGGGATGGCTTATTTTTCATGCATGTATTTGCTGGTATTTACATTATCCAGGCTGCATTTTATAACTGCCATAACTATAAGATATTATGTTGTAAAATCATATTTGACCTGATGCGTAATTTGGTTATATCCATGTTTTTATTTTTTAAATACAATCCTTAAATATGTTAAAATCCCTCAGAGGTTTGGTGTAATGGCTTTCAGCACCTTTAGCCTCATCCAGTAAGAGCAGGTTACTCTTGGCATGTTCACTGATTTTTTTTCTGGAGTGAGTAATTTCATACAAAACTCACTTGAAACTTAAAGATGTTGCTCACAAAAAAAATGCTCAGAAAATGAAGCTGGATTGTAATATCCGGCTCTTCTCCAATCTGCGTCTGTTACTTTAAGCCAGCAGCAGCAGCAGCAGCAGCAGCTCCAGTCCTTAGGCTGCCAGCCAGCCTCCAAAAAAGCCCTTTTGGGAGACTTTTAAGTGAAATCTCACCAGCATCAGAAACTATCTTCTATTAGGTATTTTGCAGAGCTGGTTTTGTTCGGGAGAAAAGTGAGAACTTTGGGATTACATTAACATGTCTTTGGCGCGGTGTGTGGTCTTTGTGTGCAGCTTGTAGCTGTTGAGAATGACTTGTTGGAAGCGTGTGTGCTCTCATCGCTCTCTTTTGTAGAAACTCACAGTGCAACTCCCCAAGTCCTCCATGGCTTTATGGTGGGCTGGTCTCCATGAACCCCAAGCAATTAGTCCCTAATCTCAAGGTAATCATATTTGAGTTAGTGGCTGGATGTTGAATTTTATTCGCCTGTTTAGCTTCAGTATCACATTGGGGTAATGTGTAGCATCCATAAAACCTATTTCATGTATCAGTGGCGTGTGGTTTAGGCTGAATTTAAAGTTTTATAAGATATCAAAAAGGTGTGCGTCTAAAATTAAGGCTTCAATAATTTTTATTAACAAGCTTGAGTTAATTTAAATCTTCACAGTGGCTTCGACAAGTGAAAGTAAAGCAAATTATTTCGTTTTAAAGAATTAAATCAGATTTTTAATTGACACGTTTTGCAAACTACACTTAAATTAACGAAAGTGACGCACCGAGGGTTTGTTTCCGGTGCAATTTCACTGTTTTACGAGAAATATTATAATAAATGTGGTGTCAGTATCTATAGTGCGTCGAGAAAATGACTATTTCTCACCTTACTGCAGGTTTTAAATTATTAAATCACTTGAAGGAGGACATTTCTGCGGTGGTCTTTGTGTGCAGGCTCTGGCAACATCAATAACTGCTTTCTCAAAAAGGAGGCTCTCAGATTTGAAACTTAGATTTGCAAGACTGGATCAAACTTTAATTAAATAAATTAAATCTTAACAAGAGTTCAAAATATAAATAATCCAAAATTAGGAATAATAGAAAACATATACAAAAATATAATTGTCTAAGGCTGATTTCACGTGAACGTCAAAGTGTGACTTCTGACATATATACTGCTGATTAGCGGGAACCATATATGCATTAACACAGTGCTGTTATTGGCTTGCAGCCCAACAACAAATCGTATTAAAACATTACATTTTTAAGCAGTGAATTTCAAAGTGTTTTCTAATTTATTTTTTTTAAATAACGTTTTCTAATTTGTCTGTATGTTGTTTACTTTTTATTTCAGCAAGAGACGAACTTGGTGCTGTCCACGGTTCTGAAATATATGTAAATACAGCACAAACACGTGCAAAATGAGGCTGAGTAAAATGTGTATATATAATGTGTTTGGTAAAATCAAGTCAATTCTAACATATATTTGATAATTACCAGAACATAGACAGAACTACTTTTCCAAATAGTCTCATAATAACCTTGTTTAGAGATTTAAAAAAATAAAAGCACGGCCACTCTCGTGCCTCTTTCCAAGGTTGCGCTTTCTTGAGTTCCTAAACATTTCACGGCAGCAGGACTAAGCATTCACGGGCATTACAAATAGGACAATTACACAGCAACTGCAATCACCCCCCTTTGGTAAATGTTATTGTCAGCTAGGAGCAAAAATCTTTAATTGTCCTACGTTTATCTGGTTCTTGAAGCCATTGTTCAAAGAGCGCAAACGAGGGTCATTTGTGAACTGAAATACTTTGCATGCAAAGCGGAGCACAAGATGCTGTAATACTTGACCTTTCAGCATAATTGTTGCAGGCATGAAATGCAGCATTCAGAGCTCGCTGAGTGGAGTCTTTTTCTCTCTCCCTCCCTCTGATGAACAAAGCGCATTTTATACATCTTCGGGGTTCATTTGGCTTTGTTTCTTTTGAAGAAAATTTGGGATTGGCTGCAATTTATCTTCATTTTAATAACACTGCTGGGGCGGAAAAACGGCACAAATCACAAGATTTCTCAATTCAACACCTCACAATGGACTTCATGCTTAGCCCCCCTCCTAAAAAAGAAAGAAAAAAAAAGAAGAAAGAAAACTTGTAAATGGATGTGTTCATCAGTTTGACATGACAGGCGTTTAACTTAATGATACCGGACAGCAGGACTTCGGGGTCCTGCTCAAGGACACTTCAGGAAGACAGTGATTGATGAAGGGATTAACCGCATCTTTCAGACTGGATGTATAAATGTTTCTTCGGTCAAAATCCACAATTGATGTGGGCGAAAAAAGAAAAGAAAATCCACAAAAACTTAATTTTATACAGCACCTTCAGACCAGCAACAACCTGTAAAATGTTACAGCCATTGCAAGACTTATCTAGACCTGCATATTTATTTGTGACCTGTGCTTTAGAATCACAATAAACAAACATGTAAAATATACTTAATTCTAAGAGACATAGAAGGAAACACTAATGTTACCTGATGAAGGTCCAAGGGCAGACATCTTAAAAAGTGAGTAAAAGTGAAAAAGCAAACCTGCGATGATTTTGTCTTCAAAACAGAAAGATACTTATTTTACCACATGTTTGTTGTATTTTATTGATCCCCTTTTACATGTAGCACAGATTATGAGAAAACTGATTGAAATTTGTAACAGGACTGAAAAAAATATTTAACTGGGAAATACTAGTGGTTAAGGACATATCAGGTGTAAGTTCTCCTTTGCTGGTGGTCAATCTTTTAAGAACTCAAATTTAAAATATATATAGCTCTAATGTTAATATTTCTTGTTGATTAAATTATAAAAACTCACCATCTTATAGACCCGTGACATCAGTACAAGCTAACAGGCCTGGCATATTTTTTTATTTAGCTGTTCAAAACTCTTGTCCCTCATGAATCTGAAAGCCTGAAATGGGAAAATCCCTGTAAATAAACCCTTGAAAAAGTCTTTATTCTGATTTTCATGTACATTTCAAAGTACTAGAACTTTTCTAACCTTTTCTGGTCACTTATTAAAAATGACCTTGCTGTTCAATCTGCTTATGCTGTCTTTGAGGTTTTAAGGACAGTATCGTCTGCAAAGAATAGAAGTCACATTGAAACATGAGTTAAAGTGTCTTAAGCTTCAGTTTTGTGAGGTATTCTGAGCAAAACTGAGTAAATGGACAAGGTTTAGTTATGAAAGGACCTTAAATCAGGTCCTCAAATCAAATGTGATTGGATTGCTAAGAAGGGGACTTGGCTTAATAAATCACTGCAACAGCTGTGTGATAGTATGGAGCAACACAAAGATATGGATCTGCAACGACACTTTCTTTAGAAATATAAGCAAAGTTTTTATCTACCTTAAATTCAATTGCACACTTTGTAAAATAATGTTACTTACATTATATAAAGCTATTAAATAAATCCAGGAGTAAAGATGTAACAATAATTACATAGCCTAGGGGGTGTATCTAAAATAAGAAAATAGCTATTCCAAGAACTGGACCCTGTGGCACCCCAGGAATGACAAAGACTGTCTTATGAAAAGAGATTTAGAGATTTAGTCAATTATCTGAGCCAGAAACTGTAGATGCATACAAAACAAGTTGATGCTAAAAAATTTTTTGATGTGCAAACTGGTCTTTTTGTGTTTTGATGGAAAATCACAAGTGGTGGTCATAATGTCATCATTTGAGAACAGTTCTGTCTGCACTGTCTTTATCCCAGTCTGGTTCTGACAAAAATGTGCAACCATGGTTAGTTTGTAGCCAATTTCTATTTAATTGTCCTGGAATCATTTAGTCAAAAAAGAAAATAAACATCTCCAACAAAAATACCCAGAACTATTACTCATCCTACCAACACAGACTTTACCACGTTCCTCACCCTCACTCTTGACAGCCTTTTGTCATAAATCTTGTTGCAGATGGGAGTTAGGAGTATTCGAAATAAAACCATAAATGCACTTTTTGTTCATTCTGAGATTTTAAATGGATATATCAGCAGGCTAGCATGACCTCCACTGAAGCTGGAAAATTAACCATGACAGTTAAGTTTATTGAATTCATTGAATTCGTTTTTTATAATTATTAGGAAATGTGTCTCTCTTCAGTTGTCTGCTTCATTATCCTAAGTGCGTAAATGTTAAGTACCTGAATACACCCTCGCAACTTTTGTTTTGGCCGATAGTGAGGAGGCTGATGAATGCCTACTAGAGGTATGCGTAAAAACATGAGCACATACTCACAGATCAGATGTAACGCGATAGCTTAGTTTATTTGGGTCAACTACAACATAATTAAAACCATTATGACTAAAACAGAAACAGAAACCTGATAAACTGACAAATTCTGGGGGCTGTACCTCAAATGAAGACATCATATTTGCCGTAGATGTGCAGCATTAAACTAATATCTACTCCACGAGTTCAGACAGTGTTGGCAATGATACTCAAACCATTTCAGTCAGTTGTTCATTGGCTCTCTTCCTCTAAACTGAAGTACTTTCCTGGCTGTGTCCAAGCTAATACAAGTGCTCGCATTACGTCATCTGTCCTTAGAATCCCTCATCTGCATTTTAGAGGGGTACATTTTAGGATATGGATTTGCTGAAAAGTTTAAAATCAGGCTTTAAGATTAAATTCGTCTGATGAGGTTGATTTAGATTATAAGCTTTGATTGAACTTGTGTAAAAGCCTGCATTTTTATTTGCTCTATGAGAAGCATCGGGCACCAGGAGCTTGCAAATCATGGATTTAACTACAAGACAAAATACTGTATGTTAATACACCCTGTTTACCAGACTCTATTCTCATGAGTCCAAATTGCATGAATTAAATAAGAACTCAGTGTGATCACGCATGCAAAAAACCCTCTGGTGATAACATAATGATTGCACCAATATTTCAAAACTAATTTGTGCACACAATGACCCCTTCTCTCTTAAGTAAAATTCGACTTGCCATGTACGAACCATTGGGTACTTTCAGATTTTCCTTCCAAGCATAGTCAAAAACATAATTTGCCCAAACCATCTAGTATCTTAACAATCCGTTTTTCTTCATCACACAAAAACAGCCTTTTTCTTTCGCAAACCTGCTCTCATGCATCTCTAACATCTTATAAACACTGCAGGGCTGCTATCTCATGTCACCCATACTGCCCCGAATGGACGCAAACTTTTGTATCCTCTCCAAAGAACAACCTTATTCATCTGTTCTGGATTTTTTTAAAAGCATATTCTCAATCCTGAATGCCAGCATTGTAAGCCAAACATGAACACAGATTAGAGTTTTGTATGTTAAATAGTTTTACTGATGCTTCCTTCTGATGTTCCAATGAGCTGTGGTCCTCTTCGTGTTTATACTAATAAACCAAATATTTGTTTTTTCTCTACATATTCAAACTTTCTGGTTCAAACCTGGAACTAAATCTCACTTAATACCACAGCAGGATTTCTAGATTTCACTCCTAAAATCCTGCAAACTTTACATTTCAGTGAAAGAGGTACTCAGATCTTGTACTTAAGTAAAAGTAGGAATACTTTGATACAAATCAAAGTTATACATTTCATTTTTTTATTGGACTAAAAGTATAAAAGTATTAGCATCAAAATGCACTTTAAGCACTAAGAGTAAGGGGAGTCACTATGCAGAATGGCATACTTAAAAAATACTGTATATTGTATTACTTTATATAGTTTATTTCTGCTGGGTATCAAGAAAGTTTTAACTCAGACTATAATATCACATCATACATCATTTGTTTATTATATTTTGTAAAACTTAAAACTTAAAACTAAACTTAATCTGCAAAGTAACTGGCAGCTAAAGTTGTCAAATAAACATAGGAGTAAAAAGTACTATATTGCAGTAGCAGAAAATGGAAGTACCTCAAAATTGTACTCGGGTACAGTATTTAAATTAGACCGGGATTAAAGTTGGATATTTGTTGAGCTGAATGGAGGGGTCCTCACAAGGATAGAAATTCAAGAAAACCTGTGTGTGTGTTTGTGCGCGCGCGCGTCTCCGTGCGCGTGCTCCCGTTAAACATGCCAATTAAAGGCGAGCAGACTAAAGCGGAGTTGTCATGTCTGTGTACAGTACCAGCAGGAGTCCTTTAGAAACCAACGAGCCATCACTAACCCCGTTAACACCAGACCCTCCAGACCGACCCGGGTCCCGCTGCTCGCTCTAAAGGCCTGCGGCAATAACTTCTCCATTTAATGAAGGTTTGAATAGTCCAAGGCTATCCCTTTCAAATGCCAGGACCTAAAGTGAATTTAAATTGACCTGTACGCCATAAACACGAGGGCTCTTAGATTATATAAGAACTTTTTTCTTTTTTTTTTAGAGGGATGGACCTAGAAAAGTTTCACATACAAAGTATTTTAAACAGGAAAGTAACTAAAGTAGGAGGTACTTGTGCTCAACCTGGGTAGTTAGATATTTTTTTTCTATTTTATTCCTCTACTCCACTACATTTCAAAAAGAGTACTGCAAGTTTAACTCCATTACAATTATTTTACAGGTGTAATTAACTGTGACTTTACTAATTACCAATATAATATAATAGTGATCCAGTCATTATACATTTGGATAACTGGTAACATTAAAAATAGTCATTATTGACACATAGTAAATAGTTACTTAAACGTTAGTTAATAGTTATTTAACTGTTAACAATCATGAAATGATGAATAAACCTTTTATTGAGCAATTCTTTTATGTAATGTTGCAACTGATGTTTATAATACTTTGTAAATGTTTATAAATACTGTGTAGGTCATCTATAAACATTGGATGGCCATTATAAAGTTGCAACTGATGTTTATAAACCTTTACAATCACTTAATAAATGGTTTAAAAGTATTTAATTGTTTAACTATTAACTAAAGTTTAACAATTTATTTAAATGTACCATTTATTAATGATCATGATTATGATAAAGTGCATAAGGACTTTAAAGGTGCATTATGTAGTTTTGGGGAATAAATTTTAGTCCAAAGATCTTCATCCTCACAAAAGAAAAAACAAATAAACAAACACACTGAATAAACAAATTTTATATTGTTAGTGTTCTAAAATTTTGAATGGAGGATTTTAACTCGGAATGGAGATTGTTTTATAGTGTAGTTTTTTGTAGTGGTATTGATACTTGTTCCACCACTGATTGAGAAAATATAAAAACTAAATACTAAAGTGATACTGAAAAACACTATAACAGTCACTATTACATCAGTAAAAATGTTGTAATGCACGATTAAAATGAAATAACAAAATAATGACATCAGCTTTTATTTGTTTTATTGCTAAAATTAAATAATTAATACAACTTTACGCATGCTGCCAGTAGTCTGTTCACTGCTCAGTTGTAGGGCTCTCTCTGTGGGGGAAAAAAAGAAAGAAAAAAAATTCCTTAAATGTTGCTACAATAAGCAATCAAGAGCCCAAAAGCGTGGACATTTGACAGCTTAATGAGTTCAGGCTGCAATCACTTTAAGAAAAGGTCTGGTCCATTTTAACCCGAGCAAAACACGCAGGGCCTTGTGTGAGCCGAGCTGAGAAAAGGCACGGACTCAGTCCATTTATCTCACAGTAAAGACCCACATAACTGCAGGTTCGTGAAAACACAGGGTGGAGCTGGATGTAAATAGGTCCTGTATATTAGGACCTGTTGAGACTTGCGCGTTTTTGTTCGTCAGACGGGAGGAGGGGGTGATATTTGCCCCCCTAATGAAATATGTCATTACGAGGAATTCATGTGACACAAAAGGGGCGACAGTCAAAAATTGCCCCACTGCTGTTCAGTAATTACATAGTTTGCCCTGGCAGCGCCTTCAGGCAGGTGGCTGGTCCATCATGCAAATGGCTTGGCTGTGCCGACATAATTAGCCACTGCGAGCCGCTTAAATTAACAATTAGCTAACATGCAATTCTGCTCACAACGCCGTAGTTCTCTTCTTAGGCCAATTGTCACTGTATGCTATTCCGGTCGCTGAATTGCTCAGTAGGATATAGCCTATGTGATTTCTTACTTGGTCAATTTACAGGCTGAATGAACGGAAATCGACAGAATAAGGGCTTATATCCTAATCCCCCAAAGAGCGGCTATGTGCGGTGCGTGGAGGCGCGTTTATGTTTTACGCGCATCTCAGGGGTGTCAAGGCTGACAGGCAGCTTAATAAAAAAAAAGGGCTGTCAAGGTGTTGATAGTAAAATGGCAGTTTAACAGAAAAACAGCGGTGTAAGTGAGAGTGAATCGGACTCGGGAGGCCACATGCTGCGTCTCAGCCAGCCCAAAAGGTTCTGCTTTTCTAACCTCTCCACTGATCCCCTTGCAGCCGGCGTCCTAAACACTATTGCCTTACTGCGGGCCAATCAAGGCCCACCCACTCTCACATTATTCTCGCTGCCCTCCGACATGACACGGGAACAAAGTAGACATTAAGCAACATTAAACCCAGGGATGGGAGTAGTCAGGAACCCGTTATCTCTTAATGAAGGAAAACACATGCGGAGCGATACACATAGAGGGGTAATCAATAGAGACGCCGGACAAAGGGAATCAGGGCGTCCAAAAAAAAAAAAAAAAAAAAAAAAGGGAAATGCAAATCAATTAGAATCGTTGTTTGCTTTGAAACCGTTGAGTCTATTTCCATTAATTACATGTTCATTAAAAGTAATTCGTCCAGGCTACAAAACAACAACAGTTGTCTCCTCCTTGTCCTTTTTTTTCCACGGAGTGATGGACAAGAAGACACTGGCCTGAGTCCAAGACCCCCTTTTTTTCTAGCAATTTAATCTGTCTGGGACTTTTTGGACAGGCAAGATGGTCTCAAACTGTCTGTGTTAGCCTCAAAATAGCCTAAAAGTCAACTAAGTGGGGAACTAAAAGCTCAGATGGTCACTCATGGTCATTAACTATAACATTTAAAGGATAAGTTGACCCAAAAATGAAAATTTTGTCATTATTTACTCACAGCCATGCGGATGGAAAGTCATGTGAAGTTTCGTAGTCCACAAAACATTTCCGGAGCTTCACGGCAAAACAACTGAAGTAAAAGGGGACTTGTTTTAAAAAATAAAACTTTGGAAAAAACAAAACCTAAAATGGCTCAATGGAGCTCGTACGCTGTAACCGTAGTCTCCGAAAGCCCAGAGATCCCAAAATGATTTGAGAAGAAGTTATTTACACCCTTTTTCAGGTTGAAAACGTCTCTGTAGCTGCTAAGCTAAATAACATCGTTTTTGTTTGTTTGTTTGTTTGTTTGTTTTACACAGGACAAGCTGTATGATGCCCTTTTATAATTTTATCGTTAATTTATGTTTTTAAAATAGTCTTGAGACGTGACTTGAGTTGTTTAGGAGAATACTGCAACACTGTTTTGCTGGGAAGCTCCAGAAATGTTGTGCAGACTTAGTTAGAGTAGATAATGACTGAATTTTCATTTTTGGGTGAACTTATCCTTTTAGGCACTGTAATGGGGAGATCACATGTGGTCAGAGTAGATAATTACAGTACGGGTACGTATTACTTGACTGTTTTACAATGACTGTTTTCCTGAACATGTTGCTTAGCCTTACTAAGGGCCACTGGTCCTTGGTTTAAGGTTCTGTCAGATTACGGATCAGAATCAGCAGCAGGCAGTTTCAGCTGCAGCTGCTGATGAAGAGCCAAACAATCGTCCTCATTTGTTAGCTAACGTTTCTTGTTGCAAGCTTTGTTTTAGAACACTTCAACAAATTCTGCTTTTTTGATGTGAACTTTCCGGGGATGTGTCCCCAGTTGTAATTGAATCCTCTGCTTGTATCCATTTTAAACAACTTAAAAACTCCACGTTGACCGTCCTCATTAAAAAGCAATTATGCATTCACTCTCATTTGTTTTAGACTGCCTACTTGCTTAGAAAAAAACCTCCTGAACTCTGTTGTTTAACCAAGTGTTATGTTAAAATGTCATGTTCTACCACCGTGATCAGTATGCTATCTTATCTCCTTTTTACACAATCAGAGTTGCTTTCACCAAAGGCCCACAAGCTCTTGTTGGTTGCTATAGCATTTTCAAGCACCATTCTGCTAAATCCCAACCCCCACATAGACCTGCTCTGCACACTTGTAATAAATTATCCTCAAGTGAAACGACTAAAATGAGCTGGACCAAAGCTGGACAGGGCCCACTTTACTGAATCACGCCTCATAAACATTTTCATTTTTTGTATGACTTGACCCCCAAAGCTTTTATACAGTCAATGCAGTGTGTCTGGGTCTTTCAGCGCATATCCTCTAAACCTTGCCAACTCTATGGGCCTACTGTTATTGCGGCTCTTATCTGCCTGCTGATGACTGATGTTATGCAATCACATTTTGCAACAGACAAAATCTGTAGGCGGCATGATGCATCTCATGCCGAGCCTCCTCCTTATCCTACAGCCTGAAGTGCAAACATATGCGTCTGGGAACGCCAGCGGAGAGGAGCGCTGATTTGTTCATTAATTAAAACATGCTCCCCCAAAAATGCCCCCTAAAAGCACATGTTCACAATGCCGTACCACCAAGTTTAGTGGTGAACAAGTGGAAATTTGAATCAGCCTCTTTATTCTATGAGCCCCATCTTTGCCAAATTGAATTGCAGATTGAAAATAATTTTTCAGCTCTTGACTTTAGCTATTCACGGCTCCCTGAATTGGTTTTTTGCTACTGTCACATTGCCACACAAATGTAAATAAAGGCATTTAAGTCTTCAGAGAAATCCTTGAAATGATTGTGCAGCTGTCAGTTGAGGGTTACTGTCTAATGTGCATAGAGACATCAAAGCGTCAAGTTACTTTAAATAAAGTTTTTATATTGAATTTATTATATCCTTTCTTACTAGTATTTTAAAATATCACTATTTGAGTACCAGTATTTTTAAATTTGTTTCACTGCTTTTTTGCATGATATACACAAAAATAAACCATGAATGTTTTACAGATCACCTTACCATCTTTAACATCTCATTTTTACAATTTGCAGCACCTTACCATTTTAATGAGCACTTTTTAAAAAAAAACCTAAATATATGTACATATCAATGTCTGCAAGAAACTCCATTTGTGCTCACCTCCTCCCGTGGTTTCCCAGTGCAGGACCAGTGCCTGCTGTGTTTTGGCAGGAAATCAATACAGGGGGGAAAATCTGTTCTAATCATCTGTACATTTACCATCACAATCAACAATCAAAGCCAAGACCTGGATCTTTATTTGTAGGCCTGAACTGAACAATTTTCCCACTGTGAAAGGCAAGCTAAATTAGAACTCTTGGTTCCTGTTAGTAGCTCTTAATGGCTCTGATTTGTGAACTGCTAAATGAGGTTATGTAAATTGATCCTGAATGTAGGCAGAGGCCCGCAGGTGACAGGTGCAGTCAGCTGAAGGTGGGGGCAGGGATGGTGTCATGAAACGAGTAGGGGGGGGGTATTATAGCATGATGTATCCGCAGGGCCACAGATTTACAGACTGAGGTGAGACAGATTGTCTGTGGGCTGACTGAACATCTTTTAATCCAAAGGAATATGTCAACAATTCTTTTTAAACAGTGCAACATTATTGTAGTTTAAAGCTTCATAAGTATTTAGCTACACATACACCAAATAGCAGTGGTGGAAAATAACAAATTTGCTCAAGTAAGTGCAGTTTTTAAGTACATTAAGTCAAGAACATGCTGTTTGGCACAGATTTTTTGGTAATGAGACGGGTTAACAGATCCAGTCTTAAGCCTCCTGAGCTGCTGACAGGTCGGCCGCCCCAATAATATCAAACAAATTTGATATACACTGTAATATTTTATATCTGGAGTGATTTCTGAGCTGGACCACAACAACCAATAGGAGAGGCATCCCAGAGCGGCTGATGGTGCTGCCAAGCAGTGGCAAACATTCAAGCCCTTGAGGCTACAATAGCTAGAATACTACTGTTGACAGAAACTTAACATCTCACCACCATAATACCAAACCCGTTGACTGTACCTCCCCAATCGTCAAGACTCGTTTAACCTTCTGCTTTTGTTCCTTTCCTCACTGCAATGTGTTACTACAACAAGCTGACTTATCATTTTAATCGAAACCATTATCTTTTCCTAAATATAACCAGGTAGTTTTGTGACTAAACCTAACCAAACTGCAGCTGAAATTGAAAATATTCTTTAGAATACCTGGAAATAATAAATTCAAGTCCAAAAATAAAAGGTCCAATTGAACCTCTTGATCACAGGACGCAAACTCCATTTGCCGGCATTGAAGGTTCTACAAGATCCATTCATCTAACACGACGTGTTATGAAACCAGTCCTTGTCTGTCCTTACACTATCACCGAGTTTCCTGAAGGTTTTCTGGCAGAAAACTTCTCATAAAATGATTCAAACAGTCAAATAAGGCAGACTTTTGCTTTCCTCGCCCATTGATATAAGGTGAAATACACATATTATAGAAAAACAGCGTGCACTCAGAGGACTGGCTGAGACAATCATGCAGATTGCCAAGGACGAGGGGATTTCAGTTAGTTGCAATCTGCAACCTCACAGCTTAAAGTAAAGGAATCTATGTTGTTTTCTCAGCAACTAATCCAGAGGTCAAGAATGAACTCTGAACCTAAACCTTTTGAGCCAGTGTGGTTGAAAAGGCCGTCAAATTTTTTAATCTACAATTCAAGGACAACTGGGCAAACATCATCCACTCATGACAGTTCCTGAAAGCGACTATTACGTTGTTGGCCATTTTGGTGACCCTTCGATGGTGGTGCTGTTATTTCACGAGTTTTAGAGTCTTGTTATGCATCAGATATGAGGTGACTAAAAAACCTGTCAGTCTAAGGTATGTAATGGAAAACTATCTAAACATAGGTAAGAAAAGAGACCTCTTCAGTCGCTACATATGTAGCAGGGAACCTGCATTAAACTGATTAAGCGGCTGCACGTTGAAAGGCTGAAGTGCTGGTGGCTGTGCATCTTCCTCTTGCTGATTTGAAATGTGGCAGGAACAGCAGCGTGCAGCAGTAAAAGCCAGTTAATAACTTTATGAGGATCCTTAGCGCTTTGTCCATATCATTAATGCTCTTCACAGTCACAAGTGGCTTAAAGCAATAACCTGCCTACCTTTGTGGCTAAGTTTCAGTGGAGACTGCATTGAACAGGAATGTGGTGTTCTCCCCATCACATTAACTCACTGAGAGTTTGGAGGAGCTGGGTTTGCCTCCGTGTGAGCAGTGAAAACACAGTGGACAGTATTTCTGTCTGACTTTAGTGTTGGGTTGGATTTGTATCCACACTATTGATGTATCTTATAGTGATAGAAGACAGTGTGACAACGTCTGTTGGTAAATCTTTTCGTGAGTCATTTAACTCTCAAAGTCATTTTAAAAAATGTGGCGTAGCGTAAAGAGCAAGAATGGACATGAATGGTGTAGATGAGTGGGTCAAACACAGAACTCACTCAGGAGAATGGGGTCTGTTTCCAATGTGAATTGAAATGTCTGTGGCGTTAGTGTTACCTTTTATGATTCCTGCTCTCTTGAAAGCCTTGCACCTACATGATGGTATATTGTATTGTATGATATAATTATTCTTCCTTAAATTGTGTTACATGTGAAACAAAAATTCTAATTTACTATGCTTGTTTTAACCCAAACTATGAACTCTCCCTAATCCTAACCAAATAGTTTTGTTGCCTATTCCTAACCAAACTGAGACTGTTTCACAATGTTGTCTACATTTATTATAGTTTCCATGATGACAAGGGTTCCCTGACCAAGACTATGATTGTCCTCCTAGGATGGCGACAGAAAGTCACATTTGTTTATCCAAGCATAGCAAACCAAGGGAAAGTTTTCCCCAGAAAAAAATACTTTGTTAGGTTTAGGAAAAGATTCTACATTGGGTTAAAATAACTAAGTTCAGTCACACCACTTGCACACTAACTTATGCTTTAGGTAACCTGCATGTTTGCATGATAAAGTTAGCATTTAGCTTAAAACACTGCTGTGTCTAAGTAGTCTTGTCAAACAGTGATTCCACATACTTGTCCAGTGTGTTGTTTTGTTGCTTCGTAGTGTCTTAAAATTAAAAGATGGTTGTTAAAAACATTTGTTGGTAGCTGTTAAAAACATTTCTATATGTTCAGCTGTTGCTGGGGGGCTCAGTCCTAAGTCCACAGGAGAGGAATACATTTAATTATTCCCCTCTCAGTTAAACGAGGCAAAACCTTCCCACCGCAATCCACTTGCTTCTCTACATTGTGCTCCCTCTTTCTCCCGACCCTCCCGTCTGGCCTTTACTCTGTCTCATGCTCTGTCAACATCATCTGCCACTGTGGAGCAGACGGGCTCAAAAGCAGAGCTTTTTTACTTTCCTGCAGGTGGCTGATGTGACTGAGGCAAGAGGCAGCAACAAATCCCTCTTCACTCGCTTCCCTCCACCACCACCACCACCTTGTTTCCTGCACAACACAAGCTCCCTCTCTCTGCCAAGCCTGCACTCTTGTGAAGCAAAGTAGAACATTTTCCACCTAACAAGGTATCTTGGTGCACAATTAATAATAGTTATTAACACACTGTCGTTAAATATAATGCTGTTCTAAGCAACCAAATTTGAGTTTTGCAGAAAGTCTTGTGGTTCTTTTTTTTTTTTTTTTTTTTAAATAAGCCTCATGGTGGTAAATACTTGAAAATGCACTTAAATGCACCTCAGAAACTCATGTTGAGAAGATAAAATACTTTATCTTCTATGGAACAAAATGTTTAAGAAGGAGTAACTGGCAACACTAATTTAACCTACCATATTTATATTCTTTTAATTCTGTATTTGTCAAGATGTAAAGCTCTTGTGAAGTATATCAGTAAGTGTACAGATGTCTGATATCTGTATATTGTTTGTAAAATATACATTTTCTATTGTCTGTATAATAATATGTATTCATCAAGCAGGGCTATTTATATATTTATGAATGTTTTATTCTTCATGACAACCACTGATGAAGGCCCTGAATAGCTACAGAAATCTAGTAAGTAAGCATTAATTTCCAAGATCAAGAATGATTCTTTGAACCTAAAACCATTTAAAATAACCATATATCTTGCAATACATTCATGGGATGTTACTATGTTTCATTAACAGTTTATACACCAGTTATAGATTCAAAGAACAAGTAGTAATGCTGACAAATACATGATTAGCCACTTAAAAATATCTTTTTACAGCTACATTTAGATTTCTTAAGTGTTTCACTGCTTATGAATGCTAAATACAATGGTTAAATATCTTTTTGTTTGTTTAAAAACTCATCAAAACACATGTTGCATATTTTGAAAATATGTTTCTTTTGAAGTGCATGTCTTTCTCAGTGGTAGAGAGTAACTAAGTACATTTACTCAAGTACTTTATATAACAACAATCCAATTATATAATACATTGCTGACGGGGCCAATTCTGCATACAGAACACTTTTTGCTTTTTGTACCTTTAAGTATATTTTGTTTATAGTACTTCTGTACTTTTTGAGTAAAATTTAGAATACTAAACTTTCTCTTGCAATTATACTTGTTTTGTTCAGTACTGGTACTTTTAGTTTAAATGAAAAGATAAAAACTTCTTCCACCACATTTTAACATTATTACTATCTGCAATGTTCACATTTCTCTTTAAAACCTTAAATATAGCCTAAATGCTATGCACCTTAAATCCCTATTCCTGCCAGTTTAAAGCAAAAAATAATCACAGGTCTGCCGTCTGCAGCCAGGCAAATTAAATGAGCAGTTTTTTAATTTCTGAGCTCCTTGCTGTGTGGGAACATTCAGCAGTGGCTCAGCATGTCAAACCATGTCAAGTGTTACAGTTCCCTTCCTGTTTCGGGGGGAAAAAATATCACCCCAGAGATGAATTAAACTAAAAAGGCTTGTCTTCAGACCCCTTCCTAAAATGATTAACCCTTCTAGAGAGCATTATTGAGCTCTGAGTGGTTGTGCTTTCTCATTGCCTGTAATTGTTCTTTTTCTGTTGTTGCCTTCATCAGTCTCTCTCCTCATTATATGAAAAGAAGGAAAAAATGTCTGAATAGAAGAGGGAGATTTTCCCACAGTCACTCAACTCAGAAAAATACGCCATTGTCGCCAGGTTCCCATCCCAATGCCCTGCTGCACAGTCTGCCGCGGTCTGAGGGACAATGTTCCTATAATTGACTGACCATTCTTTCTCACTGAAAAGTGAGTGATGGAGAATACAGTCAAATGCAGCTACAAACCTCACATTCGAGTCAGTCCAGTCTGCAGGAAGCCATGTCGATTTGTTTCTCATGACTGCAGATATAATTGAGTGAAAATCCTGAGCAACAATACCATGTACTTCAATTATTTAAGTTGCATTATAGGCTTATTATGCAATTAGTGAAGAAACACATGTAAAATCATGCTTATTTGAGTATGTACAGCCAGAAGGTGTTTTGTTTTTCTTTAAGCATCGTTCAACTTGCATTTAAAGCCTCTTAATAATAAGAACAAAGCCACATTTTATTTTGCTGAAGCCTCTCCTAATAATATCAACAATACCTGCGACCTTTACATCTATAAGGTAAGGCAAAGCAAATTTGTTCATGTAGTTCAATTCATACACAGGGCAGTTTCAAAGTGCTTTACATACATTTAAACATTACAAAGGCTAACATCAAACATAGTAGAAAAAGAAAATACAAACAGAAAAAAATTCATTGGCAAATATGTATATAAAAGATTTAAAAATGAAAATAATGGCATAAAAACAGAGACTAAATTCAATAAGAAACATAGTGGGAAACCCGTGATTACTAGAGTTACTTTCTAGATCCAACTTTTAAACACAATACACAAGATTAGTTAGTAAAATATCCTAATATGTATACAAATACCACCAGCTGCAACTCTGAAATGCTGCATGTACATTAGTGATTTCAGTAATCTAAATATTTGCCATACTGTAACATCTATGCATAAGAAGTCCTTTTATGTTTCATACTCGGTACATTTTGTAGTTAATGTTTCTGTACTTATTATATATACTAAGTACATATATACTATTTATATATATGCATTCATTTATTATTATCCCCATGGAGATTTGGTTTGCCAGCATGCATTGAAGCAGCAATATAAAATACTAAAAGATTAAGACTGACGTCAAATAGAGCCAAATAAAGTGCAATTAAATGAATATAATATCATTTTCTTTATAATGTATACACCTAGATTTATTCTGTACTTTATTTACTGTGCTCCGGTTGTGGGACTCTGCGCATGCGTGTGAGCGCACACGCTGTGTCATTTCAACCAATCAGCGGGCAGCACTTTCCAGGAGTGGACTGCAATGGCGGAGACAATGAAGCTCAGTGGAAATCACGTTCCTGCTAATGAATCCGGTGAAATGTCCAGCTACAGGGACTGCATGCGTGTGATACTGAAGCTGCTAGCAGACTTCGGCAGAGAGGTTGGTTGACATTGTTCGAGCCGTGTCGAGTCACGCTTCTTTTGCTCCGTGTTGTTAGCTAGCTACATGCTAATGTTTTTAGCATCCCGGTGTAGCAGGATAGCGTCGATGCCTCTCGCCCCATGCATCGATACTCAAGTGGTGTTTTTGATAAGCAGTATGCCACAAAATACCCGTGCTTGGGTTTCTAATTAATTAAAGTACTCTAATTTGAACCAATTTTTGTTTATCTACATTTTCAGACATGCTAATCTAAGTTAGCCACTCACCAATGTAAACAAAAGCTCTGAATTACACTTTACTCCGTTCACAGCTGTTTTTCTAGCTCTTTCTTGCCATCTGTATTGGACATATGAATTATATATTTCATATTCACTTGGTATGGTAATTGATTTGTCGCATTATTCCGTACATATGCGATCTGAAGTCCTGCCCGTTGTCTTGGAAAGCATGAATGAGGGCACAGTGTATTAAAAGCATCATTTGTATGTCTACGATGTTAAATGTATAAATGTCCTTGCACATACTCTGCCTTCATTGTGTACAAGAGCTCTTTCTTTAGTACAAGTAGCACCATCCCAGTGGCCCTGAGTTAAGTTTATTTCATTAATGAATAATTTAGTTTACAAAATGTTCATCACAAGATCCTAAGATGATGTTTTCAGATTTCTTGTCCGACAGTACACAAGCAAACGCTATTTAATTTTCAATGATATGCAACAGAGAAAAGCCGCAAATTACCACTTAATACAGCACAATGAAGAAGCTTGTACCAGCAAATGTTTGGCATTTTTTTCTTCTTCTCATCAAGTCACTAAATAATAATCCATAATCAATTTTCAAACTAGATTACAACATGCTACTCTGTGACTGAGACTGAATCGGCTTGGCTTTGTTTGTCTTTGAAATTCAGCTCAAGTTAAGTGACGCTGCTCTGAGAATAGAAGTCAACATCGATGCTGTGGATCTTCAGTCATCACCAGGTGCTCACGTGTACAACTGCTTGCAGAAGCATATCACTAAATTACAGGTAAAGAGACCACATATTGAATGATTGCTAATTCCTACATTTTGACATCAGTTTAATTGAATGATTTTAGCATGTTGAGGCTAAAAGGATTTGCTGAAATTAGTTTGAATTTTTGAACAGCACATTATTTCAGATGGCACGATGCTATTTTAAGTATTTAATTCCTCTTTTCTTTGTTGGTAAGGGTCTTTCATTTAAAATATTATTTGTTCTTTCATGCAACAATCATTCTGCCCTGTTTATATAGGCTGTTTCAGAAAGCTTGAATACACTGGTGGTTGCGGACAGTGATACATCATCCTCAAAAGACGACACATCAGATGATGCTGTCACCTCATCATCACTCAAAGAGCTGGCGACTGCGCCGCCTGAGCACGACTTTCCCAGCTCAGAGGCTGCGGACAGCAAGGTGGAGGCTGATGACATCATGGTTCAGATCAGAGCCAGGAAGTCAGAGGTTGGTCTCAGTCAGCAGATCTGTCAGCTGTTCTGGCAGTGACATTTTTAGAGCCCTCTTTACTCTCTGTCAAGCAAATGAATAATCATAAGTAATTGCTTCCAAGGATGTGCACATGACGTGCTGCAGTGAAGCAAATGCTTGATGGAGATCTGATAAGCCGAGTTCAGTCGAGAATAAGGGGTTCTTTAGTGCTGTGGTCGGTTAGAACAGACCACATTGCTGGAGGGCTTTGAGAGAGGGCCAGGTCCTTGATGGATTATGAAGTGGATGCTCATTACTCTGAGATTGCATGTGGATGAAGGACAAGAGGCCCCATTCTGTTGTGCATTTATTTTGGTAGCCAAGCAAACAGTATTCATATTCCATCATGTGATGATGGCAAGCAATTCAACTTTTTTGGCTACCTGGAGTAATTTCCTACTACATCTCTCATTCCATGTCATTTAACTTGCTGCACCCCATTTGCCTCACATCATTAGACTTACGCAGGCAAAAAAATACCCTAAATGCATTCTTGACATCTATCATTGGCTCATCAATCCATTGCATCTTATTATGTGTGTTGTCTCTCCGTTGTAACCCTAGATTGAGCGGAGAATATCTGCATTTATGGAACGCAAGCAGATGGAGATCAATGAAAACAATGTACGCGAGTTTTGCAACGTGATCGACTGCAATCAGGGTGAGAATGGGAAAGAGGTTGGGGGCTGGGTGGAGAGGGAGCCTGCACACAGATTGCCAATGTTTGGGAGAGAGCTGATTTCCACAGGCGAGAGGTCAGGCTGAACTGCTCCAAGAGTGGGGCTGAAGTAGCTAACACACTCGGCCTCAAAACACAACCAGCTCAGTCCAGAAAAACACGAGACAGAGGGCCTTTTTTAATTTAAAGCCTGCATGAGACACCAGTACTAGAAATCAGGACACACTAATGGAAGAAGATGTGTATAAAAGAAAATCACTTTTATAGCCTTAATTTCTCCTCTGCAGAAAACAGCTGTGCCAGAACAGATGCAGTTTTCACTCCTTATCCTGGTTTTAAAAGTCACGTAAAAGGTAAGAAAATAAATATTTGCCACAAATGTCAGGTGGCATTTCTAAGCAGCTTCATTTTATAAAATGTAACCATCATTTTTAAAATTATACACATCATTTTCAGAAAATCAGGCTTGACTTAACGAGAAATGCTACCGTGTAATTCTTGGTTTAATTAATAGAATTAAATTCAAATGTCACTCTACAGTACCTTACATTTATCATGACAAAAATCGGATTTTGGGGGCAGCTTGCTGCTAGAAATCATGAAAGAGGAATACTGAACAAATTAAAGCACCAACAGATTTTTTTCACTGTAAATTAATCTAAACTGCCCACGAAGGTCCAGGGTTTAGTAGAACCTCTTGATCCTCTGTAAAGCCATACTGTTAACTAATCTCTAGTTACAGCTTCTGTTTATGTGTTTTGTTGTCTGACTGAGTAGTTACGCGAGTGGTAAACACTTACGGGCCCCAGACTCGTGGTGGGGGAGGTCAAGGAGAGCCTGGGGAGCACCAGAGGGGGCAGATGGGAAGAGACTGCGGAAATGCAGCCATAGAAGAACGACTTCACAACATCGAGACTCACCTGAAACTCCCAACAGGTTAAACTCTTTTTTTTGAATAAGCAAAAAAGTCGGTGTTTAAAAATAAGCCAAATGATTATTTTCTTACCTGATATGACAAGCATGATATAGTGCTTCTTCTTTTCAAACGTACACACATGCCTTACTCATAATCTCCACCCTATGTTTGTTGAACTTTGAAATCATCAGTATTCAGGCTGTTCAACAAGTGTTTTATTCCTCAGCGGGTCCAGTTCCACTGAGTGTCTACCAGAGACTAAAGAAACTGGAGGATCGTATCCTGGAGTTGGAGGGTCTCTCGCCCGAGTACTTTCAGTCCACGGTGAGTCTTGAGGCATCGAAATAGATTAATGAAAGGCACTTGATAATTACTACTCAGTGTTCAGGCAGGGTTCATACACAGTAATGGATGTAATTTACACTTTTTTATTAAACATTTGTGCTATGGATGTTTTATTTGAAATTTTCCATTTAACTTAATTTGCACAGATATAGACTGTTTATTTGCTACAGACAGTTGAACTCTGGAGCTCTTAAACTTCTTTGAACTTTAAGGTTTAACAAACCCGTTGAATGCATTTCGTGTCTCATAAAACAATTCTTAAGCCACTGATTTTAAAAATATTGAAAACTGAATTGTTAACATTTGTAGTTACTTGTTAGCATTTTCTTCTTTCCTGCCTTTGGTGGTTAATTGCAGCACTTGGCACATTACCACCCCCCCGTTGTTCAGTGGAATAGTGTGAAATTATTGGCTGGATGTTGCTTTACCTACATGTTCACAGGCAGAGCTGCAGTTATTAATAAATTAGTTGTCAGGTTAAGGATATTTTACAGTTTAACCATCTTTGTGTAAAATGACTTGCAGCCGTATTCACAAGAACAAACAGCAGGTGACCTCATAAAAACATTGCTCCATAGCACTACTGATGGTAAAATAAACTATACAGGGAAGGTCATACCTGCAAGTCCCTGCTAATAGCAACTTCTCTCTTAGCTTGTGGAGGTGTAGACAACCATACGCCACCTCTGATTCACATTTTACGTGACAGGGTTGAGATTTACCAAAAGAAACTCTGCCCAATATGGCATAAACAAAGGTGAATAACCATTTAGACATAAATGTGATACACTTTTTGTACAGTAGAAGTTCAGGAAGAACACAGAATATAAGAAAAGAAAATGTTTTTACATTTATTTGGGTGCAGTTTACCTTCTGGTTGTTCAGTTTGGTCCAAGTTTGTACAGGTATATTTTGCATACATCGACTGAAAGAATCTTAAAATTTGTGCTCAAGAATTTGACAGTATTTCAGACAAAGACTATTTGGTGAGCAGCTCTTAGGGGGTGTGTGAAATGGACATGCTAAAAATACTCTGTCAGCTTGTGCATTTAATGTGTGTTGCCTAAATTGACAAGTAGAATATTGGTTTGCTGGAGGCAGAATCATTTTAAAATGAAATCTACTTCTGAGAGGAGTTTGTGCATGATGCTAATGGATTTTCCCCTGACATGCCCCGATACTTCACCACGTTTCCCTCCTCTAGTTACGCTTAAGTTGATTTGAGTAAAAAAAAACAGCGTATTTAGTTAGATTTACTTAAACTTATAGGTCACTGCAAAAGGCTCACGCGAAAGATTACTACTTTTCACTGCACCATGCTTTATAGAGTAGAGCAGACTGAAAGGATGGCAGTAGGTAATTTATTGGACTTTATATTCAACCTGACAGACTTCGGCAGAGTCACAGACTCTTATTACCCATTTTGAAGGAGTCTGTCCGGCGTATGTTTAGTTATCTTGAGTAAGAGTGCTTAAGATGCTGCATGTCTCTTCACACTGGTATTTCTCAGCACCGCATGCTGCTTCTGTGAGTATGCTGCTCTCCATCTGCTTTTGACTCACTGCATGTTTGTGTGAGCAGAGCAAGAGATGTCGAGTGTCTTTCAATAAACTGATGGGGTCTTTTATATTCGGAGTACCACTTTTTTCTTTTTTCATTTTTTTTTTGGAAAATACTGTAGTTTGGTGTTTGCTGAAGAGCTGTACACAGTTGGCTCACGATTTTTAGGAACAACATTTTAACACTGAACAGCAAAAGGAGGCTCCTTAACAGATTATGCAGCATCATAGAAATAAACAATACCACAAAGTTTTACAGCTTACAGTCGAAGATGTGGAGTAGAAAATTTTTTTCTTATACGCATGCCATTTAACTGTGACGTATCGTTTTATCTCCGATGTTATCCCTCTTATCTTTCTCCCCATGATTATTGTCCAACTATTCTTAAAACATCTAATAAAGACAGAATTAAAAATAACCTCAAAATTAAATGCATATTGTATTTCTCATAATATTCAAGTGTTCTTTGCTTGTAAAGGTTAACCTCGTATTTCATTGAGTGGATATCAGCATACCAAAATAGTTTAGGTTTTACATAATGTCTTTCTGCTGCATTGTGGCTGTCTGTGAATAAATTGTTTTTCAGTCCTTGAAGCAAAGTAAGAAGGGAAATGAGCAAATTCCTCAGTATTCTTTTCAAAAAGGGAGCCGGTTTAAATATTTTACCAATTAAAAATGCCTTATGTGTACTTGTTTGCTTTTTTTCCTGTAGAGTCACCTGCACAAGCGACCAAAGACATCCCCTGCTCAGGTTAGTAGTTTTCTTTTTCACTGCACTTTGTTAGTTTAGCCTGTTCTGATCGATTGATGAGTTTTTTTTCCCCACGTTGTCCTTCAGGCTTGCAGTCTGACAGAGCTGGATGAGAAGATCAGTGCAGTGAAAGCAGCGCTACTGAAGAGGGTGAATGAATTCGGGCCTGGTTATGGTGCAGAGTGCCCACTGTAACACACCCAGAAACCAACGTTCCAAGCACACTATGTCTGTAATGCATTCAACATGGCATAAAAAATGTATTCCTCTAAATAATTTTGTAATTAACTGAGATATAATTGCCCTGAAAATAAAGGTGTTTTTTCCCTCATTGACAACTTGACCTCGTAATTTAATCATGAGCTTAACATCTCAACTATTCATTGTAATGTGATTCCAATCAGATTTTCAGTTTCAATTGATAAATGATTTTCTAACTCAATCATTTGGTTCATAAGATGTTTATTTTTGAAACACTGTAATCAGTTAATTTAATTTAAACAATGAATTATCAATTGTTTATTTTCTGACAATTGCAGCATTGTTTTAGCTCTATTAGATATAACTGCTGAATTGACTATTAGACTAGATTGTTGTATACTGTTGTAACTGAGCTACATCTTTAAACAAACAAAAAAAAGATTATGATACCTGAAGAATTCATCATGTGTGTTTTTTCAGTTTCGTCTTTAATGTCTAATGCTGGGAAGGTGTGTGTTCATGTCTGTGTGCGCGAGTGTAATTGAGATGAATCTGGGAGAGCACCTGATTTATCTGCCTGACTGCTGTGTGACGATGATCACCCCTAATGGTTGTCATTATAACAAATGACCTGATTACAGCAACTCTGTTTGGAAAACATATTGGAGACCCAACAAACCAGCATTAAATGGGACGCCGCTGCGTTTGACACTGTGACTTGTTTATAAAATGCTTTCGCGTAGAGCGTTAACTGTGAAAGAGGCAGGAGCAATAATTCAGTTTTATTCTGTCATGAGTACACCTCTGGGCTGGTATAAAATTCAAAATAATTTAAAATAGAAAATATCCCCGTGATTAAACTGCTAACAACTGCTAGACATCTGCTAAATAATGTCACGTTTAGCCAAAATGGACAGACAACCTAAAGATGTACAGACTAGATCAGCAACAATAAAAAACATGATGTATAGAAATGTTGATGGCAAAAATACGTGTAGATTGTAAAAACATAAGGGAAGACCAATCATCCAGAGAGACCTGAAAGGAGGAGAGACAAGCACACTGAGGGAAACAGAGACATGATAACATGCAGACTAGGGGGAGGGAAGAGAAAAGGCTAAATCTCCTGGTGCACGATGATCCAGATCCAAGCATCCAAGCAAAGTAATGATATTGTGTTAAAATATTACTTTGGTAAGGTGAAAGTCACTCGTGTTTATAGTGCTTGAGTAAAAGTCTTAAAGTATCTCATATTAAATATACAATAAACAATATGAAAAGTACAAGTGAAATTAAATTATATTTACATGTATGTATGTACTGTATACTACTCGCTGACTAATAATAATCCTGGCTGTCTATGTTTGCAGATAAAATAAATAATTTTAAAAATGCGCTACTTTGGGTCTGATGCAGCATACCACCTGCCAACAGCCAGGAGAGACAGAGATTTGCGGACAGCCAACCGTCCAGCAGAGATATGTTTAAGTGCAAAGAGAGGGGAAGGAGGACAAAACTAGTGAGAGAGAAAGAGGAGAGAGAACAGACGCACACGGCTTGGTGGCTTGTGGGAAACAAAAACAGAACGTAAGAGAGATTCAGTGGTTATCAGAAGTTTGCAGTTTGTTAACATCACCTTTAAGTGCTAAAATTAATAGATCCATTGAGACTGAGACCGGCCTGCTGTATGGATAATGGTAACAATGAAAAAAAAAGAAGAAAAAATTGAAAGGGTGAAAAGATGAGATTTTGGCTCAGATTTAAAAGGACCCCACAGAGCCAGACTGTCTGATATTAACAGGGAGGTTATTCAAGAGGAAAGGGGCATGATAGGACAAGGTTAGCTTGCTGGCTTTTTTATTTCATTTTACTTGAGCGAAGAGCACGGGATGGATACGAGGTATAATGAGATCAGAGAGATATGAAGGTGGGAGACAATTTACAATTTTATAAGTCATCATAGAAGCACCTTAAAGTCTAATCTGACTTGGATAGAAAGCCAATGAAGTGAAGCTCAAATTGGTGTAATATGGAACCATTTTTGTACTAGCACCTGACAGACCCGACAGCAAAGTATTACAGTAATCAAGTCGGGATGAAACAATGGCACGAATCAGGGTCTCTTCATCAGCCATCGACAGACAATACCTAATTTTAGCCATGTTGTGCAGGGGGAAAAGGTCAATGTGCTGATCATAGTAAACATTAGGATAAACATGACTCTGAGATTTTTAGCTGTTAAACTTAAAGGGAATCACAGAGTTGTCGATTGTTACTCTGCTGTCAAACTGGTGTCTATGCTGAACAGGGCAAATGACCTGCATCTCAGTTTTATCAGAAATTAGGAGCAGGAAATATATGGAAATAGGTGACATCCAGGATTTCCCATTGGATAAAGAGGCCTCTGAATTAATTATTTGAGCGTGATCTTCAGCTTTTTCAAGCACAGATGAGTATCGTCAGCATAGCAGTGAAAATGTATTCCATAAATGTGTATAAACCTAACTAAAAGTTGAAATAAATGAAGAGGACAGAAGAGGTCCAAGAACAGAGCTCTGAGGTACACCAAATTCACATCAGAAATGATTAATTCACAATAATAAACGCACTGTTCTTTCAGATAGGTAAGATTTTACCCTTGCCAGAGCCAGGCCAGAGATGCCAAATTGGTTTTCAAGTCAGTCGAGGAGTTTACTGTGATCAGTGGTATCAAAAGCCACACTGAGATCCTGTAGTAGAGACACAGAGGTGGAATTTGAACCAATAGCAAGCAAAATGTCATTGACTACCTTCGAAGTGCTGTTTCGGTAGAGTGAGAGGCCATGAAAGCAGATTGAAAAGGTTCAGAAAGATTGCTATGGGTGGAAAGTTGTTGTTACAACTATAATACTTTTAAAGAATGGAAGGTTAGAAACTGGTCAATAATTATTCAGCAATCCTGGATCAAGGTGTGATATTGGAGGAGGAGTTTTAAAAGTTAGTGGAGGCTAGTGCCAGTTGCAAGTGATAAATTGACAATATTCAGCATTGTAGGTCCAAGACATGGCCAGAGATATTTAAAAAGATTTGCTGGAAGAGGGTCCAGGAGGCAGGTAGTTGATTTTGAAGCTGAAACCAGTTTAGACAAGAGTGAGTCTCAAAATGTGTAAGAACTGAGACTAGCTGGGAGCATATGAATGTTGTATGAATTGATTCTGCAGAGGTAGTTAGAGATGAGGAAGTCATTTTGTATCTAATCCAATCTATTTTACTAGAGAACAAATCTAAGAATAATTAGCCATAATTGGTTAGCAGCTGACAGAAATGTAGCTACAGTGTCAAAAATAAATCTCTTATTGGGTTTATTAAGATGAAGCCGACTTTAAAGAGGTAAAAGCCATGTAGTCATGAATGATGCGCTGCTTGTCATAGTGTTTTATGGTAATTTTATTGTATCTCTGTAATTGTGATTTGTGCTGTTCTGTGTGTTCTCTTATTAAGCTTTGTGTATTTTAAAGGCCCTTCCAGGGACCTGAATTGCAAATTAGCTTAGGCTATTAATTCATCATTATGATGCATTGATTCATGCTACAGTATTGTCCCTATACAAACAAACATTCATTTATATTAAAAATAAATAACAAATGTAAAGTAACTGCTAACTATAGCTGTCAAATAAATGTAGTTGAGTGAAAAAGTACTATATGTTTTTTCTCTGAAAAATAGACATGACATGGCATGAATATTTAATACTGAAGTACCTCAAAACTCTCCTGAAGTACAGTACTTTAGTAAATCCCCTTGCTTATCAAGGCTGTCTGTTTGAGCAAAGTTTTAGTAACTTCTTCCTCAATGACACTTTTCTACAACATGAAACTCTTATAAATTAATTAATTGCAAATAAAAAGCTGTTTTGAAGCAAGTACCTTGACCAGTTCATGGCTGACTGAATGAAAGCACAGACGCACACCGTCTTTCAGAGACACTGGATCGAAGTTTAAGATACTTCAAAATCTAACAGGTGTGACACACAGTAAGAAAGAAAAACACTTTCTCACGTCTCTGGAAATTACTGTAACTCCCCTTTCCTTTTCTTTGCGGTTGCTCTTTGTATGTCACGTCAAGATTTATTTCAGAGTTGATTGATGGAGTGACCTGAATACAATAGAAGACGCTGCATTGTGTTTTGCGGAAGATATGTCATTCTTAACGCGGAAATGGGGTTTTTCTTTTTCACCCCCTCTTTCAGGTGTACCTCGCTTGTTCGGCTCTGTCCGTCTCTTGCTCATAGACTGGAACCCTCTGGGCAACAAGGGGCCACAATGTGCTGGGAAGGGGAGCACTTGAGCTACAGCGATGTGGATGGACAAGGAGGGTGGGGTGTGGGGGGGTTGCTCATTGTTCCCCAGGAGCTTTTGTCTCAGACATAGTCCCCTTATGAGGGTTAATGAGGACAAATTGGTCTGAGTGTAACAAATGGATTATAGAGTTGGACAAAAGGTTGTATTTTGTGGGCTGCGTTTGCTGGGATCCACCCATCATCTGCCCATTGAGCCGAGCACGATGACTAGCGTCTGCATGAAGTGGCTCACTAAATATCTCATTATCTTTATCCTGTCTGTTTTATTACATGGGCACATTATGCGCGCAGCTTCCTACAGTCAAATTAACTAAAATGTAAAGTTTATATCAGAATAATGCAGTTTGTAATCACTGTAATTACTATTATTATTTCCTCCAGCTTATGTCAAGAATATAAGTTAACATTGGTGTCAGTGGTTATTGCTTTAAGGTTGGGTGGGCATAGTGTACCCTTTCAAATTAACAAAGAGCCACTTCCTCATTGACTCTATGTAATTCCTGCCTGTCAATCAGTCCTCCCTCTGCCTGATTTCTTGTTATGTTCTTGGGAACCTCGGTAAAAAAGACACAGAGGTGTTCCTTGTCTTCTATGGGTCCGGTTGTATTTTTTGGTGGGGTCGAAGGAGAGGATTCATATCCATTCATATCTCACAAACTCTTAATGGGCTCCAAGCCCTCCAAAAAGAAAGCTCTTTCCTGTGACTAGTCAGCTCCAGTCTTTATTCATCTGTGGCTCCGTGTCAAAAAAGACTGTTGCTCGTTTGTGCCCCGAACAATGAGGAACAAGGCTAAATCTCTAGCAGGGAACAAAAGACAGAAAACAGGCTTTTCACTCTGCAGAACATTAGATTCTGACACATTTTGCCATGGCAGTTTTTTCCTCATCCTGAGTGCTGTGGCTCTGGTCTTTTAAAGAGACCACCTGTTGGCAACAAGCCTGTTCTTCATTACAGACAGCCCTATTATCACAGGGTGAGGAGCGCCACAGGCTAACTTTTTTAAGTTAACCCTGCTGCAGTTGCCAAAGCTGGCCGATGGGGAAACATAAATTACTTATAACCACTGCAAAATCTAATTCTACTCATAATTCTGTATTTTGTTTTTGAATAAGGGCTTTTGTCGGCATAGCAGTGAAGTGCTTCATTCATGCACTTGTCAGTTACAAATGTCACAAACAAAAGGACTGGAATTTAGGCAGCTGAATGCTCTATAACTACATATTTGGAGCAAAATTTATATGCATTGTTTATAGAAAACCCAAATGTACTTACTGTAAAGTTGTTGATGGTGGTCTCATGTTTTTCATCCAATTATTTCTGGCATCTGGAGGGTATTTGTTGTTCTTTTGAAAGCAGATTTGAGCAATTTTCACCCCCCAAAACATTAGCATAACTACAGCATGATAATGATTTTCACAACTGTTTTTAAAAGAAAAGTACTGTAGGTGGTAATACGAAGCAATCAAGTGCATTCTTTGGCTTTGAATTGGACATGATAAACACAGGGTGACGGGAAACATGAGTGTTTGCTTTATTTTTTTTTGGTCCCATTTTTCATAGCTCTGGAAACCCACTGACAAACCACCGAATTTAAAAAAGAACTTCTATTTCTCATGAATAACCTTTACTGGGCTTGTATAAGCACTAAACTTGTACTTACTTTGGAGCTTTTTGGAACAAGTGGCCTCAGGACAGCTAGGGGCTGTTTGTTATTCCCCATAGAGCAACATTAAAACAGAAAATGCCTCTGTCATGCTCATGCCATCACTGTCAAAGTACACGCGATGCACATGCACTTGTTTCATGTTCACAAACATCCAGAGGAGGAAGGGGGTGCATGCACCTGTGACCCTCCCCCACAAAGCAGACAGCACAAGAGAGGATCCCCCCGCGGCCCACAGGCTTCAACAAGAGGCAGTCAGCTGCTCTCTGTGGCCCTGCTGCACGGTCCCCAGGCTCTCTGGAGTTAAATGTGCCTGTGATATTGCCAGGAGGGAGCAGCGGGAGTTGAATTCAGGCAATTACAATCAAGTCAGGGCATAGTTAGTGCGTGGGCCCTGGCAGCACCTGAGCTGGATGCTGATGAGACACTTAGCCCCAAACCCTCATGCATTGGCCCAGGCGTTGCGTAGAGCAAGCCCTCCTTTCCCCCCTCCTCCCCACTCTCCCTCTCTCTTCCCACAGCAGTAGACCCCCTACTGGACACTTCCACTTCCCTTCACCTCATTTAGGCCTCTAGAGCTCTCTCAACCTCTCTCTCTCCGGCCCTCACATTGCAATACTTCTTCTTATATAGGTGGCGTGGAGTACTGCACTCAATCACTCTTCATTCATTCACACTGTACAATAATAGACAACTGCTCCGATGTTGTCCTTCAAGCACCTGTGCATAGCAGAGCTTAAAACATCATGTGATCTGTCATTGCGAGTTCTTGAGAAATATGGGAAGCGTTATCTCCCCTAAAGGGACACTGAAAAAGCCACAGGTAAGTGTTTTTGATCATTTCTGTTACACCTTAACGTGCAGGAGAAAGCAGCTTTACAAAATTCTTCCTGCCTGTCCCTATCTTTATTACACATCAGACCATCAAGCTCAAGCCCCATCACTCTGCTATTTCTGCACGGATATTCATTTGCAGGTGGCTGACTATAGGACTCCGTGTCCCGACTGATGTTTTATGGCGACAGGAAGGCAGAATGGAAAGGGAGGTGCGGTTCTTGAATATCTATGACCCGAGAATATGGAGTCAGGCATCACAACAACACTCTTAGCCCCTTTTCCCAATAAGATGCTCTCAGCTCTTTCAGAGGGAAAGCCTCCCGGCTCCCGCCCTCTCTCAGCCACCACACTTTGCTGAAGTGTCATTAGGATTGTAAAGGGCAGGTTGCCATAGAACTCGGATTGCTGCGGATGTATGGACTCATAGAACCACCATATTTTGAATGTAAAGATCTGAGTGTGACACCTAATGCGAGAGGCCCATACTGGAGACTACACTTGCCGTTCCTTTATCTGCAGTCCGCCTGCATGCATCTTTCATGTATCACCTTAGAGCTCTGTTTTCTGAGATTGCTAGCTTTGCTCTTCAATCCACTTTCATTGTCTATCTGTGGCCGTGCTTGTTAGTTAGAGCTGGGCATGGTATTTGGCGGAGCCAAGGGGAAAGGTGGAACACCTCTTTCACGATTTTTGCCATAATGGTTGTCTTTTGATTTTTCCTGGGCTTTGGAGACTACCAGGGATTGTCTCTTTGAAATTATTCCATTTTGGCAGAGAAAAAGAAAATGGATTGCGCTGATCCTGTTTTGTTCCTGGGGGGACGGCTGCAGTATTATCCTGGGCTGACACCGTTGGCGAAGAGGCAATCACAGTGGCCCTCGCTCTGACAAAAACACTCCATCTGCAAGGAGAGGAGGAAATCACACCACAATGATGTCTGACTCTTCTGCCTCACTCCGGCAGCTGGGCCCTGGGACCCATGAACTGCTACACAACCGCCACCACAATGGCTGTTATACAAACGCACAAACACCACACTACAAATCAGCAGCTGTAACACACAAAGGCAATGCACCTGCCATCACACAACAACAAAAAACAGGACGGATGTGTTGGAAAAGTTTCTCTGGCTGCTCAAGGCTGCTTAGAATGGTTTCCGTTTTATCTGCTGCATGCTTGATGGATATTATCATTAGTATTAGAGATGTCATAGTGGCATTAGTTTTAGTTTCTCCTGTTTTTTAAGTCCTTGAGGAAAATGAATTCACAGCACATTTTCCAAGCTTTAAACTCACTACAACTGTTTGCTTTCAACACACAAACACCATTATGATATCACACACACACACACACACACACACACACACCAGATGAAAGATAAGCAGCCGTGTAGCTCGCCCTGTTAGTATTCAGTAGTGTCACCTCTTTCCCTCCGTGTCCCATACCTGGGGATCAAACGCACCTCTTTGTGAGAGAGGCCTGACCCCCTGCTATTAGCAAACAGAAGAGAGCCCAGCTGACACCACTCTTGAGATGTGCCATGCAGACGGAGGCCTGTGATTACAGCACAATCCTGAGGAGACAACCCTCCACCCCGCTCCAGCCCCAACCTCTGCAACTCCACACACACACACACACACACACATACACACACACACCGCCCACCCCCACCGCCTCTCCTCCCGACAAATTCACCTATCTCTGAAATAGATGTTAATCTCTCGCCCAACTGGCTGCCTCTGAGACCTCGTTGACACACATATAGCTGTGCCCGAGCCATGAATAATCAATAGGGCGCTATTTTCGTGAACATATTTTCCCAGAACAGGTCATTTCTTGTGACTATTACTGCGGCAGATTAGAATCTGAGATTGGACTTTCAGATTGGTGGTGGTGGTGGTGGAGGTGTGTGTGCATGCATGTTTCTTCCTATGTGTGTGTGTGTTCATGTGTATGGAGGGAGGAGCTCTCACGGAGGAATATAACTCTGCCTTGTGCCTTCATAGCACCACATGAAAACCAATGAAGGTAAAGCAAGAGGGGGGATTAATTTGTTGTGAGAGAGGCAGAGGCTCAAGTGGGTCTTCCAATAGCAAATTAGCAAACCCTCATTTCAAAAACCCTTATACATACTAGAGAATTGTAATGCACAAACACACAACATGTATGTGCACATGCATACAGTATGTTCCTACCAGGTTGTAGACAAAAAAATCTGACATTTTTTCTTCCTTTTTGAAATATCTTTCCTACTTTCTTTTTCGCTCTCTGTCCCTCGTTGACACACACACATACATGCACTTGTGCGCACACACAAGAAGAAAACTTCAATTCTATCTGCAGGGGCAGAAATCAATCTCACATCTCTTTAGTTAATCCGCAATGGCTCTCTACAGATCCTGACACTAATAAGGTATTGAGCAGGTGAGGCCAGGGGCTGAGGAGGAGAACAGAGGGAGAGGAGAGGCCTGCAGTCTGGGGCCCGACTGGCGGCTGGCACTGTTCCAGTGCAATTATGGGGCTTGTGTATGGGAGAGAAGGGTGCAGGAAAGAAGCAGCAGAGATAGAAGGGAGAGAGAGAGGCATAGAGAAAGAGCGAGAAAGAGGGGGTGGGGGGAAAAATTGATCCCATCTGTGGTATGATGGTTAATTAAAGCAGCTCTTGAGCAGCCCAAGGATGAGAGGCTTGGCTGGGCTCCTGGAGGCACAGCTCTGATTACTCACACAGAATGGATGGTTTCTTAGCAATGAAAGGAGGAGGCCAAGAGCTGCCTGGTGGGGTGCACAGACGACGTCAAGGAGGAGAGACATGTGCATGCTGCACACTCACACACGTGCAAATGGACCCACATACAGACACGCACTCGCATGCATACATATACATATGTAAACACTCGTTCGCACACACACGCAAACATCATCAAATTAAATCAAAATAAGTGCATCAGGAAACTAATCAGATATAATGCGGGTCCACTAAATGTGAATTTCCACAACAAGATGAGCACGAGAGGTTAATGACAAAACAACCAAAGTTCATCTAATTGTAGCTCATGGTGCATACTAATGCGTCACTGCAGTATGTATTACTTAGAATCAATAGAAGTACATGGAGTTTCACAGTAAGAAAAACATCATCTTTAGGAGGAATTACAAGTTAATTTCCTTTCTTATTTAACTTGTCTCCATCCTATACCTTGTTAAAAAGACTACAATTCTGCCTCCAATTTCCCCGATCATCAAGGTTTCAATATATCTTACTATTACACTGTGATAGCCCCAAAGCCCACTGCAACCTCCTCATTGACATTCATGGATCTCTCATATTGAGAGGCCATGGGTGACTGCACTAGCACTTTGGTATGACCCCACCCTCCTATGGTGAGATGTGGTATTGCATAACATGGCCTGGGAAAATAAAAAAAGGTGATTTATGGGAAGGTGCTCACTGTCAGTCCACACGTGCTAACGTCTACTATCAACTGGTCTGAGATTTAAATAATACTAGAGTGCAACTTGATCACAAGGTATTGATCAATGATGAATAAAATGAAATGCATAAAGCTTGTCTTTGTCTGAATATTGCAAGAAACAACAGTCACTGAGGCTATGTAAAACAGGGGTTCTTGAAAGATGATATGTAGATGGAACAGCGAGACAGCCCATCGTCCTATTTTTATAAAGTTGAAGATATAATCATACTCTCAGAGTTAGAGAGGGGGTTATAATAAACCTCCAAATCTGAGGTGTATGAATTATGTATATGGCAATGATTTGATGGCTGCAAAATAGAAAAGAGGGTGCAAGCGGCTGATTGAGGTGCGCCACGCGGCGCATCGTTCGCCGCCATGTCTCCTAGTGCAGACATCTGAGGTCAGGGCCCCGTGCTAATTGGTGTCGGGCAGAACGCTTGTGAGCTAAATGAGAAAATTACACGTTCTGGGAGGAATCAGCGGCAGTTGTTGGGGTGCCTTTTACAGTGCGGCTGCAGTCGTATCTGTGTGGCGGAGACAGACGTCTGGCTCTCTGTTTGTTGGAGAGGAAGGAGGAGAGTTAGAAGGTAAACTTGAGTGTTTTTAAGGTGTGCAAGCTTCAGTTCACCTACACAACCCCACCCATTAGATATACATACACTGCCTGACTATATGTGGCTGAAGTGAGGAAAGTTTTTACAACACACACACACACTAAATAAATGGGCATAAAAGTGTTATCTGACCATTTTAAGTTACCCTTCTTGCAGAGGTGGGTAGAGTACTGAAAATCTATACGGAAAAGACTCAAGTAAAAGTACAAGTTACTTCTTGTACATCATATTTTTATCATAATTGTTAATAGATTGAATTTATGAAAGTAATGTTAAGTTGGCATAACCAATTTAAAAGCCCAATAGAACTGTTGTCTTTGTCAGATTTTGGTGTTAAAAGTGTGACCAGATGTGGACAGGGATTGTTGGATTGTCATAATCGCATCATGGTCGAAAGACAGGTGGTGCTTCATATTCTTCCAACTTGGCATCGGCAGTAGAGGTGCTCCTACCGACCCTATTATCAACCCTCAGCTCCCAGGAGCATTTTAGCATCTTTCATTGTCTTGGTTTTACAGCCCACAAACTCCCTGTTCTGGTCTCATCAGCGTCGTTTCCAGCAGCAACCAGCAGCTGCCCAGCACGAAACAGCAGACAGACAAAGTTAGAAGCTGGTGAACATAGTGGAGAGTTTAGCTGCTAAAGATCCAGATATTTCCCTCAGGAGTTGGTGGGGACCAAAACAGAGCTAAAAAGGAGCATACATATTTAACTCACGTTCACTGGGTTAGCAGAAAAACAACTCCAAATAAATGGTAATGTAGCTCTGGATGCCTAAATAAGTAGCTAAACTGCTACGCCATATCAATGTAGGTAATAATTTGATTCATACTTTTACAGGGATTTTTATATGATATTTTTATATGAAGATTATTATAAGAGTTCTGTATATGCATAGGTTTAAATGAGTACATTTACATTGGGGTATGGCTACTTAAGTAAATGACCTAAATAATTCTTCCATCACTGCTAGAGACCTCTCGGATGTAAGCAAAATGTGTTTTTGTTGCCCTTTTCTGTCTGTGATTTGGGTGAAATGGCCCATCTTCTAGGGCACTGAAGGAAATTGATAATGTTGAAGAACTAGCGCTGGAGAAACAAGACTTCCCAAAGTAAAATAGAAAACAAAAAAATCTCTTGCCTTTTACGTCATTATGAATCAGCGGGTACTGTCACCTGCCGCTTTAAGCTGGCAGTGTTGCTCACCACACTTCTTTGTTCATATCAAACAGCAAAAATCACTAAACACGGTCATCGTGATCCACTCAACATGATCTACATGAAGAATCATTCTTTGTTTTCAAATCAACTTATTGAATTCCCTGATGAGCGATACTGTTTGAGAACATTTCTTTCTACTTAAATTATCTTTTATTCATGAGATGTTTTTTTCACATGCCTTTGTGTGCAGGTAGAGTTGTGCCTGTAGGTGTCATTCAATGCCTGAGCGAATTATTCACTTCTAAACACAGCATTCCTCCACTTCTCCGGCACACCCAACAAACAGACAAACAACAATGTAGACTAAATGACTAAAGTGTTGAATTGCCTTCCTTTTGTTCTTTACCTTATTTCTCTTCTCTGCTGGCTCTTTCTCTTTCCAAGACAGACTCTTTTGGTGGTGAGCACCGGCAATCTTAAGTAAACGTCATTAACTGTTTGCTCATATCGCCCACAGAAAGTATGCCGCAGCCTCCTTTGTCTCACTATCAGTTGTTTAAAGAGGTTTGTGCTGTAATGGTGTGGCCAGCCAGTGCCAGAGGCTTTGAAGTGCCGTCTCGCCTGGAGAATTGACCTCTATGGTCACTGAAAGCTGACTCTGACGTTGCAATTTGAGGCGGTCACGTGGCAAAATACCTAGAAAACCTTGTGCACATACTGCAATGCACAGTGTCACCATTACCAGCTTGCAGAAACTGTACAACTTTCTAATAAGGCACACTTTATAAAGGCTTTATCAGTTGTAGCTAATGGCTTTATCATCGAGTCATTTATTAATGCTTTACAGATCATGAATGAGTCATTAATGGACATAAAAAGAAAGCTTTTTTGTTGTCAGGTTCTTAAAAATCCCTTTGATCAGTGTGTATCTTCCTTGAGAATAAGCTTCTTTTTAGCTCTCTATTCATTTAAAAGACCCTTCTAAAATGGACTATTTGACCACTTCACTTCTATTACCATTATTAACAGAGCCCAACTGGTAAATTGGTTGGCAGATACTATTGGCAGATATTGGCCTATTACAAATTGGCATATATAAAGTCCAATATGGCACTAACATGTTTAACTGCAGATGGTGGCTCATTGTAGAGTGAGAAACATCTGATGTTTCATCACTGACTTACTAATATCCATGTATATGTAGAAATATTATAATCGATGAACTCCTTATGAATGACATTCTCACATTTGTAACTACAGACTTGATGGCTTACTAGAATATTATGCAACCAGTAATAAAAGGGTTAGACTAATAAATAAGTTACATATTGTTGGTTTGTCAGCAGGATCACACAAACATCTAGATCAAGATCTGGTGAGCTTAAATGATGGTTAAGCAGTTATGGGTCGTTTAAAACTTGGAGTGATACAGGACTATCGAGTTTGATATTGGATTAGGCTTGATTGAATTAAAGATCTAGATACCAGACCAAAGATGGCGTCTTTTCAGTCCCATAAGAATCGCTCGCCTGGAGCAACAGCCAAAAAAAGATTCTAACTTCAGGGTTTACTTCCTTGTGATGCAGCCAGTGATATGCTCACCACTGTTTCCCCCGCAAATGATCTCACTCGGTCCGCAGACTTTACACTGTGATGACATCACAGATTTTTAGAACACTTTCACCTGCTCGAGGAAAGTTTTAAAATAGAAAACCTCTGCGGATGAAAAATTTGCAATACAAAGGTGCAGTAAGGTGTCCTGGCTACAGTTTTACAGATGTCCCTTTGTGAACATCTTCAACCACAGACCTGATGGCTTAATATAACTCCATATAAATAGCATACTTATGGAGACTTTGATAAAGGATTATTCTATTAATAACTGCCAACTTGTTGTCTTATAATCAAGTATACAGTTATAATTACATAACATTACTAAACTTGCAATAATGAGGGGTTCGTCTACTCCAATAGTCTATCAAGTACAAAGCCTTAATGTTCCATCAAGTTCTCATACTAACAACAGTCTGCCACCTGCATGTGTAGAGTTTGGTTCATTTTAGATAACTAAAACTTCTCGGGTTCTTGCGTCAACATCACACACTTTGTATACCCAACCATTCACCCTAATTGGCCCCTAAGGGTGTGTCGGTATAACAACATCACTCTTACAACAGTCATTATTTGCATGACTGCAAAAGGTCATTTGTGAGGATAACATATACATAGATCACAAACATTAATAAAGGGTCCCTCCAGGTCACAGTTGTAAATGTCATAGATTGTTAATAAATAAGTTTTAGAAAAATGGATGAATGGATTTAACCTCAACGTACAGTTTCAACCTCAAGTGTCCAGGTAAACGGCTTTCTGGTTGGAAAAATCATCAGTCATCGTCTCATGTCCTCACAGTATAAATACACTATTTGCAGTGATGGAATGTTACTACATACATTTACTCAAGTATTTTATTTAAAGTGCAATTTTGAGGTCTTCATATGAGAATTTCTATTTTGTGCCACTTTATGCTTCTACTACTACCATCAACTAGCTTTTGGAAGCAATATTCATACTTTTTACCCCACTGCATTGATTTGATAACTTTGATAAATTTGATTTGCAGATTGCATGCTGCATAAGAGCCAAAGCACTGATTCAGATCAGCCGATATTTATATTTATACTACTTGGCAAATTCAGTGTGATACGTACGTAGAGGGTGTATATAATGTGTTATCAAATCAATATGGGATCTCAGGACTTCCACAGGCTTGGATTACGCCATACGAACTGTATGGAACAAGTTAATCTATATTTTTAGTTGTTTATTACATTTTAAAACAAGTCCCCAGCTAATTCAGTTGTTTGGGAGAATTCTGCAATGCTGTTTTGCTGTGAAGCTCCAGAAATGTTGTGTGGACTACAAAACTTCACCCGACTTTCCATCAAACGTGAGTAGATAATGACTTCTCCTTTAAGTATAAGATCTGTGTCCTTCTTCCATCACTGTACACCAGCGTGGAGTTTTCAAAACCTGCAACCAAAAAGTTATTCCTGGCTTATTACTGATCAGAGAAGCATTAATAACATATATATTACCCAAAGCCATTAGTTACAACTCATAAAGCATGAAAGGTTTTAGTCACTTTTTCTTAACTTAGTGCAAAGATGCTTTTGGGGACCCAGACACATTATTATAGAGATTTTGGCACCGGCAGCACCTGGGTAAGTAATGGCTGTGGTGCATTAGGAGAGAGGGGAGAGAGATGTATGATAGCCTGAGTTGTGAGTCAACATCAGAGGCCTTGGGCTGACCCCACAGGGGATTACACACTCTGATTTAAGAGCATCTGTCCAGCACCTCTCCTCTCTGTAGCACTCGCGTCCTCGGTACATACAACACCCACCTGATGCAACATAATGTCCAGGAATACACACACAAGCTCACGTGCACGCTCACACGCACACACTTGTATGCGGGATCATTCTCGTTATACCCTTATTCTTAGCCGCGCTCCATCTTCTGTTACAGGGTCGGGGCGGAGTAGGATTCTATCAGGGTTTGTATCCAGAGAGGGAGAAAGAGATCCGAGCCCCTGCAGGGGTAAGTAAATACAGCCTAATGGCCTCTGATTAATTCTACATTGCTCTCATCGGGCCAGTAAAAAGAGATGTAATGACCTGCATCTCTCTCTCCCTCTCTTTCCTTCTCCCTCATTTCTCTCTCTCACTCCCCCCCCCCTCCCCTCCCCCCTTAGTCTTTCTCAATTTCTCCCTCATTTGCTCAGCTTTTGATTATGAATTAAAAGGGATTGCAAATGGTATGCTGTTGGTTGGCCCCCTGATTGCCATATTTGATTAAGAAATGTCAGTGTGCATGTTTCCCATGTCTGTCTTTTTTTAGCCCCTCCATTCGCTGCAACATTCGCACATGCACGAGGAAACACAATGGCTCCGCGGCTCTCAGACGGTCGGCCGTGAACAGCAAACTTGCGCTAATCAAACGCATTCTTCCGTCTTCCCTTTCTCTTTTTCTCAGCCTCTCTTCTCATTTTTTGCCTTTTCAAAACTCGGTGGGTTTTTGTATCAGCTGTGAGACACACCAACAAGGGGGAAATCACAGAAAATTAAAGAGCATTGAGAAAGACAGGTAGAGCAGAGAATGAGGACAGGAACAAGTGATGGAGATCTGACTGAAATCAGAGCAGACAGGGACCAGTTTCCTACCTCTGCAAGTTAATTGTAATCCTCAAACAGGAAACTTCTGATTTGTATTTTCCCCCTTTTAGACTACGCACCTATATATTGATATATACTCTCGCATCTACTGTGATGACATACATCCTGAATCCTTCAACACAGCAGCTATAAGCAATAGAAGAAAAGTACCCCGACTGCTTTACCATAAAGGATGCAATTGACCTTTAACGCTCTATGGGATGCATATAAAAAGCTGTACATGTTATCCTTTAAGAGCAATGCTAGTGGCAGTTGTGCATACCTGGGGCAGCTCTGAGTCAGGTTCATGATCAGCTGGCCTCCAGTCAGAAGCTTGGAAATGAGAGACAACCTGCAATCAGTCAAAATGTGGGATCTTGGTCATTAGTTTGAAAGTTACAGGTGTAAGTCTCATCTCTTGATACTGAACTCAAAGCAAGTGTGAGAGCGAGGAGCTGGTACAACAGGCTCCTGGCTCTCGCACTTGGCCAAGTTAAGCAATTCAGGACAACTGACATAACAAGATAATTGATAGAAACAAAGAGCAGGAATACAATGTTGACAAAAGATTTAAAAACTGTTGTGACTAATTGGCCCAATACTGTTAGCCATGGTGAAAAACTATAATGTGTTCTTAATCTGTGAATACCTTTAATTAACTCTTAGTCACTTGCTTTGTCTGTTTTGTTTTCTTAGCTGTGTTAGTACTTATAGCTCCTTGTCCAATGCATGGACCAAACAAATTAAAATCTGGACACAGCGTTGGAGATGGTGCCCCATTCATTCCATACACCATGGACATATAATGAGAACTGGATATAGTGTCAGAGGCGGAGCTCCATTCATTCCTATAAAAGCTGCTCAGTGGTGCATGAAGCTGAAAAAGTTAGACTTCTATGGTATGAAATGAATAACTTTTCCACATCAACTAGGCTACAGATAGTTGGCTTTGGTATAAGTGGCAGTTTTTTCCATGATAAACTATAAAATCCTGACTACAGGTGTCACTGGATATGTTCACAGTTACTAGTATGGTGCAGTAGTGTACCTGCACAGCTCAGATCTCTATGGTTTTAAAGTTTTGAAGTTATTAGAGTTGTAAGACTTCAAGCCAAGTCTGAGGTCATGAAATTAATGACTATAAGCTACCTCAAGTCCAAGACTGCAGCTGTAGCTCTGATTTCAGGCCTTAAATGACTCGAAGATTTTAGCGTTGTATCTTCAGGTATCTTCAGCTTTTCTCTCCTGTGACCACTTCAGCTCTCTCACTGCTCCAGTTAAATCCATCAGTTTGAGCTCAGTCAGTAGCACATATCTTTTCTTCTTACACCTTCAATGGCTGTTATTCTCTGCACATCAGTTCACAGACCACACGGACAATGTATGTGGCTGTTGCATGCATACATTTGAGCTGTATGTGTATGCATACAAATGTGCGGCATGTCCGAGAGTCGATGCTCGCGTGCATGCATGGACATGTGAAAAAGTGCTTTTTTTTTTTGTATGTGTGTGTGTGCTCGCAGTTGTGTGTGATAATGGCCTGTGTCCATCAGCACACAGAACACGAGCCTTCTGTATCAGGCAGAAGACACACTTAATGCCTGTCACAGGGTCAGATCAAGTGTGTACAAAGGAGAATTGAATCCTTTGAAAAACAGAATTCAACCAAGGACAGTTTTCCCATTTGCCAAGTTGTAAGAAAGAGAAAGGTGTATAGAAAGACGGAGAGGGAGAAAATGGGACAGAGAAATGGTGTAGGTGCCTGCAGGAGAGAAATGTGTTGATCTTTTGAGATGAAAAGCCCTACTTTCACAGGCTGCAAAATGGAATGGTGGGCTTCAAGGCCAAGGCTGTAAGGAGAGGACTTTCCTTCCCCTCCAGGTCCTTTTGTTATCCTCTCATCAGTCCATCGTGGAGGAGGTGGAGGTACAGGGCGAGGGCGTTGGGGGACGTGGGTATGACAACTGTCTGCCCCACAAGCAAGAAATGGTCTCCCTCACCAGCCCTTGGGGGGGTAGATACACAAGCTACCTTAGGCTGGAGATGAACATAGGAGAGGAAGAGGTGAGATTGAAGTTTGAAGCGGGTGCAGAGCAGAGGAGAGTGTTAATGAGGGGACGGCACAAGTAGAAAAGGTTCCACCGGGCTCTTTTTTAGAAGGTGGCCCCTCTCGCATTATATTCTTGACTCCCCTCCAGGAGGGCCTAATGACGCTCTCTAAGGATGGCGGTCTTGTGGAAGAAGAAGCGGGGGGAGGGTTGGGCTGACATACCACGAAGAAGCGCCCCAAACGCCATAGAGGAGGTAGCCAAGAAAAGGGAGAGGGAATGGTGTCCCCACTAGAGAGACGAGTGAGAAGGAGCTCTTTTTCTCAAGACTCTTCATGTGGCCCATCTTCCTCTCACTTCAATCTCTCTCTTCTTCTCTGGCTCACCTCTCCACCTCCACCCATCCTCCTTTTTCTTTCTGCTCTGTCCTCTGGAGCAGGTTGGTAATTGTCACACACAGAGCAGCACTATTTTCCATTAACTTAAGTATGTACAAGGAGCTAATACCTAACTGAGCAACATGTGGATTTAGTTGTGATTTCAAGCTCCATCACAAGCAGGGGGGGACCCTTAGGTGGCACCATGGAGCACAAGATATCGGAGAATTTCCCATCCCTTCCAGATTTGTTTTAGCCACCTTTAAAACAAATTCATAATCCACACCCATCTACCCCCAACCCCTTCTATTCCCCAAGAATGTCAGAGTATCCATAAACAAAATCAGAGGGTACAGTAAGGTCTCTAATCAAGGCAATCAGTGCTGTTTTCAGAGGTGTACAGCACAGCAGCAGCGCTGGTCTCATCTTTTTCTGTGCTTTAATTACTTGCTTTTGCATTTTGATGGAGGGGGGTGATGGGGGTGATTGTGCCTTATCACCTATCTCCAAGGATAAAAGACTACCCAATTACTTTGTTTGGATGCTAATGATTGCATTTCATTAGTAGCCGCTCTTAGCCCTCCTCACCCAGTAAATGAATGAATATGCCGTAATTTCAATTATTGGAATTATGAAAATTGCTTTTAAAAAGACGGCACGGGTATCATCAGCTTTCCACTGTGACATAATGCCATTTTAATTTCTATAATAGTTTTAATTGTCAGTGGCCCCGCTGTGCATTAATCATTTAATTGTATTGTCTTTTTCCTGCTGCAAACACCTACACCCCCTGAACACCCACACGCTTTTCCCGCCCCAGCTTTGAAAATACAAATCACAATCAGTACTATCATCTTGAGAGTGATGAGATGACGGTGAAAACAAAAACCAAGTTAGACGCGCAATTCAAAGTTCTGAGATGGGGGTAGACAGCTATTCTTTGTTGGAGGCTTTTGCAGAGGGAATATACAGCGTGACCTTGGATTTATTTGTGATTTTGATCAAATTTGTTGTCAATTATTGGTAGAAGCTAACTGAAGCAGGTGAAAAATTCAAAATAAAAAGGTTTATTTTAGGTTTTTACACTGCAGGTTTTAATAGAATTGAGGATTCATGACTTAAAGTTGCACTGAATACAGGTAGAATTAGACTTGTATTAATTATCATTAGAGTTAAAAACAAATATTTTGTATATTGTTGTATTATGTGTTGTATACTGTTGTATTATTTGTTCTATATGGGTTATATTGCAGACAGAATATTTAAAGAACCAAAACAGCAGCTTTATATCCATTCTTTCTCTATATGGAAAGGTCAAAGGTCAAGGATATCACACAGACCTCTGCTGAGAAGAACAGTGTCTTTGTGGCCATAGTCGCCTTCCATAATCCCTCAAAAACATGAACATTTGTCGGATCAGAGCTTTTAGGTGTGTTATGTTTGTTCCAATTTAAGATATATAATATCAATCATATAAAGCTTTTCTTGGCTTTTATGTTAATGACAGTAAATTTTAAAAATCAATATTACTCTCATAATTTTGACAGCGACACAGGCCAATTATTTTTCACTTTGCATGACACTTGAAGAAACCAAAGGTATATCGCATAGGAATTTTGCAAAGAACTGAAATTCGTACAAATTAAAATGTGAATTAGAATAACAAAGAAACAACAGTGAAAAGGAAAATATGAAGGAATTAAATCAATTATAAATTAAAAGCAGTATTTAGTATTTATGTTCTGTTCCTGATCTCATCCCTTATCTTTGTTTGTGCACAGATGTTGTTTTTTAATTCAAATTTTACACATTTCACAGCACTTGGAGTCACATATGGCAAAAAGAAAATAGAAAAAACACAGACAATTATGTTGTTAAAGCACAATGAGTCAGTAATGCAGCACTGCATTGAAACGAAAGGTGTAAAATCAAATAGCCAACATATCCATTTATTCAGTTTTATCCGTGTAGAGCCGAGAGCCGTGCAGCAGCAGCACCATGAGAACAAAAATGTCTGACTGACAGCCTTGAGCAGCCCTCCACTGTCTCCTCCATCGCTCCTCGAGAGGGAGGAGGTCAAGTGTACCCCCTCAAACAAACACACTCAGATGCCCATGCAGAACACCTTGCCAAGCCTTTTAGCCACAGCTATTTTTCTTAAACTCATGTCATCAAGAGCACCAGAGGCATCTCTCAGCCTTGAACTTATGGAGGTGAAGTGGGCCAACGGCTGGGTAGGAAAGGTGTGCTCCCCCATGTGAATACATTTAATGCCTCGACCTCCGAATGTGTTCTTTCTAGTCTGTTTTGAAAAGAGGAAAAACATTCTACCGACGTTTATATGCCACCAAATTAGTTGAAATTCAGTCACATAGAAAAGGGCACTTCAGACCCTTTGAGATCAGCCTCTCTGAAAGCACAACAGTAGCTATTCTCAAAGAAATTTTTACGTCCAAACATGTTGCTGCATGACCTTATACCCTTTGATTGTGTCAGGGAAACATCCGTTTTTTAAATTACATTTTTTTTGTTACTGTTGAGAAAAGTGGAGCGTAGCACAGTGGTGCACTTACAGCGATCAAACATCAAGATGGCCGTTGAGACAGAAAATGGCCAAAGTTATCCCTGACTTTCTTCGCGAAAAATTCATTTTTTTTGTCGCCACAAACACGGCTGGAAATAGTCCCCAGGTCTCCTTAAAAATATCAAACAGTGTCATCTTTAAAAATGAAGAAAATCTGTAGTCCCTCAAAAATATCCATTGGTTTGACACTTAGAAATGTTGAAAGGAAGTCTTGAACTGCAGTCACTGGCTTTGCAGTCTTCTCACCTGTAACTCCACCACCATCTCTTCCACCTCCAGATATAAAAGTCATGTCATTGACATGTAATGTGAACGTGACATGACACCTATTGTGGAAATGTCTGTACGGTAGATAGCCTATGACCTGTAAAAATCTCAACGAATCTGGTTTGCAGAAACGTGAGTTAACTGTCAACAACTCAGTATGACGCCTCCATGACCTCAAGGATAAAATGTATAACTTCCTTCACACATCTGTGACAGTGTCAACAAAAGCTGCAAATTATATGCATCATAGTTGTTTATTTTTTTCTGTAGACCATCATGCATAAACATGAAGATATTTTTTACCTCACTACAGTTTGATTAAAAAACGGCACCATATTTCTATGAGAAAAGGTCTTTAATCATTAATGAGCCATTAAGTGTTATAATCAGTGTTATAATAACTATAATCACTTAAACTCTTAGTGACTTGATCATATAATAGGTTGAATTGTCGTTAATCATGAATGAGCATTTGTTTTATAACCTTAATATAAAGTTTAAGCAACTTTTAAATTGAGTAAGCAGTAGTTCATGAAGAAGCTCTCAGAAATGTCAGTAAAACCACTCATTTGAAAAACTTCTTGAGCTACTGTGCTAATAAAAAAAATGAACAAAGGAGCCAAAAAGGTGTCCTACCTGGTGGAGGTTATTAATAATCTGCTCATGGACCAGCTGAACTGGAATTTAAAGCCTTTTTCAATCACCTTTCAGTTGGAATACGACAATAAAAAGCAGGGTTTAAAGTATCTCATTAGCACATTAAAAGATCTCATTAAGTAATAAAGTAAAACTGAGAGCTCAATGAGAATATTGACCTTTTATTGGTATTAAAGACTTTCCAAGTAATGGGAATTTTTGAGGTGATGTTACTCTGCTCTGGTTTATTTTAATAATTAGCTCATGTCCTAAAAATACAGCGTGGCTGTAGGAGTCCCAGAAAAACTGAGTGCTTTTCAAGTTTTCTTTTTTTTCCCCGATGCTTTTTAACTGAGGCTAAAATTGACAGTTGCAGGGGATTCATCTTCATCTTCAACATTCAGTGTAGTGCCACTCTGAAGGTTTCTTTACAGGAACTTATGTGACCTGGACCAGGCGATGTCATTCGACTTGACCTTGGTGAATTTGAATTACAAGACTTTGTGGATGGGCCACTTGCTCTTGATCCGAGGCTCTTTCTTTTCACCCAACGATACACAAACACACACAGACACACACACACACACACACACACATATATGTATATGTTATTTTCTTTTGCAGAAGAAAAATACATTTTTGGCAAATTGTGAAGACTGTCTTAAGTGCAAAGGTTCAAGAGGTCCCTTAACATGCAGGGAACAAAGATGGAGATACTGTTTTTTTATTTGGCTAGCCAAGAAGCAAGACCTCACTGACAGGCTTTTTATATTGCATCAATGGCATCACATTGAATGCCTGGCCTCTGACCAGTTCCTACACAATTGTGCCACCTTCTGGAATAAATGGGGAAATCTACCAAGACGGGGAAGAATTCAACAGGGATTCAGCTTCAGAATAACTGCGATCTGCTTGTTTCTGAAGTTCTTTGGTTGTATGGATTCTGTGCCGGCGTGCTTCCTTCCATCGTATTGCAACTATCCTACAGTATCCTATTAAACAGTGTCAGCATTCTGATTATTTTCCTTATTAATATATCTTATAATAATGTTTTACTTTACAGGTCCATAATCTAATAATAACCACCAAGGACACGTTCTGGAAAAGGCTGTTTTCCTAATTATAGGTAAAAAAAACATAGCAGGACCCTACAGTATAATGGTAATTGGTACTCTACCAAGTAATTAATCCACAATAATTGCAAGAAAGAATATCAGAGAATAAACTTATAAATGAATAATTAATTAACATTTACTCAAGAGAAGTTCTTTCAAGGCAATTCTTTTCCCCCCAATAATTAGAATAATTGAGGAAATGTATTTATTTATTAGCAAAAGTAAAATCAAGCATCACCACAAAATGTAATAGTAATTCCGTCAGCAGATATAGCAATATCAATCAGTTTTAGACTGAATTAAATAATAAATAAAACATTTTTGACTTTGTCAGGAGCATCACCACAGTTAGTTTGATGGATATCTTTCTGTGTTATTTTTCTATTTGGGGTTTGTGGAGCTGTCAGAAAGGCTGATGTGTGTGGGTCTCGTAAAAGCATGGCTGCATGGATGCGTTTGTGTATTTGGGGTTGTGGGGGTTGTGGAGGGTTGGGGGACGAAAGAAGATTGGGGAGTGATTCAATCGCTACACAAATGGATTTGGCTAATAGAAGGAGCCTCTGATCCTGACTGGTGCACAGCTGGAGCTCCCCTAATTGGAGAGGGTGAAGAGTGGAGAAGAGAGTGGGGAGAAAAGAGAAAGAGAGAATATGGCCCCCGGAGAAATTGCACCTCCACTGTAACACTATTGACTCGACGAGGATCATGCCAAACGTTAATACCGGTGTAAAAGGACACGCGCCGGGAAAGTAAGTCACGCAGAGGCTCAACGTAGCTCAGTGTTCATTTTCTCACCTTGAAAAAAGCAGCTCAATCAATTTTTGTGTAATCGTTCCCAGTGTTTTAAATAACTAATGAAGGGTGCCATATGAGCAGAAAGTGGCCAGCTCTCTAACCCACTTCACATCAGCAAGGACCATTAGAGAAATAACTGAAAGGTGAAAACAGGAGCCTTAAAACCATTTAGCAGAGTACTCACCACTATTTTCAGTGAATTCAATTAATTGTTAAAAGAAATCAAAATAGAAAAAGTGATTCACTGTTATTGATGACCTTCCTTGTCAGTGGGCCGACTCAGAGATAGTTGAAAGTAGCAAATGTCAGACTGGTTCAGTAGAGAATGAAAAGAATTCACTCTAAAAATGTATGAATACATTGAAAGAGGTGAAAATAAGGAAGATTTTACATAACTGTTGCCTTTGTGCATGCATGAACAGAAGAGAGTGCAGACAAAACATTCAAAAAGAGAGCAAGGCTCGTCGTTTTAACAGCTACTACAACTACTGCCCAGCAATGAAAGATTAGAAGAGCCCATTATCCTTGAAATGCCTTCACTTATGCTCCAGGAAACAGAAAGAAGGAGAAAAAGTTAATAGAATCCTCCACAGATTTTACATCTAAGAAAAACAAAAAAAAAAACAAACATCCATGGTTTGCAGAAACATGCACTGCCAACATGTATTCTGGTCACTGGGTAGCGTCCATTGGGTCAACTAAATGATTTATCAAGTGTTACCGGCTTGATAACTGCAGTATTTACATACTGTATGTTGTTTTGGACATTTCCTGAATGAGCCAATGCTGTTGCTTTTTTTCTGAGATGACCAAACTTCTTGGACATCATTCATTTAGAGAGTGAAGTGTCAAAACAAAGTTTCGGGCACCAGGACCAGAATGTAAGATTTATACAATTGTGTGCACAGTCAAACATTACAAAGAATTATTGTAGGAGAAGAGAACAGGTGTCTGGACCAGCTGAGAGTGTATGTGTGTTGTGAATGAGTGTGTGAGCGAGAGAGAGGGGAAGAGAGAGAGAGAGAGAGAGAGAGAGAGACCAAGACAGACAGTGAGAGATCTTGTGTGTATTCTAAAAGCAGGGGGTCTCTTCCAATCGCCCAGAACACAAAGAGCTGCTCAGCAGGAACACACCAGGGGGGCTCTTAGGAAACCCATCAGCTCACATGGAAAGGGCAGAGGAAAGACTTACATATATAAAACAGGCTGTATAGGAGGAGCACACACACACAGACATCCTCCACTCCTGTCTTGTGGAGGATGTCTGTCTTCCTACATTCTGTAAAACAAAAATAAAAAACAGCACAGGTGAAAACAGATATGTGGACAAAACTGTGAACCACACCTCTACTAACTTCCAAGCTGAAAATTTAAATATTTGTACAGCGTGTGTCAAAACTGAGGTGCAAAAAGTGCCCTGCACCCCATGCTGCCCAGTTGGCAATCAACACGCTAAGATCAACATATTAGTGTACAAACACAGACAAATTGTTGGATCTTGCAGGGACACTCACACACAGAGGCAAGACGGCAGACCCTCCCACCGTGTTTCCATTGTAGCAACCATTGTAACAATTTTGTCTGAGCCATATGGGCTGGTTTAGGGGATGTGGACCCCCGGCAGCTGAGGCTTTGTCCCCATGTCACAGAGGTCGCTGGGATTGTGTTCCCAGCTAATTCCCTCTTTCAGGGACTGCAGATCAGAGTCTATAATGATCTGGGCGGCCTAGGACAGGGATTACTGCTGCTGCCTCTGACATCAACAGGCTTGTGTGTGTGTGCGTGTGTGTGCGCATGCATGTGTGTGTGTGGGTTGGGGGTGAAAAGGAGAGCGAGATAGAGAGAGATGACATCTTAAGATGAAACATTGTCGCTAGTCCTTAACAACAGGAATCAATTGATTCCCCCCTCACGGCAAACCCACCCACCACACCGAAATAGATCCACCCCACCTCCCAAATACACACACATGCAGACACACACACACATGCACACACACACCCCAACACGCTCTGAGTTTTCCACCTCATTTCCCTCAATCTAGCTTAGGCAAACATTATTAGCGGAGAAAGTGAAGGCAGTGAAGGGAAAGTAATAGCTTCTTGTGTCTTGACTGACCTCTATTGTCATCATATGGTTTACAAATTACAGAGCACTGTCTGGATATTTTGACTTACATCTCCAGCGTAGCCGCTTCTGTCTCACTACAACAAGTAATTAATCCACCATTTAAATTAAATGATCTGTTGTTCCTTATCTGCCATTGTAGAGAGGGTTTATTTTAAGTAAAACCAGTACCACCACCAAAAATACTCCATTATGAGTTCAGCATTCAAACTTTCAATTAAAGCAACATTATATCCTTTTTTCACCTTCACATAAAAGCTTCAAAATCATTGTGATGGTGTCTTGTAATAGGGTTAATGGTGTGACAGCCACTCCGCCCCCCATCACTTGCTTCTCACTATGTAACTTCAGTGAGAGGGTAGGATCACAGCGTTACAAACATGTTTACTTCAAGATACAAGTTTTCAACACATCACATTGTTATGACGTAATGAGGGATTTGTATTTACGACAGTGGTGTTGAACTCAGAAACTGTGGGGGTGACAAAAATCAAACAAAATGCCAGTTTCTACATAATGTTGCTTTAAGAAAAAGTAGTTTTAAGCCAAAATCAATTTAAGTATCTCAAATTAATTCTGCAGAATATCATTGTCTGTGGAACAGTTTCATATATTATAATAGTTTTTTTTTTCATGCTGATTCATTAACTTTTAGTTAATTTAATTTAAAGTCAATTAATATAAAATTAATCAGCAACTGTTGTAATAATTTATGTTTATGTATTACCCACCTGCATTTTCTTACATTTTGTCGGATATTTTAATGTACTGTATAACAACTACATTTTATATGCCCGTCGTAAAAACATGTTTTTGCAAAGCAACTTAGTCCTGATACTTGACTTTTGAGGGTTAAAAAACCCAATAATATCAGGCGATAGTATTGTTTTCTTTTACATAATCAATCTTTAAATGACTTTCATGTCAGGAGGCAGTGGTGATGATGGGGGAGTTATGAGAGAAGGATGCCAAGCCAGTGACTGCAGTTCAACCACTTGATATTTTAAAGGAGACATTGGGACACTTTCCGGCCATGTTTGTGTCAACAAAAACAGGTATTTGAAGCAGTCCACAGAGTAGTAGTCCATAAAAACAGCATCACCATAACATGAAATTGAAAATTGAACCAAAAGAAACTCAAAATTGCAACATAAAGAAATGTAAAGTTATATCCGCAGTTTGCAGAAACGTACAATTGGACTTTTACACAGACACACATGTATCTGCAATGAGCTTATATGGGCCTGACCAATTTATCATTCTACCTCTAAAAGTAATGATAACTGTTGACTAAATGTGACTGAGTAGAAAAGAAGCATAACAGGTACTTAGGTCACCGTTTACAACTGTATTTATACCACCACACATTGATTATCTTTGAGTATATTTTGCGTCATGACATCTAAAAATGATACAAACATTCAGAATGAATGAAAACTGAAAGTCTCTCTCTCTTTGGATTTTATGGCTCCAACACAAACAGCACTCGCAGGTAGAAAAAAAGCCTGTATTTCAATGAATGGCTTATTGCAACAAGGGCATATCAATTACTTCCAGAATAACAAACACTAGCATGAACAACTGAATCCATATATTTGAACATAGTTTCTTAAGTATTGGATTGTATGAACAATGCTTGCCAGACACACTTAATAAGGAGCCAACCTGAGTAATCAGGTATATGTGTTTTCAAGAAGAGACATCTACATCCTAAATGAAGAGCACTTACACAAATACATGCTCAAGAGGAAGCATGCTACTCTTCATGGAGCCATCCAATTCTTGATAGAGAGTACTTTCAACAAGACAGCTGAAAACAAAACTTGTTTGCTTTCCTCCATTCCACTTTTAATGTTCTGCTCTCATTTGTTCCTGTAGGCATCTTTCCATATTTTATTCTCTTTCTTCTTTCCCTCTGTGAAAGGGACTTTCATTGAAATTCATGCTCTCAAGGACCGGCACCCATGCAAGGCCAGAAGATAATAGGCGACCTATTTACCCAGCAGTTTTATTTATCTTTTCTTCCCTCCCTACCTCCCCCCTCGCCACCTCCTCCTCCCCCCACCCCAGCTTTGGATTGATCATGGTCGCTGCAAGATAACAGCTGTCTCCTGTGCATTAGCATTGCAAATGAAATAGAAGAGAAAGAAGTGGAGCTTCAGTGTGTTGAGCCACAGGCCTGCAGTCTGGGCTGGAAGAGAGCGGATCAGCATGCTGACCAAGTGCTGCCAGGACACTATGGGACAAGGAGCAGCTGACAGTGGGGAACAAACAAAGCAGTGTCATCAGTTGCTTTGACAAAAAGATATTTTCAAGAAATATCACCATTTTTATCGTATTTTTAATATCATCTTGGATGACTTCATTAGTGACCAATGGCCATGGGACATAAAAAGTTCAGAATTACTTTGTTTATTATTATTTTTCTGTTTTGTTTTCTTTCGGTCAGTATGTGGAGCAGACATAGCCGGTGTACTATCCTGCCTGTTGTGTTAACAAAGTATATATTTCCACTGCAGCGCCACCTTGGAATGAAATTTCATGACATTTTACAGGGTTGATCGATCCTATCTGCGCATGTAAGGCCCGAACGCATGGAAACTGACATCAAAGAACTGGAGGAGACAAAAGCCGACTGTTGTGTCACCTCATGTCAATTGTGTCTCAGCCAAAAAGCTGCACTTGAACACACCGAAAAGACTATAGTCAACTAGTGCGAATTGTATGGCACACATTGCAAACACTAGGGTCACGACGCCCTAACGTAACTTTGGTTGCAACTAAATTTTACATTAAAGACTTAACAGCAGTTTATTCACAGAGGCCACACCTACTTCAGGTACTTAACCAACTCTGGTAACCAGTTGTGGGGGGACAGCAGGGAATATAAAAAAACTAATGAAAAAGTTGTTGTGGGGGTCATCCAAATATGGTATGTACAATGTAAGATTGGTTAAATATTAAGAGTAGGAAGGAGATTTATTTTTCTTTTTACAAAAAATAATCTTGTGAGGCACAAATGGGCATGCCCTATACCAATCTCTTCTCAGTGTTCTTAGATATATCAAGCTGACAATAAATTGCATTTATTTTTTTTACTGCTACAGCATACATATATGCTCTGTAAATCACTTATGTTCTCCTTTTAAAAAAAAGACACCAAAAGGGAGACATTTATAGTATATAATATTTGGTTTCATGACTGCACCCTAGCTTTGCATTAATTTGACAGGATACGGTTCCCATAAGTAGGCATGTAGGCTACAGCACAAGTTTGTTTGCTTTGTCTCCTGTTCCCCTGCTGGGGCTCAGCCCGCCAGCAGCCGTCAATCAAACACAGACACAGACTGTGCACAGGATGCCTCGAACTGCAGACAAGCTCATTTATGTCTGAACATATCATGAATATTGCATACTTGATAAAAAGACTGTAAAAAGAATTATTTACGTGGTGTAAAGTCTGTTGGCTGAGAGAGAAGGCAAATGGAGGAGGAACACTAATGTGAATAACTGAGAAAAGTGTCTTGGCTCATGAGCTCGGAGCACAATTTTCATTCAAGTGAGAGGCCAGCATCTTTGGGTTTCAGTATCTAGTTCCAATAATAAATCCATGGCCTTAATCCAAGGAAAGCAAAAGGAATTCATCCTGTATCATGGTTCATGAGCTAGTAGCCAAAAATCCTCGTCCGCGTTATATTCTGTAATAAAAAAATATCATATTGGCATATATTGGCCAATAACATAGGCCACCTGATGTATCAGTCTGGCTCTATTTTGAAGGCAACATTCGTTGAACTATGTGTACCAACTTTAATAACTTTACCATTTATATTTCTTTAGATATATCCAAGGACTTTGCAATCATTGCATTGGAAGGCCATCACATGTGTATGGACTGAAAAAATGCATTTACTTTGGCCATGTGGTGAATGCAGCTGTATTAAACCAGGAACTTTAACTACTTTAGCATTTCTATTTTTTTAGATCTATGATGAAAAAGTACCACATTCAAAGATACATGCGGAGGGGAAATCAGTGCAGGATTATTGATTTTTATCCATTAAAATCCAAGGATTTTGCGATCATTGCATTGAAAGGCCATCACATGTGTATGGACCAAAAAAAGCATTTAATTTGGCCGTGTGGTGTATGCAGCTGTACTAAACCAGGATCGATTAACACAATTTATTAAACCCATCTTTTACACAGTGATGTATGTTAGTATCCAAGGACAAATCTTATTAATATCACTTCTACAGGGAGGCAATACAGGTACTGTAGGTGATTGTTCCAAATCCCAGCAAAGAAATATTGTCATGGTTACCATCGAGCACTTCAGACAAAGCCACAAGTATCCTCGTGGAGTATGAACTGAAACGCACAGATGGACATGAAAGCATAAGAAGGTGTACAAAAATCAGAGGGACGTAGGCAGTGTTGTGAAAGAGGCTGAAAGACAGTGAAAGTTTACATCAGAGATAATAAGCAAATAAGTACATTTACTCAAGTACTGAACTCAGTACAGTTTTGAGGTGTGTTTTCACTTTATACCACTTTATAATTCTACTCCACAACATTTCAGAGTTAAATATTGTACTTTTTACTCAACTATATTTATTTGACGGTCATGGTTATTTGTATTTTTTGCAGGTTAAAGATTTTAAGTTAATAGATAACAAAGTAGTGGTTCTCAACCTGTTTTGCTTGTGGCTACTAAAAAGCAGTGTCTAGTTGGGGCTCTGTCATGTTTCTGACGTCTGTAAGTGCTTCCACTAAAGACTAATTTACCCTTAAAATGACTCCTTCCACTCATATTTTCAGACATTTTTCAGACAACTCAGATTTAAGGTGAGCAAAGACAAACTTTCCTACCTCAGTAGATTAATGCGAAAACAGCCTTCAAGTATTAAACTCTACACTTGCATCAGTCTGCACAAGGAAGGTTCACATAGGTTTTACATACTTATGTGTTTTTACAGGTCTTGGGGAGTACTACTGCCTGTGAAAACAGTAGTTTTACTAAGCATTCCTGAACATCTATATAAAATTGTCCTAAAACACCTCTCCCAGTCTAGCCCAAAGAATTCAAAGCTGTTGTTGAATCATTTGAGTACAGGCATGGTTATGGGCTCTTTTGAAAGGTTACATTCAGATTTTTTTGCCCCAAACAGAAGCTCGTTAAGTGCTCATTGGCTGGACCAAAACAGACCGCCAATTTGCCGCCTTCTGTCTAAATGCGCGGACCTAGCAAAGCATCGACGTTAATTAATCGATGCCGAATCGTCACGTGACGCATCGCGATGCATCGCCACATCGATGAATTGCACCCACCTCTAGTATCTGCACCAAAAATCAAGTACTGGTCAGTCTCTAACACGTACTCCATTTTGCTGGTACAGTACTTTACTCTTAAGTAAGAATTGGAATGCAGGACTTTTACTTGATATTTTTACAGAGAAATTCCTTCAAGGAAAACGTGTTTCTTCTCCCCCCACTGTTAATGAGAGTTACCTGAGAAAGATCAGTGATGTAGCTTCTCTGCTTGAGCCCACCTCAGATTTCACGGGGCCAAAGAGACGCACAGAGGAAGGACAAGTAAACTGGCTCGGTCCTTTACAAATGCTAGAGTGGCCATCCTCCCACTGCCAGTCCCTCACACAGGACCACAATTAAATTCTTCGCCCACTCATTCTTTTCCTCTTTTTTGTCTCTTGAGAAGACACCTCACTTGAGAAACCACTGAGGCTGCTTTTTAAAGGTCCCTGTGTGGCAGGGTGACAGAGGACACCACTCTCTGCCTTTTCTCTCATTTGGAAAGACCGAGTGAAATTGAAAAGGGGGTCCTCAGCTCCCTCCCTGAAGACCCTCTCTACCCCCTCCACCTCACCCCACCATCCCCGCCTCGGCCTGGGTGGACTCCCTCGGTCGGTTCTCAGACCTCCCCTGTCTGTGTGATACCAGCGGTATTGTGAGAGGCTGACAAAGAACAGGAAGCCTGGGGGTCGGCAGGGCTCGCCTGAAGGTCAGCTCAATCAGTCTCTGTATGATGGATGCAGCGCGGGGGCCGGGTCACCTGAAATGCACCAAACAAGATGGGCCAGTGCACACCCTCTTGGTCCTTTTGCAGCTTCTGCTGTTCACTTCTTTCATTTTCCCTTTCTCACACACACACACACACACACACACACACACACACACACACACACACACACACACACACACACAGTAACTGTCTATATCGCTCTGCCAGCTTTTTGCTTTTAAAATACTGTATAAGGGGTTCTACAAGTGCATCTAAATTTGTTAAGAAGAGCCAGAAAAAAACAGGCTAACATTTTAAAGCAAGATGCAGACAGATTGCATTTAACAACTTATTATAAAACGTATTAGGGTAAAATTAAAGAATATAAACCTGCAACTTCCGTCCGCTGTCCACTATAAATCTTGTAATTGCTTGTCATAATTGCTGATTCTGAATTTCTCAGATCAAGTATAGGTTGAGAAAACTTAACTCATTCCTAAACAAAAAAAAACATTAAAAAAACAATGCATTACTTGAAGGCAGTCATAGTGTTAAGAAAGACTCAAAATCACCAACTTAGCTCGCATAAGAGTGATGAATAATTGTGGTTTTACTAAATGTAATTTTCTAATAACTTCCTACCAATGTACCTCTGATGTTAACCTGTGCAAAAAGTGTTGGTTTCTTTTAGCATATAAGAAAGAATATCTATTCATTTTGCAATGAAAAGTATAGGCAATGCAGTATATTGAAAGTAATTCGGGCATTGTTTCCGCTAAGACACAAGACTGTTGAGCTTATCATGTAATATTTTTATAGTTCGGGGAGACAGACTCAATTACACTCGAGTAAAAATAGGTTTAGAAGATCTAAAAGTGGGAAAATCAACGCAAAATTACCTGCAAGGCTAAATACCATGGGTCTGAAAATGTGCATTTTTCAATCCTTCAATCAGAGATATACTGTTGAATTTAAAGGTTAAGTCTAAATTACATTTCACTTTGGCTCACTCCAGGTGTCTTTTTGATGATTAGCAGGAAACCTTTAACAAAAAAACAAAATGAAAACTACAGGAAGAGAGCAAGGGGAAGATGAAGATAAAAGAGACAGAAGAGACTCTATGTAAAAAATGTACAATTGTATTATTTTTTCTTTTGTTTTCTTTTCTGAACAAAGTCCAGAAGTTCACCAAGTTTCCTTCTCTTCTCTCTCACAAGTGACATCGATGTAAGTTACATGAATTTTGCTAATATGTAAGTTCGCCACCAATTTCTGCTGCCCCAGCAGCCTGAACACTGTGTCAGTGGGTGGGACGAGGCGTGTGTGTGTGTGTGTGTGTGTAGGGGTGTCCACCGTTGTCATGGAGACCCCCGTGTGTGGGAAGCAGTCCAAACATGACAGGGCTGAGTTTACTGACTCAAGGTGACTGGGCCGAGGGCACAGCAGCACACAACGGGGGGACAATGGCAGCTCCATTAGTGCTAATGGGGTACACATGTAACAGGATTAGGGGTGAAGACACCTGGGGGGGGTGGGACCACATGGAGAGATGGTACACCCGTCCAACCCACCCACCCCCAAAAACCTTTCCCTGTCGTGTCCCACTCCATCAAACTTGCACAAAACCAGGAGTCTGCTGTGGAGAGATGGCTGCCTGCCCACCATGTTTGTCGTTTTCTACAAAAAAAAAAACAATAAGATGGCACCACTTTCACGTCTTGGAGAAATATGCTTAGCTTCAAAAGATTCCTAAGCTATTCTAACAAAATGCCTTTACCTATTTGATGAATTTGTTACAATACATCAGGACATCACATGGCTCAACAAATGGTAACTATTGCATTGCAATGCACAAAATCTAACTTGGAAAATCTGTCTTTTATATGAAAAGAGCAAAACTCTGGAACTGTCCAAAGAAAGCTGCAGAGTAAAAAAATCCCATTTCTTTGGCTTTTATGCTTAATAATGAGATGAGATATTTCCGGTATTTTCATATTAATAAAGCTATTTAAGAACTGGTTACATAAGCTTAAAAGTTAATTGAAATCAAGCCATAATCAGTATTCCCTCATAATGAATACCATGAACCAATTACAAGTGGAGGAAAAAGTATTCGTAGAAGACGTAAGTATTGGCAACAACATGGAAAAACGGTATAAAAATACTTATTATGCAGGATGGCCCCTGTCAGTGAAAGTGCACAACATTATTTGATTATTATCATAATTATTATTATTTATACAGCAACAGCAGTAATGTTGGACTTGGTCAACTGCTTATATACTTTTCATCTATAACAGTACATAATATTTTATAATCTAATATTATTTTTTCTATCTGAAATGCCACCAAACAAAGTACAACAACAATTTCCCTGTAAAATGTTGTGGAGTAAAAGTACAAACGAGTACAGTGCATGAATTTACGTATTTAGTTACTTTCGACAAAAGTTTTTTTTTTGACAAAAGCATTATATTTGGCTTTTTTATAATTTAAACTAGTCAAATATTACTTCAACCTATACGGTTAATGTAGTAGTGTCACTGTAAATGGAAATTAATAAACATCTGGCGCAGGGACAATAACAAAGTTCTATAAAGATGATGGGGTGACTTTTGGAAAAGGTTTCTTGAGTTAATCTAAAACTGTTGGGCCTAATAATGCGGGCTGATTCAAAAGAATTTTAAAAAGACTAGTTTCAAATATTTACAACAGACCTCATCCCTCAATTAGAACATCTACATCACCACAACTCTCGCCTTCCTAGCAGCAATGTAAATCAAACGGAAATAAATCTGAGACAGAGGTTAATGAATCTTCATTGGTGGACTGCGAGTCTTTCCCAGTCGTCCCGCCCCTCCATCCCTCTCAGCTCATCCCTCATCCCCACTTTTCAGTCTCCCCCTTCTGCAAATTCCTCAACTCTGCCCAAGACGCCCAGTCAATTAATAAGACATTGTCTCCTCCCCTTGGAGCCCGTGCACAAGAGGCCACCCAGGAGCCAGCGGACCTTCCCTCTAAAGCTGCTTCACTGGTGGCCCCCAGGAATGCCAATCGCTTTGGGAACAGGCAGAACAGGGTTGGATAGGAGGGGGTCTGGGAAGCTGGATAATAGAAACAGCCCCATCATGCTCATGTGCTGGGGCAAGCCAGTCAAAAATTGGAGGGCAACAAAAGGAAATGCGTTCCACTCCCAAGGATCGGAGGCACTTCACCCCTCTACAGTCCAGCCTAAACCCCGCCCTCTGAAACACACAAGCAAGTGCACACACACACACACACACACACACACACACACACACACACACACACACACACACACACACACACACACACACACACACACACACACACACACACACGATTGTGCCATACTTGAGAGAACATTGCATTGGCTTACATTCACTTCCTGCTGGCTTACCATAAAACTTAGACCTAGCACTTATCTTAACTGGTGACCAAAAGCGGTGATGAGACCTGGCCAAAACATCTGCACAGGACTAGTGGGGTGTCAGAAGTCAGTCCTGTCAAGTACAGCTCAACAAGACCACCACGATACACTCATCAAAACGCAGCTCAGAGACCAAAGTCCTCCATCATGCCCTGTCCATTTTGTATTCATCTCTTAGCTCCCCCCTCATTTGAGCAAATGCCCTTTGAGAGGAGATGTGGACAACTGCACAGGAAATTTCTGCTCCGCATGTGGAACTATTTGTAACTTTTGGGAGAATTTTGTCCATTTTTAGTTGTCGGGCTGCACAACTGATCAAAATATAATCAAAATCGCAATATTCACATCACAGGAAGCTGCAGCTTTTTGATAGAAGGTTAAATGTGTGAGAAAACCACATTATAATGAAGTCCTGTAGTGCTCAGAGATGCCCTCGTCTACAAATCGTGCTCTCCAGATGAAGGAGAACATGTGTGTTTGGTACAGGCCCCAACAAAAGTCACACGGTCATGATTATTACCAGTTTCTTTAGTGAAAATGAAACTTGTGACGCAAAAATTTTCATTTTAATGTGTCGGTTTTCACTTAAAAAAAAAAAAAAATGTAATTCTACAGTGTCTTTGAGTAATGCAAAAAGCACTATATCATCATGATAGCTCATATCGCAATCACAATATCGGTCTTAAATTGCAAATTGCAAACCTATGGTACTTCAACGCAGCTGATATTAGCCTATATTATTGCTTATTGGTTTCAAAGAAAAGCAATATTGTGTGCACAGAGGACACAGTGTGCAATGAGTTTTTTTTCCACTGAGCATCCAATATTGATATTGACATTGCAAAATTAGCCAGGCGAAAGCACTATCTGTATTGTTTTTGCAATAGTATCAAGCTGATAATAGCCTTTATTATCTAAATGAGTTGTTTATATTGTGGTTATAGTAGTATGACCTCTTGCCTGTTCACCAAGGCATTTCTCTACCTACCTACCTGCCTGTGGCACCAGGTCGACAGCTACCTGTCTGATGTCACTTTTGCTGCCCACAAGTGACAGTCACAGGATAATGATGGATGCCAACATACACACTTATCACTTGTAAAAAGGTATATCAGACAACTTATAACATATAGGCTTAGCAGTAGACATAAAGTTGGCAGTAGAGGGGATATGTAAGAATAATTAGCACTAGCAGTCTCACCTGCTGGGAGGCTGTAGCGTCGCTCCTCCTCGGCAGCAGCCTCCTCTCTCCTCAGCTACCAACATTTCACACGGCTCTGGTAACTTTATCTTTGACTAATACACATGTTAACTTATTTTTCGTTTTGTCTTTGACGTTTTTTGCTCACCTTCTTATTTTTCGCTACTTTTTCCGTTTAACTTGTGTTTCCGCTTTCTACTTTGATGTCCTCTGATTATTTCCGGCTTGACCTCTGACATGCCATGAATGGACTGATCCACTGCAAGGGAGGGCGGGGGGAGGTGAAGACGGGCGGTACCACTTCTAACATACAGAAGCCTGTAGGTGGCCTACTGATAATTTTGGGGTGTTCAAAAACATGCAGGTGTTGTTGGAAAATGGAGTAGGAGCCCCAAGGACGAGATGATCATCATTTGTCTTGACAGACAGGTTTAAATCAAACTCTCCAAATATAGGTAAGCTCCCCACTGGACTGTGTCCACACTGGAATAAACAAGCAACTCTCAATCATGTACGTGTTGATAAATTGCAACAGACATTCATTTCTGCACCAGCAGATGGAAAACACAACATTACATTGGAGAATCTGCTAGAAAAGTCATCATGGAAAGTACACAAGCTTCTAATAAAGCACCTAAAACAAACATGAATAATAGAGAGAATTTAGTTTTTCTTTGTTTTTTTGTTTGATTGTTTGTTCTTCCTGATAATCAACATTAAAACTCAAAGAAGAGGAAGAAAATTAACTTTTTTTTTTCTGCTGGTGGTTTCCTCGTGGCCGACAAGGTGGGCTGGCCCATCTGGCATTTTTCAAAACTTCCAGATTGCCAGTCCAGACTAACCAAACCAGGCCAAGTGTGTTAAAGGAACACCAGAGACCACAAGATATCAGATCTCGATTGATTGATTTGTTTCTGGTTGCTGTTACTTCTATGAACTTATAACCATAAACATATAATGCAAAGTACCTTCAGATGAAATCACTTGGTCGTACACATTAACTGACGGCTGAGGAGAGGCTTTTGGAAATATGGTTGACAACAATACATGTCGACATGAACGAGAACAAAAGTAAAATTGTCTCAGGTTGTGCTTTGAAGGTGAACACAAAAGGGTTGGCATAAATAGGCACAATTATGCTTCATAGCACAACAAACAAGGGATCACATTGTCTTGACTTTAGTACTATTGTTGAAAAAACCTGTTCACAATTTCTTATTCTCTACGTTTCAAAACTGCATCAGCCACCACGACACCATTGTTAAGAAAGAAAAAAAGTCTACTACATGACGTGGTACAAATAATAAATCAATTGACCATATCTTGGGCTTCCCTTTGAGTCAGATTTGTGGTGTATTTTTGTCTTGATGTATTAGCCGATTGTCTCCCACTACAAAATCTCAGTGATGGATTTTAGAGTGCAGAGCCTCCATTTGAATACTTGACCACAGCATACAACACATTGTTTACTACGCCTAATGGATAGCGTGTTAGTGCAGAGAGATTTCAAAGAAAAGAGATATCATGCACACACACAAACGCGCACACTGTGTAATGTGTTTCTCTCGCTGAGCATCCATATTGACATCCACATTTCAAAATTAGCCAGGCAAAAGTGCTCAGTAAGTGCACCATCTGTGTTGTTGCATGTAGTAGCAAGTGGGGTGAAATCACAATAGTCACTGGATTGAAAGCCAAGCATCAAACAATACTGTTTAAAACACTGTGCAGTAGTAGGCTACTGTATCAACCAGATTGTAATATGTATTTTAGTTTTAAAATGCTGCAACAATGTTTTGCTGCGAAGCTCCAGAAATGTTTCGTGGACCAGAAACTTCACCCGACTTTCCATTGGCACGAGGGTGAACAAATAATGACTGGATTTTCATTTTTGGGTTTAATTGTACTTAATTGTACCAGCTAGATAGCTAGATAGTGACTTTTGAACAGCAGCAACTGTGATAGTTAGAGGATAACTACTTACTCTACATGCTTCTTGTGACAAATGTACTTATTATAAGTCGCTTTGGACAAAAGCGTCTGCTAAATGCCCTAAATGTAAACGTAATGCTGAATGATGAAATGTCGTAGCACTAGACCCAGTCATTGTCAGTATGCAGCAATATCCAGCTGATATTGGCTAACATTAGCCACATAAGATCATGCCAGGACAGTTGGTATGACCTGTCAATTGACCTCTGTTGAAGTGACACTAGATCTGATGATGGAAAAAGCAGAATCAAAACTCAGAAAAGGGAAATGTGGGAATTCAAACCTTACAAAGTAAACAGGAACTTTTCAAAAAATCAGTAACTTTTGATTAATTAACCATCAATCTAGATTTAATGGATAAATTAATTTAATGGAAAAAATTATCTATATATTGCATGTTTTTAAACGTAACTCATGCAGCAGAAATCCAGAAAACATATTTCTTGACCTCTGACCTCTATGATGCTTTGATCCAGACCTTCTCCAGTGACTTCATCTCCAGATCTTGGAAGAAAATCATTGGTTTGGTTTGGGAGCCTAGTCTGATTTTTGTTTCCTTAAAAGGGGGAGTTTCCCTCTTGTATGTTCACCTGCTTAACACCAAAAATGTAGTTTAATTAATTAAATGTACTGTATATAACTTTTCCCAAGACAGGAGCAGTCATTGTCCAACTGACTGAGAGCCAAAGAGCGTCCTCTCCTGTCAGTATATGGTAATACACAACAGCGAAGACCACTGGTAGCCAGGGAGCTGCAACAATTAGTCCTTTAATTGATAATTAATTGAGAAGATTGACAGAAAAGCAAAAATGCAGAGCCTTCACAGGGTTTTAGCATCTCATTAGTGAATATCTGCTGTTGTTCTTAGTTTTTATGATAGTAAAATGAATATCTTTGAGGTTTTAAACAAGCAATATAAAAAAAAAAATCATTTTGATTTTGAGAATTTTCCCACAATTTTCTGATATATGATGGTCAAAAAAATAATCAAATAACAGAGAAAGTTATGTTAAAATTAATCAATAAAGAAAATGCTCATTAGCTGCAGCCCTAGTGGAAAGGATGTGTAGTATTTGATTTTTTTTTTATTGCATAACATGAATATTTTCTGAAATACCCAAAAGCCCTCATCTTCTAAAATAAAGATTTCTTCACAGATGAAGTTGATGACACTTCATCTGGCAAAATCTACTGACACAAACAATCCTCATTTGCTATTACTGTACAAAAGATCAACAATTCCCTAATGACCCATATAACAGATATCCATTCAGCTCATCTCCAGCTGGACAGTCTCGCACTAGCATCACTTTTTAAAGAGACTGGAAACCTTTTTTTTGTCAGGTCTACTGCATATGACTATTTTAATCAGAGCATAACAATAATATAACTTTGACAGTACTTTCAGTTGACTGTTCAAGACACAAGATCTTAGTTTGGTTATAAATATGCATTTAATCGACCCGGTACACAGACATAAATCTCTAGTCCTGCTAGACAACATGAAAAACGTCATTTTGAACCATATTTAACACAATCTTATACTTGACTCATCTATGAATAAATCTTAAAGGCTGTTCATGCTGCACAGTAAACTGCTCTCCAAGTGGTACTTTATTAAACACTGCCATCTAGAGGCTGCCAGCTGGAATTAAAAGCTTCCATGTCTCCTTACTTGCCTTTTACATTAAGAGTACCTCATATTTTCAGATATGAAAAGCTTTTTACTTAGTTAATAACTCAAGATCAATAAATGAACAGGAAATCGTACATTTATTGTCCTTCTGACAACTCATACACACAAATCCAGGTATCACAAAATAGCTTCAGTAATGACGTAAATACACTTGAAAATACAATGAAGCCAAGGGTCGATTAAAAGACTCATCATGGCCGGTATCAGGTTATTAAAATGTACAGATGTATACAGCCAGCAAGTAAAGCATTTATTGAAGCAAATCAAGGTTTTTTCCTCAGACTATCAATGGTGTGCCTAAAGACCTGAATGATGTTCACAGTGCCCTAAAAAAGCAGGTATGCACATGGTGTATCCTTGCAGTACAAGTACTATCCGGTGTTGAGGTTCATATTTTAGTATTGTCTTAGAAATGTTGGACAAAAGCCATCAACACAGACAGACGGATGAACAAGCTGAAACATCTGGACCTGCACAAAGTCAAAAAGGACAGTTTTCCTTCCATTACAAAAAAAAAGTTCAATTGCATGATTAAAATAACATACAAGTGCAAAGTTTTGCCCTTAAAGCTTGATTGCGTGTTTTGAAACAGTTTAATACTGACCAATCTCAAAAGGGATTCACTGCTACAGTACTTTTTGACACGCTTCAGTCACAATATGACAAGGATATGACAAGAATCAATGAAAATACTGACAGGAACCGAGCAGTAGCACATGCATGATGGCGAGAATGAGGACGATGATAATGCCTTAAGTTGCAGGTTGGCATGAGCACTGACTGACATCCCTTACAACTTGTGTAGGCGAAAAGCATCGATGTTTCCCTCGATAAAAACAAAATGCTACAGCCTGTTCATTTAGCTTTAATCCCTGCTGACACCAGAGTAAACCTAATAAATTCAAATAAGACACAAAGTCCCGGGTGTCGACATGCTAAAGTGTTTCTGAGAAAGACAACAGTGCCATTCTGTAGCTGATCATGTCCTTCTCTGGCAGGGTTAATGGTTTGGATCATTAAAGGGGCAGTTCACACAAATTCCAATATTTTTTTTACAGTGAATTCTATCAGGCTTTAATTTAACGTGGCCCGGCTGTAGCATAATGATCAATGAAACAGCTGTTGTGTGATGCTTCCCCTATTGAAAAATCACATTTATACTGTATTTTACTGTAATACTGTACTTTTGATAATCCACACACCGAACTGTAAACCAGGAACCTATTTCTTAGGTTTGGATATGGGGACGCCACTCAGCCTTGCGTTCAATTTATCCAAGTGGCCGCTAAATATCTCACTGTGGCCCAAGAGGACCACCTTTATAAAAGAGACGTTGTAAAACTGTTGACAGGACACCTCAAACTACAAACAAGGTCAGTTGACTTCACCTATTTTGAATTTTTGACCCTGTCACTTCATCACAATGTAAGGTCTACGGGCCAAGCAGGAACTCACGGAGAATCCCTACTGCGCATATTCAGTGGGCCACATAACCAGGAAGTAAAGCTAGAAAACTTGTCATTGGACTTAATAGGCGATATTTGCATTCACCATCATGTTCTTCTTTAAAACTACTTCCTCACAGAAAAAAAGCTTCCTATGACTACTGTGTTTTTGTTTGGTTCCCGCACTTCTTTGTCCAAAGTTACCCAACAGTCCTATAAAAGTTTATATAAATCTGGATGTAATTTAACAATATTCATTATATCAAACTGTTCAGTTTCTATTATTTTTTTTATTTTTATTTTTTTACATACAAGACATTATGATCCTGGAATTGTTGATGTTCAGGTTTTCTCTATTTTTACAGTAGATTTGGTTAATTTTGCATTGATACTACTACCACAAGCTGGGTATTTCAACCACCCACTCTCAATCACAGCAGGTGTTACAACAGTCTCAGGTTGGTGAAAGCTGTGTCATTCACAGTCACCTTATTGTAACTTTTAGTTTCATGAAAACTGTAAAGAGGACTCCACTGATTTAAATGACACTCCTATAACATCAACTGAGTCATGACGGACCGTCTTAAAAATGATCAAAATCGATGCACATATAAACTTTATTTTTACTCGCACTCTCTTTCAAAACCTACGTAACAGAGCAACTCAAGCGGCAACAGTACGGTTGGAGATTCAGGGGTGTCATGCTAAATGCGGCTAACGCAGCCTCGAGCAACTAAGTGTGCCACAGAAGTCTTGTCTTTCTAACACCTCAACCCCAGATTTTTGTCATTTGCAAACAATGCTGATTCAATTGACATCACTCGAGGCAACTTACCACACTTCACACAGCTCCCTCTGAAGCGTTCCCCTTTAAGACCAGCCTCATACCCATTTGTAAACCAATTTGTTGGCTTGTTTTCCTCTTTAGCACAATTTCTACTTCTTAAAATTGTCCCTCCCCTGGCAACTGCACAAGTGCTCCTGGTTAGTAAACACTGCTTTAAAGGATCACATTATTACAGGTCATTGTGGGAAGCCACTTGTTTCTGCAGCATCACCAGAGGTTTGGCCACTTCAGCACCGCGGACAGCTCCGTATAATCCATACCGGCAAAAAAGAGCCACAACAGCCACGGCATCTGTCCAACAACTGAACACAGATCAGACATAATACAATCACTTTCAGCTTTGGTACCCACATCTGTCTCTAAAGCACATACTGTACGTGACAGAAGGACACAGGAAGTCCAATCCTTTGACTCTAAAACGCACAACAGCAGACACTGGTTTATATAAAACAGTTCAAATCACGAGCCCTCTTATTCATGTTGCTAAAAGGTTGAAAGGTTTAGTTAATCAGATGGGAAGTCAAACAGAGGAAGCACGGTAGGCAGAAAAGGAACTTCCATTCAAATTTCAATCCAACCTACAAAATAGACAAAAGGATGGCAAATCACAACTGGCCTCCCTTCCTCCATCTTCCTCATAGTAGCACACTGAACGTTGTTCATCAAAGGGGCAAAGCCTAGTTTGAAAATCAGCCACAAGAGACGTTGGTTCTAAAGAAACCCTTTCCTGTGATACTCTGTTATTTTCCCTACAAACAAGTGAGCTGGGTCCCACAGAGGCAGTGAGTGGAGTACGGTATTTTCTTTGGAACAAACAGCACTGCAGTACATCAGCTAATAGAGCCCGGCTCCCAGAGGGGAGCTCAATATAGGACACTTTTCCTCTTCCTCCACTTGAGCTATTAATACACCCAAACAAAAGAAAGGAGGCTTAATGAGGCAGCAACGGGGAACTCATGCGAACTAAGTTAGACAAGAGCTTTGAAGTGTTTAGCTCCAAGGATTCCAGCTTTTCATACACCAATGGCTCAGACCTTGTTATTTGTGGCTGATGCCATGAGACTAAAAGTACACTATATGTACATCAAGTTGCGCCCTTCTAAGCATTATGTTTGGACCCATTTGCGGAGGTCTTTTTGAAATGGTGAAAGCAACACAACAGCGAAAAGAGATGCATAGTTTCAAGCATGATAACGGCAGGATATGGATATTATAGATCGTATGAAGAGTCTCTGAAGAAACACACTGTACACAGTTACATAATCATCAGACACGTCTACACAGAGTTCACCAGTTGGACAAAAAACAAACAGAAACTGTGATATATGAAGCATTTCTTTGCATATTTGCATGAAAGGAAATATCTCATGCAGCTTAGAGCAGCTACCTTGAAGTTAATGCTTTGGTTCAGATTCAGAGTGCATTCAAATGGAAGAAGATGAAGGAGTGTATTTCAATGCACACAGTAGTCCAACTAAGAATTTGGAGAAACTGTTTCTAGTCAGCTTCACATACTGAACACAAATACTCCAACTATTAACCATGGACACACACTAACACATACTTGCAAAAAACACAATTCACAGAGCATGGCATTTACTTGCCTAACTATCCTGGCCAACACCAGTATTGTAACATTAGAACATTACAATATTCAGGCTTTTGTAAAAAGGGGTTTCGGTGTTTACATCAATCACACCTCAAATAGCATGACTTCAAACACCCGAATCAAATCGGGGGATATTCAAAATGTGCAAGTAAACAAACTCACATTAAAATCAAGTAAGAATCTGCCAAGAAAGCCCATTAAAACAAATAAAAAAGAAGAGGCTGATGTTTCAGTTTACATCATGCACTGGGAGACTTGATATGAACCAGATATCTGCCTCAAAATGAGAGCTGTCACACGGTGCAAAGATCACCGTTTCAGTCATGCAGTACAACATGGTAAATAGAGCAAGGGATGGTGTCAAAAGTTAAAGGAGTGTTTGTTTGAGGAACTTGATGTTTTCATAAAGGGTCGATTTTTAAAACATTTTTGCACTATATTGCATTAAAATAGTGTTGTAATGTATTATCACCACCCATTACCTGATTTAATGCATTTTTTGGCACATAAACCTTTCCATTTTAAAATAATTTAGTCTCATCTGAAGAGGAAGCCACTTGAAGCTGCCCTTTGGCATCTGGGATCTCTTGACCACAAACGTCTTTACAGGTTCACCTTGACACTAAGCCGATCCAAATTTTCCATTTGGGCCATTCTGCTCAATCCAATTGGTTGTAGCGACAAAGAGACAATTAAGTCCTATACCACACAAGGCAAATCCGCTGCTGGGCTAAATATACTGACTTAAGGATCAGAGAATGTGGAACAGCAGCGATGCTGAGCCTTGAAGTAGTCCTGCTCCCACATCAGAGGCAAAAATAAGTCTAAATATAGCTCTTCTTGTGGGGTCACATCCCCACAGGCAGCAGTACTCCCCATACAACAATAAATCAACAGATTTGGCTGAACATACTACATCCACATTTGGTTGTTCCTACGAAAAGATGTTGCTTCTTTAATCCTAAAAACAAGGACATTTTTTGATTGAGGGACACAGTTCAATCTAAAAAATCCAACAGCCTCCATAAATAATTCTGCACCCCTTCAACACCATTAAGCAGTAATGGTGTTAATCTCTTCTTGCCCAATATAATCTTACATTATCTACATAACTGTGTCTCAGTAATCTACTTGAAGCACTGATGTCTGTATGATGATTACAAAGATGTATGAACAACCACCAGACTACATGAAAACAGTCTTTAGAGCTGATAGGGAAAAATACACACATACACAAAATGTCTCTCTTTTTTTAAAAGACTCACTGTATCCATTATTTCTTTTCAGATCAGTCTGAACCATAAATAAGTTAACAATATAGCTTATCATAAATAAATTCAGTCTGTAAAATTCACATATATAAATACCCTGCTCAACCTTGCAGAGACTTCCCAGAAAAGAGAAGTGGACCCACGTAATGTTAGCGCTGCTGCACGTTGCATTTTCTCTCTCCCTTTGACATAAAAATACAAAGCATCCATGGTGTAAACACTACGACTTTCCCTTTAAAACCTCTGGAGGCATGGACAAAGACGGGTAAACGCAGCGGACAGATTGAGCTGTGATTTCACGATGAGACTAAAGATGTCTCTCCATTGTCTGTCTGGACCTGGGGCAGTGGGGCAGCCCTTTTCATTTTGGACACCGGTGACAACATCTTCCTGGTCCAGTCCCTGATTGATACAGTCTGTGTGTGAAAGTGAGAGAGAAAGAAAGGATAGGCTATTGCTAGTGATGATTGATTGATATTGAGGTGACGGTTGCTGCTCCTGCTGCATGCTTGGTTTTGGAGACTTGCGGAGGTCCATGCAATTGAGCCAGAGGCAGAGAGCTGCCAGGGACAGAGAGAAAGAGGAGAGCTGTCTCTACGCTGGTCCGAGCCATCCTGCTGTTCATGAAACTATCTGAATCTCCCTTTTTCCTCTCGCTGCCTCACTGTCCTTCTGAGAAGTCAAAGGCTGGGTGTGCCGGTTGGTTCTCAGAGTCTGTTCCCAGCGGCACGGGTGTGTTGACAGGCGTGCTGTTGGAGGGCTGCGGGTTGGTGTCGCAAGACTTCTCCTGAGACTGGGAGGAGGAGGATGAAGAGTGGGTGCTCTCACTGGAGCTGCTGCGGGTCTCTGTGCTGGTACTTGTCTTTTTCATCTTCCTCCTCTTGGCTAGCGGAGCCTTGTCCACTGTCTGCAGGCGGAAACCTTCCCGCTTACATTTGTTAAATGCCTGGGACAAAAAACAAAACAAAAAGGGGGACTGGTGAGTCAGTCAATAAGAATTCTCTCAATTATTCATTTTCAAATGGATACACTGATCCAACAGTTCAAAACCAAAAATGTCATTTTACTATCACATACGATGAAGTGAAACCTCAAAACTGAGAGTTTGGAACTATGTCTAGTATTTCAGCTTGAAAAATTAATTAAGGGATTAATAGTTTATCAAAATAGTTAAGAGATTTTCTGCTTAATCGACAGATCATTTCAACTATACTTTGGACAATTCACCTCCTAACACACTTGAACTACAGATGTTCAGTACAACCCAACCTTCACAACAGGAACCCCAAAAGTCCCATATTCCTGACCTAAATCTGAAACAAGCATGCACTCATTTCGTACATTAAAGGTAGCTTTGACGTAGGTGTGGACGGAGGCAGTGGAGGAGCCGAGAATGTCCGGGGTCATGAGCGGGTTGGAGGACAGCTGGCTGTCGTCCTGCAGCCAGGCATTATAGCGTAGGCCACACATCTTAATCCTCTTGTTTGGGTCCACCGTCAGCAGCTCTGCAGGAAACGAGACACAGATAATTACCTTTAGCGCTCTTAATACGAGAGTGAGGAGGTGAGCCACAGAGAGGAAGTGATTTCTACTTCAGGAAGCTCAGACATTGCGGACACTGTGTGGGTGGCTGACTGACAGGTCTTTTGAAACAGAAACAAACAACAACTGAATTTTAAGCTTGGAATGCTTGATGCTGTTAAGAATCATTCACATCTGAATATCGGACCTGTATTTTCAATTATAATGACATGAACAACACATAAAATGCTCATTCATGATAAGACACTCTATGAATCTTAATCTGTTACAGGTATGATAACACCTGTAATTTGTATGGTTTAACGATTTCTTTCATTATCCAAAATTAATCACTTAGGCCAAAATAACATCTTCTAATTGCGTCTTTTGTCCGACCAACTGTCCATAATCCAAAGACTCTTCATTTAATGTTATAAATGACAAAGAAACTACTTACAAATACTTGCAAATACTTACACTGAGGAAGATGGGACCAGCAAATGCTGACCAGTATCTTAGCCGATTAAATCTTTTGTCAGTAACATAATTAAAATGTACTGTAAACCACAGTCTCAACGTGACATGACATCTGATCTTACATCTTGTGAATAAAAAAAAAAAACTTCTAGCAAAGTTCAACGCATTGGATTTAACAACACATTAAATCAGTCGTTTCCATCCTCACCTTGTATAAGGTCCTTGGCCTGCTGGGACACATTTCTCCAGGCCTCGCCTTCAAACGAGAAGTCCCCGTGTTTGATTTTCTTCATGATCTCCTCAGCACTGGTGTGAGTCAGGCTCTTCTCCTGACACTGAAAAGGCACCTGGCCAGACAGCATGGTGTACTGCAAACAGAGGGGCAACACACAAGCTGCTGTTATACTGCCGCGACAGTTTGCATGTCTAAATATCCACACTGGAAATGCTACCTGACTATCACGTTCCCTACGATGAGCTAGGTAAGTAAAGGCACCGGTGTTAAAACATATCAACATGCTTTAGAAGAGCTCTTAACCAATCACGACTGTCCACATTTTTCAATTGTTATTCTGCATGTTGTTGACCAAGGTTAAACCAGCATTAAACAGAAGAGCGGTTTGTGCTCAGCCGAATGAACAGGATGCGCTCACCTTGGCCTGTTTATATCTGCCCTCAGATTTCTCATTAAAATGACAGTAGTCGGGAACAGCCCTTTTGGCGGTGGAGGATCTGTCGTGCCTGCTCTCTCCCTCCCTCTCTGTGTTGGCTCACTTTGCTTCCAGGGCATTGGGCACACGGCTTGTCAGTAGCCATTTCATCAAAGCTCCATGAGGCACACTACACCCATGTCCCCCCAGGGGGCGACGGTGCAAAACAACACTTGCACAAGGGAGTCCAGGCTCTGTACGGATGACTGGCCGAGGACAGAAATCTCTCTCTAAACTCTCCACCCCCTCCTGTGTGTGTGCCCTCTCCATCTCCTCTCTACCTCTCCTTTTAATTTTCCTCCTCTGTGCAGAAAAAGGTCGAATTAGGATGACATTTCCGCTGCCGGGAAGTACCGTCTCATGTGAGCGTGGCTTAACCAGCTCTGAGAGCCGGGCTGGTTGCTCTTCACTCCGTGGTGAGCCTTAAAGTGTGTCAGCTCACCACAGGATGCTGACAGCAGCAGCGCAGAACATGAGAGGGAGATGAATATCATGCAAAACAGATGTAATAGAACATGCACACACATGCATGCATACATGTGCACACTGACATGTAAAAACACCCTTTACACACACACACACACACACACACACACACACACACACACACACACACACACACACACACACACATAAACACACACACACACATATTCTGAAAGCCCAAATCAGTTAAAATAACAGCTGATTGCTTAATCAGAACGGCCTGCAGCAAATTTTGAATCCATAAACTCGATAACATCAACAAATCAACACTGTGTAGAGCTCATGATTAAACATTTGGTTTGAGAAATGCTCCAGTTAACAGTATTATGAAAAACAACTTTAAAGTGGAGCTCGGAGCTGTGGATTTTGGAAAAGATTTTTAAAAATCATAAATTTATAATCAGGTCACTTTCCTGGAGCATTGTGGGAAGTGAGGGATATACTTCCAATGCGACTGTGCAGGCACAAAGAATGATGCTCCTGAATAGGGCTAATCAATGATCTGTTATTCGGTCCTATCCCTGACTGAGTGGCATAAATGTCATGAAACCAAAAACTTAATTATGATGTTAGGAAATATGCTGTGAGTATCCTCAGTTACTTTTGACCTGAAGATATCAAATATTAAATATTAAATAGCACAAAGCAAACATTGGGTGCTTACTGGGTTCAAGGGTCAAAATATCTGATAATGTTAGTTAAGTCATGATGTATAATGTACTTTCTTTGACCTTACCATGTGAATTTATAAGTGAATTATAAATTATTATTATGTACATTATAAATTCTGAAATTTGAAAACACTCAACACACAAACACTCAACACACAAGCATTCACATTTCAAAAGCTGTTATCAGCTTCGTTTCTGTTATGTTTACAATTTCTGTTTAAACTGCTGTTACCCTAACCCTAAAATAACACACCTGGAGAAGTGCTACGATTACAGGCTGCTGATAAGTGTATTTACTCTAAGGATAATCTTAAGTTGAATAATGAATGATAATCCATCAGTCAGTCGTCCCACACCCACTCACCAGAATGACCCCCAGACTCCACAGGTCGCAGGACTCATCGTAGCCGTCATATTTGAGTATCTCTGGTGCTGCGTACTGCAGCGTGAAGCAGGGAGTCTTCAGGAGCTGATTGTCTGGCGGTTTGAGGCGAGCAAAGCCAAAGTCTATGATTTTTATCTCGGAGTTCTCACTCTCGTCTGTGAAGAGCAGGTTCTACGAAGCAATTCAAGAGACGGACAGCAATCATTTCTTTCTGCTCTGCAAAACTGGTCCACTCAAGAGCTCGCTAAATTGGACATCAAGACTTGTCTGACCAGGCTCTTTTGACCCATGTTAGGGTCAAACAATTTTACTCTTGTTGTGCAGAAGATTGCACAGTCACAATGACAATGCGACAGATCACACTAAGTTCAGAAAAACACAGTAATTCAGTTTGAAATGCTTATGATCCTGTGTGTCTGTATTCATCACAAAGACTGTGCTCAGAGAGAAAAGAATTTCTTGCCGAGTATACGTCCAATACCTCCGGTTTAAGGTCTCTGTGCACCACTCCTACGTCGTGCATGTGACTGACTGCCGACACCAGTTTTCTCATGATGCGGCTGGCCTCAGTTTCACTGAAATGTTGCTTTCTGCGGATCCTCTCCAGCAGCTCACCTCCACCGAGCAGCTCCAGGACCAGGTACGTGTGGAGCTACAACAAACACACACACAGTATATTTACGCTTCTCATTGTTATACCCATTTCTAACCATTATTCTTTGTTATAAGTTTTGCAGTTAAACAAATAGTGAAAAGTGTTTGCTAATGCTTTCACAGCTTGAACTGCAAGTTGAAAACAACTGGATGTTAACATGTAAAATGGTGGATGAGAATTTTATTTGTTGCATAATTGATATGGCAAAAACGTCCCTGATCCCATGATGGTGAGATCAAACCATAATGGTATTGAGTAAAAGTGAAAGGGGCCAAACAAATTGGGAAGGGAATAATGTGTCTGGGCAGCGGGGTAGAGTTTCTCATTAGTGCTGGGTCTGTGGAACAAAGGCAGGACTCGGCTGAGGAGAGGCGAGGCAGCGCTGCTTTGATCTGGGTCACAGGCCTCTGAGGTACAGTAATAACCCCACTGAGCTCATCAGGACTAAAGTGGTGCTCCTAGGCTTGAAGGACCGGGGCTAATGAACCTGTACACAGTCAGCCACACGGGCACACCTTCCAAATAACCGAGGTAAGCTTCAGTTGGAACACATGCACACTTAGTTTGGTTTGAGAGCGCGGCTCGATTAGCAACACAAGTAAATCTGGGTTTTTTATTCAGTGTTGCAAAATGGATGTTTGTCCAGCTGCAGTTTTAAAAACACGTTTGGTGTGAAATATCAAGCACACGGAGAGATGCTTATGGGACAATACATGAAGAGACAGAGACAGACCTCGAGGGCTTCAAGCTTCCCCATTAATCTGCCCCGTTCCAGTTCCAGGACTTAATAAGGCTGCAGTCCCCACAGGCTCCTCAGAGAGCCATGCAAAACAGAATTTATGGTGGCAAATGTAACCGCTGCAGTCAGCCTTACCTGGTCATGGTAAATTTCATGTAGCTTGACAATGTTAGGGTGGCCATCGCAGAGCTTCAGGGCTGCTATTTCCCGCTGAGTCTGTGCCTCCATCCTGTAGCAAACACAAGCAGGAGGCCAGATAAGTGTCACGAACTACAACATGAATACACACATACGCAGCAGGGTGAGAAATGGACTTTTCAGAGGGCAGTGTTTGTATCATTTAGCAGGTTTTTGTCAGGTTTTTTCAGGATAATGTCAGTGTGGTAATGAATGGTGCAAACTGCATTACAATTTGGGGAGAATATCGAGGAATGTGATATAAAATATTTTTTGGGAAACGTTTAACCTTATAGATTAAGTTTTGCCCAATTTTGAGTGTTTACTTTCCAAACAAGGCTATCCAAATTTCAGGAACATGTGTTTGTATCGGATTGCTCCAGCGAGGGTTACTCTTTTCACGTCATGATATTTGTTGTGTAGGACTGCAGTCAACACACAAGATCAAAGCTTATTTTGTAGCAGCTGCCAGCAAAAACAACCAGGTTTGCGAGCTGAGATGTATTTACATTTATTTAACCCACATCTGGCAACGTTACACAGAGTAATAGAGCAAATAAAATCTGAGATATTATGTAATCAAGTCATGTTATGACATAATTTTGCATTCACAAGATTAACAGAACATTTCTCATCTCATTCTTTGTTAAGAGTCTGTGTTAAGAGTTGGCTGACAGCAGTCCAGGTTCTGCCAGCGAGAAGAGGAGAGCCAACAACTGATTTATCTAGTGAAACAATAAACATCACGCAGCCGAAAACAACCGGGCTGACAAAAACATCTGAGCTTGTACCTCTTGCTGACAATCTTGACTGCGTATTTCTGTCCAGTCTTCTTGTGTGTGCAGCGTCTGCAGATAGAGAAGCTGCCCTCTCCCAGAACGCTGTCCCTCAAGTCCATCTCATAACTCATATAGAAAGGTGAGTCCTGCAGGAGGGAACAGCAGATCAAAACAACATGTTAGATCAAATATACATTATAACTAAGAGGCAGGTGTCCAGTTATTGCAATGTAAGAATTAACTTAAAGCTGTTAGGTTTGAGATGAAGTGGTCATAAAATGTATTTCACTATTTTGTATATTAAAATATATTGTGCAAAATTCTTTAGAGTAACACAAATCTCAAAAATACTGGAACTGCTGCTACTTGGCTTACATTACACAGATCATGTTCTGGGTTAAAGCTAAACATTCAAATTTAAAATTCAAATTCAAAACACATTAATGTATTTATTATTTGTTTTAAATAATAAGTTTTTGTTTTATTAAGTACATCAGCACAGAGTGATCTGCAGCAGTCCACGAAAACCATTTCATGAGGAAGCCAGTAAACCTCTCTTGTTATGCAACTTTCATTTGCATAAAAAAAGAGAAGCATGCAAGGGGCAGATGTCGCAACATATAACTAAGTGGTGGAAAAATCTACATTTTCCAGATGCGAGTTAAGATATTGAAAATGACTACAAGACAAGACTGACTATTAGGTACCTTCCAGTCTGTAACAGCACAGCGGAGTGGCTTTTATTGGAGCACATTGCGGCCTGACTGCTCAGCTTAAACTTCCCCTTTTATCAAGTGTGTAAGCAGCATTTAAGTAGGCTGTGACCAAGGTTACATGCAAGCCAAAATCTAATGTGAACATCAGTTAAATTTAATATTCCTGCCTTTGTTTTTATTAATCAAACACTCCTTAAAAGACTAAAAGCATTACTATGAATTACTAATATACCTAATATGATAACAAATATTTAAAACAGCTCAATTTCCTCACAAAATCTATACAACATGATGATGTTGATGAGAAAACGTGCTTTGCACACAAGGCAATGCCCTGCTGCCCTTTTAAAAAGCATTTTGTTGCACAGATACAAAACACAAACAGCCTCAAATAAACAGGCTCATGTCTGAAAACTGAATCTGAGTGCAATGAAACAAGTACAGTAGGAAAAAAAAAAGATCTAGTGGAATGGAGAGGAGGGAAGAAGCCTCATCTGTCTGTGACAGCAGCCATTAGCTTAAGTGTGTTTGTACAGGGGGATCCAAGTCCATTCATCTTACCTTCATCATGGCGCTGCGGGCCACCGCAGCAGAGCCTGGCCTCTCAGAGCCCCCACACAGCTGGACAGGGTCGTCCATCACCACATTCCTCTTGAACAGGATGGAGGGGGCCATGAAAGAGTATCCCTACACACAGAGACACGTGAACTCTAGGTGTTTACATCTTACAAAGACATAAAGTGAGCAGTGGACTGCATTGACAGAGGGAAAGGAAACATCTATTGCTGACTAAAAAAGACTGTAGCATTAAAATCCTGCTGATTGCACTCTATTTTATATCTTACTGGAATTTATAGACACTTAATATTGTTATACATTTCCATATTTGCTATGAAACTTAATATTGATTTTTTTCTTCAAATGTCCCACCAGCCTGCCAGCGCCACAATAAACTCAATTCTGTTAATTTGTGAGTGACAGTGGCTGTCCAGCTGTTCCTATTGTTAGACCTGTCATTGTGGAGCGCTGCCTGCTTAATTCCAGCTGTGGGGAGCCCAGAGCTTTGAGCTGGCATTAATCTCTCTTTCCCTTTTTCACCGACGCACACACAGCTGTGTGGTATGTAGTGACAGCCATGGATGGACGGAAGGATGGATGTTGAATGAATGAGATGCCCTAAATTGCCGGGCTTGAATATTTGATTGCTCTGCTGTGAAATTACATCTTGGCACTCTTAATGCAATTTTAATTTTGTTTTGTGAGGCACGGTGGGGGAGCAAGTGCACGGTTTAAAATTGGGATTGCTGTCGTTATCTCAGAGATTGCTAGGCTTGCAAATTATAAAGACCACAAAATTTCAGACTATGTGAATGGCAGCTGAGAGCGAAAAAAGCCAAGATGAAGTTGGCAATCAAAGACTGAAGGCGTAACCGAGACAGACGTGGTGATGCTCTCAAAGTGTAACCTTTTATTCCATGAGAGAAGCCCGTTAATGGATCTATTGATCTACCGAGCTCAAGGATCCAGAAGGCAATCAGAGTTGAAATTTCATGCAATACATCAGACAGCCATCAGCTGGCACGGAGTTGTGGGCCATATTATGGTTCAAAGCTACATCAAAAATAGTCATTCACATCTGTTACTTCAATAAGAGCTGCATATGGCAGCAATTACTTCAATAAAAGGCTCTTTAGTCAATTTGAATACCAGTGCACACAGACAGACTCATGTTGACTTACAGCAACCTTTTGAGGACATTCAAAACTTCACTTGATTACTTCGATTGCTGTGGAGTATGTCAAATATAGTCGCAGACAAAAGCGCATAATGTATAATGCGATTTTTCATCCGTGTCAACATTTCACAGTGCCTGCAACCAAAGCCCAGACAAACATCAGCACAAAGCACATGCAAATATAAATGCTGTCCTGTGCAATGACCTGCAAGGAGCACAAAGGAATGTTCCTGCCTGTAAACAACAAAAACATGAGTCACAACAAAAAGCAGCCGGGCTGTGAAATATCCTTCAACGCCCTCCCACCTGGAAGATGCGGTCGCAGTTTTGAGGCAGAGCTGCAGGGGAGTAGGTGGGGTCCATCTCCGTGAACTCGTCGGCAAAGTTGCTGACATCCAGCTCATCCCGGATCACCGGCTTGAACGGGGCAGGCACCTTCTTAGCCGCCAGGTCCTCCCAGTTAATTTTCTACAGTGAGTTTAAATAAAGACAAACATTATGGTTCATTCCCATCCTTATCAACAAAGCTTATACAAACACTCAGTTTCCCTAAATGCTGCACACTCAAAGCAGCCCCATTATGTATAGTAAAGCCCATCCTGCCATTTAGCTTTTCTAAATATTGTGGAAGAGTCGAGACAGGCAATGAGATCCACCTGGTAAAACGGGTGCTTTTTTACATTCTCCGCTCCATTAGGACCCGAGCCCAGTCTCTTCTTTGGATCTTTGATGAGGAGCCGCTGGATCACGTCTTTGGCCAGTGGTCCCATATCTTTGGGGAAAGGAGGGTCCTTTTTTAAAATCCTCCTGTGGTGTGTGAGAAAGATATGGTCAGTGTTGTAAAGAGATTATAACTGAAGGCTAGCTGAAAACTGTGGCTGATGATCGGGGGGGGAATCTATACTTGGCTATGTCTGTGTGTGAGTTCTCGTCTCCGTCGACAGTGAAGGGTGATCCACCAGTTAGAAGCTCGTACATCAACACGCCGAGGCTCCACCAATCCACCGCCTGTAATGCATGAAAGTAATTACTCATGACTAAAAGAGAAATCTCATAGAGCATGCACATTCAGTAATACAGAGAAGAGAATATTGGGTGCTTGATCTGATCAAATAGATGACAGCATAAAACCACAAATTACCTTGTCATGTCCAGACTCTCCACCTTCCACAATTTCTGGAGCCATATATTCAATTGTGCCACAGACAGAAAATGCCCTTTCCATCTGTTTTTAAAAAGAATTGCAAATTCATCAGTAGAGATATTTTAGAATCGAAATATATCAAAAATACAAATGATCTTAGTCTTCTCTGTGTTGTAAAATGCCTGTAAGTGTTTCTCTAGAACATTTAAAGGTTCCCCGTGGACTTTCTGACATCTGATAGCGCATTAAGTAGTTTTTCTTTGAGTGGGTTCACATTTTGTTTTTCTCGTGCACATGCACAAGGACAGATTTCTAGGCATTATTTATTAGAAGCTTAACTCTCAAAAACTCTAATCTGCTTCATCGGGACTATGCAGGTGTGGCTGGATCAAATTTGATTGACAATGGCCTGGCAACATAATCAAACAGCTTCACAAATGTTATCAGATTTTGATTCAAATGTTGCTAAAATCTGGAAGTCTGTGACGGCAGCTTTTCCTAACTGAGTCTGCCCACTTCAAACCAGCAAAGAGAGCTCGTAGGATGATTTCTCTTGTGTGAAATAAACAAAACAGTTCTTACTCTGGCAGAAAATTGCGTTTTCAAGCATGACCCCATTACTCACAGAAAAACAGCTTATTAAGAAAATAGTTTTTGTGGGCATTTAAGGGAAAAGCCAGACAACTTCTAGGTTATATAAGCCAATTTTGATTCAAAATTTGAAATTAGGTAGGATTAAACAATTAATCAAAATATTATTGAAATACCAAAATGGCAAAAGTCCAATATCCCAATCCATAGAGCTCTAATTATTTTTGATAAGGGAAAATGCGTCACAAGATACCAATGTAAATTAAGCATTGTGGCACCACAGAGATGTCCTGGCCCTCAAATCATATTCTATACACAATTATATAATTTAAGGAAATAAGAGATTTTAAAGGATAAGATCACCCAAAAATTTTGCAACACTGTTTTGCTGTGAAGCAATTTTCAATTTTGGGTGAACTCATTCTTTAACACAAACTGTTGAGACATACTTTACCTGATCAAATTCTTTACTGAGGCCAAAGTCTGTGAGAACTATATGACCAATTGAATCCAGGAGAATATTCTCTAGTTTTAGGTCCCGATAGACAACCCCAAGCTGCAATGAGAAAACGACAGAGCATGTAAACAGCAATAGACAACTCCTGGAAGGACAAGAGGCCTTGATTGTGTGGGATCTGTTACCTTGTGTAGATGCTCTAATGCCAACGCAATCTCTCCGCTGTACAAGGCTACTTCTTGCTCCTTAAATCGCACCCTTTGCACCAAATGTGTGAACAGCTCCCCACCATTTACATAATCTAGAATAGAAGATATAATGCATGTCAGGTTTGATCCAAAATAATATAATGTGACTGGTATTTCTACATTCAGTTCGGGAAAATCTCTAACTGTGTTAAAGACAATCATTAACCTTTTGTTTTGCTTGTATAAACATAACACAGAAGTGTCTATCTGCAGTGCGTGGCAGGCAGTTTCATTTAAAACATCCTAACCGAGTATGAGGTGCAGTTTGGTATCCGTCTGGAAGGCGTAGTGAAGTGTGACGAGGAACGGAGACTGGCGAATGTGCTCCAGCACTTGCCGCTCCGTCCGTGTGTGCTCAGCCGTCTTTGCCTTTTGTACAATAGTGGCCTTCTTCAAAACCTTCATGGCATATAGCTTTCCCGCATCATGGCCACTCACTTTCCTCACCAGGAACACCTTGCCGTATGCTGGTGGTTAAAATAAACAAAGACCAGAGCAAAGTTCACTGCAGGGCATAGGCTTCAACAGAAATGCTTGGTGTAACATGCTTATCATTCCAAAAACACACAATATCAGATGCAGGACTGACATGAAAAACTATCATCTAAACGTCTTGTTCTGTACAACACAGAGAGAGACTGCAGTTAAAGGCTTTACTCACCTCCTGTGCCCAGCACCTTTAACAGCTCAAAGTTTTCAATGCCCACCCTCTCCACATGGCCCGTCAGGTTGGCTGAAGTCAGAGTAGACATAAAATATTACAAGGGAATCAACCACTCAATTCACATAATGACAAAACAGCAAAGAAAAATAAACATCATGTTACAGACGATACATGTATTCCCTTAAGGTTCACTATTTTTTGTTTTTTTAAATCAATGAGTAGCTCGACCTTAAAAAGAAGAAGGAAAGAATTTTTTCCGGATGAGGTATTTTTCCACTGAGGCTTATCTGGAGCATGGGAAATTGTATGCTTTTATTCACCGCTGACAGCCCTAAAGTTTGTGCCTGCAATTGCTTTTTGCAGGTGCATTATTAATCTCCCACCTTCCCCAGATTGGTGCCACGTTACTGGGGACAACTCATCGGAGAATTAACATGACCTGCAAGCCACTCACTAATGATGGCAAAATACTGTGTACTTAAAACAGTGAACGCAGAGTGTAGTAAAAAGTGATTTCAAAATGTACTATATGTATAATACATATTATCCTGGTCCTTCTATACAACATACCAGAAGGTGACACTTCAGCACAAATTGACCAGCCTCTTGTTATAATTGGTGCAGACATTCTCAATGCCAAAGTTGGCCCGATAAGAGCAGCCAGACGTTTCTAGTGCAAAAAATAATTATAATATATATATATATATATATATATTTTTTATATATAAATAATGTTAATGCTATTATATTGATTGTGAGGTCATGTGCTCTTTAAATATGGAGATCTCTTAGTGTTAATTATTTTTACATAATTTAAGCTCAGAGGCAGAGTGACACTTTGCACAGGATGTCAGTAAATTGAGAGAACGTGGGATGCTTGAAGTATTTTGCATCTTCACACAAAAGGAGTTTGCTTTTGGCCTGTGGCCCACCATTAAATTTCAGTTTGGCCCTATCAGGGAAAAAGTTTGGGTCTATTTAATAATGTTAATACAGCCAAGTGGTAAATACGTTTATACAGGTCAGCTGTTTTTAGCTGGAGATGACAAAAACTGCAGCCGTTGCATGGAAGCCATAAGGCATACTTCATCACCTTGCAGGCCTCAATAGTTTTTGTTTTGTAGCTTGTGCCCGAGTCATAAATAATGTATTCTTGCATTTCATTTTGACACAAAGAGACCCTGAGCCCTGATGCTTTGAGAACAATGAATTTGAAAAGGCTGGGCTTTAAACTGGAGAATCAGCCATTTAAAACACATTTAGGAAAATCTTGCTGTTGGTTAAATGAATGCAGATCCACAGCAGCAGACTGGTAGCACTGGTCATCTTGCAATAGTGAATTTGTTTAAAATGTACAAATACAACAGATGTAACACATGCATAATCAGCAAATTTCCTTCATGTTTACCAGTATACTTCTAAACTCCCTCTCAAAAGTACAAGATATTCCTCCATGCAACTGCAAGCAAATTTGCTAAATTAGCTAGCAATAACTCATTATTTCCCTTCAAACACCTTCAGTGAATTCAGCTCACATTGTCAGTGACTCCTCGTGTCTTTCTAAATCGCGATGTCCCTGTACAGCTGACTGAGCATAGCATGATGATGGATGTGCATGTCCATTGTAGTGAATACATTCCTTCTGTCTCCCACTCTGAAAATAGGCTACTGAGCAATTAAAACGGCTCATTTGATTTTTTCTTTTTCTGCTGCTTACACGCAAGAAGAAATGCGAGTGCAACTATTAGGCACTTAGGGTGCACACTGTGTCATTTTGAAGCAACAATGCCGTCCTTCAAATCTGAGGTCAGAGGTTCAGGTTGCATAACACCCCCGCCAAGGCCAAGTTTGATTTCTGCGTGTTTATTAATAGACTGACAGAAGTGTCGAGCCAGATGACGCCTTACTGCAAGACAAGAGGAATCTCTTCGGTCTGCATGTCCATCAAAATAAAAAGCTATTTTGGTCGGTTTCCTGAGTGATAAATCTGAAAATCCAACACATGATTACAACTATCTGAATCAGCATCAACGCAGCCATGAAGATTAAGACAGGAAGCAACAGTGATCACTTTTATATTGACTTTGCACGACTGCATATTTACAAAGATAGGTTTTTTAGTGAAAAACTGGTCCAGCCTTTTGCACCTTTTAAATGCTCTGTTGTTTCCACTGGGTCAAATACTGCAGGAAGGGTCAGAAGCAGGGTTAAGTGGTGCAGCAGCTGATAGGCTGTTTGAAATTTAATACCAAAAAAAAAAAGGGAGAAAAAAAAGCAGTGACAACTAGAATGACTGCATATTTAGGGCAGGGCAGTAAATGGGGGGTGCAGCCTAGTCATGTTGCAGCCTGAACAGCAGCACTGTGTCATTATAAACCAGTTGTAGCTGAAGAAGTGTCCAACTTCATTCAGCAGCCCTCGGCGTTAAATCAGCAGACCTGCAACTCTTCTCACTGAACATTATGATTGAGACTTTGCCACCGAAGTCTCAATCATAATGATTTGGGAACTGCAACAGTAAATTTGACTGGATTTCCTTCCTCTTGATCCTTCTGGAGTCACGTTTTGAGGTGCAGCTGGTTTATGTCAACACTACTTCCATTGCACAAACACACACACACACACACACAAAACAAAAGCCAGCAGGATTTAATACAACCGTCACAGTTTTACCTTGAGGGTATTGCTGAATGGTGTGAACAAGGCCAGCAAGGAGTGCGAGTAATTTACTTGTCAAGCATGATTTCATGAACCAACAGTGCTTGATGTATAATGTGCAGAATGAAACCAAGCTAACTCGTGGGATCTGACAGCACTGCAGCTGTGTCTGCTCTTCCTTGGCTAAGGAGAAGTTAGCGGTGTGACCGCGAACAAATCCGGGCAAAAACAGAAAAACCAACTCGTCTAGTTATTAATGTCACGTCAAGGCGGCGGCAGTGCCATAAACTTGCACAAAAAACCATGCCAGTGGTCTAATTTGGCATTGTAACACGTTAACAACTAGCTTAAGCTAATGTTATTAACGTTAGCGGGGTTGACCACGGTTATTAAGAAGCAGTTAGCTAACGCGGGTGAAATGGTTAGGTAACGTTTAGTTTGCGTGAGTTAATAAGGACAGTCAGCCCCAACATTAGCCTTCCTCTGCCATTTTTGGACTTGAGCCACGTTAACATTGATGTTAGCGCTCACTACAAATGCCCACTGACAGTGACAGTTGACTCTTCCAAGCTAGGCAGCTAACATTCCTGCAAGGCACGTGTCTCGTCAAAGAAAAAAACAGCAAATAAAACGGACTGCGTTAAAAGTTTAACCAGCTTGCTGCTAACTTACCGTTTTTCAGCTCGTGTTTCACAGTAAAGAGGTCACCTTCTCTGGAAGATCCCTCCATCGGGGATGGCATCGTAATTTCGTGCTCCACTTATGGTCAAAGATGCTCCTCAGACAAGGATACGTTCACCCCCGTGGGCTAGTTTACAGTATTAACATGCAGAAACTGAATTGTTGAGCAAGGTAATCAAACGCCTGATAGTTAGGTGCCAAACTTAACAGATAAATCGGCAGTGCGATGCTACTAAACGTAGCAGCAAGCAAACCCAAAGGAAACACTTGCTTCATCCAGTACACCAACACTGCCACTACCTTCGCAACCAGACAGTCCCTCGTCGCTGATTGGGGTTGCTATGTGAGAATCTGACAGCTGATTGGATCGTTCCGTGCTTGCGACACATGATCCCGCCTTCCTCCAAAGACTGATGCTGCCTTCAAATGTCCCTCGTACACGCGAAGTCAAAGGTCAGAAGTGTAAACATTAAAGTGCAATCGATCGCGATGAAAATACACTCCTACGTTCAGAATAGAATAGTAAATGTGACAGGATGTTGCTTCGGTGGGTTACTACTGCACACTTTTGAAGGACTATTTGATTTACTGCATTTTATAGCTATTACTTTATATACTGCACCACATTTATTTGAAAGACAGTTGCTTGTTTGAACATAACATATGATCATATTATAAAATGTGATGCATATGATGTGTTTATTACTGATAAAACAGAACTGCATCAGTAATAATTATCTGATAAAATAGCACTAATAAAGGCTGAAACTTGCTATTTCACTATCTCAGGATTTCCTCCACCACCGTGCCAGCTTATTCTGTTAATGGGACAGCTTGACTGTTAACCTTGGAGATCAACTATTAGAGTAAAGTTAAATTACCCTTATGAAGAGCCTTTACATTTTGCAGCAGCAGTTGAGAGCATCTAGTTTTGCCACAGTGGGTAGATAGTGGTATGAAACAGTCAGCTATTGGGCAAGACAGAGACAGTATATCTTGAAAATGATCAGTTCCTGTTAGTTGAGGTGAAAAATGTCTGAGGTACCAAAGATAAAGATCCTAAATTGCACTGAATTGTCTGTATTCATTTTCAGTTTATGTTTTCATCTGAGGCAACAATGAAATGGTTTAATTTTGCAGGGATGAACTATGAAGGAAAATGCAGAGTAATTCAAATAGCTACAGGAATTCAAGCTTTGTAATTATTATTTCACATGTAATTATCCCTGTCCATCTCAAAACCTGGAGTAAACCCAAAAGACGCTCAGCATTAAATCAGCTACAGTGCACCCTGTGTAAAAATGTGTGGGAGCCATTTTCCTAAAGTGAGGTCGATGTTAATGTAGTTCACCAAGTTGTACACAAGGTGTCACCTTTGAGCTGTGATCAATATCAGATACAAGAAGGAAGGAACTGTCACTGGGGTGTGAACAGGTTTTGAGTCACACTGGGCGACAGAGTAGTGTTTGTGAACACTTTGGCTTTATGATAAAAATCATGGACTGCTGTTATTGAGATCCTTGTGCAGTGAGCTGTAAATACACCACAAAAAAACCGAAGAAGGAATGTTTGGAATGTGTTTATTTTGCTAGACATGCTCTACAAGTGTGAAGTGAAACTAGCTGGTGCAGTTAAATGTCCCATTGTGAGTGATACAGTACTGCACAGGCTATTATTAGATTAGAAATGTTGAATAATATGACCTTTTTTGGGACTGAATTTTCTGTAACCATCTGACCCTATTTGAGAGGAAGTATGTCTTTGCCAGAACTCATCACAACACATAGACATCAAAATCGTGAACAAAAGGAAGATTGCAGTCATGTGAAGAAAACCACAGGCAGTGACAGTTTAGTAAATAGAGGTTGGTTTATTCACCAGGATCAGTTTAGATCTTGAAGTGAGAAGCTGCTTGCAGTTTCAATGACTAAAATAGGAGACAAACTTTATATGAAGCAAACAACATATTTCCCTTGTGCTTTGGTGTGAAATGTATAATTGATTAACATAAACAATGATTTACAGACAGATAAGCACACCCAGAGGTAAACCAATAGGCAACGATTAAATAAATACAAGAAAATGATAAATGTATAAATAATTTAAATGATATAAATGATAGATGGCTGATACATGTGTTCTCACAGCTTTTTTATTTGCAATGAGATGGTGTCAATGTACTGTAATGTTCAAACTTGCATTTCTCTATTTTGCATTACTATTCTTCATAATAGATAGTAGGATAGTTTCATTAAATTTAAATGAAACAACAAACATTTTTCCAAATGATGTAGCTTTTGGCTATGAAAACTTCTCAGTGCAAACAGCCAGTTAAAATCTCACACTGATTTCTGCCTCCGCCTTGTGGTATCATGCTGCTATTGCTTTCATTTAGTCTAACAATCATATTTTACACTGTTTGCTGAAAGTACACATTCGTAAGTATCTCATATTAATCTAAAGATATTTTTGAATGACAATGTGAATTCAAAACTAGAGGATTTCCAGTCGTCCCCGTTCATATGTTTAGTTTCAGCTGAGGAAGTGGACACGTCTAGAGGCGTTTTGTAGTCCTTGAACGTCCCATGAGCTGCGAGTTCCACAGTGTCAGCCAATCAGATGCGGCGGTTTGCAACAACAGCCAATCAGCTTCTGATGCGCGTTTTCAGGAAGTTGCACAAACGCCACAGTCACTTTTGCTTCTCAAATACCAATGACAGCAAGCTAACTAGCTTCAGTTCACACTACTGCTGACTGACCTACGCTCCCAAGATGGCTGGTGTTCGAGCCCTTGGTGTTCTTTCCAGAGTGACATTAAGGAGATATGCTCTCTATTCAGGTAGAAACGACATGCATTCACTATTTGAAAAATAAAGAAAACCAACGCGGCGAATGATACTTAAAATACGGGATTTGCTGGGTAGCGCAGATGGGTAATTAGCTTGTTAGACTAGCAGTTAGCTCCGAAGAGTGTAACCTAATGCAGAAATGTGACTTGGTTCTTCAAACAACATGACTTTTTATATTTTCAACAAACACCAAGCTTAATGACAGAATGGTCCCTGAAAGTGGAACTTGTGAACTTTTTGTTTTAGTGAGCAAACTTTTGAGTGTAAAGCCGCTATCTGTGCTAGCTAGCTAGCTGGTTGCTACGGAATCGAGCAAGTTTAATCACGAGGGCTCTTGTTCAGAATTAAAGTTTTGATCTCAGACTATCAGCTTCCACTTTGGACTATAATATGTCCCCGGTAAGAGAGTTTGGACGGGCATTTGGGGACTTGTGCCATTGATTCGCCATTGTGATGGCCACTGTTGCCTCTTTCTGTCTGAATGGTAGGCGGAGAATGTAGGTGAAGGGTCATTTTCCAGTGGATTGCACAGCATGGCCTAGACCGTCTGAGGTCATGGCAATATTATATGTACGCCTCATATAGACGTTTTATATTTGTTTTGTGCGACTACACTTGGTTTGGTTGAAGTTTTTAGGGGCTTAATATAATGATTTTAGTATGGATTATATGTTGATGTCTATATGACTGTATTAATGCATTGCTTTCTGTCATTTTCCTTTACAGGCAGTACTTTTCGTACCTTCTCAGTAGCTCCAGCCATGCTAGGTAACTCTTAAATAACTTGGAATTTACTGCATATAGTACATGTTTAAAAATAGGTCAGCCTGTCCAATGACACAATTATTTTCTCTCTGTACAATATCTTCCTTTCTCTATTTTTAGCACGAACCCATGTGAACTATGAAGTCAAGGGCGATGTTGCTGTTGTACGGATGAACGCCCCAAACTCCAAGGTGTGAAACACAGTCGTGATTAATGGGACAGTTTTCCACTCCTGAATTACGTGGCTGTGATCTGAACTTTGTGGTCATGTCACCTTCCAGGTTAACACACTGTCGATCCAAATGCAAAATGAGATGACAGAAGTAATGGATGAGCTGTGGGCCAACAACGCTGTTCGAAGTGCTGTCCTCATCTCCTCAAAGCCGGGATGCTTCATTGCAGGAGCTGATATTAAGTAAGAAGTAATGTTAAGTGAAACAAAACACTCAATCGGCATGAAGATCTTTTATTATATTTGAATGTATAGCCAAAAGGGCCATGTTTTGGATTCCCTGCAATCTTTTTAATACAATGTACATCTGTTTCAGTATGATCCAGTCCTGTAAGGATTCAGAAGAGGTCACCAAACTTTCTCAGGAAGGGCAGAAGATGTTCGAGAAGATTGAAAAGTCTCCAAAGCCTGTTGTTGCTGCCATCAACGGCTCCTGCTTAGGAGGCGGCTTAGAGGTAAACAAACAGTATTTCAGCAGCCAACTGTATGTTTGACAATTGTTGGAAACATTTGACTAGGATTATTATAATGTGTTATCTAATGGCCTCTCTTTGCATTTCAGTTTGCCATCGCCTGCCAGTACAGAGTTGCAACAAAGAGCAAGAAAACAGTTCTTGGTACTCCTGAAGTAATGCTGGGTCTTCTCCCTGGAGCTGGTGGTACTCAGAGACTCCCCAAAATGGTTCGTACTGGGAGTAGATTCCCTACATTTCGATTGATGTCACTTACTGTCATAATATGTGATACAAGGTCATAACATGTGAAAGTGTTTTAATAATGGCTCGTTGGGACGAGACCTAAAATGGCTGGTCAGTCATGCAAAATAATCTGGTTAATGCTCATAATTGGTTTAAGATGTTTACGTGCACCTTCGAGAAGAACAGATTACTTCCCCCGGTCCATCATGTCTAGTTTTCAATAACACTGTCCTTAGAAGTGCAGGATTATGACTAACTACATAATAACTTCTTTTTACTGCACTCTCTTAAATCAGTCCACAAATGTTTTCTTCCATTATTTTAGATTGGTCTACCCGGTGCCTTTGACATGATGCTGACAGGAAGAAATATCCGAGCAGATAAAGCCAAGAAGATGGGGCTTGTCGACCAACTTGTAGACCCTCTAGGTAAGCTATCTCAACACATGTAATTCAAAAGACATTAAACTGCTTCAAACGGTTAGTTTTAAAGTATTACCACCTTCAGCAATGTGAATCTGTGATCTTTCAGCAGTGAATATATCACTGTGCATTAGTTGCTCATTTTAAAAAGTTAATCTTTGCATGCTTTGTCTGCTTTTTCTGCTTGTATAATAGGACCTGGGCTGAAGAGTCCAGAGGAAAGAACAATAGACTACCTCGAGGAAGTTGCCATCGAATATGCCAAAGGGATTGTCGATAAGAAGATCAAACTCCACAAAGAGAAAGGCATGATGCAGAGTAAGTTGGGCTGCATTTATTGAACATTTGACTCTTTCATGTCAATTAAGTTTGTTTCATCAACAAAAAAAAAAAAAAAAAATACTAATGTTCTCTTTCCATAGAAATCCAGGACTACGTAATGAGCTTTGAGTTCGTACGGAATCAGATTTACAAAACTGTCCACAGTAAAGTTATGAAGCAGAGCAAGGGACTTTATCCAGCACCCCTGAAAATAATTGACGTAAGTGAAAAGTCTCTACAACAATTTTTTTATTTTTTTCAAATCTGACCATTCTTGGCTATTTGTTGTAAAAGTAGTCCAACCAGTGTGTAACTGATAGATTAACAAAAGAGACTATTATCTCTTTTGTCTTCTCTGCATTAGTTATCTAAGAATATTTTTAAAGTTTTGAATCTGTTCCCTTCTTCAGTGTGTGAAGACTGGAGTAGAACAAGGCCCCACTGCTGGATACTTGGCAGAGTCTCAGGTACGGTGTGTTCGCCCACATCATCGAGAAATGTAACATTCAATTGCAGTTGCACGTTGCGCAAATGAACATCACAGATTTTCTTGTCCGTCACAGAACTTTGGTCAGTTGGCAAAAACGTCAGAATCCGGTGCCCTGATTGGTCTCTATCACGGTCAAGTTGCGTGCAAGAAGAACCGCTTTGGAACTCCTGAAAAAGAAGTGAAGTGAGTGGAGATCACTGATGTGGTACAGTTGACACATGTTCAACATGCATTTTCACTTTTCAGTCCTGTGTGTTTGGTCCTGGTTTAATAGCTGATCAGCACTAAAGACAAAGCCAGGCCTAAAAATAAATGTTGACAGTTTTACAGCCACAAACAGGACATTATCTTTGCTTTGGTTTAAAGGAAGTATAATTTTCCTATCCTCTCCTGTATCGGCTCTTTTGAGGTGGTAGATAAATTCTCTTGTCTTTTTGTGTGTGCCACCAGGACTCTTGCCATCTTGGGAGCAGGTCTGATGGGAGCAGGTATCGCCCAGGTGACTGTGGACAAAGGTGTGCACACAATCCTGAAGGATACCACTGTAGGTGGACTTGGCAGGGGAGAACAGCAGGTTTACAAAGGGTGAGTTTTCATAGCAGACATGTAAATGTTGAGAATGTTTTCGACAGAATTTAATTCACAGCCAGACTGTACATTTGATAGATAAAGTTGCAGTCTAGTGACATAATAACCTTAAACTTTCAAATCAGCTGAGTTTAGTTTGTATGTTTGTGTTTTAAACAAGGCTCAACGACAAGACCAAGAAGAGGAACATCACCTCATTTCAGAGAGACTCCATACTGTCCAACTTGACTGGCCAGCTGGATTACAGTGGCTTTGAGAAGGCCGACATGGTTATTGAGGCTGTGTTTGAAGACATTAAAATCAAGCATGCAGTCCTGAAGGAGGTGGAGGCTGTAAGTGTGACTTTAAAGAATCTCAGTAGGCCTTTGTTTATACACGTTGTTGTATCAGTTCTTGGTATTTACATTTGTAACATTAAATCCAGGATAAAATTGTTGTGATTATTAGTTCAGCTGTGACTTTGAGCCAAAACACTTGTCTGCAGGTGGTTTCCCCTCACTGCATATTTGCCAGCAACACGTCTGCCCTGCCCATCAAGGATATTGCTGCTGCCAGCAAGAGACCAGACAAGGTTTGTAGTTGCCTTGTAGTTTCAAAGTGCTTCTAAATAAGAATTAGAGTTGCTGAATATTGTTCTTTGTGTTCTTAGGTGATTGGGATGCACTACTTCTCTCCAGTGGACAAGATGCAGCTCCTTGAGATTATTACCACTGATCAGACGTCAAAGGACACAACAGCCTCTGCTGTGGCAGTCGGCCTGAAGCAGGGCAAAGTCATCATTGTTGTTGGGGTGAGCGTCATGGTTGTGTGTTATTTCCTGGTGTAGTTGCTTATCGACATGATAGCAAATTACCCACAATGAGGTTGTAAGGTTGTTAAGTGATTCAGCAAAGATATTTATCACAGCAGTAGCTTGAAGTAATGACCACAATCTATGATAGACAGGCTATGAAGACATTAGTACTTAAACACTTGCACATATTTGCACTTTGCAGCCAAACTGCTCTTAACTCTAAGTGTAAACATATATGTGTATGTATGTATTTATTAGAGCAGGTGCGGGTCAATTACTGAGAAAGCAGTCCATCCATTATCTTTATTCAGAATAAATTAATAACTTACTAAAACTACCATTGATTACCATGGCCTGGATGACTGAGAACCTTCATCAACAACTTACTAAAACGTACAGAAACATATTCTGTTCAATATTTCACTTCCCACTTCTTTTCCCTCTTCCTGTCATGCTCTCTATCTCTCAATTACACACACAGACACACACATACGCCCTCAAATACCCTTGCATACCCTCTCCTCTCGATGCTGGCTCGAGCGGTGCTGTGCATTCCAGCAGCAAGCGCATCCACTGAGTGTGCTTTCAGCTCAGCTGGCCGTGTGCTCGAAGCGCATTGAAATAGGTTAAACCCTGGAACTGTGGACTGCATCGTTTTCTAAATCCAAACATGGGGCTAAACCACAGCAGAGTAGGCCGACAGTGAAGTTTCCTAAAACTGATGATGATGCATGTTAATAATTTAAACGCTATTGCACCTCAGTTAAATATTGCACAAATTCTCTACAGGACGGACCTGGCTTCTATACAACAAGGTGTCTGGCTCCCATGTTGGCTGAAGCTGTACGAGTACTTCAGGTTGGTATTGTAGTATTCCTAAATCCTACACACTGGAGCTTTAATGAAGGAAAGCTCACTTGAGCAGAGCATTTTCATTATTCCAGGATTGCTGTTGTACATATTATTAATTAATCCATTTGCACTTGCAGGAAGGAGTTGATCCCAAGAAGTTGGATGCACTCACCACAGGCTTTGGGTTCCCTGTGGGTGCAGCCACACTGGCTGATGAAGTTGGTATCGACGTCGCTGCCCATGTGGCCGAGGACCTCGGCAAAGCTTTCGGCTCCCGCTTTGGTGGTGGAAACGTTGACGTCCTGAAGACCATGGTGGACCTGGGATTCAAGGGTATGGATGATGAAATGATGATTAAAGCCCAGTTTTAGCTAAATGAGGAACCTGAGTTTTTGTGTGCATGTTTCATTCAAAATGAATGAATCCTTGCTTTTCTTAATTCTCAAGGCCGCAAATCAGGAAAGGGTTGCTACGTCTACCAGCCAGGACTCAAAGTCAAAGAGGTCAACCCAGAGATCGGAGATATCCTTGAAAAGTACAGGATGACACCAAATCCTGCTGTGTAAGTTGACACTGGACAATTGCTGAAGTAGTGATGCAGTGATATACGTCGCTCAATGAGGCTGTTGTTTGAATACTAAAATACTCTGTTCTCATGACTCTTTTTACAGTTCATCAGACTCTGATGTGCAGTACAGGCTCATATCTCGATTCGTCAACGAGGCCGTGCTGTGTTTGCAAGAAGGCATTTTGAACAATCCTTTGGAAGGAGACATCGGGGCTGTGTTTGGCCTGGGATTCCCCCCCTGTCTCGGAGGTAAGAGTTCAACCTTAAGCCATGATCATCAGTCAGCAGCTGTATCCTCAGGGTTTCCTTTCATACTGTTTTTCATGTGAATTTGAAAGCCAAGGAATTGAAGTGACAAAGCATTTTAGGATGAAATAAGGACCTTAACCTGTCTGTTTAGTGTTATTTATAGTTCAGTAACACAGCTGAGGGGTGTTTGATAAAGGTGTTTTGGGGAGAGCCTGCTTTGAATGAGCAAAACAGAACAGAACCTGGATCACAAAGCTTTCATAAAGCCAAGTTAAGACGATGAGATCTAAGTTAAAGATTTGAAACACAGACCCAAACAAATCAATCACTGAGCACATCAATTCAAAGAGAAGTAAATGGACATTTAAAGACAAAACTCTGTTGTCTGTGTCCACAGAGGAATACATATGAAACATAAAAGCACAAATGAACAGAACCACTGCAGTTAACAAAGCCAGAGAGCTTTACACAAGTAACACTTTGAACTCCTGTGTTTGCTTAGTTTGTTTGAGTGTACTCGGCGTGTAATATCATTTTTGGGTTCAAGTTTTTGTATCACCTGTGCTAAAACTTAACATTTAAGATGATGCATGATGTTTAGATAAGCACCCAATAGGACACCAGCCAGGTATTTTGGTCTTTAGTAAAAAGATGAATTTGGTAGAAAGTAAAGTTGGCCCAGATCAGTTGGATTACATCACTTTGTTTGTACAAGTGATATAAGTGTCTCCCTATGTCTTCATTTTATTTTGTATCCCTTTAGACGGGCTGTCTGTTCTAGATATAAGGATGCTTTAGACTATAAAAAAAGTCCACAATAACTTCCGCCCAGGTGCCAACATGTGTTATAATTGACATCCTCCTTTTGTTTACAGAATAGCTCTTCATAGAGACAGAAAAACAAGCCTGGAGCAATATCCCTATTATCCATTTGTTGTGTATACTGATGATAACATCTCCCTAACATAACATCTTGCTGTTTCCAGGACCTTTCCGTTTTGTGGACACCTTCGGTGCGGACAAGCTGGTGGAGAAGATGAGGCAGTTTGAAGCCGTCTACGGGAACCAGTTCACGCCCTGCCAACTCCTACTGGATCACGCGAAGGATTCTAGCAAGAAATTTCACAAGTGACCGACCCACCGTGTGTGCCAGTAGCTTTTCATAGAACTCCAGCCTGCCGCTAGAATGTGCCTAACATTTATATCATGAGTGGGGGCAAACATACTGAAAATGCAGTCTGTTGACAGTTCATGAGGTGCATCTAGGTAAATCTAGCAACAGCCCTGCAATAAATCCTAAAGGTTATGATGTTCAGTCTTTGTAAAAAAACTGGTTTAGAGAGGTATTGAAATGTATTGCATTATTATATACAGGATATATAAAAAAGTAAAAAGTAAGTGGTCTTGAAGTCCCAATATTACAACCTTGAGGGAGGTACGATTTATTGCAGGCCTGTTCATTAGAATGCATTATTTTGGCTAGTTGTACCTAATAAACTGGCAACTTTGAGTTTGTGCTGTCAACACAAAAGGATGTTTTTCTTTGTACTTTAACATTATTGATTGACTTGATGTATAGATTGAGGAGCAGATGGAGGCTATATATTCACACATTGCGGATGTAAAGATTCTGGAGAAGCAGAAGAATTAAAGTATTTTCCAACTGGCAAATTAGTTCTTCATTAAGGATGAATGTCTACCACTATAAGTGTCTTTTCTCCTTTTTTGTACATTAAAAAAACTGAGGGGAGGGAGGGCTGGTGTGAACAAGGATGTAAATGTGACACCTGAATAAAATTTTGTTATTGAATCAAAACCTGCTTTTCTCTCTCTCGTTGAAGTGCTGGATGTCATTTACACTGTCCCCACCACTTTTGTAAATGACTGATTTTGTCCTCATTAATTTTTAAAGGTGCATTATGTAACTTTTCATTGTCACAGTTTTGGTTACATAGTCCTATATTGTTATATTACAGGAATTCAGAGAGTAGCATGTGCCTGCAGTAGAGGCATCGCTGGGACCAATCATTGTAGGCAGCAAAGAAAACTTTAAAAGATGATGGAAGCACATATGTGTCTGTCAGCTCCATTAAATCAGCAGTAGCCTACCATTTAGTGTAAATGCTTATTTCATACTCAATATTTTACAATTTTAATTAAGTTTAAATTGTATTAGCATTAAAAGTTCAATATGTAAGATATGTGGTTGAAAAAATTAAAACAATTAACTAAAATGATCAGAATGTGAAGAAATAACAGTTTTATTGGACACTTCCCTGGTGAGGACCGCTAGCTGCATGGCTAGTTGAGCTAACTCACTGGTGGCAGCTACACATGGCAGCAGTTAGCGGTTACCATGGTGACATGCTGCTACCTATTTGTTTTGAGGATGAATTTGACAAGTTGCCAATTCTGACATATTGCACCTTTAATTAAAATAAAACAACTGCTGTTCCTTATATCAAGTGCTCGGTCTGTGTTTATTTAAAAAAAAGTAGTGTAGTGCACCTTTAAAAGCATAATTTGTTAAAAATGTTCCAAATGGCTTGGGCCAAGAAATGTTATCTAATAAGATTAAATTATTTTAATAAGCCATTATGCAGTTTTTTTCCTTCTGTATATCTACTCTGACATCTCATGGCCTAGATATATTGCATACATTTGCATAATGTGAAGACCACTTAAATAAATCTCATGTCCCCACCACTTTTTAATATGGAGTGACGCCCTTGCTGGAGGGTAATTTGCCATGATCATAACAGATGTAGACCATAGCTGTGTACCATGAGGACATTTGCTCCAATCCAATGCGCTGCGCAGGTCACATGTCTTGTCTCCATTGTCCGCAGAGCAGGGTGTGTTCCGCGGGGAGGCTGTGTGGGCTGGGCCGGGGGTGGCAGGGTGTTTTTCCTCCAGCAGCATCCTTTCACATCTTGTGACATCGCCTCCTTTTTGCCTGGAAAGATGCTCGGGGCGGAGGAGACGCTGCGTTCGCGGGGATGATGCAAACGGCGCACATGAGGTGTGTCTGACCGCTTTTTTCCTTCCACCAGATGAAACAGAAGCTGCTGCACCTGTACGGAGAAGGATAAACTGCGGGACCCGCCCGAGAAAATGGCTTTTAATTTTTTAACGTGCTGCTTTTGATCTGGCAACAACATGTCTAAAATCAAACACTGCGAGGCTGTGAGGGTGGTGGTCCGCTGCCGGCCGTTCAGCAGGAGAGAGGAGATGGGGGATAATGAAAACATTTTGCAGCTGGATGACAGACTGGGGCAGATCACCATCAGGAACCCGAAGGCACCACCTGATGATCCAATGAAAGTGTTCACGTTTGATTCTGTGTACGGCTGGGATTCAAAGCAGAGCGACATTTATGATGATGCAGTCAGACCTCTGGTGGAGTCTGTGCTCCAGGGCTTCAACGGGACCATATTCGCCTATGGCCAGACCGGGACAGGTAAAACACACACCATGCAAGGGGTTTCAAACGACCCAGACATGAGAGGGGTCATACCGAACTCGTTTCAGCACATTTTTACACAAATATCCAGAACTCAGAACCAGAAGTACCTGGTGAGGTCATCGTACCTTGAGATCTACCAGGAGGAGATCAGAGATCTGCTGTGCAAAGACAACAACAGGAAGCTGGAGCTGAAAGAGAACCCTGACTGTGGTATTTATGTGAAAGACCTGTCTTCAGTGGTCACAAAGAACGCCACCGAGATCGAACATGTGATGAACATAGGCAACCAGTCCAGGTCCGTGGGGTTCACCAACATGAACGAACGCAGCTCTCGCTCTCATGCCATCTTCGTCATAACAGTGGAGTGCAGCGAAGTGGGGCCAGATGGCGAGGACCACATCCGGGTTGGGAAGCTCAACATGGTCGACTTAGCTGGCAGCGAGCGCCAGAGCAAGACAGGTGCGAAAGGTAGGCGACTGAAGGAGGCAGCCAAGATCAACCTGTCCCTCTCGGCGCTGGGGAATGTCATCTCAGCTCTGGTGGATGGGAAAAGCACCCACATCCCGTACAGGGACTCCAAACTCACCCGCCTGCTCCAGGACTCTCTGGGTGGCAACGCCAAGACGGTCATGATAGCAACCGTGGGGCCATCGCACAAGCACTTTGACGAATCCCTGGCCACGCTGAGGTACGCCAGCAGGGCCAAGAACATCAAGAACAAACCTCGGATTAACGAGGACCCCAAAGATGCCCTGCTGAGGGAGTTCCAGGAGGAGATCGCACGCTTGAAGGCGCAGCTAGATGAGCGAGGGATGCTCGCAAAGGAGAGGAGGAGGAGAAGGAGTAGCAAAAGACTGAGTAAAAGTATGGTCGGGATGGAGGAGGAGATGCTCAGAGAGAGGGATGCGGATCTGTGGAAGGCTCTCGAGGAGGAACAGGAGGTGAAACATCACATGAAAGAGGGAAGTGACATCCCCAAGGTTCTGACCTGCCAGGGAAGCCATGGGAAGTTAAAGCATGTGAACGAAAACAGAAAAAGCTTGATCGAGGACATGCAGTGGGACCAGGACGCTCTGGAGAAGATCATCGAGAAGTATAAGGTACTTGTGAGGAGCGTGGGCCTTGTTATGATACAGGACATGAGACACAAAAGAAATGTGCGTGAATAATTAATTGTTTGTCTTTGTTCGCAGGCGATGGAGAGCAAACTGTTAGTTGGAGGAAAGACTATAATTGATCACACCAATGAGCAGCAGAAGATGCTGGAGCTGAAGAGGCAAGAAATTGCAGAACAGGTGTGTATAAAGATTAACACTTGATAACAGAAGTTAGATTGTCTGAACTTACACATGTTTTAACAAGCACTTTTTCTATCAATCTTTAATGGAGCTTAATGTGTCGTCTTGCTTTTCAGATAAGACGAGAGAGAGAGATCCAGCAGCAGATGATGTTGCAGGATGAGGAGACTTTGGAAATGAGGGAGACGTTTTCCTCCCTGCAGCAGGAGGTGGAACTAAAGACAAAGAAGCTAAAGAGGGTAAGATGACTCACACTCTGGCGTGTCCTGTTATGCCGTTATCGCGAAAGCGCTTCATCATAATTTAATCAGTCAATCTTGGAGTCAGTAATCTTTTTTTCAAGAGAGACATCACTCGAGGAGGCTTCTCTGGACAGAACACTTCCTGGTGTTTACGCATGATTCATTGCTGGTCACAGAGAAGATCTTTCTTTTGCTCAAATTAGGCAAAGTAATGTATTTTCCTTGTCCAGGACAGCTATGTGACACCAGTTATTGTTATGTTCCTGTTCTGTAAAGCTGTATGCCAAACTCCAGCTGGTGAAGGCCGAGATGAGAGATGTGATTGGTGAACACGTCACAACCAGACAGGAGCTGGAACAGACACAGACCGAACTCACCAGAGAACTCAAGTACAAGTGAGTAGCTGCGTTAGTGGATGTGCACATATACATCTCTGTTTGCAGTGTCATTATTGTCTTGTTTTCTCATCATGATGTGTGACTTTCTGTTGGATTTCCATCATTTCCATTAATATAAAGACGAAAAAGCATTATAAAACATTATTTTAGCATGGCCAGGTTGCTCAATGGCTGTGATCATAAAGAGTAATTGTATGACAAAAGGGTTAAAGATTTCAACCACAGACCGTCTTGTGATGTGATCACACCGGCCGCAGTTCCAAATTGGTGTGAATAGCAGAATGAAACTGGGACTGACATACTGTTTGAAGTGTTTGTGTTTTGCTGCAGGATGCTTTTTTTTTTTTTTTTTAGGTTTATAAAGCTTTTATTGGATGGAAGACATTTCACAAATATGTACCATGATCTGCAAATATTTCCTTATTTGTGTTGTGTAAAGTCACATCTGGGAAAATATGCAGCCATTTGCAAATAAGCATAACTGCATAACTCTGAAAATACACATTTTATTTTAATACAAACATGATACAGGTTTCACTAATGTAAATAGTTCCACTACAAAACTACGTGTAGAGTCATATTCACGCATTTGTGGATCCATTTTTACATGTGGAATGTCCTGTTTTTTTTAACATAATAGTTTTTTCCTATTGCTGCTTTTTGATCTCTAATTTCAATGTCTGGATGAGAGTGAATCTGGTATAAAGTGATGAGTGAATGTGGAGCAGGGCAGTAAATTGGGGTGCCAGTGGCCCCTTCCTTACTTCCTACCCCCGCTTGGGGCAGCCTTGCTTGGACCACGCCCATCTTCGAATTCAGCGCTCATTTTGTCATAAAAAGTAAAGTAAAGCACTAAAAACCACTTCTGTGGTAGTTCTCGCTACGATAGGTCAGGACCACATTCTGCCATGATGACACACACAAAGACTCACAAGGTGAAAGCCTTGCTGTCGTGGCTGTAACTGGGTGTTCTCACATTATCATACTGTTGTAAAATGTTTACTACAAATAATTTCTGTTCAGCACTTTTTTCTCTATTGTGAAATGTGTTAAATCCTTCAAATCAAAATCAAAAACTTCAAGGATACAGTGCACAGGGAGTTAACATTATGCTACTTCACTGTCATAGTAAAAAGGAGCAAACAACACACTTCACAAAGCCTTTGACTTTACCTGCTGTATATCTTAATGTTGTTATGATCAAGAGACAAATGAATGGTGTTTGAAAGCATTATGTTCTTGATTAGATGTTTTTCCTGTTCAATCAGGATATCAGGGAGGATCAGTCAGGATATAAACTGTAACTAGGCAGGGAAACAAAGGCTTATTGCTGCTTGGTGAGCAGTTTGTTTATGGGCTCATTGGATGGCTTTTATTCATGCGTACTTTGTGGTACATTACGACAAAAGCAGTAATAATGCAACTTTTCCAGGCATAAAAAGTTTGTCCAGATAAATGGAAGGAAATATTTATTCACATTTTGTTCTGGAACAGTCGTGTATTTTGTTAAACTGTACACACTTGCATGTATTTCACATTTCAGATATCTCTTGATTGAGAACTTTATACCTCCTGAGGAAAAGAACAAGATCATGAACCGGCTGCACTTTGACAGTGAGGAGGATCAATGGAGACTCCAGCCGGTCCTTCCAGAGAGGTCAGTGGATTCATTTCACATTACTTACACGTAAGCTACCATGCATGGTAAACAGTAGAGAAAGTACAATCCTCCAAAACAAATTGTCAACCCACTGGGTGAAATGCACCACTGACGCATTCACAGAATGAATAGACCACAGTGCAGTGCTGCTGTAAGGTACAGTGTATTGTTAAGTAACTCCTTTTACTTAGTTATTTTGGACCCTGTATATCACACCTGCACATTCAGCACCGTCTCTACAGGCTGCCAGTCCACATTCTGGGAAACGAAGGAAATCACTTTAGTATAAATAGATTAGGCAGGGTGAGACCACATTAGCACACCACTGTAGTCGCTCTCACCCACTGATCTCATTCAGCCAAAAAACCTGTCACCTCTGGCATACATCCCTTTGCTGGCACCACATGTCCGTAACTTGGCTGTGTTCGGCCTCAGAAGTTTGAAATGAAAGATAGCCGGCTAGCTATACTGAGGAAGCTAAGCTAAGAAAACACAAATAGCTATGGCACAACCGAGAGAGACACACTGCAGTCTGCAGAAAAGAAACACAGCTGCCACCAATGCAACTGAGCATCTTGGGTTTGCCCTAACTGGGCAGGTTTAATAAGAAAACAATAAACGGGACATGAAGACGTAATGTGCATTGAACAGAAACAAACTTCTTTTCATTTTCTCTCCCACACGTCACAAATGCCAATAACTCATGTCTCATGGCTCTGAGGGGACACACAACTTTTTAGTGCTTTCCTTTGGGGTGCCTTTTAAAAAGCGATGTTACGATGGTACAGGGCTCAGTAATCAATGATTGTCAGCCCAACCCTAGACCTGACATGCTATTGATTTATGCATTCTACCTTTCCAGGGAAGGCAGATTTCCTTAAATGCTCAGAGAGGTTCAAAATAAGGTGCTGGAAGCAGAACAAAACCTGCTCCATCTTGGTGGAAAAGGGGTACATGATAGTTGTAAAGCTGAGTAGAAGATAGCACAGGGGAGATAACAGGGGAGATTTGTCTGGTGGGAGCTGATCAGGGGACCTATATGGGGGGGGTGAGGTCCCAGAAACTAGAGTCTTAACTGCTAAACCAAGTCTAAGTGTATTAAACTGAATCCAAATCCTTCTTTCCCCATGTCTTTATCCCAGTGCACCCACTCAGGTCAAGAGGAGGCCTCTCTCTGCTGTAGGATACAAGAGGCCAATCAGCCAATATGCACAGATGGCTGCGGCCACAGCAGCTGGGGCCCCATGTAGATACCAGGTCAGTGGTCGGATGAGATGAGCTGAATGGATTATGTATCTGAAACAGGTGGAAGAACAACCAAAAATGAACATAGCAGATGATCTGTTTAGGAGACAGGAAGAAAAAATTAATTTCCATAATTATGTAATCGTGCTGTTATAACTACAACTTGTATCTGTTCTTACAGGCTGAGAATGTAATGCTGTTGGAGTTAGACATGTCTCCACCGACCATGTTCACCTTGAACCTTAATGGCTCTCACATGGAGAGAGCCTTTTCTCCCAGACTGATGAGGGACCTTCTGGTAAATGTTCCCATTAGAGAGAGGGCCGGTGCGTCGTCACGGGTCAGGAAGTCCAAATCCTGGTGAGAGAACGGCCGAGAAAGGCAGACGTCTTACACGCTTACAGATGCTGAAAGTTCAGGGTTTTTTTGGTTGCATTATTTCAGGATTAGACTGATCCTGGTCAGAGGAAAGCTATGAGAAGAAATGTCATGAACTGTGTTAGAATCTATTATCTTACTGACTCCTATGTCGGGTCAGTCCTAGTTTCTTAAATACAAGCATGTATTGCTGGTGCCTGATAACTTTGCAGTGGGCTATATTACAATGAAGAAAGTGAGTTTTAAATCACAATTTAAAAGGTGAAATATGTAAGAATTTTAGTTTAAAAATGTCAAAAATTAACTAAAATTATCACCAAATGTGAAGAAACAAGATGCAAGGTCAAAGACATCTACGTATTGTGTAGCAGAGATATCTGCTGACGTTACGTTGACGGCAGCTGCAGTTAAGCTTGATTTATGCTTCTGCGTTGCATCTACGGTGTAGGTCTGGCGTAGCCTCTGCGTAAATGCATGTCCTACGCCGTAGCATCACATGTACCTCCACAGAAATGTAACTGCAACAACTGTGACTTGTCCGCTTGGTAGCATCTCTACCAACTTCTCCTTCTGCTAATACAGGAGATTTCATAGTTTCCCCAGTAAGCACACACCTCTTCGATATACCCCTACTCCACAGCTTTTCACTGCCAGGGTATCTATGGGCTAGAGAGGACAGACAGGCCGGATGTCCGAAGCACCGACTGCTGCTCCACTAAGCAGCAAGGTGGCAAACGCAAGTAATATTAGTCCTGCGTCTGAGCGCGGTGTGTATAACGGGCAGCCCTCCCTGCAGACACTCGGCCTGTCCATTCTGCCTAACCCAGAGAAAGAACTATTAGCCAAAGAGGTCTGTGTGTTTACCTGGCCAATAATGTGTTACTCGCCCAAATTCGTACATAAAGTACCTTTAAATTACAAGTATATTTGCATGTTTTACCCCTCTTATCCAGAAACCACACCCAAAGTTTTTTTTACATGCAAATCCACTGGTAAACTTTAAAATGCCACAAGTCTCAGCACTTGATGAAATACTGTACGTATACACCGACGTATCGCTAACGATCAGCCCCATTAAATATCGGACCGTAAAAATCAAACATATTGGATCTTAAATAATAAATGAGCTGCTTTTTATTACACTCTACAGGTATCAAGCACCACAAGCGGCATCCGTCACATCATCCTCATCATCCACCACCCTGGCGTCAGAATCTCAGAGTTTCTCTCCTTCTCAGAGACGAAGACCGTCCTCCGCTGCCTACCTTCCAGCGGGTGATCCAGTCGAGACAAGCCCCTGATTGATGTTTATCAACACAACTAAACACAGGGCGAGCCTTAGTTCAAGATGGCACATGGGGGGGAATCTTATGCCTTGATTTAAAATTGATTTCACACCTTTTTTTGGGGGAAAAAATCACTTTAGTGAGCATGTAGTCAGCTTAAACGGAAAGACAAACATCATTTTTGCCTACTGTTGCCTGAAAACCTTGTCGTTTCTCGTGGCTTACGTCAGTCTCAATGAATAGCACAGCCAAAACGTAATCTTCTCAAACCAGGTTTGACATACGGTGAATAGTTTGGAGTTGAATTTCATTTTTTAATCGCATATTTTCTAAAAGATGAACGCCTGTATGTATGTATCTGGTTTTTGCCAAAACAGTGGAGGGGTGACGGGCGGGGGGAAAAATGAGGGGCCCCCCGACTACTGGAGAGGGGGCCACCCTGGTCCAGCTTGTATGCTTGATGAATTGTTGCTTCACTTTCTAGCTAATGTAATTGTGAGCCAAAAAAAAAAAATGTGAAGAAAAGCTTGCAACGGTCCTCTCTTGATTAGCTGCCTTATTTTTTCATAGTCGTGAAATCGTGCAAAAAGTCCATTTGCTTACACATGACAATAAACAGACTGAAATGATCTTGAACTGCCTTTTCTGTGTTTGTCCAAAGAGCTGCGGTTGCGTTGCGGTCCTCCCCCTGTGATCCTGCAGCTGACAGCTTTTTATAAATATATATATATGTGGGGGGGAAAAAACTTGGGAGACTTTTGAAATGACAGCTATATACAGTAAGATGACGTTTCCTTCGGAGTCACATGACTCTTTACAGTAAGTCCAACATGGCAGACGGAGTGGATCTTACGCGGTAACTAAACCAACATTTCAACTGGATCAGACAAATTCAACATTACTCTGCAACAAGACGCCAACAATGAGGGAGAGGCAGAAGAAAAAGAAGGGGAGGACGTGGGCGGAAGCCGCTAAAACGGTATTCTTGGTGTTTTTACCTTCCGTTTGTTGTGGTTGTTTTCCTTGAACGCTCCCACTTGTACAACTGTGTTTATGAGTTCATGACCTGCTGGTGGAGACGAAATGTTGCGTACACCGCGCAAGGCCCGTGTTTAGACATCGGGAGGACCGCTGTCACTTTAGCTTCGCTTACCCGTCACCGTTGTGCACAAAACGCGGCGAAAAACAAATGTCAGCCGTGTGCATCCAAGCATCGCCCCCCCTCTTAAACATTTCTCCTCCGTGTTGTGTCCAGGCAGCGCGGCTGACATGTCTGTCACCGATTTGAATAAGAAGTAAGCGCGTCAGTGTTGCGCGCTAGCTCGGTTAGCAGGCTAGCTGCTGCTGCTAACGCCACTCAGTTGGTCAACAAGTTTGTCTGATAACAGTTCGCAAACAAAACACGGCAAAACATTTGGTGTGCGTATTACACGACTTACACCCATGTGAACTTAACCCGGTAACAAATCGCTGTGTTTATCTCTCGCATGCCAGCGTTTGTCGAGACGTTATCGGTGCTGAATGTTGCTAGCTTCGTAGCTAGCTGCCTAGCCTAGCATGCTAACGAATTCAAAATATCCAAACTCCCAGCAACTATTTCATAATGGAAATGTAGCTTTACTGCTTCTGTGTACATACTTCCAGATATGTATTAGCCCCACTGAGTTAATCGCAATTGATACTTTGCTCACAAACGAAGCTAACTCCATAGATATTAATATGTTATAATAGTTTTTTTTTGCACACCCTTTAAGCTATTTTCATTGCGATTCTCCACATGTTAAAGCAATGTGGGGCTGTACACAAATGTGCAAGATGGGAGAAAAGGTGTCGTCAACGTGTGTGTAATGTCAGTGTACTGTGAGGTGTTTTTGTTGACAGGTTTTGCAATTAGCTACTACTAAGGTTTTATGAAAGTGTCTGTAATCTTGCTGCATTCCCTGTTCATGCCTCAAAATAAGGCAGTGTTTCCTTGATTGACAGCCATATGTGAAAATGATTGCTCAGTAATAACCACCTGTTATTTAGCATGTGCATTTGATCTAGAGAATAAGCTATAGGCCAGCATCATAGCAGAAGATCTAAATCTATTAAAAGCAAAAAAGCCACAAAGTTTACAAAAGGCTTGTGGTCTTGATTTTTCTTAGCGTAACATCCTGTACTTATACAGCTGAGGGAATTGAGGCTTTGTGGAAACCCTATAGAAAGCTTCAGCATGTGAAATCTCAGGCTTCGGGCTGAAATAGCCTTGAGACCACATCATGTTTTAATGATAACATCTCTCACTCTCTCCTTTTTCTTTTATTCTGCTATTTTATTATTCTAGGTTTTGGAGAAATATCCCAATACGCCTATGAGCCATAAAGAGATCTTGCAGGTGATCCAAAGAGAAAGGCTTAAGGAAATAAGGTAAATCATTTCTCGGTGCTGTAGCTTTACTGCGGCGAATGCCCTTTAGGTAGAAGACATTTTCATGTGTGTGTGTGACAGAGAGAGAGAGCACTGCAGCTTCCTCCCTCTGTTATTGAAACCATACCATGTACTTTCCCTTCTCTTGTTAATTAATAATTGTTTCGTCTCTTTTCGTTTCATTGTCACTGTTCTCATCCAGAAGGTAAGAAAAAAGCTAGACCCCCCACCCCCACCCCTTATCTTAACAAACTCACTGCAATGCCACTTTGTTTGGCTTTTTGCCTTTTGCATGTTATTAACAATAACATGTCCTAGGTCCAGTTGCATAGATGCAGTGTTAGACGTGCACTCATATTTCAGCTACACGTGCCTTGGCCATCTACAGCCACCTGTTGCATAAAAGCATATTTCTATTTTCCGGTTTGGTAAATTACTAAACATTCTAACAAAATAAAGCATGGGCACTAAATAGGTTTGAAAGTTAGACACCGCTACATGACATTATCCACAGAATTAAGTGAGAGGAGATAAATTAACTGGCAGTTGTTGGCCTGCGATATTTGTACGCCGAAGAAATGTCATTTTTGACATATACCTTTGGATACATCCCTGGTGTGACTGCTGAGACTAGAACAGATTTGTGCAACATACATAGTTCTGTCAGATCTGTTTAATCTAAGGACATGACTTCCTTACATTGATTAGATTAGTCTTGAACCAGTTTTCTGCAACTGATTCTGTATAAAACGCTCCCCCACAACCGTACTGATGTTCATCCGACCTGAACTCCCACATGTTCTCTTGATGCATGATAGTGGTTTTTCCCCAGATATCAGACCAGCATTTACCCCTCTTGCAGCTTTCTCCCAGCTGTGGTTTATTGGGGAGCAGATGTGTAATTTGCGTTTTTGTCTTATGATCTAGTGGAACCTCACCGCTGGCATGTCTGAATGCAATGCTGCACACGAACTCTCGCGGCGAGGAGGGGATTTTCTACAAAGTTCCTGGCAGAATGGGGGTCTACACGTTAAAGGTTAGTTAGATACAAAGCAACTGTCACTAGTGTGAAATCTATTATGAAAAAGATCACTCACAACCATTCATTTTGGTGAGGACAATCATTTGTCAGTCTATTTTAGAGATGGGTAAGATTAGATTAGAGCATTGTGTGTACCCCAGAAGATTCTCTTGGATATCTGCTTGGCTGTTCTTTTCCTGTATCCATAACATGAAAATAATACACTCTTTGTACTCTATTTGACTTTTTGTAGAAGGACATCTCGGATGTAACGAAGGAGCTGTCTGAGGAGGGCTCTGACGAGAGCAGCGACAATCTTTCAGACTCCCAAAGCACAGAAAACAACAGCGGTGCCATTGCTCAAGAGGGCAGGAGAGGAAGGTGGATGCGACGAGGTACTTTGCACCGCACACAGGATCATTATTCACAAGTGGTACACCAGTGCATCTCTTCAGTCATTCCTTTAGGGCCCAGACACACCAAGCAGGTATCAAAGAACTCGCAGAAACAAAAGCCAACTGTTGTGTTGCCACACGTCGCCTGTGTCTCGGCCGAAAAGCTGCACTTGACCACAACGCAAAGACTACAGCTGATGGCCAACTATCTCATATGTTCTGCACCTGTGCATACCCTCCCCATACCGCAGTGGAATAAAGGGAAACTAGAAGACTCTATACTGTGGATAAACAAACTGTTGCCATGATGATTAAACAATGTTTTATTCACACCTCTCTTGCTAATATAGACACTTCTAATTAAGAATATGTCTGATAAAAAGTTGCAAATGGCACTGGTGAAGAGGCCGAATAGTGCCAACTGTGCGGGACACACCACAAAGACTAGACCTGGGGCACAGCCCCAACATTGGTCAATGTCTGACCGTGTGGCCTGGTGTGTCAGGGCCCTTATATAAGGTTTACAGACTGTCATCTCCAAGTGCCTTTTGTGTCATGCAGGATTCACCAATCAACATTATAAATGGCCTGATTGCCCAAATATTTAAATATACCAGGAACAGCTTTATTTACAAGTGATGTTTGCACTTGTAAAGATTATGGGCTTCTTTGTTGTTGCATATTTGTCACTACTGGTCAACAATCATTCGGGTTGAATCAATGGAAGAGAAAGATACCATGTTCACCATCGATAAAGTATAACGCATATGTATATATAAGGCTGATTTTCTCTGGTTGGTTACCTTGCTCTGTTATGACTCTGAAAGTTAACGCCCCTTGTCAGCAGTTGTTCAAAGTCATTGCGGAAACACAGGAAACCAGCTGAAGCAGCAGTAGTAGAGGCAGGTTGAGAGAAAATGGCTTTGCCACAAACTTAAATTACACCATCTCATCGAAAAGTAATTCCTGGAATATACTGAGCATCAGACACGATGATAGCAAAAGGTGGGTGTTTGTCTTTCAACCAACACGCTGCGTCCATAACGTGGTTAGTAGAAACCGTCCGCGGGGAAGCTGCTGGCTGCACGTGGCTGTCGCGTCCGAGCAGTTTTTGCTCCTTTGTTGCACAACTGATTGTGCCTGATTGCTGTGCAACGTCGGAGATTGAGCTTTTCCTCAAGTACCAATTATTTTGTTTTTCTCAGGCTGTGCTCTTACTGACTCACATTATTGTGACTGTTAAAACAGGAAACTGTATTTTCTCAGCATGACCCGTGACTACTTCCTCATTATGCACAAGTTAGAAACTGCCAAGCAAATAACCTTGGTTTACATCTGAGTGGGAGGACTCGATATAGTTTTATTTTTGAACTAATCAATATGGAATGCCGCAAAGTCATATGCAAATGAAGTGCTGTTGAAAAAAGATACCAGTGGAGCTGCTGCAGTATCTAGAAAAGGTGTTTTTATCAGAAATGTATAACAGGGAGGTTGTTGTGAACAATCTTCCTATTGTGGTGATATTTTAGTCTCGTAACATAATCTGCTTCTTTGTGCACTGTGATGGTTTCGGTTTCATCAAAACAAAAGCATGATGGGATAAGGTTTGCACACCACCCCCAGGAAGTGTATTTTGTAACATCTGTTTCGTGCTTTCGTATTTCATAGTTCCCTCCAAGCTGCAGTCACAGCCGTCCTCTCCGCAGCCTCGATGCTCGTCGCCCTCTGTCCCAACCAGTAAACTCATCTCTCCTTCGCAGAAACACAGCAAGAAAGCTCTGAAACAGGTACTGATGGATTGTGTGTACTCTATTTCTAATCGTTTATTGTCATTTTCACTTTTTGTGCAAACACACATCTCCGATGTTACACAAGTTCCTGCCACACCCTCATTTACTTACACCCGTTCTGTGTAAATCCTTGCGAGCCCACTCTGCAACGCAAAAGTACTTTCTTGTTATGTGTAGCAATGTTTTTATTAAGGATGGGAATTGACAAGATTTTATTGATACCAATGTCATAATTGATTCTGCTTAGCAGTCTGATTGTTTCAGTTTCCCTCATTAATTCTGTTTTATTATCTCCGAGTCTGAACACAATGTAGAAACATCACAATTTCCCAGACCCCCAAGTGTCCTGGAAGCATTTATCAAAAATAGTGTGCAATAGATTTTATTTCGATCAACCAAGCGATTAGTCGACTGATCGTTGCGGCTCTGCACATAACTGACCTCTAGGAAAGCAGGTGACCTACTAAAAATCTGGTTCTTCTACTCTTGAGAAAGGATGCAACCATTTCAGTTCAAATTTTGAGTCAACAAGGTGACACAGGAATACAATTCCAATGGATCGAGTCCCATCTGTAGTTTTCATGCAGTTTTTCTCGCCTTGATGAGTGTAAAATTTTTAGATGAGACTAAAAAAACAGTCGGGCGGCTGTAGCTCAGTGGGTAGAGCAGGTTCGTACCCCGGCTCCCCTGGGCGGGACTGAGCTACATGCCAAAGCATCCTTGAGCAAGATGCTGAACCCCGAAATTGCTCCTGATGTGCAGTTGGCACCTTGCGAGGCAGCCTCTGCCATCAGAGGGCCCTGCGATGAGCTGGCGTCTCATCCAGGGGTGTACCCTGGCCTTCGCCCATTGTAAACTGGATTTGGCCCCAGTAGCCCCGCAACCTCCGAAAAAGGGGGGATAAAAGCGGCAACACCCCGCGACCCGAACAGGAATAAGCGGACAAGAAAACGAAACGAAACTAAAGAAACAGCTGAACAACAACTTAGGTTATTATTGTATGTGAATTATTAAGATTATTTTCACACTTCTAATCCATGTCAAAATACTGATGTACAGATTTCACCAGATTTTTCTAACTTTTTTGCTGACACGTGAGGAAACATGTACATAACCCGTGTTTATCCTTTCATTCCCTGTCTGTGCAGCATCTTGTTCTGATTATCTTAAAACGATGAGGCGTCAGGGAAAAGTGCCTATAGCTGGTTTTACAGTAGTCTGCGTCCTTATAATCCACCCGTTCAACATTTTCCTATTGGCTGCTTTGTGCCTTTTGTGTTCCATTTATTTGGATTTCACTTGATTGCACACGTTGTAATTCACTCCATCTGTGCTGGTGTGGAATTTTCAGCTCTGTAAGACCAATTTATATTCATTTATTGGGCGTATGCAACACTGGAGGATGGCGATTTGGCTTAAATATCAGTGCTGGAGAGACCTATTGTGTATTTCTTTTAGTTGATTTTCTTTTCTTTTTGATCATCTTAAACAAAAGCAAGGCACACAGTGGACTGTCTTGGATTGCTTTTTTATTCTGTTTGTGAGGTGATCAGACTCCTTGACTGCTTTATAACAGAAAGATGATTTATGCTCGTGTTATGCAACCACTGTTTCATTGCTGCACTGTTATTTAGCTGTTATTTAACCAGGCAAGTAGCCCTGGGGGACTAGTTGCAGGGAAACAGAGGGTTACACACATTCACACTCTCTTTCTCTCATACTGCTGGCTATTTTATTCTCCCTTATTTTTTGTTCTTTGAGGCCTTGAAGCAGCAGCAACAGAGAAACCAGCGCAGACAGGGAGGAATGCCAACCACCTCCAGTCCCAGACTGCTTCTGAAAACCATCAAAGATATGGCTGACATTACTACAAAGACTGGTAGGTGGCAGCGATTATATTGTCAAATTCAATATCAAATGAAATTAACAGTTACACACTGGGCTTGAGCAATAGCTCCAGCTCACAGAAATCTGGTGTGATATTCATTCAGTTATGACAATTTACTAATATTCATTGCATGATATTATACTCCGTTTTCAAGATAAATTACTGATATGGGTGCAGTTCAACAAGAGGCATTGTATTAGCAAAATGCAGTCATGACTCATATATTTGGCAGCATTAATAGGGAAGCAGTTAAATGTCTGATCTGCAATTTCTCAGAGCTCCTTTCCCTCTGTCCAAGCAGACTTATGCCACCCAGTCGTCCCAAGAAAGGTTTCCCAGAGGTCAAGCCGCCTCAGTGCAGGTAAGTCTCACGTATACTTAAATGTAATCAAGTTAGTTTAGTTAGACAGGGCTGGTGATGTTCAGTATTTTTGGTACTTTCAACAAATCCCAGGAAAAGACCAAAACATAGACCAGAGTATTCCAAGTATCCAATCTTAAAAAAAATAACAAACTACGTATTTGCACTGGCTGTTCTTTAATTACAGTGAACACAGAGATTTGAATTCAATCTCAGCTACACTGTCCTCCTGCTAGTACCACAACAAATGCTCTATTTACTCCTGATTTTGTTGCTTTACTAAAAACTAGAGCCCAGCTGATACTTAGTTATTCGGGCCAATGCTGATGCTCATACTGATATCAGGATGTTCCAATCTTGATATATCAGCCGATAGACACACATTTTTTGCAAATGTGTCTATTAAACACTTGTGACAAATATATGTAACAGAGGCAAGATATTTTACTATTTAACAATGAACTTAATAATTAATAAAAAAATAATTATGCTTAATAAAAGTCATCAGTGCCTGGAAAGGTAAAATTACTGGGAATTTAACAATTATAAATCATCCCAAGCATCTTTTTTTGCATTCTATTATAGGCCAATATCGGCCGATAATATCAGCCAATTGATATATTGGTCGAGCTTTACTGAAGACTACAGTGGCCAGCTCTTTTAGGACATTATTCAGCCTTATATTACTATACTATATAATTGTGTTTCTAAAGGTTATTTCTTCAGTAGTAGCCAATGTGGTTGGGGCTTTATGCCATAGACAAAGTAGAGAAGTCAAAAAGTACAGGGAGACGGACATATGCATTGTTGGTTCTGGTCTTTTCATGGCATTTGTTGACAATCTTTTCCATTAAAATTGTTAAAAATAATATGACGTAATATGACAGTTGGTTGCAAACTTATAGCAGGCAGGCTTGCTTGGACTGAGAATGAGCTAACTGCATTATTTCAGGAAGCTGGGGTACAAGTGAAATGAACATTTGCAGAGCAAAAAACTAAATAAATCTACATGTGAAAGTAAATGACTCAAGATTCCTATTGCAAGATCAACATCATTCTACTCTGCTAGATCTGTCTTGGCATACTTCTGTTTCCTGTTTGGCTTTGCAGGGCAGCTGAAACGTACCAAATGTAACATAGATGTGGAAACACCAGACTCCATTTTGGTTAACACCAACCTGCGGGCGATCATCAACAAGCACACCTTCTCTGTCCTGCCCCCCGACTGCCAACAGAGGCTGCTCAAACTACTGCCTGAAGTTGACCGGCAGGTGGCTCTAAGATTATACATACTTTTAATGTGTCTGTTGCATTGTATGACAGTATATCTAATGTAATACAATTGCATGCCATTCCTCATCTTTCCTGTCAATTGGTGTATTATGTAAACTAACTTACAAAATAGTTTTGAAATATTTTAAAAAGATCTCTGCACATGGATATACAGCTATAAATTCTGTACAGCATACTGTGTTCACTGATTCTACATGTGTATTTATACATAAGTAAGAGTTGATGTACTGCTGCAGTGATGTGATAGAGATGATGCTAGTCATAACATTGTGCCTCCTCTCCCCAGGCTTGCATGGACGGCCTTCTGAAGGTCACTAGTTCTGCCTTAAACAATGAGTTCTTCACATCAGCAGCACAGTCTTGGAAGGAAAGACTTTCTGAGGGTCAGTACAGCCGCTTCCAGCTGATAAAAACAGCATTCAGTTTACATTCAAAGTTAGAATTATGTAACCAAGTATAATAACCTTCCTTTTTTTTTATTATGTAACTTTCTCCTTTACAGGAGAATTCACTCCTGAGTTGCAGCTACGAATGCGCCAAGAGATCGAGAAGGAAAAGAAAGTTGAGCACTGGAAGGAGGCCTTCTTTGAAAACTATTATGGTGAAAAGTAGGTTTTACTTTATGATGTTAAAGTTATGATTAATCCATTAAAAATACAGCTGATAAAATGGACAATGTGACAATGTGTTTCTGTGAAGTATACCTTTTGCATTTCATTTATCCTGACAATTCTATGTGATAATAAATACTACGACAAAGTTCTGGTTTATGTACCTTGAAAGTGCCTAAATATTACTCTCTACGAGCTCTACGAATCTTGTAAAAAAAAAAGGCACAACTTGGTATAAATTCAGATTATCTAACTATTTCAAAATGATGAGTGTAGGGACTCTGAGTAACAAACTACACCAAAGTGTTTTTTTCTGTGATCTGTAAAACTAGCTGCTGAAATGTACTTTGTAAGATGTTTTGAGTCATTTTCAACACTGTGTGTATTCCAAACAATTCCTTTAAACACATGGTGTTTAAAGAAAGCAAAAATTTGATTAATTTTTTGTCTGTCTTCCTACCTCCCTCTTCTCTCTGTATAGTTCTGGGCTCAGCTTTGAGGAATCCAAAGAGCTGACAAAGGCTGATCAGAATCAGGAGTCTGCCAGGCCCCAGTTCCAATCTCATCAGACAGGACCTGCCGCTCAAAAACCAGAGGATCCCAAGGGCACGAAGGACAGCAGCCAGACTGATGCTGCTGCTACGGCTCTGAAAAACATGAAGGCAACACAAGTACCTCCGAAGGCACCAACTGCTCACAAAGAGCCAGTCTTCACCACAGAGCCCATGAAGACACGGCGCTCCCAATACGCTGAGGATCGCAGGTTGAGCACAGCAGCGCAGTCTGCGCCACCTCCTGCGGTGAAAACGCCTGAGGTTGAGAGTCGGACTGAACGGGCCCTGCCTGAAAAGGAGCATAAAGAGAAAGTGGAGGAGGAGACTAAGGAGCTCCCCCAGTCGCCTGCGAAGAAGAGCCGTCCACCAGCAGCTAGTTCAGAGTTAAAAGAGGATCAGCCCGTGTCTGTGGTTAAGCCTGCTGAGGAGAGCGAAGTCATCCCTGAGCCCAGTGGCCCCACAGAGCTGCTGAAAAGGAAATCTGTCAGTGAGATGGAGGGTAAATTGACGCCAGAGAAAAGGCCACGTATGTCCTCAGTTTCCTCTGTGTCTTCAGTCTCTTCTGTATCTCCTCCAGCATCATCCACATCCAGCCCTCCTACACCAACTCCAACAACTCCAACAACTCCAACAAATCAGAGGGTTCCACCACTCAAGGTAGGGAAATGTTTGTGTACTCAAAGTTTCCTCTGATCCATCTAATCGTTTTACTTTAAAAAATTTGCCACTTGTATGCTTGAAAGGTGGCTCTGACAAGATTGTAGCTTGATTCTTGCTTCAGCTGTTGTCAGATTGGATTTAGAGCAGTTAGAGTGGATTCCAGAGGCAACCTAGAGAGATAAAAAATGATCAAATTATCCACAGAAATGTCTTAAACCTCTCCTGCATTTCTCTGACTTCATGCTCAGTATGTTCCAAACATTCTTAGCTCTCCTATTAAATCCCTAAATTAGCTACATTCAGCAGGGGTTTGTAGCTGTGAGGAGGTGATAATGAGACACAGAAGTAGTGTATTTAGCTTTGGTATGGGAAACCTTTAGTTATTTTTGTATAATTTATGTTTTCATTAATGTATATGCATCTTTTTCATGTTGCAGATCCCAGTGTCTCGAATTCTTCCAGTTCCTCTGTCACCTAGCCAAGTCTCACCAAGGACACCCCTCCCGGCCCCACTTAGCAGCCCAGGCCGCACTGGTGCTCGCACTCTTGCTGACATTAAAGCTAAAGCTCAGCTTGCCCGAGCACAGCGAGCAGCGGCTGCTGCCGTATCATCTGCATCGAAGGGACCCGTGCCAGGCCCAGGGCCAGGGGGAGGCGGTGCTGAACTGACACATCCATCGCCCAGCCCTAGCCCAACATCTCCACAGGCATCAACCAGGTTACCAGCCTCCGAAAGTACACCTCCTTCTTGCCCATTGGACTTTGGTCAGCTAAGCCCAAACCAGCCTCAAATGTTTTCCTCAAGCATAACTGATGAGAAACACAAAGGTCATTCTGCAGGTGCGGTGAGTGCAGGACCCCATAGTGTTCAAAAGGGTTCAAACGCATCAACTCAACCCACTCCATCTGTGCATGCTGTAAAGGGACAGGAAAACCCATCACTTGCTGGATTATCCACCAGGACCAGCTCCTGTATCCCTGCAAATAACCCGTTGGTCACTCAGCTTCTGCAGGGCAAAGAGGTTCCATTGGAGCAGATCCTCCCAAAACCACTATCCAAGGTGGAAGTGAAGATGTCCAACATACCCTCTGGTAGTAAGGGGAAGACATCACACTCACACACACATGCTGAGCACAGGGCTGATAAGCAGATGTCCCAGCAGCTCACTACAGCAGGACGAGCAGGAGTTTTCTCCGAATTCACCAGACATCACAGGGAACTTCCTGATAAAGAGACTCAGGAGCAGATCCTACAGGCTCTCATGCAGAGAAAAGTCCAGCACAACCAGCCTTTTGGTGGTATGGGGCCTCAGCACCCTCAGTACAAAGTCCATCAGCTGGTGCATGCAGATGAGCGCCAGGACCAATCCAGGATCTCAGTAGGATTTCTTGGTCGTAAGAGGACGCCCAGGCCGGCCATGACAGGACACTACCTGCTCAATGTGTCCACGTACGGTCGAGGACCAGAGAGCAAGAGACTGCACCAGTCTGCTATCCCAAACACGTCTGTGTCCATTTTAAAAAGGGAAAGCGCAGAAGGCGAGGAGGCGGCTAAGGAAGAAGAACCAGCCAGGAAAGTTTTCTCTGCTGTTTCTGGGGTCAAAACAGAGCAGCAGGTATATTCAATAACCAAGTGTGATGAAGCAGGGAGCGTTCAGCCTTGCTCCAATGTAAAGACTGAGCCTGGATCAGAGGATAGTGCAGCTGGTGCCGACAACAACACCACCAGTGCGACAGCCAAAGACACCAGCCCTTTTTTTCAGTCACACCGAAGGCACCTCGAACTCTGCAATAGTAAACATGGAAACTCCGAGCCATATCGCACCCAAGTAGACCCCAGCCACCAGCGGACGCCTGCCTTTCAAACCCAGAGAACGCTCGATAATCAGGAACCCGTGGCAGCATCGTGCTACGGTGGCACTATCAGCATGTCTGTACCTCACACTTTGAACCACAGCACTGCAGGTGCTGGATCTTCCATTGCCTCATCAGAGGCAGACGGCGGCGGCGTCCATGGGAGCGTCATGTCTTTCTCAGTGACTGTCACCACCATTCCTGCCGGTCACTCGTTAGACCACGGCAACCAGGGGGAGCCCTCCCCCGAACAGTCGTATATAGAGGGCTCCAACATGGAGGATGTCCAGTCTAAATGCTACTGCCGCCTGAAGGCGATGATCATGTGCAAAGGATGTGGCGCCTTTTGCCACGATGACTGCATCGGCCCCTCAAAACTGTGCGTGTCATGTTTAGTTGTGCGATGATATGAACTTAATAATAACTAGAAGATAATGTGGTTTGATTTGCTTTGGAGCAAGGCACAAAGCAGAAGCAGATCATCCAGAATCGATACAGAACCAGCGCTCGGGCGGAGCACGCAAGCCGTAACCAGCATGTATGTGGTGGCTGTTGAAAGGCAAGGATTTACACTGGATGGTCTTTTGTTTCACCAACATCTATGAAAAGTTGTTTTGTGCAATTTTTTGGTAGAAATGTCAATCAGTTTTCAATCAAATCAGTAGTCTGTCAGATGTGTGACAAATATAAACTCTGGCAGTGTTTGCACTCAGCTAGGATTAGTGTGATATATTTTTATAAATATATATATATATGTGTAGTTTTGAAAAAACTAAGGGGAAAATGAATGTCGCTATTTTTGTAGAACATAATGACTGTTGTGTTTTAGACTGACACTTTTATTATGGGCCTATGAGTTATGGTTAAAGGCAAAAAAAAAAGGGCGCTAATGATAATCATCGGTTGTAGAGTACCTCCTATATGGCATTTATGCACGCATGGCAGGGAAGTGCAACCTACAGTAACTATTTTATATAAAAACTGTACATTTATTACTGAACACACTCAGATTTAAGAACTAGAAAGAGCATGTATAGCTTTAGATAGAGAATATAAAAGGAAATTTTGAATGATACTTCAACTCGTGAGGATTGCACACCACATCATTTTTTGACTAACAGTTACAGGGCGAAGCCCCTGAAAACCACCTGGATTTATGGTAGTTACTGTGTACAGCACTTACATTCAAATATAGGGAAAAAGAAGAGTCATTTATATATAAAAATGCCTATATGTTCCTTTTGACAAATTTATATCTTTTCCACTCCAGGTCAAGGTGTAGAGAGTCACTTCCTACTGTGTGAACCTGCATTTTCTCCCCGAAAAGCCAGCTTGTAGATATTGTCTCCCGTGAGGTGGGTTTTTTTTCACACTCGTATGTCTGTATAGAAAGATCAGCAGTGGCAAACACTCAGAAAACACTCAAGGCAAGGGGAGAAAATGAAGATGATTTTGTTTTTTCACTGTAAATATTTGCTCATTTACGGCATATTCATAGATGTAGAAATTTATTTTTATTTTATTCGTGCAGCACACCTTGCTCGAGCATATTCAATTGTTTATTATTATTTTTACTTTGGAAAGAAAATGGAGAAAAACAGTAAATTATGCTAAAATGCTAAATGCTTTATCTTAGAATGATTCAGCTGCAGTTTTACAAAATGATTTGGAGGTACAAAGTGACACCGATTAACAGGCGGGTGTAACACTTCACTTCAAAGGAGACATATTATGCTCATTTTCAAGTTCTTCATTTTATTTTGGGTTACTACTAGAACAGGTTTACATGCTTTAATGCTCAAAAAACACCAGTTTCTTCATACTGTGCAGTGCTGCAGCACTGTATTCCCCCTCTGTATGAGCTCCTGTCTCTTTAATGCCACCCTCCTGAATACCCAGTCTCCCCTGATTGGTCAGCTCACACATGCCTGACAGAGCAGCTGTGCTAAATCAATTCTTAGGTGCTAAACAAGCCGCCAGGCATAAATTATGCAAATGTATTTCAAGATCTTTTATATGCTCAAGAACCTATGTAAAACACTGAAGAAAAGGAAAACAAGCATAATAGGTCTCCTTTAAAAAGGCCTTTTTTTCAGACATCCTCCATTTAAATGTGGTTTAAATGATTGTAAGCACAAAATAATACTACACCATGTTTATACAGTATAATGTACAATAATGTGTGTGTGTGTTGTGCACAGATGAACCAGCAAATTTGTGATGTGAACACTGTTGTAGCTGCGTTAAGACAATGTTAACACAGTATAAACGCTTACTTGACCACATATTAACATGCAAAAAGGCCAGTGTGAAGAGTTACCTCAGCAGGTCCTTCATGTGTTCATGCTGTTCGAAAAATGAACTATAATCAATTATGTTTCGAAATCTCCTGGAGATGCAACGTAGGCCTGTTTCATAGCAATTATTTCCAAGGTAATATGCCAAAGTCACCTTAAAGAAAACAAAATAATCAGATCTTGTTTTTGATGTTTGACTTGTTAATCAAAGTAATATATTTTAATTAATATATTTTAATATAAAAAAAAGTCTATTTGCTAATTTTTTTTGAAAATCAACAGGGTATTTACTATAATAATATATTGGCTGTCTGTTTTTCCTATGATTTTGTTTAGACTGGACAGACCGCTGTACAGATAATAACTTGACTTTTTATAATTCGAATCGACCAGGTATCAATATTCTGTATGGCCCAGGTTTTTTCAGCGGATCCGTTTGGTCTGTATTTTTCCATAGAGATGTTGTCTAATATAGCTGTCTACACTTGTGTCATTACCTGATGAAAACAAAATGTTTTTAAAGCACCATTTTTAGATCAGTTGATTAACTGAAAGTCCATTTTTAAATGTCTTTGTTTTTAAATGGGGGGGTTGTGTCTTGTGGAAAATTGGTTTAAGATGTTAGGGCTAGTAGTCATTTCACTAAAAAATGACTAAAATTCACTAAATTTAAATCATCCTCCATAAATGTTTAGCTCTTATTTGGTTGAATGTGATGTTAGGGTGCTGTATTTACCCATGTTGAGTTGGGGACTGGATTGCACTGCAAAACAATTAACAAAAACATTCAATCATCCCAAAAGGCAGCTGAAATCTTTGTTAATAACGACTGAAACCCGAGTCAGGCACCAGTCCCCTGTGTCACTGAAGTTACCTGTTGTGTGTGCATTCAGAGGAGCAGTTTATATAGAAATGACTGTGGGGAATAAAGTGTCATGGGCAATCCTCACCCTTTTAAAAATGTCACGTTCATCACTAGGTGAATTTGTTTGATTCGTCTGTGTCATTCTGTCTCCATTTAAACTCCGGGTGAATGTAATATAGTAATCAGCACTTGTAAACAAAGTGTATTTTATCAGAAGTTATAGACTATTATGAATAAATAATGAAAAGTATTTTGTGTGTCTTTACTGGTGCTTGTCTCACACAGAGGGGTGTAAGCGGGAGTTCAGTTTACTCAACACGATGAGTACCAAGCAGCACTATATTGTCTCAGATTTTGCTTGAAGTTTTCAAATTAAAAGCAGAAAGCTTGAGTTAAAATAAGATGTGTTGAGTTTAAAAGAAGTGGGCTTTTAGGAGGCAGGGATAGCCTAATATCTGTGGTTGTGTAAGTAAAACTCACAGTTGAAGCACTTCATGGTTAAAGGACAAATTACCAAAATAAAATGTGTTTGATTAAAAGAAGTAATCATCACAGATGAACACCTCTTGTATGTTTTTGAAGCATAATTAGCCATTAACATTAGGCTATAAATGAACTATATCGCAGTTGCATGATTTCAGCATCCACACTAGGCTATTAAACGTCTTACTACACTATAATATACACACTGCTATAAGTTGATCAATATGCAAGTTGGAAAGTTAGAGTTAGAATAGTTTTCATGTCAAGTCATGTTTGCTGTAATGACGCTTAATTTAACTTAATAGATTTGGAAATCTCAGGCCTTATTTCAGCCATCTATCCAAAAACCCACTCAAAAAACCTGATGACGAGACAAAGGAACCTGAAGTGCAAAAATTCTCCCTTATTTGAGGGTTTAAGACTCGTTCCTGTGGCACTCTATGCACAATTGGGAAAAACTCTCAATTGCATTATGGGAAATGTAGGATCCAGTGTTTTTTTTAACCTATAAAATCAGGATATCTCTTCCTCTGTTGCTGTTGTTGTTTCATTTAAAACAAATAACAATAATAATCTGTCTCTTTTGAGTCCCCTGACTTTATGACAGTGCAATAGGAAATCACTGGTGTGTCCCTTTAAATTCACTTCAATCTGTGTGTCTTGTTTCTTCTCCCCTCTATTCTGAGGATCATAATTCAGAGTAAAAGCAGTAATAGTAGTAGTGCGCCTTTAACCAGCGTGCGTGCGCACATGCGTAAAGTATAGTAGGTGGCCGCGCATGGCATCTCCGTGCCTGCTCGCGCTCTGCTCTGCTCTGCTCTGCCGTCCTCTGCCGCTGGGTCGCTGATGATGCCGCGCAGAGCGGGGCGCTTGTACGTTTCTGTGTGCGGCCACAACCGCAGTTCCCAAGATTGAAGTCGAATGAGACGCGAGAGGAGCCTGAAATATGATGATGGATCGCCCGAGCCGTTTCTCATCGCTCGGACAGCTGTAACGTCGGCGGACACACGCGTGGATTCATCAAAGGTGAGAGTGCGGCTGTGAATCATAGGAGGAAATATCCTCCTTATTCACCCTGGACCACTTATCCTCCCCATCTGATGCTGCTGCTGCTGCTGCTGCGAGGATGATGATGATGGTGATGCTCTAAACGCAACCTGCGTGATTTTCCTCCGGTAGAGGCCAGTTCCCCCGCTCTGCCTCTCACTCGGCTGCCGAGGCACCAGTGAAAATTGAAAAAGATGCACGATTGCCATTGTTTCTTATCCCCCCAAATTTTATGGGCATCACGACACAGCGTTCCCATTGCGGAAATAAGGTAAATGGGCAGTTAAATCTGCAATATGGCTGCGTTTGTGGCGTGCCGTCGCTTCAGAAGTGAATTTTAAGTGTTGCAGGGTTGCTCACGGTGAGATTTGAGGCTTGTGGAGAAGCGAGAAGTGAATGATATCAGCGGAAGGGAGGTACTGCAGTAACCGAGTCCTTATGTTGACTCGCGTCAAAGGATGTTGTCATTACCTCGAAGCTGAAGGTGCGGTTACAGTAAAATGCACCTTTACGGGCCTATAATGAGAAGCACACGTTCGTACTGTATGAAAAAAGAGCTGACATCAATACATCTATCAGTTTATGATGATTTATGTGCGAATGAGTGAGAGGAATGGACTAAAAAATCCCCATGACTTCATCGTGGTCTGTGCCTTTGGATGTGCTCTGGTCTGTGAATTCATCTTCTCTATGAATTATTAACAACTTGCCTCTGTTTCCTTATCAGACACGAAATAATCAGCTCCTGTATTAAACTGTCATTTCCTGCCAATGCACTGCTTACATTTTTATCCTGCCAATTCAAGGCCTGGAGTTGCCTACTCATGAATTTCTGCAGTTACTTCACAGGCTGAATATTTACAGTGAACCATTGTGTTGTTTTGCTGACATGTGTCTGTTGGGTCTCCCACTGCATCGCCCAGTGTTTTCTTCCCTCTCCTCCAAAGTACAGCAGCGTTTCTCTGACATATTAGCCCTGGGAAAAAAAAGGAAGTGCACAAATACAATATGTGCTGCCCCATCCAGGACCCCATTTAATATGTAATTAAGCCGACCAAGTGTTTCCAAGTGGCCAAAGTGAACCATTAATCGTGACCGAGTTATTGTCATGATTTGCCCACTGAGCTACAAAGAGCCTTAAGACTGTTTCAGGGCATTAAAACTGCTGCTTAATTTAGCACGAATGGTTTATTGCAGTCTCAGAACGCAGCTATATCTGGTGGCGATTGTAATGAGAGCTGAAAATGAGTCAGTTAATCAATCATTGTAACAAAAGAACTGTGTTTTATTAAGTGATTGTAATTTCAGCCATTTTTCAAGCAAACATTTTCTGGTTTCAGCTTCTGAAAAGTGAAGATTTTCTGCTCTTTTCTTCTCAATTTCACTGTAATTCTAATATTTGGGGGGTTCATATTGTATTTATATTGGAAATAATGAAGGGTTGATGGTTTCCTTCACTGACGGTTCATTTTCCATTCATTTCTGAACAAATTAATAGTGGCTTATGAAAAAAATGCCCGTTATGACTTACAACTAGCCCAAGGTGACATCTTCCATTGTCTTTTTATGTTGGATTAACAGACCAAAACCTGAAGGTATTCAGTTTACGATCATATATGAGACACAAAAATGTTCAGTTCTCACATTTGAGAAGCGTGAGAAGCATTTTTTTTGATGATGATGCTTGAAAAAACACCTAAATGATTATTTGATTCGATTAAGTGCAAAAAATATCATTTAAAGAAGCTCTGTGTAACAATGTGTAGCAATTTACATGTATTAATCACTTTTTTATTGGCCATGTGTGAGCGGATTGTAACGTGCAGAGCAAAATGAGAGCTTCCCTGTGATTTGTTTAAGTTGCTTCATGCTGCTGGGCTGTGGATTTCTTTGTGAAGGACTCGGGTCAGATTTTCCTTGACAGTCCAAAGGATGTGACTTTATCAAGTGCCTCGTCTCAGTGCCTCTCTCCTCTCTGCTAACAGACAGCAACAGCAGCTAATGTTAGTTTAGAAATGGAGTCCACTAAAGTAAACTAACCACCGGCTTCCAGCATGACACAGATGTTCCACAGAGCCCCTTTAATAATGAAATGAATCATTAATTATGACACTGTATTTCAGTGGACGGAGCGATTATAAAGGCCTTTGTTGGTGCCTGTTACCAGCAATAAGAACGACTCAGCACAAGCCAGAATAGCAAGTTACTGGAAGGGCTTCTGCCATAACAGAGACAAAAAATAGAGAAATGCTCCCAGTCTTCCTGAAGGTAGCAGAACCTTGGCTTTTTTTGCACATGGTCAGCGAACGTCCCGTGTGAGCCAGACATGTTTGGGCCTCTCTGGTCCCCCCAGTTCGAGGCAGTCCAAGGTACTCATTGGCCAGCTGCGACGTGCTCTGTGTCGGTCACCATTAAGCGGTTGCTTCGCAGCTCAGTCGGTGTCATTATCCCACAGGATGCAGTCACTGCTGAGCGGGATGTCATGGAGAATTATCATTTGCACAGACCACGGGTGCTGGAGTGTTCCCCAGCCAGCTCACCAATATCTCTACAGGAAGAGAGGGAGGGGAAACAAAAGCACAAATTGAGAGTTAATGAAGTCCTTGAAGGAGGGAGAGAGGCGAGGTGTTAATTACTTATTTAAAAGTCAACTACATTTTGCGAGCGAGGAATAGCTTATCTTGCTCAGTAATGGTGACATCAAGTCGAGAGGCGCTCTCGCTAACTCTTTGAATGTGGCTTTTCTTCACAGGGTCGACGTTAAGGGCTTCAGTTCGTTCGACACTCAGCCAGCGAAAGGTAAATACAATCTTCATGAAATAAGATGTTAAAATTGTATCTTTTATGGTCAAAGACATAGTTTATCTGTCATGTATGGGCTTACAACAAATGATACTATTTCCAATATGTTATACTGCACATTTACAACACTTTTATCTTGACACTGCTATCAAATATCTTAATTTCATAGGGTGATATTACTGTTAAAGAGCAATGGAGATAACAGAAAGACATCTACTCTGCCCTGTTGGCACATTTCAGTGAATGAAATAAAGAAACCTGTTTTGTTTCAAAGGCAGCACTGTCAAGCACAGAAGGAAAAACAGACAGGAAACCTTTTTGAAAACACACAACAGAGAACAACGCTGACGTCGAATCAGGTGTCAACACAGAAGTTAAATTGTTCAATAGATGTAGATTCTTCGGTATGAAAGAGACCTTTTTGTTCCTCCTGCATCCTGAAGATTAAAGATTCGGTTTTTCGACAGCAGCCTTTTTTTTTTTATCTTTGTGCAGCTGATTTTAACACTAAATACAAATTGTCAGCACACTTTAAAGGATAAGCTCAAACAAAATGAAATGATGTCGTTACCTACTCCCCCTCATGCCAGCGAAGGGGTCGAGGTCCACAAAACTTCACAGCATTCTCCTCAGCAGCTGAAGTAGATGGGGACTAGCAGAGCCGAACTGGCTGCTTTCCCCCTGTTCACAGTCTTTATGCTAAGCTAATCGACTGCTGGCTGTAGCTTCATTTTTACCACGGGAGTGTGGTATGAATCTGTTCTTCTCACTCTCGGCAAGCAAGCGAATACTTCCCAAAATGTCAAACTATTTCCACGACACTCTGACGTATAACTGAGCCAAGATAGGCGAAGTCAGTGACATTTAAATTAATAGTGAATTAGCCGATTATTCGGCCGTAGTGAGTCTTTCAAATCAATGAAATTTGTGGAGAAACTGTTAATTAATCTGTTAGAAAGCCAGCCGAAGCCATATAATCTGTATATTTTACAAAGCGAAGCGCTGGAGTGATGACTAACACAGTCCTTGATGTACAGGGTGAAATAACAAAGATGAAAGAACATACTGTGTCCTTCTGGTATCCAGCATTCAGGAGCTCTCATGTTCATAACGCATTACAGGTGAAACGTGGAATCGTCGCACATAAAGACCAGATTCAGAAGTCGTCAGGTGCACTGATCATTTATAAATACATAAATCATCCTCACTTGCAGGGTGTGTGTGTGTTGCAAATTCATGAACATGCAGCTTGTCTGAAGTGTAAGCATGGCGTGCTCTGCTGTTTGATGTGCCACAGGATGATCGAGGAAGGCAGTAAACGAGGCAAGGCCATGGTGGAGAAGAGACAGCTCTTCATGGAGATGAGTGAGTGGAGTCGACTGAGAGAAATCTCTTTTCACTATTAACAGTCAGCGGCATTCGGCTCATGTAATTCTTTGACTGGCTCAGAGTTGCGCAGGAGATACGTGGTGCCTCACACGTACAGTATAAGTCCTCCCACGCATAGACGGTGGTAGTGTTTAAATGTAGCCTCAGTAGGCCGGAGTGTTTTTTTCATTAAACTGGACAGGCAGAGCATTAATCTGATTTTTTTAATCTTTCTTTGTGCGTTTTTTTTCTACAGGAGCTCAAAACTTCGATGTAATCAGACTGTCGACGTACAGGACTGCCTGCAAACTTCGGTTTGTGCAGAAGAGATGCAACCGTAAGAGAAGATCCTTAAAGATTTTCCTCTCTTATTTTACTGCACTGACACTTTGTAACCAATAGAAATGTTTGTTCCAACATGAATAGACTTAATTGATCACTGTCTGTCTGTTGACCCCCCCGCCTCACAGTTCATCTGGTGGATGTCTGGAACATGATCGAAGCCTTTCGTGACAACGGGCTCAACACATTGGACCACAATGCTGAGATCAATGTGTCGCGGCTGGAGACTATCCTGTCTTCCATCTACTACCAGCTCAACAAGCGGCTGCCCACAACCCACCAGATCAATGTGGAGCAGTCCATCGGGCTGCTGCTCAACTTCATGGTGGCCACATATGACAGGTACGGGTCATGCGGTCGGAGCAGAGGAGCACTGCGCACTGCAGCTGATGACATGACTAAATAAGAGTAATGACATGTATTCAACAAACCACACACACATAAAAACAAAGCTCTGTTGCTATATGTGCAATTTTATATATTATTTAGGGGCATGAAGAGGTGGAATATTCTCGTATTTCACAAGGAAAAAGCAAAGATTGAGTTCAAATCTGGAGAAAAAAATCCTAAATTGTTTAGGTAATTTTTTTTTCTTGCTATCCCTCAGACAAATCTTGTGACCCCCTGGATAAAACACACCTTTGCTCATGTGAACACACTTAGTCTGGTATGACCAGAAGCTTTCAGGGGCTTTTCAGTGTTATCATTTGTAATCTCCGCTTTTGGCAACAGTGGCTTTTGTTCCGAAAAAGTTGGACCGTCTCGCTTTAACGCTCACACTAACAAGCTCCCTCTTTCTCTGTTTCTTCAGCAGACAACGACTTAAAATGTTTAAAACTCGGACTCATTATTATCGTCTCTCGAGCTAGCTTTCATTGATTAGCAGCCCCACAGACAAGAAAGATGTGCGGAGATCAAATTAAATTACTGAAAATGTACCACCGCTGTCCATGTAAAGGCACATTAACAAAGATTATACATAAATATAAAACAAATTAAAGATGATTACCATGTGTGCCTCGTGGACCATAGCCTTACTGTGTGTTTTTGATTCTCTGCAGCCATTTTGGTTCGGACCCATAATGCTACTGAGCCATGACATCGCCACACAGCATCACAACACGTCCCATAATGCCCTTTACTAAACTCTGGTCCTGCAACATCTGCATTAAAATAAAACTTTACATAAAGATTTCTACATTTCTTGACCAAACAGTCAAGGTGGCACATTTTAGACACAGGCTGTATGAAAGCAAGTAAGCACAGATTTATGACGTAAGCTTACAGAAGATAGCATCTCAATGAAACAAGTTTTATTTAAATTGAGCAGTATGAGGAAAATTCTTCTAACTTAACTTTTAACTGAAACATGTAAGTCATTTATTAAGGAAAAATGCATCATCAATAGCTCCAGCTTCTTCAGTATGAGGAGTTGCTGCTTGCTTAAAGTAAGTTTCTTTAATTTCAGGCTGTTTGTCAGACAAAACAAGGCATCTCAAGACCTCCTTAGACTTCTGATGGGCGTCTTCGTCTCTAGAAAACTTCAGAACTGTTGGGAAATGAAATTACAGAACTATAAAATAAAGGGTTAGCATTTTATTTCAAAACACAACAGTCTAAATGTTTTAAAGCCCTCTCCACACTGTTTGGAATGAAATTCAGGTGAAAAAATGCTGAATCCTTTCATAAATACAATTATTGGATTCAGCCAAAACAAGACCATCTGTTTGTTCCCCAATTCACAGAAAACATGTACAGCACATGACCTTATTGCCCTCGATTGGTAGCTGTGGCTCTAAAAAAATCCATCCAGCCAGGTTTTAGGCCTCAGAAATCTTGGCACTAAGCTGGAACGAGCACACATCTGCGTACTTTCTCTCTCATGCAGCAGATAGACGAGTGTGCTGTGTGAAACGTCCCTATCAGCCGCAGTATCCCTGGTGATGCTTTACTGTCTCTCCCTCCTCTTAATGTCCTCTCTGTGCTCAAGGCCTCAGACACTGTGCATCCCGGAGTGCGGAGGTTTATTATTGACCGTAAAAGCTCTCTCTCATTATTGTACCTTGTGTGCTCGAATTGATTGGCTGTTTGCCCCGTCCATTCATTGACCCATTCATTTGCTTTACTTTTTATCTGCGAGGCCATTGTGGTCCCGCTCCGTTATTATTCATGCAGCCTTATCTCTGGGAAACTTCGTGGAAATGACTGTCTGCGATCACAGGAAGCAGTTTCGCTATCTGTCCCCGAGGTCCAAACTGAATTAGGCAGACGAGCTTTCATGTACTCTGTTACCTCTGCTCGGAAGTCAGAGCTAAATGAATCTGAAATGAAAGAGCCGGTCTCCCATGGCAAGTTTAAAGATTTTAAGGGATCTTGAGGCAGCTTATTAATGACCTGGATATACAGTGCTGTGTTAATCTGTGACTTTTAAGGCTTAGATCAGGATTTATGCCATTTTACAGTTACACACTCATGGATGCAACAGTAAATGTGCTCTGAAATGTGTTTTAATTAGAGTTAGAGGCATATGCATAGCTGTGTTTTATGTTTTTCATGTTGCATATTTTTCTCTGTTTTCAGCTCAAATTCTTAATGAAATGTCAGTCAATATCTACTCAGCCGCACGCTGATTTAAAAACGTAGTAAAAAAAAAAAGTGCCTGGAAAAAAAGGCTCGATACAGCTTCTCCAGCGTAATCCAAATCTCTGGAAGCCTGGAGATCCCACATTTATTTGAAAAGACGTTATTTACACCCTTTTAAAAAGCCGAAATCTTGTCACTGTAGGTGCTAAGCTGAGCACCCCGTCTGAAGTGGGTGCAACAGCTCAGCCATGCGTGCGGGTTTAAATAATGTCTAAGCAGTAAATCACGTAAGGTAGATAATGACTGCATTTTCATTTTTTCCACTATAACCTATTTTTCTGATTTGAAAACATCTTTTCTCTCAACTTACAGTGAAAGCCATGGGAAGCTGACAGTTTTCTCAATGAAAGCCATGCTGGCAACAATGTGTGGAGGGAAAATAGTGGACAAACTACGCTGTGAGTACTTTTCGTAGCACCTTACGCAGGATACTGAACTGGATTTTTTAAATTAGCTTTTATAATCTGCTTGATTTTTCTGAACTCTGATGTCATGGCTGCCTGCACTCATCTGCGTTACCTGAGACAGTAATTGCTCAAGTTGAACACACAGGGGCACTGTTGGAGCATGAATGCGGAGTGAATTAATTTGCTTCAGCAGAGCATATTTTAACTTTGTGCACGGACTGTGGATCAATAACAACATACATTCACAGAAATGCCAAAAGTCTCTCTCTCTTTGCTCGGAATAATAATCTGACATTTGCCTTCTCTCAGACATTTTCTCACAGATCTCCGACTCAAGTGGGGTCATGATGTTTGCAAAGTTCGATCAGTTTCTGCGGGAGGTGCTGAAGCTCCCCACAGCCGTGTTCGAGGGTCCGTCTTTTGGATACACGGAGCATTCGGTGCGGACGTGCTTCCCTCAGCAGGTATGATAAGGATATTAAACACCCCATTTCTTCTTCTTCTTCTTCTTCTTCCTCTTCCTCTCTCTCTTCTTTCAAATCTCTAACCATTCACACGTCTTGATTAATACATGCATGTGTGTGTTTGTATCTAGAAGAAGATCATGTTGAACACGTTTTTGGATGTGTTGATGGCAGATCCTCCCCCTCAATGCCTCGTGTGGCTACCGCTCATGCACCGACTTGCTAATGTTGAAAATGGTAAGACCTGGACTCTCAGCTATTTATGTTTATACTGTACATTCAACATCAATGCTCATCAACATTTGAACATTAAGGTGTAGCCTTTAATATTTATAAAATTGAAAGATTGGATATTGTCCAATGACCTGAATATGTCCACATGTTGGAGCTTCAGAGGAAAATAAACACATTATAGATCTGTGTGAGTGTGAGGTTGATTTTTAGTATATTTGTTATCACAATAACCATTAATGTAGCCGTCTGAACAGCCTCAGGACACAGTTTTAACCAATCTGAATTGATGCAACTCCATATTCTGGATTTTGTACACACAAAGTGTCAAAATAGCCTAGATAGCTCAAATAAAATGGATAAGTGGTTGAAAGACTGCCCGAAGAAACTGAGAAAAAGAAAAATGAGCACTTGCAATTTAAGATAAGACAAGACTTACTTCATTGTAATATTGATGTTCACTTGTTATAGCATCTTACACATGGAGCGAAAGTGAGCATTGCAAACAATAGTTCGCCGACTTCCTCTCTCACTCTCGCATCATCTGATGTTTCCCTTCTTTCCCCGTGAGTTTTTTTTTTACCTTTATGTTGCATTTACAAATGACAATCAGGCGCTGTCATTGTTAAACATGTCCAAGCAAACAAGAAGAAAACACACAGAAAAACAATAATGTAAACTGAAATAAATTAACTTAAGGGGGTTTAATCAATATGTAACTCTGGTAATTATTTTTCTCTGCTTTTTCCAAGTCATTTTTATAATCCACAAAACTAGTAAATAATCCACATTTGTCTATCTATTATTCAGTCTAATCTATTAGTACACTGAAATTCAACATATTTCTTTTGCATAAAAACACCAAACTTGACAGTATGATATTCAAAAACAGGTATTGCATTCTTTGCAATGAACCACTCAAAACAAAAGCTTAACAGATCTTCCTGGGGTTCAATCTAAATCTAAACGACAAAATAAAGATCCTTTACTATTGTTATTACTAACATTATTCTTAAGAATTCACAGCATGGATTATTTCCCTGTAAGTTATAGCAACTACAGCCACATGAAACAGACAGTTAGCTTGAATCAAAGGAGAGATTTCTCAGGGTTTGAGTATTGTTGAAAACATTTGGGATAATATAAGTTGACAGCTCAACAAAATATTTTTAACATTGTTCTTTTTTAGACATTTAAATGCAGAAATGCCACATATTATTCCTTTTGAAACTAACTGTATGCTGGATTTTTGTAAGTAAAGACGTCTCTGACAGAAAATCCTCCTTGTTATCGTTTTTCGCTGCTCAGTCTTCCATCCGGTGGAATGTTCATATTGCCGGAGCGAGAGCATGATGGGTTTCCGGTATCGGTGCCAACAGTGCCATGGCTACCAGCTCTGTCAGAGCTGCTTCTGGCGTGGCCATGCAAATGGTCCCCATAGCAACCAGCACCAGATGAAGGAGCACTCGTCTTGGGTAAGGCGAAGCCCTGATCGCTCTCAATTTTGCATCACGTTGTTCTCTTTTCTAAACAATCCAAAAGTCAATATCTCTGTGACAGCGTGGAATGATTGTACAGCACGGCAGACCACTCAGCCATCTCCCTACATTTCCTCTCCTCTCTCAAAGCCATCCAAGAGGGATTTTACGGGGTTTTACTCATTTTGGAAAATTAAATTGTATTGATTGAATTCGCCGCGTTGCCGCATCACCCCAAAGCTCAATCATTATGTTATAAATCGAAACAAGGGAAGTCAAAGGCGCTGGATCCCAAATCCAATTCCCAGCCCGCTCGGTTTTCGCAGAAGAAAGAATGACTGTTCACGAAGCCTGAGGACTTAAATTACATGCTCGAGTGCATGAAACACAAAACACTGTCTGTAATATGAAAAAACATTTATGACAATTATCATGAAGGTAAGATGGATAAATCTGCTCTGGATTCTCTTCTACTTCTGCGACAAATTTGTGTAAATTGTAAATGTCGATGAAACACTTTTTGTTTGGTTTCCAGCACTCAGAACCACCTGTTATGTTTGGTTTGGGCATTTGGCAGTATTTCCCATCCACTACTATTCTGATCAGCTGGCGGTGGGACTGCCAAATTCTCTTGCTGTACGAGTAAACATGGCTGTTCGTACAAGAGCAAGACCATGGCTGTGTTTCCACCATACACACCTTTGTTTGCACTTTATAAAGGCAAAGCATTTCTTTCCTATAGTACACTCAATGTGATTATTATTCGACAGTTGTGATAAGAGAATGAGAGATTGAGCCGGGAGAGGTCAAGAAGTCGTCAGGCTTACAGAAAGGACCTCCCCTCCCTTACAGAAAAAAACAGCAAAATTAATAAAAAAATAAACATAATTGGGAAAATGCAACAAAAGCTAAATGACATGACATTTCAGCTCACAATCTGGATTATACTTGGCCCTTTTTCTTTGGTCTTTTGTAGACACATAACCAATGTTTTTAGGTCATTGAAAACAGACGTTCTGGAAAACTCCTACCAGGATGAAGATATCTGGAAACTCCAGTTTCAGTGTTTAACATGTTTATCCTAAAGTGCTTCCAAAATGATGACTGGCAAACCAAATTTCATGCTTATGTTGTTGCTGCTTATGCGCAGTATTTTTAACCCCTACACAACAGACTCTTCAGAAGACATGAACGCAGAATAATGGACTCGTCGCATTGTGTTTTTGTGACCGTGGGGCAGCCACCAAACTGCCTGGGAAGCAGCAGACACAAGCACTCACCGAATTAGCACAAACGACTGCTGATCCACACTTTTGACAGAGTAAACAAACAGCTGACCTAGTTATGTAAATTACATCTGAAGGAGCTCATGACTGTTTCTGCTATTCCAACACGAGGTGACGGATACTTCTGTTTGTCCCGCCCTCCTCACAGAAGTCTCCGGCCAAAAAGCTGAGCCACGCCATCAGTAAATCCCTCGGCTGCGTCCCCATCGGAGAGCCTCCGCATCCTGTGTTCCCCGAGCAGGCTGAGAGGCCACAGGAACTCACCCACACTGTGTAAGTGCCATTCCCGAAGCATTTGTTACCACTCTTTGTGTCATTAATGAGGGAGACCCAGCTGATTTGTTGATTAACAGCACAGCGAGGCCCAGCGTGCTCATGATCTATAGTCTGTACTTGTCATGTAACTGCCTCCATCTTTCCATTTCGCCGTCACTACATGACTGATCGAGTGCCATCTCGCTCAAACGTCAGGCCCATGATTATTCGCTAACGTGGAAATGGTGATATACTGTGCAGGTTCAGCCCTTAACGGCACAGTCGTCCTCATCAGTCTGTTGGCAATGGAACGGGGACGATGGTATAAATCTCACACCCCGGGCTTTGAGGCTCCTGGAAATCATTACAGGAAACGCATTATATTCTGCTGCTGTCTTAAACCCCGCACAGTCATTTACATTTCACTTGAGAAACTGTGCGATTTCCATAATCAATTCCACCGCCGAGATACATCCACAGCAGTCCACATCGCTAAGGTCACTTCATATTTTGTGCATCATTGCTACGCTGAAACTCTGGCGCTTTTGGCCTCCACCAAATCTAATAATGTTTCAGATTATAAAAAGTTGATTTATGATTTTGCTTGTCCGCGGCATTAATAGGATCACAGGAAATCTCTCAACTTTCTCATTTGAGCTTTCGACATTTCTCATGGCACATTTCATAACAAAATCCTGCTTCGTATTCCAGTCACGACCATAAACCTAAGCTGTCTGTATATGCTTTTGCTGCTGGCAAGTGTCAGTGAGTAATTGATAGTGAGCTCCATCTTGGGGGAGGAAACTAGCTCAGTGAATGCCAAGAAAAATAGACACAACGTAAATGCATCAACATGATTTCCTGTTTTACTGCCTGATAGACACCATCATCTCTGAGTCGCTTCTCGCAGCCAGGCTCTGCCCGCTGGCGGGGAGGATTTTTCTGCATTGTGCCCAAACTTATGCATTTAAGATGAAGTTTACATTTGCATAAATTTACAATTCATCTCGACGTCAAGAATCATCTGTCGAGCTGGATGTTTTTCGTCTGACTGAGAGATGAGGCGATTGGATTAGCCCGGGCGGTATAGGCTCTGTAGCATGAAATTACATCACACAAGTAGATTAATATTGATTAAAATGAAATTTGTGGCTAAACTGCATTGGATTATGCCTCTCCAGCGTCCTCAGCAAGAAGTAATCCGTGTCAGGGGTTTTTTGGATTTTTATTTTCCTATTTTTTTTTTTTACGATGTTGATTATTTCAGATGGTGGACGCCCCCCTGAGAATATTGAGTTCTGTCCAGTTGGGGCTTTTGGTTATGTGGGATTTTATAGCACAGAGGCCTTTTATTGTTATTCTTTTCCTCAGAATGATTTTTCCATGAACTGAACGGTCCTGTTGGAATGTTTTTATACTTTGGAAATATATATTAGTGATTTGCAGCGGTGGAATGTGACTCGGTACATCAAATCAGGTATTTTTTAGATATTTTATACTTCTACCCCTCGACATATCAGGAAGAAATATTAGATATAGATATATGGTTACTAGGTCAGTTAGTTCAGATTAAAGGACATTCAGTCTTTATCTTCATGAGCATGAAGTAATGACTGAATTTGTATTTGTGGGTGAACTTATCCTTTAACAAATCCTTTTTTACAAAAAGTACTCTCTAGTTTGGTCACAGTCGTTTCTCGATTAAACTTAGCCTAACGAAGCCCCAATATGTAATATTTTCCAATGTTTCACCAAAAGTAAAGATTAGAGAAAAGCCCCAAAAAGCGAATGCAGATTTGTGTCAGAGATCTGTGTTTATTAGAGCTTCTCCCATTAGTAATCTCTCAGATTTATCTTTTGACTCTGAAGAGGGAACTGAGCGTCCTAGTCACTATCTACGAGATCTCTAAAATGGAAGTTTTGGGGTAGAAATTCGAGGAACTTCTTGTCTCCTTTAAGACTTTAATGGATGTGAAGTGCATTCTCATGCTCTCAGAGATGGCCTTTTAAGGTTGGTGGCACTATGTGTGTGTGTTCAGTGACTTTTAGGATAATGGATGTGACTGTTGACCCCTGAGACCTGTTGTATGTCTCTCCGTCTCTATTGTTACGTTTGACGCAGGAAAGGTATTTACAGAAAGCACTCGTCTTCGATGACGGAAAAATGTGTATTTTTGTTTTTCGGAAGCATTTATGTTTTCATTGTGTGTGCTGATGAAGTCTCATCATGAAAAGATGTTTTTTTTTTAAACCTGACAGCCGTTCATAATATGTTTCATCAGTCACTGACGTGTTTCAGATTCAATGCTTTCACATTTAAACCACAGAATAGATTATTTTGGCAAAGCGTATCCAGAGACAACACAATGAGGCTATTTTCTAGATACACAAAATATATATTTTTTTATTAGTCCTGTATATGACGCATAGTTTGAGATTATAGCATTTAAAGGATGGGCACATCAAGAGCACTCCGTCTGAAGCTAAAAGCAGTACACAGCTAACTTTAGCATGAAAACAAGTAACCTGGCTCTGCTAGAAAGAAACAAAAACCACCCATCAGCACATCTAAAGCTCACTCAGAAACTTGTTATTTCTTTTTTGTTTAATCTCTCCAAAAATAAAACTGTAAGGAAAATATGTGCTCATGCGGGGGTTTGATGAGAAGATCAACAGACTCTCATGTCTGTCCGTTCAATGTGAAGCCAGAGCCAGGAGATGGTTAGCTTATAAATGCTCCAAACAGTGAGATAAAGCGAGCTGGTCTCTCTCCAAAGGTAAGGAAATCCACATAGCAGCACCTCTAAAGCTTGCTGACTAATATATTATATCTCACATAACAGGCACATATGCAGGTTAAGAGTAGCAATCACTGATGAATGGCTGTCAGCTTTAAAAAAACATCTTTTCATAATGAGACTTCATCATCGCACACAAATGCAAAAATAAATGCTCCTGGAACCAGAAATAGACATTTTTCCATCATCTTCTCCATGAAAGTTGTATCGGTCATCTCATCTAACTCTTGGCTCAAGTGAGCATAATTCCCAAATAGTTGCAGTATTGCTTTAAATCCAACACACCAGTTGTAATTTTTGGTTCACTCTTTGTAGCCATGAGCTTTAGGGAAGAGCTGGCACTAAAGGGATAATTTCCATTTGTTAACGGTCAATTTCAGACAGTCATTTTCCGCCTTACCATTCCCGTGTTGATTTCCCTGCTGGCTACAGAAATCTTCCCTCGAACTGGATCCCTCAAATAATTAGTCACAGGAAAACTGCCAAGCCTCCAATTTATTCTGCACTGTCTTGATTTTATTGATGATACATAACAGAGAGAGAAATGTGCTGTTCTGAAAATAGTGCAGCTAGTTGCCAATCCTGATGAATGCTGTCTGTGAAGAGGTGTTATTTAATGTTGTGAACCAGGAGACATCCATCAGCGTGCTCGCTCTCTCTCTCTCTCTCTCTCTCTCTCTCAGGTGTGCGTGTGTGCTTGTGTGAGGCTGACGAAGCGCCAGTGTGAGTGAGTAATAATGGCAGAATCAGGGTAGAGCGTCAGGTTTGATCCGAACTCCCAAATCGAATGGACATGAGTCTCCCAGTTGCCCAACCCCTTCGCGCCGTCTTCAGACAAAGTGTAGCTATTCTGAAATATTTACTGGCATCTGAAAGCAAAGACTAACAGCGAGCTGAGCTGTGAATTTCTCCCTCCACTCAAACTGTCAGCGAGATTCTCGGGGATTTGTGTTTTGGAGAGGAGTTATAGGTTTGGGTTGCACCGTCTGTCTCAGGAACTTTAAATCTATGAGACGACTTCCTACCTTCAGACTTAGCAGCGCTTCCAGAAGACTCCAAAATAGCTCGCGAGTCGAAAATAGGCATCTCATCGCACACTACGGCGCCAAATTCTCTTCATATTTAGCAACCAATTTCCCACTCTTCACATAATCCCCAGAAATCCCTTGACATTTCTTCTGTTTTACATTTTTTTTACTCTCCGGGTCAATGCAAATTCCATCAATGTCATTAAAACGGAGGCATGAAATTCACTTTTCCGTGAGCGTGCTCCTTTGGGTTTTTTATGGCCGAGGTACTGAGAGCCTCCAGGGGAGATGGGGGCACCTTTGCCAGCGGGAGAGGATGCTTCGTATTATTATTTTTAGCCGACTGAGGGCGATTGAAGGCGTCCATGCATCCATCAGAAATAAGGTGAATGTGTGTGCGAAGCTCTGGAAGACTTAATTTTCCCTGTACCCCTGCCAACTGCCAAGTACAAGGAAAGGGTGGCACATTGTCATGCACTGCACGCAGGTAGCACGAGGCATAGCGCAATGCAGACTTTGATCTCTTAGAGCCTAAATTTTGACCTCTGAGGCACCGGCTGGATGACTGGACTGCGCGTCCTTAATCACCGTTTCTTCAGCGGGTGAACCACGGGGCTGCGCACACTGACGTGAACGAGTTAATCCAAATTCTTAGAGGCAAATGAAATACTTTTACGTAAGAGGAAGCTCTTTTTTTTTTTTGTTATTGCGCCCTGCTGTTCCACAGGAGTTTTTATTGGTGTGCTCAAAAAGGGACTGATGATTATTTATAGAAGGATAGCCGTGAACAGCTTTGACTTATGTAACTCGCTAAAGGTAAGAGGAAAATATGTAAATGCATTTGTAGTATAGGCTGTAGAGGCCGGTTCGCCAGGGATGAGAGTTTTTTAAGAGGTTGCAATTGAGGTATTTTCGGCAAATGGCATTTCCCTAATTTCCAGTGTGTGCTCATGTGTTCGAGAGAGGTGAAAAGACGGAGTCAGAGCAGAGAGCTTCAGAGAGAGACGGAGAGGAAAGAGAGAGAGAGAGAGAGAGAAAGAGAGAGAGAAATCTACGTCGTCATAAAGTCACGTGGCCTGTCGAGTTTCCTTGGAGACAGCAGCAGTGTAGTACATTGAGATGCTCGCCTGCTCAGTTGAGGGCAGATTAGGCATCTGGCAACAGCAGCCGTTGGATGTATTTTGCCAGCCAGACAGGTGCTTTCTCTCCTCACAGAGGTAAGTGTGTGATGCCTCTTCTGTCTGGAGCTCTTCACCTTCTGGGTGGATTATTGCGACATAATGAGCGTTAAATGAGAGGTAAACATTTGCTCCCACGGGCTCGGAGTGCGTCTGTGAAGGAGACGAGAAGGCAGCATGTGCAGGTTTCGTGTAGTGACAGCTGCTTTTTTCCTTTCCCCCGTTGTTGTCTTAGTGCCTGGGATATAACAGTTAGAAGGGAATGTGTCTGTGCAAATGACCTGAGAAACACACAAAAAAAAATTAGGGCTGATGAATTTCTCATGCATTTTCTTTTGAATCTGTTAGGCTAGTCCTGAGGGAGATTCAGATGTATGAAGTGATAAATAATTGGAGTGTGTCTTTAAAAAGAACATGCTGAGCCCCGCGAGCATCCACGTTAATGCAGGGGAAATGGGAATTTGTGAACAAATAACGCTGCAAATCATTTCACCCCGTGAAATGATGCACTTCCTCTTGCTTCTTATTTCTGTTTTACTTTTAGTTGCACAATTAATCCACAGAAAAAGATGACTGTGTTTGCTGTTGTGGCACCGTAGCGGAATAAGGCTCTCAGTGCCTCGTGCTGATAACAGTGTTCTGCACAGTGTGGATATAAATAGTTTGATTTTCGGGCAAAAATGCTGATTGGACAAGTAAGCATAATAGGACACAATGCTGTTCAGTGCCGTTGCTTTTTATGTGATAATGAGCACTTTAAATAAAACAATCGGACACAGTAGGATGAAGGCCGATAACTACAGAGAGATAGTGCAGATGGAGGAGACATGGATCGAGTGCTGTCGTGAGTGGCTGCTACTTGCGGCGCCGGGGCGAAGTGTAAAGCTGAGATCACCTGAGAGTGATATTTTGATCCATTAATGAGACTGTGTGGTCCGGGGGTTCGGGCTCCGACACTGATTCAGCCGCCAGATGGACCCCATCGCTTTGTTTACTCTCACAAATTACCTCCCACAATGTCACCTTTCCCAGTTTTTCACAGACTTCCAGTTTAATTAGATTCCTTGTCTGCGGTTGTTGCTCTTGCCGGTGTTAATTAGGTTTAAGCTAACTGCCCTAAAAACATTTAAATCGGAAAAGTCAATTATTCTGCTACAATTTTAAGTGAACTCGAGTACAACATGTTGCCTATTTTGTGCAGCACGCTGAGTAGTTTATAATGATCCCCCCTGCCTCCTCTTTTATCCTCTTCTGTACAGTTGGATTAAATTGCAGTCAGGATCGCTGATTCATGATTACTAATAAAATGCAAATGCCCTCTACTCCATTCCCTGGTGACAAGCACCACAGGCCTCTGCAGCGTAGCATTAAAGACCTCTAATCTTGTCTTTTAGTCAGCCGAAACCAGTGGCCAACAACATGAACGACACAATGCTCATGTCCTCCGGGGCACCTACTCCTACCAAAAGGTAAGCACTACCCCGGGCACGATCTCTTTTTGAAGATATTATTCTGATGATTCCACAGAATTAGCTTCAGCATTTTCTAAAGATGACAAAATGTCACTTTTAGTTACACACACACGCAAAAATAATCCACTCTGCTCAGAATGGGTGACAGATGCTCTCTCATCAGTGGAAATGACAAGAATAGTGCGGCAAATCAGACTACAGATGTTATTTGTTCCCTCACACTTGACACACATTTTTTTTTTTTTGCATCAGAGCAGCTTTGCCCTTGCGAGTATATTTTTAGAGGAAAATTTGTTACGCTGTCATGAAGAATATGTGAGCACTCCTACTTAAAGGGTTGATTTGACAAATAGATTATGATAGAATTGGAGCTTTATCGCGTAAGCAGAGAGCTGGCAAGGGCTCTGTGAAAGCAGCCTAATTGTCCTCTCGTTTCAGTTAAAGGCCACTTCTATTAGTATTTACCCACAGTGGTAAATGAAGCATTGTGGTTATGAATCCGATAATGGAGAGCACTCTGAGGCGGCTGTAATGTATCTGCACTCTGTCCTGCAGGTCTGTGCATGGCTGAATTTTCCTTTCGCTTCTCTCCATCGCATTTTTCCCGGCAATTTGTGTTTGCAAAATGGGACTGCTCAGGGACATCCCACGGCACATTAGAAGGGAAGAGACGTCATTGTCTGGTGGGCAGAGGGAGCAGAGGTGTGCATGGGAAGATCAGGTGTTTGATTCAAATCCAGACAAAGATTCATGCGGGGCTTGAATGAAGTCTGCGCTCTTGTGGGCTGGGTTATCACACAGTACAAGGACCCAGGCAGCTGAAGGGCAGCATGCACACTGCAAAAAATGTCCATCACAGCAAAACCTGAACATTGAAATGTGTTTTTTTTAACCGCAGTGATCTGCAAAATTCCTTTACATCTCTGAAGAAAGTGTAATTATCCAACCTTTGCTGGAAGATTCCCGAGGAAAATCTAGTCAATACTAGTTTAAGTTTCTTGCCGAGATGAACATTTTGTGCAGCCCTGTCCCCGAGGGCTGACAGTATCAAGATCAGAGCAGGTTTTGGAAGGAAGCTGACAAGATAGGGGGCACCCGAGGCGGTAAAAACGATGCCTTGCATCCAGACCTGTGGAGGTCAGTGGAAGACATCACGTGCTGCGGCATGTACAAGAGCAAGGCGACGCTCTCCTGAGGTTTGTCTCACTGTGGCAGTAATGAAGAAGCCTGATAACCTTTGTCTTGACATTTTGCTCCGTGAGTCAGAGCTGCTTTGGGAAGATGTCATGCACAGAGGATGCTGTTGCCTTGGAGGGGCATAACAACTGCAAAGCTGCCATATTTAGGGCAGAAATTGTGCATTAAGCCACCGTGACGCTTCCAAAATAGTTTGTGTCGAGAGTCAGTGTGGATACCGGTAGATAAGGTGTTGACTGAGGAGGGAAGGAGCAGGCTTCACTTTGGTTGCAGAGAACAGAAGGCCAGTTCCTACCAGCCTCTCACTGTGTCACATTTGGTTTGTAAATATTAATCTATTGTATAATTACCCGGCACTGGCCTGCCTGCTCTCACATGAAGGGCCTATGAGTCAAAGATGCTGCTGCTGAATAATGCAAAGCTCCTCGTGGCTCTGCCTCCAGTTCAAAAGCCCGAGTGCTGTCCCTGTTTGTTGACCCTTCCAGGTTTCCACTCTTTTATCAGAGAAGAAACACACTCTGGATTGTGTGTCAGTCCGTTTGAAAAACTGTGCGTGTTGTGCTTTCAGCCTCCATCACAGTCGGCTCTCTGATACTGTCTGCTCTGCTGACATGGCATCTGCTCCCTCCCACCTCGCTCTCTCACAGACAATCGCTCAACACTAGCCGGTCCTCCAAGGGCGAACCGCAATTTATTACCTGTTAGTCATGCAGAACCGCGGCGGCAGAAGATACAATTAAAAAGAAAAAAGGAGAATGCTGTCCTGAGCTTGATGAGGTTTAATTCGGACTTAACTGAGAATTGACCGAATGTGAGCCAGCTGGTGGTGAAACAGTGTGTGTTTCCATCAGGAGCAGTCGATATCTAAGATGAATGAGCTCTTAAAATATTTGATGAAGTGATTTATACTTACGTAAAAGTTAAGATGAAAACATTTACTGGAGTAAACTGACCCTGTCAGCCTCCTTACTTCAAAATAAACCTGATAGGAACTTCTCAAATGGAGCCAAGCTGGGAAATAATTCAATATCATTAAATATATTCATTGATTTTCAGTGGCATTGAAATGCAAAGAAAGGACGATGTTTTGTTACCAATTTATAATATGTTGCCATCTAAATTCATGACTCCAAGCTGATTTTAATTAAAAAATAGTTTTGTGTAATTAGTTTTGCCTGACATAATTTTTAATTGTGGAACAAAGCTCTTGCAATGCATTGATTTCATTAGTTTAAATGTGATTTACATGCATGTGGTAACACTTTACTTTCAGTTGCCCTATCAGGCATTTGTTAGCGGTAATTTTAGAGAAACAGCATATTATAAGTCCGACAAACAACATTCACAAGTCATGAATAAATATAGATCATAAAGCGTTCATTTTTTAATCAGAATCTAATCTTTAATTACGCTTTTTATATCAAATATGTTGGATGTGGATGCTGGTTCTGACATGTCAACTCAGAGTGTCTGTCACTACCAGTGCTCTCTTCTCCTCAAATTTTTAATTTCTGTGTGGAGCTCATTAAGATAATTTGTATGAAAGGTAACATAAGGCCAGGGATTACTGTTGCACTAAAACATGAGTCAGCACTCCGCCATGACTGAATGAGAGCAACTAATAGCAGAAACACTAAATTATATAAAAGAGACTCTGTTAAAGTGGATCTGTCGCGTCATGGCTGATATCAAATACAGTTAAAAAGCACGTTATCACTGCAGATACTGATCCGTCAAATCAGACCTGTGCATCCCTCACCAGTGGAATATCTACATTATTATAAGTGATAAGTTAAAAGATTTAAAAGAGGATTGAAATGTAATATTTAACAGTAGAGCTACAGATAATATTGCAGAAAGATGAACTTTTCTTGTTAATATCACCCATTTACACCTGGTATTACAATCTTTGCGTTTACACCCAGTATTGTTAATGTGCTTTTGTTTTCGTCATTGAGATCAGATCTCTGTCCTCCAGAGGAAAACCTGTGCATAACTCATTTTGAGGTGGCAGCAAATCAAACCCCAGACTCCATTAAAAAATCACAGTTTTGTAAGTTGCCTAGTTAGGGTAAATCTTATGAACTTTGTGAAACGCTGTCTGTGACAAATTCTTAATTATGTGTCCCCCACTTGTAAATTAGGCTTGTTTTTTTATTTACAAAATAGTGCTTATGATCTGGTTAGGTTTAGCAAAAAAAAAACACTTGCTCAGTGTTGGGAAAAGATCATGTTTTGGCTTATAATACCTGTTTTGGTCGCCACTAACAGGGCTCAAGATGTCCCAATGTCTTGTTGCTACAAACACAGTTAAAAACTGTCCCAAAGTCAACTTTAAAACATCCAGTGGTGTCTCACACTGCTGTCCCTAGTTTGGCAGACTTTTCCCTTATAACTCGACTAATTTGACTCTCTGGCCTCAGAACGCAGCATTTAAAAATCTCCATGCCGGTATCTTCAAATGCGTGGTTCAAATAAAAGAAGCCCGGGAAAGATGCCAGTTCAGGAGCGCTTGAAGGCGATTCATGCATCTTTGTCCAAAATGTGGCACAGACCATCAGGTGGAGCCAGGAAGCTCCCTGATGAAGCAGAGGCAGGAGCAGCTTCTTTACTGATAGCCCGGAGATCCAGACATGCGGTGCAGCTCCAAAAGACCTTGTAGGGTCACAGCCTTTTCTGAGCCAACCCGAGCAGTACGTTAATCTTACAAGAAACCTCAGGCTCGCTCTATACGTTAGCCTGGGAACGAGACTGTAAATTTACAAAATGTAAAAAAACATTTTACTCAGAACAAGTGCTTTGACATGTTTGTGGAGTGGCTTTTTCCAGCGCGGACCAACTGAATGTATTCTGACACAATCTTGGAACAAGTCGAGCGATCCGCTGCGCCGAGTATTTTATGATATCATCGCTTGGCAAAGAAACCCCTCGAAACGAGCGAGGTAGCAGCTTAAATCATCTCATCAGTCTGACAACTTTTTTTATCAGCTTTGAGAAAGATAAGATTTTAATACGAACGTTGTTAAAAAGGCCAGTTTGAAGTGTGTTTTGGGCCTGGGTAGTCAAAGCTGCGGGGACTGTGCTTGTTGATGCAGCAGAGTTTGAAGCCAGATTGGGTTTAATGGTCTTAATCATCGCTCGCTCTCCAGTCAGAAAGCGTCCGGCACCATTTCAGCTCTCCTTCACTCTTCATTGCGGACTGCCTGCCGAGAAGGGACAGCATATGTCCTGTCATCTGTCCACGCCATATGCCACACCCATGATCATTTAAAGTCTCATGCCTTATTTGACATTTCCAGTCAGTAATGAAATGACCCGAACAGGCGTTGGCAGAGTTGCAAATGCGTTTGGCAAGCTGCATTCTCTGTTATTCATCTCAATTCATTGTTACAGCCAATTATCTCAGACTGTCTATCAACGGTGGAGTCAAAGCCAAGTGTCATATACGAAGGTCACATCAATTATGAAGTTTTACGTAATCATTTTGACTGTATAGACTTTACTTACATAAGAGCTCTTCACATGTATATGTGTGTGATGTTTTTCTCTGTATCTGACTTTGGGCAGTGTCTTGGAGAGTCCCAGCCGGCTAGATGAAGAGCACCGCCTCATCGCTCGCTACGCTGCCCGCCTGGCAGCCGAGGCGGGCAACTCCACAGTGAGTGTCTCGCCTGACGTCCCGTGGTGGGCTTTAGTCAACCTGCATTTCACATTTAATGCTTTGACAAGTAATTGCTAGGCGCTTCGCAGAGGCTGGAGAACTTTAATGTCGGAGCTGCAGTGTGAAGGCTACTAACATTTACAAGTGAGACTGTGCATACCCAAGCAAAAACAACACTTCTTTTTAATACGACAAATAAAGAAAGGGAGGGATAAGCATTAATTTTATAGCAGTTTTACAGCTTTAAAGTAGCAATGCTTAAGATTTCAGTCCGGAGGCCAGATGTATACAACATTGTGTATGCACAAAAAACATTTGTGCACCTTTTCTCACAATTAAATAGTATTTATAAAGGACAAATGTGTGGTGAGCATGTACCTACTTCACACAAACTTCAGGTCATGCGTACACATCTAGAGAAAGCAGTGGGTGACAATGCAGTTGTTGTTTGCCAATTTCACTGACTGTTATTCTGTGTTCAGTAAAATGTCACTCAGAGGCGCATTTATAAACTTCAAGGAGACATATTATGCTAATTTTCATTTTCATTTATTTTGGGTTACTACTAGAATAGGTTTACAGCTTTAATGCTCAAAGAACACATCAGTTTTCTCCCCCTCTGTCTGAAAACGTGGCGTTTTAGCTCCTGTCTTTTTAAGTCACCCCCTCCTGAATACTCACTCTGCTCTGATTGGTCAGCTCACACACGCCTGAGCCCAGCCAGCATCGCTAACAACAACAGAGCAGCTGTGCTAGATCAATTCTTACATGCCAAACTAGCTGCTAGGCAAAAAATTTGCAAATTTGTGCTGTAGTGTGATGTCACAAAGTCACGTAATTAAAGGCGGGATTACTGACGAGGCGTTTCAGGAGCAGTGTTTTCTGTGGAGCTTCCATTGGTGAGGACTTTGGGCTTTACAAGACCTTTTACATGCACAAGAACAAAGATAAGACACTGATGGAAAGGAAAGAAAATAAAAAGCATTATATGTCTCCTTTCATTTGAAATGATTCCCCTGTTCATTTTCTTTTCTTCTGATCCCGAATTGTGAATCACTTTGTCTGTTTCAATATGAGCTATAGATTAATCATTGCTCATCCATCATTTAATGATGATGAAGAGATAATACTGCAATGATGACAGGTATACATACATGTGCTATAAATAGCCACAGCCGTGCAAAACAATCGTGCATAATGACTGTTGGAGAACCTCGCTGATGAAACGCACCTGGTTAAATTACATTGCACTTCTTATTTTCAGTTCCTTTGGTCTCACAAGTGGTGGAGCGGGCACACTTATCAATATACAAACAGATGTTTAAGGGATTCTGATTGGAATGTTGCTACATCACCTTTTTCTATCTGAACCCTGCCAACTTTAAACCAGCAAGAAAAACAGAAAAAAGGAAATATTCAGATTTCTCTAACGTGAAATGACTGAAACAGCAGCTGACTGGAAGTGTCCATGTAGGGTTATATTTGTTCGTTTGGATTTGTGCTTTGCAGCATGCCTCTTTATATGGAGGGATAAAGGAAAGCTGTGGTGAGCTGAAAAAGCTCCTGTTTATGCAGAAACATAAGAAGTCTCCAGGAGAAAGTCATTACTGCCCACTGTGGTTAGAAGGTAGCTGCTGTTGTTTGACTTTGGTTCTCACGTTGTTGTTAATGCCGTTTCCGTGATAATTTGTTTTTCAGCAACAGTGCCCTCCATCAGATCTGAGTTTCAACTTTGACGCCAATAAACAACAGAGACAGCTGATTGCCGAGCTGGAGAACAAAAACAGGTACAATTTATCATTTAAACATCGGTTACAGATGTATGGATATCTGTTTTGGTGACCTTACTTTTCTTGAGTATTATTCTAGTCTGCTACCTTTCTTGGACATCTTAGATTACAAGAGTAAGTAGAGTAAAGTCTCTATTATGTACATGAATTGATGGCATTTAGGAAACACTTTTTAGATTATCTACTCTAATAACTCAGATAATGAGCACAGAACAAACTCACAGTGGGAACTGCTATTATTACTTAAAGTCACCGTTAGCAAAATGGCTACTGCTTGCAGTTTGGCTACTGCCTAAAACAGAAAACAACTGTAAGAATCCCAGTTTGACCTCAAAACTCTGATCTCAGTGCGATGAAAAAAGGCCGAGCTATACACTTTGTTGTATTAATAAGATGGCAGGTTGTGTTACTTCCTGATCTAGTAGAAAGAGTGCTGGTTTTGAACCGCCTCATGTCCCGGCGGTAAGTGGAAACACATCCCAACTGGGGAACGGAATTTGACACAAGGAAATCCATCAGCAGGGTTTCTGTTTCTTTTACAGCGGAGAGTTTTCAGTTATTCTAGTTTGCTCCACCGTTACCTGGGGATAGCAACCAGAGAAAACATCTCCTGTTCCTTCCTCTGCCGCTTTCTTTGTGCTAGGATTTGACATGAGGAAAACACGAGCCCAATGGCAGACCGAATAGCATAGTGAAAGCGAGGTTTGTAGGGAACCAATGTATATGCGGATGGTGTCGTTTCTCTACAGCCATTACATCGTGCAATCAGCATTTACTTGTCTATTGCCAGTTTAAGTAAAGGCTTTAAGTATTTCCTCCACCACTGCTGTCGAGTTAACTGATTTACTGACTCACCCATTTAGGGAGATCTTGCAGGAGATCCAGCGGCTGCGTTTGGAGCACGAGCAGGCCTCTCAGCCGACCCCAGAAAAAGCCCAGCAGAACCCCACACTACTGACTGAACTGCGACTCCTCAGGTATCGTCCATCCTCAACACCATCACCACCACTACCACCACCTCCGCAAGAGCATCTTCTTCCCGACAGCGGGAAGGAAGAGCCATATATTAAGGAGCCCAAGTAGTAAAATCACTTCAGGGCTGTTGTATTTATGAAGACTAGACTCATCCTTCAAGTAGAAATAATGCCTCGCTAATTCAAGAGGATGCATTTGAATTAGCTTCACCAGCAGCGGTCGGGGAATTTGTCATGCTGGCAGGACGCTGAGACCCTTGGGTTCAGTTCTTGGAAGACAGGCGGTACAGCACTTGTTGCCCTGAATTACTCCTTGTTTGTCAAGTCTGGCCTGAATAATGAATCAGCAGTAAGGCTTACGGCCTATAGGCGTGACAAAGATTTAAATTTGATATTCAATTAATGTTTTATGACATAGATTATTGGCTGCAGTTATAGCAGAAGATTTGAATTTGGAGTTTGAGTTTAATCCACCACACAGTTGCTCTTGGAGGATTGTTGTATGAACAGGAATCTATAATTACATGTTTTTTTTAAACATAGTAATTAAACTGTAAGATAATTAGCTTATATTACTGGAGGATGCATTCATTCCACCGCTTATTTCTCCCAGTTTAATTCCAACATGTCTGGAAGCATTTTTCGGCTCACTGAGCCTGTTTGTGATTCAGGTTTTAGACCAGGATATTATCAAGCAGTAATTATTTCATGGCAGGCTGTGCACTGTGTTTGGAGCCTGGCTGGACGGCTCTGATATTGCCTTTAGTCAGCCCGAGGATACATAGCAGAGCGGAGGTGTTTACAGTCTGCAGAGGTTTGTGAGGTTTTGAGAGGACGAATCCAAACAGACTGACGATTGCTAGTTTTTTTTTTGACAATGCAGTTACACATTGTGAACACCAGGGGATGATAATAAGCCAGAATCCATCCTGTAAAGAGCTGGCCAGATATTTACAGTAAACAGAGTTATAAATTCAAATTTGCGAGCCATGTCAGTAAATACATCATAGCTGTTGAATGAGTGATGCTGCTGAGATTGTATTTAGTATTCACCGAGAAAAGCAGCGTCATGCAGATAAGATGATTAACAGTCACAATAAATGAATGGCTAATCAACTGTACACGTCTCTTGAAGCTGTCAGCGCTCCAGCTCAACATTTTTCATTCATAGAGATGTCTTGGTGTCAGGTGCACTGAAGTAAATCAGAGTTTTTATGTTTAAGTATTTATGTCGACCGGTAGGCAGCTGCATCCTGCCGATGTGAAATGTGGAGCATAAAAAGGGCAGTTTTTATGCTGTGATATTGTAGTTTTGCTTAAAAACAGAGTAAGTGGTAACTGTGAAATGAAAGACTGAAAAGGGGACGGTGGGAAAAATAGAAATGAATCATTTGTGGGGTGGATTTAGCAGAAAATGAAACACGTTAGGGCCTTTATACAATCGTCTAGTGGGGCAGATATTGTATTAAATGACCAGGTTCGAAGTAAATCTCACTATTTCAGTGTGAAGTGAACCGATGACGGATTAATAATGAATAGAGAAATATAATTATACTAGACAGTAGCAACATGAGCTTAATACAATTTAAGCAAACCTCATTAATAAATGGTAAATTTATCGTTATTCAAACTTCAGTTAACCAATATTTCACTGTTAACAAACAATTAAATGCTTTATAAACCATTTATCAAGCAATTGTAAAGATTTATTAACATAATCAGTTGCAACTTTATAATAGTCATCCAAGTAAAAATAAATGAAAACAAATAAAGAACTTGATTTTGAACTACTTTTGTTCTGCTGCAGACACAGGAAGGACGAGCTGGAGAGGCGCATGTCAGCCCTGCAGGAGAGTAGACGGGAGCTGATGGTGCAGCTGGAGGGACTCATGAGGCTGCTGAAGGTAGACCGATCACCTGTTTCTAGAAGATATAAATCTGATAAAAGCCTCTGAATCAATTGTCCTTTGTCCTAAGTTCTTCTTTAGCATTCGTCAGTGCTAATGTAGTTGACGTGATTCAGTTTGTGAATCTTGTTTGCATGTTTGATGAAGTGCGATGTCGGCATGTTTGATTCTTTAGTTCTGAGACATTCCTGCAGTGTTCTTAAGTTATGTTAATGTGCCATATGGTGCATGCAGGAATCCCTTTCTTCTTCCTCTACTTCCTCCTTCGCTGCTTTAATTCTGTTGCTCTCACTCTTCTTGCTCTCTCTCACTGCTTACCTTTGCTGGCTGATAGGATGAGGAGCAGAAGCAGGCTGTAAGTTGCCCTTAATTCAGTTTGTAAGGCTCTAGTCACAGCACTTAGTTTAATGCTACTCCAATCACAGATGTGATCGAAGGAAGTTTTTATAACAGATTTAAGAAGGATGTTAGGAAGATAATAGGATTAGGCTATTTAACTGGGTTACTCTAATCTAGTCCCACTCCACCGCTTCCTTGCTTGCACCATTAGTGAGCTAAAATCTACAGACTGCGACACAATCTTTAACACAAGTTTTCTCAGGTCCTCGGTCCAAACAAGTTGAGAGAACTGTGTTTTTCTTAGCCCAAATGTCAAGGACCCGTTCCTTTCATCGGCACTAACAACCTCCCTTCTAATGTGACTGCAGTCTGTCTGGCCATCTGCTGCCTGGCTGCGAGCCATCGACCTGGGCCTGCACCAGTCCCAGAGACACACAGTGATCCTTTCTCTGTGAGATATATCTCTCGTATCAGCACAGGCCCCAGTCGCTCACCCTCACATGGTTCTCATTACCCACTCGATGCAGTAAAGGTGCACTATAGAGACTGCAGAGTATAGCCAGCCAGTTTAGGACTTCCAGAAGGTTTTCCTGCCCTGTTTTTGTTTGTTGTCCCCTGTAAGGATTAAGTTCTTTTGGTCACATCTGTGTCTGTGTTTGTTTTAATAAAAGTCATCTTTAGAAGCAAAAAGGCCATCGCTCCCCAAAGCTGCAGTCTGTGATTGCAATAAGGCATCTTCCACCGAAATGTTCCAGAATGGGCTTTGTTGATGCAGAGATTAATTAGATTGAGGTTTTTTCTCTCTCTATCAGAAGCCCAGATTCACAATAGACGTGCACATGGAAGATTATCCAGTATGTCACGGAAATAACCAAATACGCCATGTTTTTTGCTAACACCAGAAAGATGCCTGGTAATTGGTCAACTAGTCCTTTTGTACTAAGACTGTGCCGAAGACCGAAACATGTTTCAAGACTAACTTTCCCCAATTTTTTTAAAAAAGGAGTAAGGTTAGACATGTTGCTGTATGTATTATGTAATAACTAGACTTGAGTTTAAAGAGAAAGTGAGAAATTTTGGGAAATATACATTCTTTTGTAGAGTTAAATGAGAAGATCAATACTACTCTCATGTCTGCACAGCAAATATGAAGCTGCCCCCTGCAGCCAGTTTGCATATCTTAGCATTAAGCCTGGAAACAGCTAGCCTGGCTCTGTCCAAAGGTGATAAAATCCACATACAAGCACCTCCAGAGCTCACAAACTTTCATGTTACATCTCTTTGTTTAATCTATCCATCTATTGTGGTTCCTCTAAACAAAGCTTGGCTAGCTGTTTTTCAGCCTCAGCTAAGCTACCCAACTCTTGGCTGTAGCTTCATATTTAAACGTATGAATGATATGAATCTTTTCATCTAACACTCAGTGAGAAAGCAAACTGCCATATTTTCCCAAATGTCGAACTACCACTTTAGAATCTGCTTCAAGGCTAACTAAAATTATAAATTTCCATCTGTAAACTCTCTCTACTGTAACTATAATGGGTGGTTTTGTGTTGCAGTCCCAGTCTGGAGGCTCCCCTCATTCTTCCCCCAGTCACGGTGCAGGCTGCTCCATGCCCATGCCCATACGCTCCACCTCGGCTGGGTCCACCCCGACTCACACGCCGCAGGACTGCCTGGCAGGGGTTGGAGGGGACGTGCTTGAGGCTTTTGCTCAGGGTGAGAGACACCGACCGACACCTGAAACAAAGAGCATTCATTATGAAAAGACACATTTTAGTGATCACTTGACATGAGCTTACTTTTTCCTTTCAATGATACTTCCCGTGATGATAAAGTGATAGGCTGCCTTTTCCTTTATACACTTTCACATGATTGCAACTGCAAGACTAGAAATTGTGTTTTGCAAATTTAATGTGTACAGTAAATGTCTCTGTTTTATAGGTGTACCTAGAAATCTACGGAATGATCTATTAGTTGCTGCTGACTCAATAACAAACACAATGTCATCACTGGTGAAAGAGCTCCACTCAGGTTAGTGAAAACCACATGTTTCAGTCTGTTTTATCATCTGGATTATGTTCCGTTTTTACGACGGTTTTGCTTCCAGTGTTATTTATTAAAGGGGAATTCTGGTATATTTTAAAACATGGCCCTATATCTTCTTATTTTGGTGTGTAAATGATTTATAATGCCAAAAGTTTTGGAATCGCTCCAACACACCTGATTCTGATGTTTCCTTCTCTGTATGCGAGCTCACACATAGTCACCAAAAACATTGTCACTGGTTTTATTTTTGAAGTGGATGACGTGGCAGACGAAGAGGAGACCAACATGAGGAACGGTGGGGACAGAGGTAAGTCTTTGTACGTGTTAATAGTGTCGGGCTTTAATCTTTCCGAGCCAGTTGTACCATATAGAGTATACCACCCTTCAAAAGCAGGATGCAGATTATTTACTTAGTATGCAAAGCCAAGAACAGCTGTGTCAAGAACAACTCAACATATTGAGATAATTGACCCAGTATCACATGACTCTTACATCCTGGGATAAGTGGCTATTTAACTCTTGATCTCAAAACAATGGGATGAAATAAAATTATTGAAACCGCGTCCGTTCTTGGCTTCCGTTTATACAAAATTTATAGAAACAAGTTGCCTGAAGTACATTTATTTTATGCAACTGGATAAACAGGAGTTGGTGCTAATAATGACACAATTGTTTCTTCATTTGTTGGATTGGAAGCCACAGCTAAACATTTGCATGACTCCTTTATCAGCCAATAAAGTTCCTGTTTGGCTCGTTATAATGAGTTCCTGCTTCAACCCCTCCATCCAAAGTAGGAAGGCTTCAGAGCACACAGCCAGAGAGTCATTTTTACTGTTTTTTTGTTTGTTTTTTTTTTCAAATTAATTCAGACTATGCAGGCTGACAGCAGCGCTGAATTTGCTCTTCTGTGTGTGTATCCAGGCACAATGAGAGTACCGAAGCACTGAGGAACAGACACCATCCCACCCTGTAAGGACATACAGTCATCAACTGGGAAGAATCAGTAACAACAAGAAACAACAACGACCCCTGGCATTAGCACGTAGAGTAATGCATGCTGTAATCAAACAGGATTTCACTATGTGAAAAAAACGTTTCTTCACACCTTGCAGGTAGCAAGATGTGTCTAATTAGCGAGTGTGTATGTTGTCCTGTAAACAAAAACTGCTGTAATTACCCGATGATTTCCCTCATGACTGCTAAGGAATGGCTTGCTGTGCTTTCTCCCCCAACCGTTCCATCGCAGCAGATCATTCTGTATATAAAATACTGTAAACACACGAACGTGGGAACGCCCCGACATGAAGGTGACCTCCTGTCACGACATGTGCCCTGTCATTGCTTTTGTATGATTAGCGCTAGTATTATAATTTTTTCTCTTTTTTTGTATCATTGTTGCATGAAGTTGCACTCATGTCTGGATTTAGGTACTGTACCATGCTATGCCAGCTCTTTGTGGGTTTATGATGATGGCTGGGGTGTCAAAAGTGTCCTGCCTCATAATTCACGCTGAGTGTGTTTACATGCACATCCATATTCTGAAGTTTGTTTAAAATAAAAAAAAAGGTTTGTTAAAGCTGACCTGCCATCACCGTGAGGATGGAGGGTAAATATAAATAGCTAAGCACACAATCCCTCCTATAAAACACAACTTGATTAAACAGAAAAGATATATTGCATCACATAGTTGCAAGTAGGTGAATTTATTTTAACCTTTGGACAGAGCCATGCTAGCTGTTTGCACCTGTTTCCAGCCTTAATGCTAAGCTAAGCTAACGTTCCTCTGGCTGTCCCAAACCTATGAGGGCTTTTTTTAAAATTTATTTCAGGATACAAAATGTTAAATTATTATTTTTTATATATTCTTTTAACCACTGATTTGAATGAAATTGTCAACACTTCCTGCTGCCTCCCTTCTATTAATGTGTGCAGGGGTGTCTGTTAATACAGTATGAAGAAGGAACCAGGAATAGTTGCCTGTATCCAGAATATTGTGTGCACGTAAACACACTCAGCGAGTCACATACTATACTGCTGCTACTGTGCTCTCAGTGAGCCACCCTTGCAAATAAGAGGGCTGCGCAATTAAGGGAAACCAAGGGGCTACTTCTAACTAAATAATGAGCCGAGTCTCATTGTTTCCTCCCCGTGAAAACTTAGCTGAACACACCTGACTAGCTGGTAGCCTCAGTATTTATTGTTTCAAGTGTAGGGAAGCACCTCAGGATGTAGTACTGAACTAGGCACTGAGTTTTAGTTGTGAGTTACAAAATGAACACTTATACAGTATGTAAGGATGTAAGGTCGTAGTGAGCAAGTAGGAAATGCTTTGATAGCTTTATTTAGTTAAATAAAAGAATATTGATAATGTTTATGCGCAATGAAGGTAGGTGCTCAGGGACTGCAGAGCTACTCTTGATTGTATGGTAGTCACGTCTTTTAACTGCTGGACAACATTGGCCACATGTTAAAGGTGCAATGTGTAAGAATTGGCCGCCTGTTCAGGATCACTCCAAACAAATAGGTAGTGCTTCAGTTATCTATGGCTGCAGCTACTAGCTCCTGTTAGCAAGTTAGCTCAGTAAGGGAGGGACTGTAGGTGATTACACTGTGGGCAGAGGAACCGGGTTCAGCAGCCTCCCAGTGAGCACGGCCAGATCAGGACCGAACAGCGCTTGAGACAACAGCGCTATGGTGATCTTCAGTGGCTCTACCTTATAAGGAATAGGTTGATTGCCACTGACTCCCAAAATGACAAATATCACCGTTTCCAAAACAAGATGACCTTTGCAGTCTACTAGTGAAGCAACCTACATTCCTCGTACACTCACAGTTTCGTTGGGTAACCAAGAAAACTACTCGGTTAGGTTGAAGAAAACATCATGGTTTGGGTTAAATTAAGTGTGTAGCTTATGTAACTTCAGTTCCTATTGTACCTACGTATGTATGTAACTTTAGGTTATGTACGTTACGAAACGTATCTTTGTTAGTAAGTTAAAGTAACTCACAGTTGACTTTCGCCAACCCATCCGTCCCTGATGTCCTTTGAAAGCAGACTCGTCGCTGTTTGCACTACTTCACCTGACTTCCTCCTTTGCCTCCTTTGCCGAGGACGGCCTAGAGACACGGCAGGCGGTGGACAAGAGAGGTGTGAAGAGCATAAAAAAAGCAAAAAGCAGCGCCTCGAGCAACAACAAACAAAAAATTCAGTTTTAGTTGCAGAGGGCTATACTATCAGACTATTAGCACAAGACAGTACGAGCCGGTGCTAGCGGGTTAGCATGCTAACCTCAGTAGATATTTCTGCAGCACAATACATAGTCTCGTCTTCGACACAACGTCAAAACTGCTATTTCTTCACATCTCATTAATACTTTTAGTTATACTGGCCATATCTTATACATTGCACCTTCGCTAATGGTTAAAAATGGAGGGTTTCATTCCAAAATATACATCCACTGTTATTCACAAATAAGTCATTGGACTTGCTTGTGTTAAGATTGAGTTGAAACGTCCTAAAGTCGTTCATTTTGCTCTAATTCCATCAGTCGTTTTTCTCATTTTGGGATGAAACTCTGAACCTATACAGAGGAAAACAACAGCAAGTGATACAACGCTGATAAGGAATGTGGATCATCAGAGGGAGAGAAGATTTTCTGAAGTGCTATTTGGTGAAGCATGTTGTTGGATATAGTTTGTCTGTGTGTGAATTTGTGTCTTTCACGGAAAAGCAAAGCTGTCACAGAGGAAGCTGTTTGTTTTGAGTCAGACGGGGATCAGGTCGAAGATACCTTTACATTTCTGTCTTCTGTTTCAATGTTTTTTTGTCCTTCAGGGTAGCCATACATCTCAAATGAAAAATGAGCAATGTTTGCTTTTTAGTGGGAAGAGTTGTAGAGCGATATAAGTGCAGCTTTCAAAACCAGTTGCGGATAAAATGGGACTGAACGGGACTGAAAACTTTTTGTTTCTGACATTTGTACAGTAAGCCTATCCTACAAGCTGAGTATAAGGTTTCAACCACCTGTGACACTGTGTCAAGAAAAAGAACAAAAAGAGGCTCCTCTGGTATCGACGTTCTAAATGTGATGTTTTCATTCAGTTCTCTGTTCTGCTCTATGTTATCATCACTGTTTATTATTCTGGTTTACAATATAAGTGGAGTATAGTTAATGTAATGAGTTTGTCAAAATGCAGATTCACGTGCATACTCACAATTGCACCCAAATATATAAATTCATTTTAGGTCTTGAAGTACTCGATTTAGCGGAAAAAGGTCCAGAAATTACTAAAAGGCAAAGGTAAAAAAAAAAAAAAGAAAATCGTCTTCCCCTTCAATCTCGCCATGCATTTGACGTCAGAAGTTAGCTTTGTTTTTGTTCTTTCAGTTTGTGCCTGTAGCGGTTCTGTAAAGTGCTGTGTAAAGTAACCATTCTGCAGATAAGACGATCTATCAGCCTTTATGTCTGTGACTTTGTAGAGGTTTTATTTATTTATTATAAATGTGTTCTGGGGGAAACTGATGCTCAGCCTTTACATTTGTGCCAAACTGTTTGCAGACATTGTGTGTCACACAAATTACAGGTATATATCAAAAGTATATCTGCATTAGTATGTTGTTGTTGCCCATAGTTTATTCACAGAATGCCTGGAGATGTTCACAGTTAATGTTTTCCACTGCTGGAAAAACTCGCATTTAATAGATTATAAAGACACATTCCAAATCTTACTGATAGACAGTCACTGATGTCATTTTAGCCAATGTGGAGGCAATACTGTATACCCGGTCAGACCAAACTCGGGGTTACGCAAATAAAACACAGCCGGTCACGCGGAGGTGCGTACATTGTGATCCTTTTATTGTTTGCAAGAGAGACAAAGAGGACGACCTCGACGACGACGCTCCCCTGATGTTATTTATCTATGTATGTGTTCTGTATGGTTATGCTTCTGGTACACATTTGTTTCTCATGTTGATTTTACAAAACATAGTTTTATGTCACAAAGCCACTGTCTTTTGTAAATAAATCAAATGTGAGATATATTAAAAAGATTTAAAATATGGCTTTGATGGGTCATGTCGTGATTGTGAGTGTGTATTTTATGGATTCACCTTCACTAAAGGTCCCTCAGGCAACACATGCATCATTTATTAGGGCTGGAAAGTGAGATAGAACACATTATGACTTGTTATTTTTGGGCTTTTCCCAGTTCATGTCATTGGTTTTGTCAGAAAAGTATGTGTTCAAACCTTTATTAAATTCAAGGGACCGTGTAACACAATCTGGCTCTTTTTTTTGGAGGATAAACACTGCGTGACAGGAATAAATGCAAATGATCCTGCAGCCAAGCCTTGGCTCGCTGGGGTTGAATACACCTTTGCACAACCATCATAGTGATTAAAATCTATCTGATATGACTCAGGTGCAAATGTTCACAGAAGAGATGTTGTGATGAAACTCTATTCATGTTAGGTTTAGGCTTGTTGACCATTTTTTTTCTAATCCTGGAAGTAGCAACAGGCAAGCAAATGAAACACACTGTTATCTTTTGAGTTACAGTCCTTGGTTCCACGTGGACACTGAGGTTAATAAAACACTTAAATCAAACTGTGTCTTTTGTCGCTTGTTTATGTGTTGGGAAACACTTCCTCCTAACAGGTCAACCACATGAAAATGCCCCCTCATGCTTCATTTACAAACTCTGGCCTTTTTCCTGCAGCTTCAGGCTCATACAGTGACAATAACTACCTAGGTGAGATCAGGTTGAGACACTTTGACCTTATCAGCATCCTCCTCTGTGGGTTTCTAGGAGGAAACAGCCGGCAGCACACTGCTCTCGCCTGTAGGTCATGTGGCATCTTGCTGCTCCTGCTGTCCTCATGTGAACCACTCAGTGCCACTGACTCGATGAGAAAGAGGAGACGCCGCTGCTTCCAGATCAGTGAACCACATCCGCCCGCTGCACACACATTTCCTCTCTCCTTCGTTGCCCCTCAAAAGCACTCAATCTGCCTCACACAGGGAGTTGCCCTGAGAGCCTCCAGCTGCATCTGGGCAACCTCACTGCTGTCTCCGTCTAGTGGGCGTGAATGGGATGAACGTGGTGGCAGGGTTAATGGGCTGAAAGTGATAAGAGATTTGATAACTTGCTCTGGCTGCACTCTTCCAGGAAACGAGGTGAAGATGTGGAGCAAGATGAAGTTTCTGCTCGGAGGATCAAATGTATGATTGTATGAGGAGCTACATACTCCTACATCCGCTTTGATGTACAGATTTAAGGCTGAATGACTTATCAGTCCAGTGCATCCAGAGATATAGCTGGTTTTATTATTATTAAAAAGTAGGTTCCAGTACTGCTTGTTTGTGCATGTTTGACAATATTTCTATTAGTACAGTGTCAAAATGTTGTTGTAACAAATACAACTCTTTGGTAGGATGTGGCTCACTTTTAAAAGAGTAATATTTTAGAAAACGATACGTTTACTTTTTCGTAAAGTATGACATATGGGTACTTCATACAACACTGCTAAAGCTATCCTATAAATGTGATGGAGTAAAAGTATAATATTTAATATTTATATTTCAAATATGTATTTACATACAGTACTTAAGTACTCAAATGACATGATGAACATGAATGTTACAGTATGTCTCTTCCTGAATGCTTCTTTTTAGTTTCTGTTATGCAAATATGAGGTTCAAGTTGAACTTTAGCCCAAACTGCCAAAGTCCATACACACAAAAGATGCAAGAGATCCTTGCTTTACTGACAGAAACTCACATTTTTGTGGATTTTACGAAACATGTCGGTCCGGAGTCTCTCCACCTTGCATTTTTCATATTGTTTTTGTTCACGTATTGTTTTGCTTTTCAAATAAAGTGTGCTCATGCTCATTTTAGATAACATCAGAGCTTGTTTCTTTATCATCCCCAAGTGGTTCAGATGAATAAAACTCTTTCACAGCAGACAGTTTGACTTGTCGTCGCAGGAAAAGCACAGGTAGAACTAATAACATTAATGATGATTCAGTCCCGGCAATTAATGTAATTCAATGGAGCAGTTAACAGTGTTACATATATTATTAGTCACACCTGTGTTTGACAAGTCTTTCTTTCCAGAAAAAAAAAAAATTCAGGTGTCACAGCAGCCAAATTGCACACAGAACAATATAATGTATGTAGAATAACGCAGTTTCATACAAGAATGAGACAGTACTCAAACATATGCCTGCACAAAGTATACAAACTGAGTATGTACCCAGTAAACTTGTATATGTGTAGAAAATGAGACCTTAGATTAAGAGTTCACACTGCAATCGAGCAGTAAATATTCAGTGTAGTATTGTCAGAACAAGGGGAAGCACATGTTTCACTTCAGCAGGCCTCAAAGCTGGCCTGAGGCATCAGCTAATTACATGGCTGCTTAGGGCCCCACAGCCACCAGGGGGCCCATAAATGCAGCAAATTAAAAATGAGGAAGTCTCCTCTGGTTCCTGTTCATTTTGTCAACATTTTGATAACATTACTTTGTGTTGGTTGTGCTGGATTGAAGCTGAACAGACTAACCGGGCTATTCATTTGAGTAAATCTAATTTGTAATCGTTTACAAATGTGTACATGCAGATATCATTTTGAATCATGAAAGTTGTCGCCTACTTTAGTTTACACCCCTCGTATGCCAGCTTGTTCTGTCACGTTTAGGAACAAGGCACTTCTAATGTTTATTTTTTAGCCTTTATTTTTGCCCCTAAGGTCACATAAGAGGTGCTAGAGAGCTATTTATGGGCCTCCTGGGCCACTTGAATGTATCTCAGGTGTAACATTAGTTAGAATATATGACATGGAAGTGCTCAAATCGAGAACTAATGTTTAAACCCTTGAATGCAGATTCTGAAGCATCCCTGCATTACCCCCATGTTTACTGTCTCTATCTGTACTGCCAAACTGATGTAAGATTGGCCCTCAAAATTTAAAAATAAAAATAAAGAAAGGGCACATCTGCAGCTTTTCATGCTACTGGTCATATAGAATATACTAGAGACCGTCATGCATGTGTATGTAAGGGGGGTGCATGGTAATAACTTATGTCAGTTTCCAACCCAGTGATGTGGTGTGCAGATACTTGTACTTTACTTCAGGGACATATATTGTTCTTTCTACTCCACTACATTTATTTGACAACAGTAGTTGCAAGTTACTTTGCAGATTTAGTTTGATAAAAAGTAGTTAAACCACCTTTACCAGCTACAGCATGAAAGTGAAGAACACATTAATGCATCAGAAGTTATAATCCAATTATATAACATACATTATTTTGAAAACAACATTCTGCATGATGAGTTATTTTTCATGCACCGGTCAGTTTTGAGATTTTTAACCATATCATGTCTTCTTCCAGACAGTAATGGAACAAAAAACGTCATTCAGGTGTCTTTTTAAATTCAGATTTCTGCTCTTAGGCAAATTAATGCATAGTTGACATAACTTATTTGCATATGTAAACATAAAATATGCAACAATTATTATCTCAGAGGATAAGTTAGCCAAATAATGAAATTTTAAGTCGTTATCTACTCACCCCTATGCCGATTGGAATAGATGGGTGAAGTTGTGTAGTCTACAAAACATTTCTGGAGCTTCAGAGCAAAACAGCGTTGCAGCATTCTCTTAAACAACTGAAGTAGATGGGGACTTCTTTTGAAACATTAAAAAACAACTGAATAGAAAACATAAATTGACTCCATGCAGCTAATCCAGGTCTCTGGAAGCCCTGAGATCCCAAATTTATTTTGAAAGACGTTATTTACACGTTATTTATTTATTTTTATTTTTTATTGTAGCTGCTAAGCTACAAGCATTAGCCAGCACTCTGTCTGAAGCGGGTACTTGAGTTCAGCTGCACATTGAGAGTGTAAATGATATCTTTTTAAATCAATTTTGGAGCTCTGGGTTTCTGGAGATTTTGCATTACCCTGGAAAGCTGCATAGAGACATTTTATGCATTATTTCTGTTGTTTACTTCTGTTTTAAAAACCAGTCCCCATCTACTTCAGCTGCTAATGCTGCAACCTTGTGTCACTGTGAGGCTCCAGAAATGTTTTGTGGCAGGAAAACATCATCGGACTCTCATCGGCATGCGGGTGAGCAGATAATGAGTGAATTTTCATTTTTGGGTGAACTTATCCTTTAAGTAAAACATTTAAATGCATGGTTTTACTTGTAACAGAGTATTTCTACACTTGGATTTTGCTACTTTTTACTCAAGTACCAGATCTGAGAACTGCTTCCGCTTCTGCTCAGACCACATTCACCCCCTGCCTCTGCCCATATCTGCACACAGTGGTGAAGGTGATGAGCGGGTAGTCTTTAGGACCCTGCGGCAGCCAGCAGACAGTCTGCAGGCCCCTGCAGTGAGAGCGGTGCATCTGGAAGAGAGCTGGCCGGCTGGGGAGGTGGAGGACGGGGAGAGAAGAGGAAGGAGGCTCCGGGAGCAAGCGAGACAAAAAGGGTCAGGCCTGGGACTTGGGAAAATCGGGTAACGAACACACAGCGATTCACGCATATAAATCCGTTTAACCCGGCACTAGTAGCCGCGCAGGAAGGGTAACCTTTATGTGAACAATAACGTGAAAGCCCCGAGAGCGGAAGGCGCTCGATGGAGACGGGGAAATAGCGATTTAGGGGGTTGCTTTTTTTTTTTTTTTTCCTTTTTTGCAGATGTGCTGATTGGACATCGCGATGTGCACTTGAACTTGACCGAATTTAGAGCACAGAACCAGGACCGCGGCTCCTGGAAGCACTGGCCTCATTAAAGAAAAAAATATAACGGGGATTTATACTTGAGTGGCCGTGGCCTGTAAAAAGAGCCACAACCCCCTGGGTCATATTGCAGACTTCCCCTAGCTGCAAAACACGTCTCAAACTTTGCAATTTCTAACGCATCGCCATTTGAATAATACACGCAAGTGAGTCGATGGCAGTGAGTGGAAGCGTGTGGCCTGGTTGCAGCGTGATGTGCGTGGACATGCGGTGTCACTGAACGCCTGTGTGGCCCTTATAATAAATTATTTGTCAAGATTACACGTTCTGGTTGTTGCCCGCAATTTATTTTTCAGGAGGGAAGACTTCATTTGCAGGCATGGTAGATAAGTGAGAGGCGGCTGTCATCAATCTTGATTTAACCCCTTAGAGGAAATTAAACACATCCCATATGAATGTAGATGTGCAGGCTGATGATCTTTCTTTTTTTTTTTTGCAAATTTCCACGAGTGCAACAGTGTGTGGGCTCCTCTGTGTGCGCATGGCTGACTGCTGGAGTAACTTTAACCCAGACGCTTAAGGTTAAACATGAATTATTAATGATTAAAAAATAGTTTAATCATCCTGGGTTAATTATGGGTGCACATTAGAAGCCATTTAAGTCGACCACTGTACACCCATACAACCGTGTGGTGTTAAAAAAAAAAAAAGAAAGAAAAAAAAACCAAGTGGCCCAGGCCCTATAGGCAATAGTAGCCATACAGTATCCTATAGTAGCCTGTGAGGGTCCTATGCATGACGTGCACTCAACAAAAGGAAAGCTGATGCTCAGAAAGAGCCTCTTTATGACAGAAAAGTGAAATGTAACCAAACTGACTTCTTGTGTGAATGAGAGCATCATGAGCAAGCTGACTGTCACCCTTTCTTTCTCCATCTTCCAGGAGAGCCGAGAGAGAAGAGGGATCATCTCTCATTCCTTTTTTTTTTGTTTCTTTGAGTTTATATCCACCTCATCCCCCACATCAAGAACATTAAGCCCCGAAGAGCCCTCAGCACGATGCCGTCCAACACTGTCACCAACACCAACACCACTGCATTCAAATCCTCAGACTACGCTGACTCACCTGGAAGCAGAATGGTAAGGACGAAAACACGTGTGAAATATGAAAGCACGCCTCAGGAATCTCGCTTGAGGTATTTATGAGGCTCCTCTGAAGCTCGGTATGTTGGTGAATGACTCGGGATTTCTCAGCTTTATTGCCAGTGGGTTCAAAGGGTTCATTCAGTCATGTTATGGCTTTTTTTTTGAATGAGTTGGGATAAGCTGCTGATTAATTTTGGATTTTACTCTCCATCAGTGCAAAATGCAATTTATCTGAAAGGCCTCACACTCTCCAGATCTGATTTGAGAGGAGATTACTCACTCCAGCGATGATGTAGTACAGTGTGGCTTTTACTATTTTCCTAAAAATATCTATAAAGAGCGCATGTGTGCATGAATGAGTGCAGTGTGTGAGTGTTATTATGTTGATAGTGTATTGATGAAGGCACTCAGATATGGTGAAAGTTCAGGTCAAAGCCAATTAAAAACCTTTCCCAATTTTATGAAAGTCAACCTAATGCCTTATTGATCCGGAGAGATTGCAGCATAATTTCCTTCTGTTTAATGGAGAAAGAGTCAGCGTCCATCTGCATACGGAGTGCCATGTCACCTCTCATGATGCAGACAGACTCATTATCTCAGTCTGCAGCATCACTGATGCTCCACAGCGGCAGCGGCAGCATCACCGCGCAGCCGGCTGCTGCGCGATGCAGCCTTATTCTGTGAGATTTGCCGTTGTAATGGTGGTTGGTGACGTGGGCGTTGGCTGGTGTAGGTTGAGCTGGAGCTGGAATGGCTCTCCAGATTTTTTTTTACTGGGGGGATCTGTCCTCTTCCTTCCATGTTCCCATTACAAAGAACTGCCCTTAGTCTTGTTGCCTGGCAACAGACATTGCCTTAAATAACCGGCTACCCAGACGGAAATAGGGTAAGAGATATTGACAATGCAGTTGGGTTCACTCCAGGCAACAACAAACCATATTTCAGGTTTATTCTGTTTATTTTTTCATTGCGCAAAAGATATTAGAAGGAAGCTGTGTGTGAAAATGGCGTGTTATTTTCCAATCAGTGTGTCTGAGCGTTCGCTCGGGTTGGGAATTGGATGAACGGTGCAGTGTAGGCTGTTCCTGCAGGCACCACTGAATTGTGTCATCCATGTAAGTGGTTCCCAAATGAGCCTGCACACCAGGCTGCACTCAAAATGTGCTATTATCTATGCAAATTCTGCCGCCCTGTAAGGAAAAACTGAAGCACCAGGCTCTCTATTAGTAATCACACAATGAACGGGGACCATCTGCAAAACACGTACTCTCACAAAAGCATTGATATCTGCATTTAAAGTAACCATCTCTGTATTTCCATCCAGAAAATCCACTGAGGAATTTTCTATGATTTTAGAGCCATATTTGTCAATTACAACCCTGTTTACCCATTAATCACAGCATCAGTTACTCACTTACATCTATCTCTTTATGCAAATCAGTTTATCACCCCGGGACCCTAATGGTTGATGGATTTATTCCATTTTAGCTGCAAACACTCTCAGGGTGTAACATGGCCTGACCTTTGAAATTCATGCTGGTGTTTATTAACATCCTCCATCTCTTAAATTATTGAACGAGTAGAGTCTGCTGGACTCTGTGTGTGCAGGAGTCCAGTTTCTTGAGAGTGCTTTTAAGTGGGGCTGCACAATTAATCTAAATCCAAATCGCAATGTGGCCAAGTGCAATGTACAAATCAAAGGAAGCTGCAATATTTTGATAAAGGTCAAAGACAGCATGATACAGAAGTGCTGTGGTGCTGCAGGGAATCTCTGGCCTGCAATTATTGTTATCATGATGTGAGAAAACATGTTTGTTTGGTACAGACGTCAAGAAATGTCCCATCCTATTAAGATAATGATGGAAAAATGATCGTTCAAACTAATCTTGATTCATATTGCAATCACAATATCTATCAAAATAATTGCAGTATGATTGTATTTACCATAATGTGCAGTCCTATTTTTAAGACTCTTACTGGAAAACAGAGCAGAGAGAGAAAGTGGTGACTGATGAGATGTCGCAAAGGTCCCTGGCAGATGTCACAACATAAACTGTGACTCGTCAGATTGTGTGACCCGGTTAGGAATGTACAGAACCAATCACAATCATTTCTTCTTACACCCTGCATTACCCAGTAGCTTACATACAATGTGCGTATACATCTTATTTATCTAAAAATCATGTTTGATGCTTACAGCTCTCATTAATAACAACACTTGTTACACGCTAATGTTACAGTGGAGACTGATTTAACTATTGGACCACAGGCTAAAAAAAATGACTGCTTGAGTTTACCCAAAACTAACAGTTAGTCTGTGATGTCGCTGATGGCTTGATATGAAAGATGCTAGCAAAGCAACGCAGTGCAGAAAATAAGCACAGCCGATGTGTCATACGTATTAAGGTAGCTGTATCTCACAGTTACGTGGTATTGCGTTCTTGGACATAGCCTCACCACAAATCCATCTAGCAGTTGTTTTGGACTTTTTGATTATGTTACAAGAACTTCATGCGATGTAGAAAGTCCAGTGTTTAGGATTTAGGAGGATCTATTGGCAGAAACTGTATATAATATTCATAATTATGTTTTCACTAGTGTATAATCACCTGAAACTAAGAATCAATGAATTTTGTTGCTTTAGAATGAGCCTTTTATATCTACAGAGGGAGTGGATCCCCTTCCACAGAGTCCGCCATGTTACATCACCTATAGTAGCCCAGAGCAGACAAACCAAACACTGACTCTAGAGAGGGCCTATCACGTTTTTTTGTCCACTATATCCTACTCACTGGACCTGTTTCCAGATAAAATATTTTGAAGCAGGACAGTGATGTAGCCGCTCATGTGCAGTTTTGTCACTCTAGTTTGCTTTGTATTGGAGGAATTAAAGGAGTTGCACCTGTCTCTGGCCTCCCCTACTTGTCTTACTGTATTAAACATGATCCATTATAAAATGACAAAGTCATGTGGTTTCTTACAGTAATCTTCCCTCATGTCATCCTCACCACAGTGGCCATGATTAAAATAAAAGCACTTAACAACAAGTCAGCGGAGGGACCCGGTCACCAGGATGCCCTACAGTGCTGAGAGCTCATTTATCTTGGAGGGAATCTCACATTCACTACTGAAGGAATTTAATAAGGACCCAGCCCTCCGCCCCCCACCGCAGCTGTCAGGAATGGCCTTGCAATCACATTTGCATTCAGACCTGGTGCTGGTGGTCCTATTCAGTCAATATTGAAACTCAAAGCATCTACATTAGGATCATCTTTTCTCCCATCCACCCCAGGGGTACTTGGTGGTGGCGGACATGGGGCTTTGTTCATGGGGGTAGACAGTTTTATTAATCAAAGGGAAATTGCAGCAGGGGGAGGTGGGGGCCGGTCGACGTCTTTGTAACGGTGTCAAGAGGGGATTGTCTGCGGAAGGTCAGCGCTGCGTCCGTGGAGCTTTCACTTCAGCCGAGTTCAAAGGAACGTGCCACTCAGTTTCTATCTGTCTCATTGTCCACTCAGGCCAAAGACACTCAGGAACCCACTGCAGTCCCCCCAAATGTTCAAGTGTTTCAGTTAGGTACAGTTTTGTGTGTGTAGTATCACACCTAAAGCATCTTTAGCTGAGGTAAAGCAAACACTTAGCTTACCGTATGCACAAACACCGTCTTTCATAACCTGGAAAGATGCAATGTCTTACGTGCATCCAGGCCTGAAACGAAAAATTGGACACTCTGAAAGATAAGGGCACTGTTACTCCAATTATTAAAAGTCCAAGTTATGGTGTACATGATGTGTTTATTTATTTTTTGACAGGGTGAAAGCACAATACTGGACATGGACCGGATGACAGAGGAGATGTCTGCTAAAAGTAGTGCTTCTTATAAAGTTGGCAAGCCTGGAAGGAAGCGCAAGCAGTTTTCAGTAAGTGTTGATCTGACATGTCAGACATTTTACATCTACATCCATCTATTCATCCACGCACACCTGTTTTAAAGTGATTTTTTTAAATCAGTTTTCCAATATAATGACCAAATATAATTTCATGTCATGATTATCCTGACCGGAATGATTGCAATTAATGAAAATATGCTTAAAACTTTTAAAATGGCACTTAAACATAGTGAAATCACTTTACCTTCCATTTTATTTGAAAAAATCCCCAAGGTTTTTGTTGCATCACAGATAGGTCGCACATCTTTTGTGAGTGAAAAGGGTGCCAAGCCGCTTGAGAAGATATTCACGATTAGCCCGATACTGGAAATTTACCATGATCAAGTTATCCTGAGTGTTTTTGTTGAGATTGTGATAAAATATTTCATTTTTCCATCCCTAGTCTCTGTAAACAAACAGAGACAGAGTTCTTGAAAGCTGATAGCTAAAGAGCTAATATGAGTTTCAGATGTTCTTCAAAGCCATGTGTTTACATTTGTATTTTTAACATCAGAGAAAACAGGCTTGTAGTTTGAGAAGTAAAAGGGTACGATGCCCATCTAGAAGTCTGCACCCCAAAGTGCACCTTTTATTAATTTTTTACATTTCATATTTAAATCTCTTTGGTCATAATGTCTGATAAAATAATTTCCTCTTAGCATAATATGAATTATAATAAAGGAGGAGTAAGTTATCCTGGAGAAAGATAATAGATTAAGTTGCATTCCCAGGTTGTGAAATGTTGACGCTTCAGGTTGGTGATGCACGCCATCAGTGACCTGGTGAATCATTTTTTTGAATTTTTGAGTCCCATTCGTCCCAAATCTTAAAGGACATGTTGGGCAGATAACAGTAACAGAAACTCAAGTTCAGACTGCAGTATGCTCATTAAGAACTACGCCATACTGAGCGGTATGGTAGCTTGAATGTTTACAGCGTGTGCCACATAGCCACAATATATCCGCAGTTCAATTCCAGCCTGAGTCCTTTGTTCCCTTTGTTTCCTATTTGCGTCTTCAATGTCAAATAAAAGGCAAAAACATGTTGTCCAGACACATCTCAAGGCAGCTGCTCCAACCGTCCACACTCTCGGGGTGAAAATCCTGCTGTCATTAAGAAGGGCGAGACGTGATTAATCATATAAATATGGGGATAAATGCGCAGATTTTTAGATAATCTTTCCTGGAAGGCGTGCATCGTGATGTACAGAAATAGCTGTGTGAAGAATAACAAAAGAGAGGTCAGATTGCAGAAATTGGGTTGGGGGGGGAGGGTTAGACACTGTTTGTCCATATGATAAGCATTTTGGTGGGAGAATAACTTACCCTAGGTAACCCTCAAACAAAGTGCTTGTCAGATCATATAACAGAGTTAAAACCACCTCCCACCTTTAGCCTCACAATCAGACTGGATTCACAATTTAGTTTCACCTCATTAAAGGGTAACTCCACCAATTGTACACATTAAAATGTGTTTACAGGTCTTGGGGAGTACTACTGCATATGTAAAAAAAGGTAGTATAAAGCCTTTTGTGGCTCCAGAAGAAGCTGCACGTAATCTGATAAATTGCCTCCAGTGATGTCACTAAGTGGGACAGTGTAGACAGTTTAATAACAAATGGCTACAGCAGAACCACAGATACCGCCTTTTTTATTCCTCGCATTCTTCTTACTTTTCAAAACCAGGTGCCTATATTACCCACAGTGCAATCACTGGAGGCAATTTATCACATTACATGCAGCTTCCTCACAAAAGGCTTTATACTACTTTCATTTACATATGCAGTCATACTGCCCAAGACCTGTAAACACACTTTAATATGTGAAATTGGTGGAGTTTCCCTTCAAGGAATTGATAATTGTATATTCAAACTATGTGAGTCACTAAATAAATTGATGCTGGTGGACATTTGAAGGTCTAGACCAAGACTACCACCGCCCACACCTTTCTGACGTGAATTGCGGGGGCACCGTCAAACAATTTTTGCAGCTTTTCAAATCAGACAGTTGGACATTCACGGCCACTTCATGCAGCGATAGGTCAGATGTGTGGGGGTACTGAACTTCTCTCTCAAGCCCTCTATTCATTATTCCCTTAAAACCAATGCAAAACCACAAATGCCTTCAAGGAAAATCTGTCTTCCTGCTCTCTTTGACAACACCCCTTTCACCCCCATCATCAAATGTGACCTTTTGGAACAACTACAAAGACTTTTGCCACATGACACATCATATGAACTAGTTTGTTGCCAGTATAGCTCGGCCCCAAGTGTCTCATGATGGTCCGGATGCTAATTCAAACTTGGTGAACCATTGCACATTTCCGCAAATTGCTTTGTTTTGTGGACATGAAATTGAAACAATTTAAAAATAATGAATGTCTGAACAAGATGACACCGATCAGCAGCCTTTGCATCAAAATGAAGGTGTTGTTTCAGCGTATACTACTTTGTTCTCATGCATAATCATCACACAGCCTCCGCCATGTTCCTCAGCTATGCACAACCACTACACCAGCACCATTTGTAATCTGTTTGTGATGTCTTTTGTAGTTAAAAGCCCTGACTTGATAATGACTCTTGGGCCAACGTGTATCTGGCTATGTTTTTCCCTGAGATGTTATCATTTGCATAAGCCTCTGCTCAGAATCATGTTAATTATTTCTCACAGTGTGATTCAACAGACCCAAAAAAAAGGGGATTACAAAAATATTGACAGATACGTATGGTGAGTAGGGATATGCCAGAGGGTTTGTGTCAGTGTGTATTTAAATAGCAGCTGAGTG